>NC_138822.1:7918394-8632560 GCF_965178545.1 Coloeus monedula | reverse complement strand
AGAGCGGGACGAGACGGGACGGGGCGGGAGGGACGGGACGGGACGGGCTCCCTCCGCCCCCGGTCCGCCCGCGCTCCTCCGCCGGGCGGGGCCCAGGTGTGCCCGCCCCGCCTCGCAGACCCCACGCGTGCCCCAGCGCCGGCGGGGCAGCGACGGGAGCCGCGGCAGCCGCTGCGCTTGCGGCCGCCCGCTCTCTGCAGCAGACCTTGGCCGGTGGCGGAGGCTGCCTCGGGAAAGGGCCGTGGGGTTTGGGCTGCGTGGCGTGGTATGCAGGTGGTTATGGAGCAGCCGCAGTGCTCGTCCTGTGAAACTTTCGGATATCTTGCCGATGTCGGCAAGAGCCGTTTGGGAACCTCAGTCATAGGAATAGTCAGTTTGCAGGTTCACCGAGCACTCATCCTTGGAAAGGGCCAGGGTTGCACAATAGACAGTTTTCCAGATTAGAAGAATTATTTTATTATCGAAAACCAGGTTCGAATTCTTCTTCCCCACGCCCTGCCCCCCATCAGTTTTTACTGTGAAATACTCTGATTTCATTGGATTGCAGGAGCATCTAGAGGCCGCTTTTGCACGTACATGTATCAAGTGGAAAGATGCACGTTGCACAACACTTAGTGTTCAGTGGTTGAAATGGCAAAGTGTTTCTAACCCCTGTAGGGAGATTTATAGGGAGGTTACACACAGCTGTACAAGCTATCGATGCCTCCAGCAGTACAAAAGCCTATAATGAAGCACCAAGCCCACTTAAAGCACTCATACTTCTCAAAGAACCAGAAAGTAGCAGAGACAATTCTCAACTCTGATCTCTGCTTGTATGCCATCAACACAGTGATGATGCTGTCTACTGGCAGTATCTGCTGCACCAAGGGTATGGTTATTAGGAAGGTTTTTTGTATCAGTGAGAGCACGTCTCTTGCTGTCATGGCCGGTGAGGTGCTTTCTCTTTAGGAAGTTGTTGTCACCACATAGACCTTGTTTTTGTACTTCAACATGCTGAAAAGTTTGTTAAGTATTCAGCAGGCTATTAACTTTGGAAAATGCTGGATTTCGTCTTCTACCTGTTCAAAGCAAGTTACCAAGTGTTTGCAAGAAGTGACAAAGAAGCATGTTCTGTTACAAGCTCTAACACATGGTTTAGCACCTCTACACCAATTATGGTGACAGATCTTAGTAATTTTCTCAGCTATGCTCAGGCCACATCCTGGACAACTGCAGACTTGAAACAGTGTGCTCAAAATGCATGTGTCCTCCGCTGGTGGTAGAAAAGGGATGACTTACATGAGCCACTGATTAGAGAGCAGGTCTTCAGAATGCAAAATTGGTTCTTCCAATCCTGTAGCAGTATTTCTTCTGTAGCTTCATTATAAACCAGATTTCACCCATCTTTTTGGGACATGAACTGCCTATACGTGTCTACAAAGTCTGTCTTGTCCTCAGCCAGTTGCCCAGATACCACTATAAGAACCAAGATTAAGTTAAAAGCATTCAAAGCTTCAAGCAAAGGGTGATCTGACAAGATTTACATCTCTGTGGGTAGACCTACAACCTCAGGCATGCAGAAGGACAGTGCTTGCTGCTAAGAGCTACTGCATCTCCAAATTGGAAATCACCACTGCTTAGCATCCCTACGGTTGCTCAAAAATTGCTGGTTGAGATGTTCTCTGCAGCAACTCTAGCTATTGACCCCTGAAGGAAAATAGCAGAAAATAGCAGTCCTGAGCTCACGGGGAAAGGCTGATCTATGCATGAGATTGAATTATATGCAGGTAAAATGATCACAAACATTTAAAAGAAAAGTATTTTTGAGTCTACTTTCAGTGAACTGATGTAGGTAAAGCAGCAATGTTTTTTCAGTTCTTTTATTTTCTGTTAGTGACTTCAGGCATGCTTGCCCAGCCCTGAAACATTGACTTGTGATTTATTCAAGGATAATGTAATTAATTCTTAGTCAAGCACTCTTGCTCTAAATAGAAAATTTAAGGAATATTCAGTGAATCTTACAAACAAGCAAATATTGAAGGTCCAGGGAAGATCACATGGTCTGACGTTTAATGAATGTAACTGCTATGAGACTTGGCTGGGGTGCTCTGTGGTCTGAGACGTGTTTATGTAATCACACACAGATGTACTGAATTGCATTAGATAGGGAAGTAGTTTTCACATCCTTCAGTCTGGAAAAACTTCTGTTTCCAGAACAAACCATGCAAGTTCCATGTGCTCAATTTAGTGAATTGATTCAAATCATAAGCATGCTTAACATGTGCAGACACTGATATATTTGTATTTAGTTCTCAGCATTCATACAGTTTCAACTGAGTGGCTGCAAGGTTAGTCATACAAACCCAGAAAAGTTAAACATCTAATTCCTCTTCAGTCTGGGCCTGGAAAGTACCTCTGGTGTTTTCAATAAAAAATAAAAATTAACGGAATTTACACTTAAGATGTTTCTTCACTCTCTCACTTCTCTATGCAGTGTACTGTGATGTGGATAGCAATGGATAATTTAATTTTGGAAATGTGCTGAAATTGGAAATGTGCTGAAATTTTGTGCAATGTGTGCAATGGGTGCTTTGAACGAAACATTAGATCACTACTAATTACTGTGGGGACAAATGGCTTGCTTCAGCACTATCTGAGATAGGAATAATTAGAGACCTTGAACAATATTTTCACTTTTTATTGATCATCTTTTTTTTCTTAAAGTCTCGCCATTAACAGTAGATTGCTAAAACGTGTTACATTACAAAGAACGTCTCCAACAATTCACAAAGAGTAAAGCACTCTCTGGAGTTTGACTTTTTGCTCATTTGTTACATACATACTATGTGAAGCCCAGTGCTCACATGCTGGGGATCTCTGTATCTTGTTCAGAATAGGATGCAGAGGAATCTGAGCAAGTAACATTACCTACAGTTAGAAAACATGCTGTTTTCCAGAGAAACTTCAGGCACATCAGAAATCTCACAGAAAGAAAGCAGCCCCATCCATAAAGCCATGTCATCTTTGTTCTGTGACAGTTAGCAGTGCTTCTGCCCTGGTTCAGTCTCCTCAGGGCTCCTGCTGTGATGCAGAAGCAGTGCATGATGTCCTGTGAGCCACAAACTCCTCTAAAACCTCTAAAGTTCTCAAGGTAAAAGTGCAGATTTTTCTGTGGAAAGTCTCTCTTTCCCTGGTTCAGCCTCTTGTTGCCTGGACCTAAGGATATCCTAATCCTTCTGAAGTGTAGCACATTGCTGAAAAGCTGATGGAACCATAGTGCTCCTGATGCCAAGCTTTGGCTCTTCATGGCTTTCTGCCCATGCCCAGCCCCTAACAGCTGGGCTGCAAGGCCAGGATTGAGGGAAAAATGGGTGCCCATAGGTGCCTGAGCACAATGAGGGTTAGGGATGTACCCACAAAAGCAGAGGAGATTGTTGTTCCTTGTAGCCTCTGTGGCAAGATCTAGGTCAGATCAGGCTGTTTAGACAATGCCAGAGCCAGACATGAGAGCAGTGTCTGTCCAAGTGACCAGGGCTCAGGGCTCTTTGTGAAAGAAGGTTTGGGTTTGTCCTGTCACTTGAAACTCTCTGGCACATAACCCATGTTGCCCTGAGATGACTGGACTGGGGTTTGCAAGATGTTTCAGGCAATTACTGCCAGAGATGTAAAGGAATTCAGTGCATTAGTGACTAATCCAGTCACATCTCGTACAGAACCATAAACCTCTGTGTTACTGTTAAGAGTCTTACGAATCACATGCTGTGAGATGCATCAAGAACTGATGGTTGTGTGAAGCATATGGGGTTTGTCTGGGGCAGGCATAGGGGCAGAAGGTTGCCAGGAGGCTTGTGGATGGAAGCTGATGGTTGTGGCTTTACTGTGGTAAAGGTGAGGCGAGACAGTGAGGAGGAGCTATGGTTTTGTGTACAGAGTCAGAGATGGCTGCAGGTTCCATGGAGGGAAGGAAGGCAGTGGGGGGAGGCTGGGCAGGTGTCTCCCATGGGGTGGCTGCAGCACTGAACAGTCCCCCACGTGTTCTTCAGCTCCAAGGAGCACCTGTGTTGGAGCCTGGGGCTGGGTCACCACTGCTGTTTGAGGGAAGCTGTGCATTTATGCTGCCTGAACACTGCTGCTCATTCAGCCTTTTGTTTTCCACATCGAAAAAATATTTGTTTGTAGGGTGTTAAGGGATGACTGGGAAGCGAATACTGTTCTGATTGTCTCTTCATCAAACATAGGGCCCTGGTCTGCCATGAAATGACTGAAATCCCGCTTCTCATGAGGATACAGGGAAACAAGGAAAGCTTTACCTCCAGCAAGCTCAGCGGCAGCTGTTGGGTGCATTGCTCCAGCACCTGGCCCTCTGGCTATAGCTGCAAGGTTCAATGAACATAAAATCTTGCTCCAACAGAGATCCTTAGTCAACAGACAGCATCTAAAATTCATAACTTATCCTGTCTGTGCCCTTTCACCTTGAACTGGATGATATTTGTACACCAATAAATTGAGTGCCATACCCCTTCACAGGATTAAAAAAAATAAATTGCTCAGAAAAAGTCAGATGGATGCCTCTGTACTGTATATAACTTTTCACATCCATTTGGTCTGTTTAGATGCCAGGAGTTACATGGAGCTCCTGGAGTGAGTCCAGCAGAGGACAATAAGGGGGCTGGAACATCTCTCTTACAAGGAAATGATGAGGGAGCTGGGCCTGCTCAGCTTCAAGAACTGATGACTGAGAGGGGACTTCTTCAACATCTGAAAATATCTGAAGGGAGGGTGCCAAGAGACAGGAGCCAGGCTCTTCTTGGTGGTGCCAGTGTGCCAAGTAATAGGACAAGAGGCAGTGGACAAATACTGGTGCTCAGGAATTTCCACCTGAACATGAGGAAGAATTTCTTTACTGTGCAGGTGAACAAGACCTGGAACAAGCTTCTCAGAGAGGTTGTGGACTCTCCCTCACTGGAGATATTCAAGGAGTGCCTAGACACAATCCTCTGCCATGTGCTCTGGGATGACCCTGAGGTTGGACCAGATGACCCACTGTGGTCCTTTCCAATCTTACCCATTCTGTGATTCTGTGGGCTTTGATGAGCTGCTGGAGCTATCATTTGAAAAAAGTAAATAACCGCAAGTGAAAAATTCAGTCCTACATTAGAATTATGTTTCCTTCAAGAGACAGTATTTCTTACTAGTGTCTAAGTGTTGTTATTTTTACTGAAATAATGATTGACCCCTTCTCTCTCTTCTAGAGCTTCAGCAGCAGAAGTCACTAAAAGTTTTCCAAGACGTGCCATGTTCACAATGGGATGGGTAACACACACACAAACCCAAAGGAGAAATACTGTGGGACTGAAGGTTTAACCAAAACTGAACCCACTCCCGCTCACCAACCTTCCCAAAACACAGGACAGGGCCTGTAATATTAGCTGAGCAATAAAGAATATGGATATATTTAGTTAATGAAAGCTGTTGCTGGAAGGTAAGATTGGGTCATTTATGTCTGCACAATAGCAGCCCCAGAGTAGAACATATGAATACCAGATGGCTGGAACTGTTCCATTAATGAACTGATGCATTCATTGTTCTGAATTTGATTTTGTAGCTTTTTGCTTATAATGATTTGATTGCACCATTAAAAACCTTCAATAACCTCAGAATTCCTCAGAATGCAAAAGAGAAGATGCCTCTGTCCCCACTTTCGCCTGACCTGCAGGTGTGCAACACATCTGTCAGTCAAGCTGATGAATACATTTCATGCTATTTTCTTAGTTTTTCTATTTAAATAATGTATGCAGGATCCATGCACAGTATATTCTTCCAAGGCACAGGAAAACGCATGCCAGGTGACACTCCGTTATAGTCAAGGGGGTTATCCTGTGATGAATATGTAGGACAAAAGAAAATCATAGTTGTAGGTACATAGGGAGAAATTCCTTCCTGATATGTGAAAATACAGGAACAATGACAGGCACTAGGAGATACAGTTTTCCTTCAGAGCAGATGCTTCCTTTATTAAACAGAATTCCTATTGCAATAATCTTTCTGGTCTCCAAGCTTAATTGATGAACAGTCTAGGAACCCACTTCCTTGTGTGTGTTACCACAGGCAGATTAATTTTTCTGGCTTACACACCTCCTCTGAAATTTTCTCTCTGCTCCAGTACTCAGCTCCAGCACTGGCTCTATCTTCACCGTGGCTCCACTGACACTGTTTGTCACAAAAAGGCCTGGTGTAGTAACAAACATATTTCTGTCTTTTGTGGCTCATCTCTGATCCTCAGACATAATGGACAGGAAAAAAGGAAAAAAATCAAATCTAGAACTAGGTTAGCTGTGAGCAAATGCTTTCTACCAGAGCTGGGCTTCTGCTACACACTTGTCTTTGAGAGTCTGGAAAGGCTTCAATCCCTAGTGTCAGAAGTGACACCAGGTCTCTTATTTATTATTTTACTTCCATTTCAGTCTTTTTGAGGTTGCACTTATTAAGAAAGCTAAAATTAGAGTAAAACAAATTTAAAAAACCCACAAAAAACAACGAACAACAAACAGGAGGAAAAAAAATGGAAGTAGACAAGTGTGGATGGTGACTGCTCACAAGACCCTTGGAGGCAAGTTCTGCTTTCTTCTCTTTCCTGGGACTCTTCTGCCTCCTTTTTCACCTAGCTCCCCCAAACCTCTGTTGGTGTTGGTAGAAAATAGTTATCTCTGATACAGCTTTTTGGGGCACAGCCACACCGAGAAAGAAGCAGAGGTCAGGTTGTTGGGGAAATTTTCATGTCAGCCCTCCTTAGCAGGAAGGCAAGAGACATGGATACCAGATAACAGAGCTGGGAACTCCATTTCCCTAAGAAGAACATCCCAGGTTTTTCTTAGGATGGTCTGTGAGATTTGCTTCTCCTGAACTTCAGCATTGCATCTCAGGGACGCTAAAGACAGGGAATGATCTCCACCTTACAAGAATGGGATCCACACCATCTCATTACTTGTTCCACAGACACTGTTAGGGTTATCTAACACCCATCCTGTAGGTGTTGGGCACACAAGGAAGCTGCAGAAAACCCTTCTGTGTCTTTCTGGAATAGGGGGAGAGGATACTCTAGGGCACCCCAGATGGAAAGAGGTGTGTAGGTCTGGATTCAGTTACCCACCCAGAGAGAGCAAGCTAGGATGATCAAGATACCTGAAGGCTTTGCTCAGCTCCACAGGAGCAAAGCTCATGTAACCCAGCTGCTGCACCCTTAGGAGTGCTCTGCTGACTGGCTCCCACAGCACTGCTTTCCCAATCAGGCTGATGCTGTGCACTCGGTGAAATGCCCCTGTTCTGCCTCACAAGCACGGAGGAAACCTCCGGGTCAGTCCAGCCTTGTTAGTTAATAATTGAAGGCCTGGTTGCCTGCTACTCCCTTTGCCATTTAGGGCTAAATCACTGCTTGTGTGTACAATCCCACACATAGTATTTGCAGCATTTGTTTGCAATTGTTCTTGTAGTTCCTTTATGTTTCTTTCACAGGGTAGGAAGAGTAAGGGCTACAATGGAAAACAAGTAGAAAGCCATTTGTTTAATGCCAGCAAAGTGGGGGAACAGAGTCCTTGACCTCATCAACTAAAGCCACTTTAAAACTGATGGAAGTATAACCCCATAGTTTTAAAATATGAGAACACCTTTCTTGGTGGCACATCTACTTTTTTTACCAGCTGCCAGAAGTTGGCTGGCTTGTGATTTTCTGTGGTTTTCTAAGGTTTCTAGGTGCCCAGTCCTCCTTTCTTTCAGTAGGAAAAAGGTGTTCAAAGTGCATGGTAATTTCCATAGTAACTCTTTGGAGACATACTTGCCCTGATGGTGACCTCCTCAGCACTGAGAGAAACAAAAAATAGTTCCAGCTCTGGCTTTTGAGCTGTGCCATAAAACAAACCTGGGGCCCCATCAGATTTTGGTTTTTAATTTTTGCCTTCAGGAGCCTGTCAGGCAGCACAGAACAAAGAGTCACCCAGGAGGGGCCGGGAGGAGGCTGAGCAGGGTGTACAGCCTGTGCAGGACCCTGTACTGGGGCAGTGAAATCAGAAATGAGAAAAGCAAAAGTAAAGGAACAACAACCAAGTCCCCTGTGTCATCAGTCACATGTCAGAAGGGCTGAGTGCAACAGAGTAAAAAGGGAGGAGGAGAGGTGTCAGGCACAAAGCTGAGATGTTTCCCTATGTGTTTATTTGTTCTATTTCTCAGTATAGAATCAGTAACTAGCAGCTTGTTAATTAGCAATAAAGTATATTGGTTGAAATTTCCTGTCACAGACCTGGGGTTCTTAGACCACGACAGAAGTAAGCTGTTTAGTAGGCAGAAGAATATGGGTTGCTGATACCTATTGTTTTGTTGATGGTAGTAATGGATATGATGTTTTATCATATGATGTTTTATCAGTCATCAATTTTGCACACAAAGAATGAGTAGCCAAGGCAACCTCTGTGGCAGCTATTACCCTCATGGTCAGACTTAATTACCTTTCCCTGAGCCTTCAAATACAGAAGTACGTAATACATTGAATGAAAAGGGCCAGCTTGATTGTGCAGCAGTCTGACCATGAAACATCCTGCCTTCCAGAAAGTAATAGCTGTGTTAAATGTAAGAGAAAAAGGTGTGCTGCATTACAGGAACGAGGCACTGACCTCTAGAGAGGTTAACAGGCAATGTACCAAATGGAGATTTTTTGTTCATTAGGAGGAAACATGAGAGGATAATTAGAAACAGGCCATGCTGTATGGTTTTGCCCACTACTACTATTCAACAGAGTAGAATAGAGGAAGATATGCGCTAGTTTTGGGATTAAATTAACAACCAGAAACTTTACAGTGAGTGATTAAAATGGACATTAATTTTTTTCCCCATAGCAGTTAGGAGATGAACCTGTAATGGAGTATTTGAACTTAACATCAGAATAATAATGGTAATTCTTAAGAACATGATTTTAAAATTTATTTTATAATATAGTTAATGAAGAGGAACAGGCACCATTTGAATGATCATTAAGTGGATGCAACAATCAAAGGCAATAGAAAATCTTTAATATACCACCTGAGACTGATCTCTTCAAATTGTTCTGGAACCTGTCCACAGAAGACCCTGGGCCAAAATTCAGTCTCCAGATAATAAGCTGTGCATGAAGTCTGAAAACAATGACTTTTTCTTTCTTTGAGCTAGGTCCACATGTCCCGTGAAGGTTAACGGGAACTGCAGAAGCGTTTGCCCTACAGGAAGGTGGAGTTAAAAACCCACATTATTAAATTGCTCAACCAGAAATTTGGTCTTTAGCGCTTACGCAGATATATTGAAATTATTTGGATTTTTTTCCTTCTCAGCAAAAACACTTATGAAAGTTGCAAAATGTTGAGGTTGAACAAGAAGAAATAGGTCATGGTGCAAGGTTGTTTGCCTCTACATACTGGGAGCCTTACTGCTGAATTGCACACGCTCGTGGCCACTTACTTAAGCTATGTAACATCAAGGCTTCACAAATCTGCCCTGTTCAGATTGTTTTCTGTTGAACTTGTTTTAGTTGGAAAGAAATTCTTAAGCCAGGGATTTGACCCAATCTCTTGGTCAAAGAAATGACTCCTGACTCAGGTGGAGTAAGGCTTGAATCACTGGAAACAGCAGTATCACTGTGCCTCTTTCCATTTGGCTGGCATCTATTGGACAAGATTCATAGCCTGAAAAAGAAATAAACAGAAATAAGCCTCCTTTTCAGACAAAATCTTCCAGATACCATTTTGAGTCACTGGTCCATCATCCCGGCAATGTCTCTTACTTTATGACACACAGTAAAAAAATATATGTGTTTGAAAATTGCAATGACAAAAAGGAAGAATTCCCTTTCTGTGACTGAAAAGAATCTACCTTTCTTCTTCAAGGTGTATTTGAGGACTTTGAGCAGCTGAATGAGTCAAGTTAAATCCACTCCTCACCCTGGGTTCTTCCCAGATGAGGGTGAATGCAGTTGCATGGTAGTGAATGTTCTTGCAACTCAGGTAAGGTGAGCTTATGTGGTCTTGTAAACACTGATTAAGTGAAGTTACCTATTGTGTGACAGACTTGAAAAATCCTGATGCAAAATTATTTTAAAAAACTTATGAGAGGACTGTAATTTTGTACAGTCTCTAAATTTTAAATTAAAATCTGTATAATGTGCTAAGTAAGCCTTTTGAGTACCATGATTTATTATGCATTCATGAACTTTGCTAAGATAGCTTTTAAATTTATTGCATTAAAGAATACATTCTCAGCCAAACTCTTATGGACCCTATTATTCTCTTTTTCCTTTTGAACTGTGACCCATTCTTTGTGCCTAGTATGATTCAGCCAAGATTTTACCTAGTACAGTGAGTGAAAGATTACATTTTTTGGGGGTGATAGTACTTAATAAGAAGAAGACCATGAAGTCATTCACACAGCTACATGCATAAATTGTGTGAACTCCAGAAATCAGTACAAAGTACAAAGGTTGTATAGGCAACGATGAGTTAATGTTTGGGGTCAGAATCAAGTTCTCAGTGTCAGTAAAGGGCCAATGTAATTTAAGTGGCTTTACATGAAGGGGTCCACACCACTGTCTGCGTGCCTAGATAGCTTGGCCTGAGACTCCCATTAGTACCTGAAAGGAGTGTGACAGAACAATATCCCTCATGTTCAAAATAGGAATACAGCCTTGTATTTTAGCACATTCCCAGGAAGCCTGGAGCAATGTGCTCCTTGTGACTCAGAACGGTTGGTTTCCAGATGCTCTTTTGGTCGGTCATTCAAGCGAGGATTGTGCACAGTGCTTCTCGTCAAATTGCAAACCTCCTCACACTGCTCATTCAGCAGAACAAATACCCGTGCTCCCTGGAATGAAGCCTGAGAATAAAAGGCAGCAGGACTTCCCTATTCTGCTTCCTTCTGAGTCAGGAGCTTGGGCTTTTTTATGCCAAAAAATTTATTTGCTTTATATTGCTGGAAGTACAAAATACTCTGACTACAAGAAATAGCAGATTATCTCTCATAGTAAGTATGCTGCCTGTGCAGAGCAGGAAAAGCTCCTTTCAGCATCATTGGCATGATGAGAACATGTACCATCCCATTCTAGTTTCCACTCTGCCTCCAAGAGTCTACCAAGAACAGTGAATCTGCTTCTCTTCTACCCACATATAGATTTTATCTGGAGGAGGATTGTCTTCAGGTGAGTAGTGAATGGTTGCCTGTAAAAAAAGTATCTGTTTTCTAAAAGGTCACTATCCTTAGAAACTCTCATCAACATGGAGTAGTGGAGATTCGGCTGGAGACAGGAGAAGTGCGGGAGGAGGGTGGCATGTGCAGTTCTGGGACCCACCTGTGAGCTGGGCAGCTGCTGCAGTCCAGAACAGCTCCCAAGATTTCTGGAGCATGCCAGGGTCAGAGTTTTCAAGAAGAGAGTTCCTCAGAATACAGAATGGAGGGGGAGCCTTGAAAACTTTGAAGTTAATAACTGTAGTCAAAAAAAATATATTCTTGCTTCAAATGTTCCATTTAAATGCATCAGTGCAAAACTTGGTGAAAGAAGCAGCAGGGATTTGTAAACTCTTTGAGGCAGAGACCAGGCTTTGACAGTCTTCAGAAGAGTGACACATCAGTTTTAAGTCCAACCCACAAGTCCTATAATTAAAAAAAACCCCAGAAATGCAGTTGGTGCACAGCCACCCCATACATCTTTAGCTGTTGGAAACATGTGACTCCTGGCTTGGAGTTACAAATGACATAAAAGGTACATTGGCATAGAGTATCCTTACTCCTTACCATGTCTTGCTATGGGCTCTTACTGATGCAGACATTGTCCTGGTTTCAGTCTGTGCCACACACTTTCAGCTCTGTGTAAACTAGCATGTCACTGTCATAATGACACAGACATGAACTGGAGCTCCTTGACAACATCACAGCCACGAGACTGGCCTGGCTTTGCCAGCTGGCAGTGGAAATGTCACACCTGACTCTCAGTGATGCAGAACACAGGACATGTGGTGCAGGGCCACAGAGGACAGGGGTAAAATAGGGCCTCTGTGACAAAAGGACGCCAATCTCCAACAGCAAAACAAATCCTGTGCTGGGATTTTAAAATGATCATGTCACAGCTTGGAGCCACTCCGTAAAAGCTCCACCCACCGCTGTGTGATGGCAGACTTGGTGGCTCACGGGTGGCAGAATTGTAAAAAGCCAGGAAGCCATCAAATAAGCACAGCTGTGACCCATAAAGTTCCCCTTCCACCCTGCAGCAAATCTGAAAGCAGGCTAATTCTGAACATTCCTCCTCCTCTGGTCCATGAAGCACTTGAAATATGGATAGCTTGGTACTGCGGACAACACAAAAGATGCAAACCTGGCTATCAAACCCTCTTCTAACTCCACCACTGTCAGTGTGCTGCTGCCATTCAGAAAAACTGTGCTAAGAAGATGCATTTGGTTGAATCACATGGACTGAAAAGACTGGGTATAGAGCAGAAATGTTGAAAGGCTGTGTAATGTTCTGGGATTTTAGAGCACAATTTTATTAAAAAACAAGAAAACTGAAGCTGGCAAAACCAAATGTCTAGCATAATAATAATAAAATGCCTTTTGTCTTCAATATCATCCCATGGGTTTCATTGTTTCCTTTTGCAAACAACATTATCTGGAGAACAGACAAAATTTCCATTTAGTCAAAGAACTGTGTCTGTCTCCAGTCATCTGTATGCTACAGGAACATGGTGGCAGAAAAAATGAGTTGTGCTTTTTTAAAAAACTATTTTGACCATACCTGAAGACCTCACCTAAGATGAATGTTTTAAAAGCAAGCATATTTCTCTTTCATTTTTCTTAAGACTGAATTCATCGGTGATGCCATAAATCTCTCCTGCCAGCAGTAAAAGATGTATTTTACCCTCTAGGCATGACTGATTTTAGATTTAATATTAAGATTTGATCAATACATGGTTTGTGTATCTGAACATTTCAGGGAAAAAAGGTAGTCTGGCTTTCAAAGGCCGAGGTAAGGGCTTGAAGCAGAAATGTACACGCTGAAGGACACACATTCCTCCTTCTCATTTGGGTCTCTTCCTTTCAAAGTACACTGACCTCCTTTGTCTCTTTATCTGTGTCTACTTCAAAATGCCAGTCAGTTTAGTCTATGTAGGGGACTTCTAAGCTCAGTCTAATAAACACCTCTGTTTTACTGAATATCTCTTGTAGTAAGTTTTTCAGTGTTGTTTACAGACAAGACCACCTTCCTGTGTCTTTGAGAGGTGTGCTCAGACAGAAGCAACTAGTACTGACCTCGGTAGAAGGGATCATTTATCAGCAGGAGTGGGAAAGCCATAGCTATAAACATATAAACAAGACCAAACTATAGCAGTGTTAAAAGGCTTATGTCTATGTTGAAAAAAACCAAAAACCCAAACGCACCAAGAAGTAATTACACATCTCTGCTCTTTTGTTTAATCTTAAACTGTGCAGCACTTGCCTTGTGCTGTAGTGAGCAATAGGTTGCATGAAAGCTCTTGTGAGTCATGGCTACTAAGGTGCTTGTTTCTCGCTTGCCTGCTTGCTTACCCTTCACTGCACCTCAGTCCTTTGCTGGTGGATCTGGAAACTCTTTCTACTGCAGCAGCACCTCTCCTGCCTCTGAGACTCCGTCCAGGGGATCAGTACTGTATTGTGCCAGATATGAACAGATATTCATGCTTTCTATAGCTTTCAGTCTAAGTAAGCAAAGAGCAGGAGACAGAGAAGAGGTATCTTCTCCATTAAGAAATGAGGGATTTAGTGCTTTCCTCAAAGCTGTGCATGTAATTGCTGTGAGATCTAGCAACTGAAAACAGGATTCTGGAGCTCCCAAGTGCCAGAATGAAGAAACTAGACATGTCCAAAATTTGCCCAGTTCTAATTACAGAAAATGAAAATATACTTTAAAAATAAACTCAAAGATTTTTATAATTGATATGTGTCAAAACATGCACAAGTAAAATCCCTTCTTTCTCAAATGCAGTTTCTGTGTACAGACACACATGAAGATGAAGTCAGAGTTTAAGTGACTGAGTTTGGTTTACTCGTTTGCAGTTGTGCCTGTTTACATATGGCTGAATTAGAGGTATTATGTCTTTGACAATGTACTTCATTAATATTTTGGTACAAAGCCATCTATACCACAGTCTTCAACAGCTATCTATTACTGTGTTTTTCACTTGTTTAAACTTTTCACCTTCCTGCTGAGTTCCTAATGTTTCCTAATGCTCTGGTTCTGGGGTAGTGTTTTTGGTTTGTTTTTTTTTTTTTTTTAAGGTTTGTGAAGATTGTCCAGTACTTTGAGCAAAAGCTTTAGTAATGAATGTATAACACTATGACCAATCCCTTTGCCCTTCCTCATTCTGAGGTTCCTCTTTTGATTTCAAGAGCAGAATCAGCTTAGCAAGACACAACTCAGCACAAATAACATTGGCAGGAGGACCCACAAAGCAGAAACAGAACTCCTGTCCTTCAGCCAGAAGGCATTATAATTTCTGTGACGAAGAAGATCATGTTACACTTTTATTCCTGCAGTCACAGTAAGAGGAACAGTCAGTTCTCAGAAATACTTGATTTTATTTTAAGCAGTGTTGCATGGTAGAGAGAGCTGAGCTAACACTGCAGCTAGGCTCCTGCAAGGAGAAATCAGATAATGGAAAATGGAGAGTAGATGCAGTAATGTAGGGCAGATCATGTACTGGAAAAGAAAGACAATGATGCAAGAAGCTCCTTCTTTACTGAGGAATGGATTGAGAGAAAGGAGAAAAGGCACACTGAAAGAATAATTGACATTACCCAGATACAGCACACATCAAGCTACTTGTGGAACAACTGGATATCGATCTAGTGAGCAAGAACTGGAGAAATTGAGAGTTGTGGAGAACATCTCAGGAAAGAAAAAATCACAATGAGAACTCTTGCAAAGCTCACTGGAAAACTCCAGGTGAGGGAGGGAGGTGCTCAAGGAAGCAGACAGAGCAGGGAAATGCAATGCAAAAAAAGTAAGTGAAGAACTAATGATTGAAGAAGAAACTACAGTAAAGTGGGTAAATGCAGAGCCTTCTCCCAAGTGACAATCTGCAAAAGAAGAAATGGGTGAATTGAAAGCAAAGGTACAAATCATCCTCAGATTTGGGTAGAACGACACTGAAAAAAAAAAAAATAGAAGACACAGGACTTCCAAACAGAGTTAGTTCCACCTTAATACAACATCCAGTGAAATGAGGGAATTTAGCCAAGATATCATTAATATCATGGTAATAGAAATGTCAGCAATATAAGCTGCAATTGAGAAGATGAAAAACAACAGAGCAGCAGTCAAAAAAGTCCTAGCAGTAATGCCAAGGATATGTGACATCCACAACTTTAAAGAAACCATGGCAGAACTCAGCAGTGATGCCTGAGAAAGAAATGAGATCCCTCCAGCACACTGAAAACACAGAATTATTGCCAAAATGCTCAAAATGGGATTGCAAGAACTATGTCTGCAAACTTGTGTGGAAACAAGTCACGAACTGTATCTTACCTGAAAAGTTTTCTGCAGGTGCTGCACCCCATGAAGTAAAAGGAGCAGTAGGTGGGAAGTTTTGGGAACAGATTGGATACTGGCTCAGCCCTGTACAGACCAGATACATCCACTTAACCCACTGTAGATATATGCAAAACAAATCATTGCCTTTCAAAGCTCCCAAAATAGCTTGAAGAAATCTTTGTTATTGACTCTTTTGGTCCTAGAGAAGCTTGCCTGCTGTTATTCATAACAATAAAGAAGAAAAAAGTTAAGTGCTTCTGAGAAAGCATAAAGAGTGATTTAGCATCCCTTAAAACACCCCTTAAAAATGTGGCTGCTTTTCCCTTCCATTGATATTAGAATTTGTCATGGATGGACAGAGTCAGTGTGCACTGACAATATTAATCCTGTGTAAGTGTGGACACTGCCTCTACACTTTTGATAGCACAAGTGTCCCTAGGCACAGCTCATTGCCACAGTGTGTCAAGTTCTCAGGAGTGGTCATAAAAGAAAGAAGGGCCAGATCAGAGAACATTAAGATGGGAAAAGACCTCTAAGATCATCCAGCTGTAAAGGTAGCACCACCATCATGTTCACCACCAAACCGTGTCCTCAAGTGCCATTACCACACATTTTTTTAACATTTACAGGGATGGTGACTTCACCATTTTCCTGGGCAACCTGTACCAATGTTTTGCAACCCTTTCAGTGAGGAAATTTTTCCTAATATCCAATCTGAACCTGGTGCAACTTTAAGCCATTTCCTCTTGTACTGACACTTGTTACCTGGGAGAAGAAACACTCACCTGGCTACACCCTCCTTTCAGGTAGTTGTAGAGAGTGGTAAGGTCTCCTCTGAGAATCTTTTTCTCCAAGATAAACAACCCAGCTCCCTCAGCCATTCTACATCAGACCTGTGTTCCAGACCCTTCCCCAGATCTCTTGCCCTTCTCTGGACACGCTCCAGCACCTCAGTGTCTTTCCTGCAGTGAGGGGCCCAAAGCTGAACACAGCACTCTAGGCACAGTCTCACCAGTGCCAAGTAAAGAGGGACAATCACTGCCCTGGTCCTGCTGGCCACACTATTGCTGGTACAGGCCAGGATGCCTTTGGCCTTCTTGGCCATCTGGGCACATGGCTGGCTCATGGTCAGCTGGATGCTGACCAGCAGCCTCAGGTCCTTTTCTGCTGAGCCACTTTCCAGCCACTCTGTCCCCAGCCTATAGCGCTGCATGGGGTTGTTTTGACCCAAGATCAGGACTTGGCTCTTGGCCTTGTTGAACCTCATTTAACTGGTCTCAGCAGCCTGTGTTTGCATGGTTGCTTAGAGTACGTGCACTCTAAATAGATGGTTCTTTGGAAGGATATATGCAAAAATAACCACCCTAAAATTTCCGGTGTTTCTGGCCAAGTGATACAGAAAGGCAGATGTTATGCCCTGGCTGTGACCTGTGATCACACCTTTTTCATGTGCTCTATGTCTAGTAGTTCCTTGAAGGAGTGGACCATCATGCATCTTTAAGTTGACTGGGCTGCACATGCAGAGCTAAGTTCCTGAATGCTTTCAGAGGCCTCTGGGAGAAACTAAAGGGCAGACAACCATCAGAATAACACATGCAAGTTACTCCTTACTGTCTTCTTCTTCTCTGTGCACCTGAAAGCAGGCTGAATATATTTATCTTGTGGCAGCAGCACACATCACGTTGCTATCACTGTGGGGAGTTCTGTAACCCCTCCTTATTCACATGACAGACACATTTTCTGGTTATAAAATATTATCAGATGCAAACAAGACTTAAACTGCAGCTATTTTAAGTTGACTGGGTTGTTTGCATTCCTCTGCCACAAACAATGGAAGTGTGCTGATTCTCCTGGAGGACACTGTCATAAATGCACACCCTGATTTCTTTGCCACAGGTCACTCACAGGTGAGCTGCAGTAACTTCATGATGGCTCTTAAAGCTCTCCTTCACTGCCTTTTAGGCATCTAGGCTACAGAGCACTATTGTCATGGATGCAGCCTTTTCCCGTCCATTTTGCAAAGTGGCATTTCTCAGGAGTTTTTTTGTAAATTCACAGAACAAGTGAACATGTGTAGAATGTGATGGTCAGCTTTGCATACTCATTTTGTGATCACTTCAGTGCACCATGTTAGTTAACCCCTTATTTAACACACTGGCATTTGTAACAAGGTCCATAGTTTTGGGGAAAGGTTATCTCTGCCCTTCTGCTGGTGCTGCTTAACACTGGAGGTCTAAGTCAGTAGCAGGTTGAGATTCTTGCAGAGTTTGCAGGGTTTGACTCAAGGATGTGAGAATTCACTGCCTCCTCCAATATGGACAGGAAGCATTTACAGATGCTCCCAGCAGAGTCTTCAAAGGGTGAGGCAGGAAAACATGTGGTGAACATGTGGACTTCTGTGGGAGGTGGTTCTGCCTGATGGATATTTTTCCACTGTCAGCTTGTGATACAGGCAGCAGACCCTGAGGGAATAGAAGGGTCACGCCTAGGACTGAAAGCTCTGCCTGTGCTGAAGCAATGGGCAGAGCTGCCATTGCAACCATTTGCATTTCCAACAATTATGCACTGCCAAACCACCGATTTGCTTTAGTGGGACAAACACGGTATTGCAAGGGAACGTGGGCACTTTCTGTAATGGACATTTCCTCAGCCTTGAGTCTTTTCATTTTGTGGAAGCTTATCAGCAGAGGGAGAAAGAAAGGGAACTCCTCCTGCTTTGCTTCACTGCTTTTTACCAACTAATTATCGCTTATACGTTGCACTCATATAACTGACTATCCCAAAATTAATTAAATCCTTCCAATCCTTAGAACTCCAAACAGTTGGGTTGCCGTATTTAACCATTGTATTTAATCAGTCAGCAGTGGAAGGAAACTCTTGTTTAGAACAGAAAATGGTCTGAATTGTTCAGCCTCTCCTTGTATCTTCCAGAACCCAGATTCTTAAAGGAAAATCTCCTTACAGTCTGCAAACAGAAGTCAAATAAAGAAGACTTCTGCTTGTTCTTCTTGCAAATAACACCACAAGAGCCCACACTCTTTGTTGCTCATGACCTTGCACTGAACATAATGTATATACAGGATAATTTTATTTCTCTGGCTCATCCCATGAAGAAACAAGCCATTCCTTCCTTTCTGCCTTGATCTTTAGCTCAAAGAGCAAAGCTCTGCCTATTGCATACATGCAGAACTATTTCTGAAGTATTGGCATGACCTCAGCAGCTTCTGCATTACAGATTTGCAAGGAAAACTTGTACCACCAATGAATTGAAACACGATTCCAAGACACCAGGAAATTGTGAAAACTGTTCAAGTGCCTTAGCAATACTTTCTTCAGTTGATCAAAAACTGGGGAGATTAGGAAGACGCTGCCTGTTGTTGGCATGAAAAGTTTTCCACTCAGTGAAGTGCTGTATGGCACTTTATGGCATATGCCATTTTCCTCCAGCAAAGAAGCCATCATTTTTTTTCCTTTCATCAGCTAAGATGAATAGTATTTTAAACAGCATGTGCATCAGCCAAAATTGTCTCAGTATTCTCAGAACCAAGAAGACAAGCCCAAATTTTTTCATGCACAAAGAAGTTAGATATAATGGATATAATTTGTCTCAATGATTCAGCCACTTTGGTATGAATGTGATTGATTTAATGAAAAAAGTAAAAAAAAATCACAATATCACAGAATATGCTGAGTTGGAAGGGACCCACAAGGATCATCAGGACCAGCTCTTAGCCCTGCACAGCACCATCCCCAAGAGTCACAGCATGTGCCTCAGAGCACCTATTGTGCAGCAAAGTAGAAAAAATAATTGAAGATGGCTCCTTCTTATCCTGAGTGGCTTGTGAATGCTGGATATAATGAAAGCCAATAAAAACTAAAAATTAGGTCACTAAAGCATCCTGACATGACTCTACGTTCAGACCAGGAGCAGAGCAGGGAGGAATGGAGATGACATTCTTTCATGTTCCAGAAATTCTTTTGAAGCAAAGAAAGGATGGGATAATCTCCAGATCCAGATTCCTCAGTAAAGGATTCGATGCTTTTCAGGAACTGTGATATTCCAATATTTTGCATCTTGTCAACAAAATTTTTGATGTAATGGGAAAATAAGAGATGCATGCAAGTGAAACACAGGACAAAGACTCTTGCCACAGGAAAGGTTCATGAGTAAGAGTGAGCTCTATGCCTTCAGTATGAATTATGAGCAGGTCAGAGGTAACAAGTGTAACAAATCACAGTTCCACAAATACTTTTCATGCCATTTAATGTCCTGCTGCTGCATAGTTCCATGAGGACACGGAGCAATTGCAAACATGTGAATGCAGCGGGTTTCTGTCTGACTTCAGCAGCAATTTGTACATGGTGAGGAGTAATCTGCAGCCTCAATACATTTGAGTTGTATTTGGAAAAGCAGTTAAATATCCAGATGCCTAACACAATTTCTTAGTCTGGGAAACTGTGATAGGAGTGATGCAAACAAATCCTTCCTTATTGGGCTTTTATGTAAGACTTATTTGTCTGGAAGCACAAATTGTTCCTGTCTAATGGAAATAATTACCTTCTTTATCTTCATATTCCCATATTGAAGTTACTCAAAAGATTAAGAAAATCCTAGGAGAATTCCAGAATTTCAACATGAGAAATTTTTGAGTAATCTTAGTTTCTTTTTCTTGTTAGAAGTCCAGATCCCTCTACCTCCCTGGGTCCTCTTCATCCAATATTAATTTAAACTCTTACCCATTCTGAGGTACCCTAGAATTGCAGCCTTTATCTAAGAAGCTCTTCAGAGAAAGAGTGATGAGCAAACTGTTGGTATGGAAATAACAACCTCATCAATCCTCACAATCCACAACTGAGCAGCTTAATGACTAACTAATATATTCTAGACTCTCTCTATGCTCCCTATTTAGCCCTATGATTTCATAGCCAGAGTTCCAGTCACACAAGATGCTTTTGGGAAGAAAATAAGGCTGATGGTTTTTAGAAAATAGAGTCTGTTCCATCCCAATTCTCTTTGCTGCGTGTATGGCACAAACCTTTTCAACAGAAATGGCTGCTACAACAACAAACTCTCTTTGGACCTGTCTGGACTCAAGCAGATGCTAGATGCAAACTGTAAGGGGAGCTCTGTATTAATTTGGATATACAGACCTTCTACTCTAATCCCTAGATGGAAGTTTTCCCTCACTACCAGAAGAAATTACCCTGAAGATCCAACTCACATTTCCCATGTCAAGAAGGGGATAAAAAACAAAACCAAAAAAAAATTGTATTGTGCTTAGTAAAGACCATATATATAGTAAGGACCAGTTTCAGTTGATAAAGAGTTAAAATTTTTGCTTTTGCTGTGAGAGAAGAAAATGGGCTTCAGGAGTAAAAAAACCTGGGTTTTTAAACCTGCTGTGTCACATGGCAAAGAACATAATTGCTTGCAGAGTTATTGAGAGTATGTAAATACTGGCGCAAGAGCTTCCATTTCTTCACTGAATATAAAGGTAAGGTAACCTTTTGAAGTCACAGATTGGCAGAGAGGCAACTAAGAGCAGTTGCTCCGCAAATTGCGTGGAGACACATCATAATCATCTTAATCATGTTTGCTTTGGAGTAGGAAGACAACTTCAGGAAACACGAAGCAAACACTTGATCCAGGTCTTTTGGGAATTTTGCCATTTATTTCCATTATGAAGCTGTGTAGCATTTTCCACTACTGAGGATATACTTCACCAATCGCAAGTTTTGTCCTCATCAAGGTAGACATTGCCATCCGACTGCAGTACTGCTTTATGTCCCAGAGAAGTGGTGTGTGGGGAGTACCTTATGGGGAATACCTAGTGTGCCCATTTGATGCTCCACAGTCATCCATGGGAATAATCCACGTGTCCCAGATACATTTTTAAAAAAGAATTTTGTCACTTTGTGGTTTTTTACTTTCCTGGATTTCTCACGCCGAACAACTCATTCTCAGACATAAATTCACTATCCTGGAAGCTGCCACAGCTTCACCTTTGTGACTTCCTTAGAATTTCTTCATTTTCTATAACTCAAATGAAAACACAAATTGAAACATATGATACTAAGAAACAATTTACTCTAAATGGACTGTGGGGACTAGTCAACAAAAGGAGTTTGGCATAGTCTTCTCTATAGATCAGTTATATCTCTCATCCCAAACCTTTAACCTAAGGCTCTGCCTTTCCATTATATCCTTACTGTTATTCTCATTGCTCTTTAATGTACCTGGACTAACACTAGACATAGACGTAACTCAGTGATGCCTAATGAAATTTGTATTTCTATCTGTTGGAAGCAGAAATCTGGATTTACTGCTTGCTCCTTATTGCTGCCATTGCTCTTTAAATACCACTCTAGTAAATGAAAAAATAAATCCTAAGCTAAGTATTGTTGGGTCCCTCCCCCTGCCATGTGGTCCTGGGAGAGGGGCCCTGGTGGGAGGCACGTGGTTTCCCTGCCCCTGCTCAGCCTCGTTCCCCATTGGTTGTTTTGTGTTCCCCTGTGCCGGGAAGGACCCTCGGGTCCCATGATTGAGCAGTTCCTCGGCAGAGCCCCGGCCATGTGGCTGGGGAAATAAACATCTCTGAAACATCTACCAAGAATCTGTCTGTATAGATTTCTTTTCCATGGGCCTCGTTGTTTCATACATGTGTTGCAGTATCTGCACCATAACAAAGTATTGCATGAATTGAAGTGGTATCCTGTAGAATGAAGTTTCTACCTCTTCTACTTGAAGGATTGTCTTCAGGGTAATCCCGGATGTGGGTACAGACTGGGACAAGAATTCATTGAGAGCAGCCCTGTGAAGAAGGACTTGGGGATGCTGGTGGATGAGAGGCTGGACATGACCCAGCCATGATCATTCCCAGCCCAGAAAGCCAAATGTGTCCTGGGCTGCATCCAAAGCAGCGTGGGCAGCAGGGGAGGGAGGGGATTCTGCCCCTCTGCTCTGCTCTGGTGAGACCCCACCTGGAACACTGCATCCAGCTCTGGGGTCCCAGCACAGGAAGGACATGGACCTGCTGGAGTGAGTCCAGAGGAGGCCACCAAGGTGGTTAGAGAGATGGAGAACCTCTGCTATGAGGAGAGGCTCAGAGGGTCAGTGTTGTTCAGCCTGGAGATGAGAAGGTTTCAGGAAGAACTTATAGCACCTTCCAGTACTTAAAGGGGGCTATAAGACACAGGGAGAGGGGCTTTTACATGTATAGTGTTAGGACAGGGCCGAATACCATGAATATATCCCCTTGCTTCAGCTTCACTGAGTATAACCCTTATCTTAGCCCTGCTGGATTAATGAAAAGAACACTGTGAGAAGTTTCTCAGAAACTCTAGAAAAGAAATCTACTGTCTTAAATTTTTTGAGGTGGGGCTTGGGAACATATATTCTTTTGTCAGGGATGTTCCAGAGCACTTCCCTATGCACTATATAGCCCATTGACAGACTTGTCATTTGTGAATTTGCCCCAATCCCTTTTCAAAACTTTCCTGTTGTCTTCATTTAAGTAACCTTTCCATTTTTTAAATGTCGTGTTTTCCTTTTGAAAGCTTTTTAGCTCTTACAGACTGTGAATGATTAAAGGTTTGTTTTGCTTTGTTTTCTTTTGTAGCAGTGGTACACAGTTTACTTTGGCTTCTAACACCATATTTTTTGAAACCTCCATGTCCTTTCCTTTCCTTTCCTTTCCTTTCCTTTCCTTTCCTTTCCTTTCCTTTCCTTTCCTTTCCTTTCCTTTCCTTTCCTTTCCTTTCCTTTCCTTTCCTTTCCTTTCCTTTCCTTTCCTTTCCTTTCCTTTCCTTTCCTTTCCTTTCCTTTCCTTTCCTTTCCTTTCCTTTCCTTTCCTTTCCTTTCCTTTCCTTTCCTTTCCTTTCCTTTCCTTTCCTTTCCTTTCCTTTCCCTTCCCTTCCCTTCCTTTCCCTTTCCTTTCCTTCCCCTTCCCCTTCCCCTTCCCCTTCCCCTTCCCCTTCCCCTTCCCCTTCCCCTTCCCCTTCCCCTTCCCCTTCCCCTTCCCCTTCCCCTTCCCCTTCCCCTTCCCCTTCCCCTTCCCCTTCCCCTTCCCCTTCCCCTCGTGCGGCTTTGTACTACATTTATTTGGCATGATCTCGTCTTCTGAAAACTTAATGCTGAACCTTTCAAATGGAGTTCCCATTCTGGTTCCTAATTTTGTTACTGTAAGACCTAAGATCTTGTTCTGTGAAGTCTACTGACTGGCATGCTGATTGCTTCTTCCTGAACTCTCTTCCTAAATTTATGCTTGCTCTAGGGACAGAGATACAGAATCTTTAATTTTTTTCATTGCAAAATCTAGTGTCTGTTCTCGTAAACTTAATGTGGATCTGCTTTGCAGTGGCACGCTTAATTTTCGTCTACAGCCCTGACCTTCATGAGTTGCAAATTAATCTTAATTCCAGCCATAATTTAAGAAGTGACACCTTCATTATTTCACTGATAAACCTAATTTTGCTTGTCCCAGAAATACTTTATGATTAATTTCTAAAGAATTGACTTTGAAACATCTTTACTGGAAAAGATAATTGGGAAACACAGCAGAATGATTACGGTTATTGAATACTAATATTTAATGAAAAAATAGCCAGGAAATTTAATTTTGTATACAAAGGAATTGAAACTTAGTAATTAAATTCCTAGAAGCTTCAAAATATGAAGAAAGATGACTATTCTGTTTACAGCTGCATCTTTCTCTTTTTCTGAAAGCAAGCAGGGGTCTCAGTGTACCTGCTGGTGAGAAGCTCAGCATGCTGTGAACTCGAGGTCAGAAGAATATTTTTCCAGATGAGAGGAGGTTTTTCACTGTCTAATCATTATTATTGATTTGTGTTATCATAGGCAGCTGTATTTAATTAGTTCCTCTTTTTTTTTTTTTTTTTTTTTTTTTTTTTTTTTTTTTTTTTTTTTTTCCCTTTTTCCTAGGAAGACTCTATCTGTGTTTACCCCAATTTTTGGTTTGTACTAATCCTCACCAACACAGTTTTGTTCTGTGGTCAGTTGTGTAGTTGGGCAGTTCTTCCTGTTGCTCTGTCACCAAGCCTCAGCCTACTGGGTGCTATCTACACACCCTGTGGAAAAATAGTTCCCATTTTCTCCCCAAGAAACCTCATGGGTACAGTTCTCAGTACATTTGAGGTCTCTTATCTAAGTGAAGTCCAATTCTCACTATATAGCTTCTACTTCACTGAGTTGTAAATATACTGTTTATTCATAAATGCTGCTCTTGTGTAGATAATACCAGAGGCTGGTTTTCCTTGTGAATATCTTCAGGCATTACTGTGTCTAAAACTATATTGGGATTTGCTGCTTCCCCCTTACTTTAACCCAGACCTGCCATACTTTGCTGACATTGTTCTCATGGGTGATGGTCGTTCCTATTCACTTCTTTGCACTTTCCGTGCTTAAGCACCTGAGCATCTGGTGTATTTATTCTCCTACACTCTTATGAGATCCTACACTGCTGTGTTACTTTTCAATGGTTACAGTGGAGATTTTTCCAGTGCAAGTAATTGTCCTCTATCTTCTAGACCTGGGTGTTTCCTGTCTTGGACAAATGAACTCCTTTGAGTGGCTTTCACAGATGGCCATCAGAAGAACCCTGGCAGTAGTGTGCCCAGTAGCATTGTTATCAGGCATGGAGGAAGGATCCCCCAAAAGCAACTTCTCCACATAATTTTGTTGTTCTTTACCCAGTGCTCTCCTTTACAATCCACCCATTAATTGCTGCAGGATGTTGTTCTGCAGTCAGCTCCCTGCATCCAGGGAACCATTACCTGAGCTCTACAAAGATATTCCCTGGATATCTTGATGATATCCTTTGTATGGGAGTGCTATGGCTAAAGTTGATCTTTTTGAGTGGCGAAAGCTTGAAGTGACTTTGGGTTTTTAGCAGTGGTTGGTGTTCAGATAACACAGCAATTTAAGTGTTGAGACAGAACACTGTATTCACTGAAGCATTACCAATATTGCAAATAGAATGCTGTATTGAGTCAACCTCAGTTACATTTTCCTGTGTGATATTCAGCACTGTTGAGCTCAGGGAGCCAGCTACCTGCTTGATGCTGTGCTTTGCCAAATAATCCTTTGGAAGAGCATAAGCTAACAAACCCCTTACACTCTGTTGACTTTTCCAGTAGGACTTCAGGAAAGTAAATCTGACTAATTATGAAGTGAAAGTAACTCAGTACTTCTGTGAAGCAAAGTCTCTAGTATCACTTGTATACTTACTTGTTGCCTGCTGAATGGGGTTACTGGGAATGGTCTGGGACTCCCAGCTCTGCTGGACAAGTCACAGCATTCCTGGGAACACAAGTATGTTTCTGAAATGTGCACATATGTACCAGTGTGCACAAGGCAGTACATTCACAAGCTCCACTTTCAAACAATACCAAAGCATTCCCACAGTGATCCTCCCACTGAGTTACAATTCTGAGTTAAGATGTGACATTACATGTCGAAGAGTAGGTTGCTGCTTTGTCCCCTGCTTTGTAGGGACAGATACGACACTAGACACTGCCCATATCTAGGTAAATTGCAGCCCTTCATTATTTATCCGTCTCAGTCTCTACATGGTAAGATTTCCCTTAAGATTTTCAACTTAGCTGACCTGTCTGAAGCACTGAAGCACTGCAGGGCCTGAGTGCTTTTATGCCTGTAATGTCACTCAACTCACAACCCCGCACACACTGGAGCAGTACCACTGCCCCTCTTCCACAGACAAACCAGGAATGTTGAAGGGTAAGAGCCCTGCCAGACAAGTTCACAGAGTAGGTGAGTGCATTGCCCCAGTACAATATTCATGTCATCCTCTCTTGGTACTGCACGGAGACTCAGGACCTCTACAACAGAAAGTGGAGACCAACAGCATCAGGTCAAATTTAGCTGCAGGGGCCAAGCTTGGGGGTGGGCTGGCAATGTGCCAAAAAGTCATCAAATGGTTAGTAGATACTTCTTTTACTCTTCTTTTCAGGAATGAAGAGTAAAAGAAGGATAAGGAAAGAAGGAACAGTGTGCTGGCAAGTACACTGGATATAAAAGGAGATCTTTGCAATTCAAAACCAATAAAATCCCCTTATCCCTGTTTGCTTGCATTTTTTTGCAAAACACTGGACTACTGAGAGGATGTATGAACCAAATGTCCTTCTGCTGTGTTCTTTTTCTGCTCTCACAGTTTCAAGATATTCTTCATAATAAAATTTAAGGAAAATTAAATGTCTTTTCAAACAACAAGATAGCAGCCAGAGGCAAAGTCCCCTAGAATCCAGCTCCATTGTGAGCTTTCAGACTGAGCCTTGTCTTCTCCCTGAAGCTCTGGGTTTCTCCAGTGTCAGATAAAAAAAAAAATTTTTTTTTTAAAAGAGTGTTTAGTCCCTAACAAGAAGCCATATCATATTTACACAGTCAGATGTATCAGCCATGACTGAAAAACTGAAAACTCCTACAGTGAGGGAGCTGACCAGTGCTTTCAACACATTATTTTTAAACAGTATTTATTGTTTTTGTAGCTTTTGGCTACATAGACAAAACACAGCCAGTTAAAAAAAATAAAATAAAAAAAATCTGAAAAATATCTCACGGGACTTAGATGCTTTCCCTTCTGTGCCTTGTTTCTGGCTAACAGGACTAACTTACAAAGCATATGGCATCCTTTCTGCTCTGGACACCAGGAGGTACCCCAAAGACAAACTATCCCTGGGGGGGTTTCTAGACCTCCAGACACATATCATAGTTGTTCTGCTAATGCAGTAAGTCTAATTTGTTCCAAATTGGGATCCTCTTAATCCTACTGATTTACTTTCTGCTTCTCCTCTGCCTTTACTGTACTCAGAAACCTTCAGGTTTGCAGTAGAAGGGCCATCTTCCTCAAGACAGCCTATCATTTCTTTGGCCACATGAAATGTGTGTATTATTCTAGCTGTGTCCTTCCTTATACTAATGGTATTCAAGTTCCATACCAACCTTTTTTTTAAAAAAAAGCTAATTAAATAAAAGACAATTGAACAAATAAAAATCCAAATAAAATATCTGTTATAGGAACCAACAAAATTATTAGAGGGGAAGGCAGGCTATGTGTTGTTTTTTCTAAAAAAAACCCCTTGTGGATTCCTAGTTTGGCATTTATCTTCCCCTGGCTGTTCAGTGAACAGGCACAAATGCACTCAGGCAGGAAAAAGTACACAAAATCACATGTGTTAAGCATGAAGACTTTCTGAGGTTGTTTTTTTTTCTATTCCATCAGGTGTTATTGTAGGTCCCATATTGTGGCATTGGGGGTGGGGGGGACTTCAATGAGCTGGTCTGAAGAGCTGTTCTGTCTATTTATACTCTTGTAACTATCTCTCTGAAATGGTGCAGAGCTAGCTAAAATTAAAATCATGTGTCTTTCCAGTTGGAGCCAGTCAACGGGAATAAAGGCATTCCTGTATCCTATTAGAGGATCCCTGTGGTATTTCAGACATCTTGAGGTTGCTGTCATCAGGCCTGTCCCTTCTAAAGCTCACTGTAGCCCTGTAAGAAGCTCACCCTTAAGAACTGTCATTACTGCCACGCTAATTGCCTGAGGAGGTAGGCAGTGAATGAAAGCGCTCTCTTGCTCCTACAACCATGGAACAAAGGCTGCTCCCCTGCAAATATCCTGTGCTGGAAGGCTCCTAGAGCCTGGCAGGCAGTCCTGCTCAAGTGGAGGCTGCCATGGAGGCAGTCCTGTGTTCAGAAGAAAGCTCAGAGCGTGAAAGAAGGGGCAGAGAAGCAAGAGGAGGAGGCAGCAGAACTCATGTGGATTTGGACAGACCAGTTCAACACACGATGTGAACTGGGGAAGTAAAGTATGCACAGGATGTTAAGCACATATAACCTCATATATTAACAGTCACCACAAGAGGAAGGGTGGAAGGAAGGAAGGGAGGAAGGAAGGGAGGAAGGGAGGGAGGAAGGAAGGAAGGGAGGGAGGAAGGAATTTGGAATTCGGAATTCGGAATTCGGAATTCGGAAGGAAGGAAGGAAGGAAGGAAGGAAGGAAGGAAGGAAGGAAGGAAGGAATTCGGAAGGAAGGAATTCGGAATTCGGAAGGAATTCGGAAGGAATTCGGAAGGAATTCGGAAGGAAGGAAGGAAGGAAGGAATTCGGAAGGAAGGAATTCGGAAGGAAGGAATTCGGAAGGAAGGAAGGAATTCGGAAGGAATTCGGAAGGAAGGAAGGAAGGAAGGAAGGAAGGAAGGAAGGAAGGAAGGAAGGAAGGAAGGAAGGAAGGAATTTGGAAGGAAGGAAGGAAGGAATTTGGAAGGAAGGAAGGAAGGAAGGAAGGAATTCGGAAGGAAGGAAGGAATTCGGAAGGAAGGAATTCGGAAGGAAGGAATTCGGAAGGAAGGAAGGAAGGAATTCGGAAGGAAGGAAGGAATTCGGAAGGAAGGAAGGAAGGAAGGAAGGAAGGAAGGAAGGAAGGAAGGAAGGAAGGAAGGAAGGAATTCAGAAGGAAGGAATTTGGAAGGAAGGAATTCGGAAGGAAGGAAGGAATTCGGAAGGAATTCGGAAGGAAGGAATTCGGAAGGAAGGAAGGAAGGAAGGAAGGAAGGAAGGAAGGAAGGAAGGAAGGAAGGAAGGAAGGAAGGAAGGAAGGAAGGAAGGAAGGAAGGAAGGAAGGAATTCGGAAGGAAGGAATTCGGAAGGAAGGAAGGAATTCGGAAGGAATTCGGAAGGAAGGAAGGAAGGAAGGAAGGAAGGAAGGAAGGAAGGAAGGAAGGAAGGAAGGAAGGAAGGAAGGAATTTGGAAGGAAGGAAGGAAGGAATTCGGAAGGAAGGAAGGAAGGAAGGAAGGAAGGAAGGAATTCGGAAGGAAGGAAGGAATTCGGAAGGAAGGAATTCGGAAGGAAGGAAGGAAGGAATTCAGAAGGAATTCAGAAGGAAGGAAGGAAGGAAGGAAGGAAGGAAGGAAGGAAGGAAGGAAGGAAGGAAGGAAGGAAGGAAGGAATTCGGAAGGAAGGAATTCGGAAGGAAGGAAGGAATTCGGAAGGAATTCGGAAGGAATTCGGAAGGAATTTGGAAGGAAGGAAGGAAGGAAGGAAGGAAGGAGGGAAGGAAGGAAGGAAGGAAGGAAGGAAGGAATTCGGAAGGAAGGAAGGAAGGAAGGAAGGAATTCGGAAGGAAGGAAGGAATTCGGAAGGAATTCGGAAGGAATTCGGAAGGAATTCGGAAGGAAGGAAGGAAGGAAGGAAGGAAGGAAGGAAGGAAGGAAGGAATTCGGAAGGAAGGAAGGAAGGAAGGAAGGAAGGAAGGAAGGAAGGAATTCGGAAGGAAGGAAGGAGGAGATAGAGACACATAATGTCATACCACTCCCTCCTTTAGCCCCATTCCATGAAATAGGTAAATTTTCTCAGACTCTGTAAGACATTTCAAGTTTCCAAGTGTGCTAGCATCATCTGGTAAATCACCTGCCATCTCATTTGCTTACTACCACCAGAGAACCAAAGTGGCTTTCACTGACAAAATGAGGTGTGTCCAAGCAATTGCTTATGGTTATTGCATGGCCACAGCGGACTCCCCACACACAGAGCTGCACTGCAGCATGAGTCTGTGCACCACAAAAGGAAGCTCTTATGTATCTGAGACTTCAACAGCTCAGGTCACTTTAGGTATCAGTTCCTCTGTCAGCGTGGCTTCTGTGGTCTTTAATATCATGGCAGAGATGTTTTCAGCTGCAGCCTTGGACCCTTGCTTTCAGCTGTGCAGACAGGTAGACCAAACCAGGTGAGTCAATGTGGGCAGAGTGTTCTTCCATACTCACCTCTGACTATGGTTTTCCCGGCAAAATTGGAGGCCGCACTGAGGTCTATAAACCATTGGTAAGGATGGAGGGTGTGTGGTGTGAGGGAGAAGTGCCTCCCCTGCCTCTCTTTCCACACAGCAGCTGTCCCCAGAAACACGTCTGCAAAATATTTCAGAAGCGGCAGTCCTCAGCTTGAACACCACTGCCAATCAAGCTTGTCAGAAATAAGCTTTTAGCCATAGAAACAGAACTGAAGAGCAACCTCTCTCCCTGTTTTCCTTCCAAAAAGAACCACACTTCTCTGTTTACAGGTGAGGGTAGTGACTGCTGATCTGATATGCAGTGACTAGCTGTGTGCATGCAAGTAAGAAAAAACTATCATAAAATATAAAGAAATAAGAATTTTTATTGAAGCGTGTGATGCTTCCTCCTTATTTTAACTGAGGAATCCAGTTCATATTCTAGAATAGAAAAAGATTAATTTCTGTTCTTATTTTAGACATGTTTTAGGGTTTTTTTCTTTTCCTTCCTGTCTGAAGGCCTTTTCTTACCTCAGCTGCTGAAAGTATTCAGCTATTGATTTTTTTCATTAGCCACCATTACCACAGCTAAACAGATGCAGTTAAGAATTTCACCAAATTAAAGTTGCAAAGTAAATGCATAGGTTCATCTTTCATCCCATATTTTACCAAGCCTAAACAAGAGAGTGCTCTTGTGAAAGGAAGCCTGCAAGGCTGAGATGACAGGGAAGGTAAAACCAAGAGCCACAGGGACCCTAGATTATACATAATATTAAGGATAACAACTGAACATTTAGAAAATGATGATAATCTTTAGGAATATAATTTACTTACAAACTCGGATTTTTTTGAGGTGATACAAGTTATGTGTTACCCTTGGTGCATATTTTTTTTACCAGATTATAGCAGAAATGTTTTTCAGGGAAGAGGGTGAGAGATTTTGCTGCCTTTTGAGGATCTTGGGCCTCTCTGAGGTCATCAGTAATCCTTGGAGGTAGAAATAACACCTTCTGTGGGGCTTTTTTATTTTTCTGGTGCAAGGGTGACAGGGTCACCATCAGTAGGGAAGAGATGAAAGCAAAGATATATGGGAAAAGGATCTCATGGGAAAAGGAGAGGAAAAAGAAGGGCTTCAAAATACAGCTCATTTCCAAACTGGAGTTTCTCACATATATATTTGAACTTTGCTTTCTGGTAGTATCGTTTGCATGAAAAATGTTTGTGCCCCTGTAGCACTTGCTTTGTGCAGACACCATTTTCTGAAATATAATTCCTTCTTTGTCTTCTGTCTTGTTAGGATCTAGATGCTACAAGTAGCATACTACTGAAAGGTGGCACTGAACAGTATGCTACACAGACCATATAATGGCATTATGTCTAAGAACTTAAAAATACATTAACAGCAATAAATGCTTTAAAAAATAATGGCTTTTTACTTCTCTGGAAACAAGGAACTGTACAGCTGAGAGAGACTTGGATGACAGGGATCAAATTCAAACTGCAATACGCCCAAAGGCTGATGATATTTGGATGACAAACTTTTCATTAGAGCATTGGCTACTGCAGTGAACATTGAATTTAGCACCACATGCAACACCAAACTCTCTCAAATCTCATTTGGATGCAAAATCTTGGGCTGGCCACATCTCTACTGAGCATCTCTGGCAAAACCTGAGGATATCAAATTTGTGCTTGGTGAACCTTATGTTGATTTCTGCCCTCTACTGGAATTGAATCCAGAGGCACTCACAGTGACAGCAAACTGGAAATGCAGTTGGTGATAGAAAAATATCTCCTTGCACACACACAGGGGTGATACCACTTATTTTATGCTTTTGTGACAGTTGAACAGTTTCAGCGTTAAAGTGCTAATTTGGATGACGATACAGGAACTGAAATAGTTGTGAAATTGTGGGTCTGAAGCGCTTTTGCAAATGCAGTGAGGATTTTAAGATCATGGGTAAAGAATAAAAACCTCAAAAACATCACATTGTGCCATTTTTACATGCAGTGTAACTTTGTTTCTTCGGGCCATATAAGTGGTGTGGCAGTCACATATGGGTCACAGAAGCAAGTACCTATCCTTTCCTGCCAGACTGGCATTCAGGGGGCAGCTATCACAGGCTTACCAGGGATTGTCAGATTTCTTCTAAGTTATGGCTGTCATTATATGGCTATATTGGCTTGTGGGTATGTTCTGCTTGAGAATGGAAGCGGTTTGTTGGAGAGCTCTGGGAAAAAGGCAAGTAAATATGTTCAGGAATAAATAGCTGTGAGATATAGATGAAATTATGAAGGACACCATATAGTTAAACATGAATGAATGGAGCTATTACAAAGAGAAGAAACTTCTATCAAAGGACAGGAAAGCACTGTATGGTGCAATATGTTCTTGTAGTGCAGTCAACTCAAGTGACAATCTCAGTCCCTTTCAAGACTTCACTGATGACCTCTTCTCTGTGACCATTAAAGGGTTTTGCATTGTAGTGAATCTAGTCAAAGACTAGTAGTTGTAACTTCTTGTTCTTTCTCCCTTTTTTCTGTAGGTTTAGTCTACATAGAAACCTGAGCCAGCGTTGCTTGGTGGGTATTTTCAACTAAAAAATTAAATCAATATAGAACCACTGTGCATGCCTAAATAAGAAGGATGGACAGTCTCTTACCTCTAAACTTTCTAGTTATCCTTTCACTGCTTGGAATAGCCCAAACAGGAGAGATGGAACAAAACCAAGCCTCTGTGTTTGAGTCTTGCTTCTATTTTGTGGGGTTTTTTTGGTTTTGTGTTTGGTCTTTTTTTTTTTTTTTTTTGCTCCGTTTCTACCCAGCAGCCTAAGGAAGGAACATACACAAAACAAGAGTGCATGGTTCAAGAACAAGTATTCACTGCAAAGAAATTTTCCCAATGTAAGGAGCTACTGAAAGAACAATGAGCTGTAATACCTTTTACTATTTAGCTTCTAATCAACATTATGGCTATTTACATTTAAGAGGATTTTTCTCCTGATAAGCATGTAGCATGCTGCCAAACATAAGAAAATAGCATAGTTTTGCATCTGAAGGCTTGAGTTGGTATGTTTTGGGCTTTATGGAACCTTAGGGATTTCCTGTTAATTACCATGTCCCGCCTTGCACAAGCTAGAGGTTTTCCCCGTTTTGTTAGCCTGCCTTTCATTCTTTGTGACTCTTCAGACTTCCTTCTATCAGCCCTTGCAGACGCGAATTCTCTTCCAGGGACAAAGTAGAATTTCAAAGCGATTAGGAGGTGTGTGGTTAACCTTCACGAATCTTCACAACTGGTATTACTTAACATTACTTTAAATAGCCTCAGGGTAATTAAGCCACTGGTTCTGTCTTTCTGGTTTTGCTTCTACTGCTCGTAAGTTTAAAAATCATAATTAGAAGCCTTATGTTTTCTGAGCTGGTAGGAGAATACATATTCAGGCTATGTATATGTGCAATGAGTGGTAGAAGTAGGCAGCAGGGAAACTGCTGAGATGGGCTTGTGGAAAAACTTCAGGCCCAACAGAAACCCACACCATACTTTCCAAAAGCAAAACTCCAATAAAACCTCACTGGATTCATGGTCTGATTTAATTTCTTCCCCTGCAAACTTCATGAAAACAGGGGAGCTGGTGACTCAGTCTGTCGCTGCCTGCAGAGCCGTCCTGCAGCCCTAATAGTGGTGACGGGGAAGTCACGGGTGTGAGTCACACTCTGAGCAGTTTGCAGCATCAAGCTGTGTATCAGAAGGAGCCTTGTGTATCTCAGCTTCACTTCAAGTGTGTGTTCTCATCATTTGCAGTTGTGTCAAATGCCTTGTAAGAGCAGTAATTTTTACCCTGTTCCCAGGGAGGGAGGGTGGTGGCTGCATTACTACACACAGACACATCTTCACCACCTCTAGTGAGTGCAAAGGAGGGGTCAGCCACAGTTTGGGTGTTTCTCCCCCATTTGGGTGTTTCTCTCTGTCCCCCATTTGAGGGCAAGGAGGGCGTGTGCACATTTCACAGACCTGTGCCCAAACCTTTGGTCAGCAGCCAACCCCTTCTCACCAAAGTGCTGAACATTTCTAGCTTATGCTCCCCACACTTCAGCTGCTGTTCCCCTAGTCCAGTATTGACACAAGTGTCAGCTTAACCCTGAAGAGGTGACACTGCCTTGTTTAACTTCAGCTTATTTCACTTTATCTAGAACAAGCACTTTCCTTGCCAGTTTTGTTTTTTTCTCTCTCCACTCTTCCCCTCATCCAAAAAAAGGATTGGAGAGGAATTAATTTCCAGCTGTGCAGAAGAAGAAAGAGAAAAGAGAGCAAAACAATTCACAGTGCAGCCAAATTTCAACTGAAAGATGACATTGCCTTTACTGAGCTGTAAATACAGATGACATGCTGCTCTTTTATGAAGGAATGGGGAAAGAGAAAATGCAACTCCATCAATATGAGTAAAGATATTGGCAATATAATGAATTTAACAGCATGTCACGTTACAGGATGGAGAATTCTTAGCCCAAGATCTAGAAGATGAAAGGGCTGAAGCAGGAGGAAATTGCCTCCACTTCTGAAAAGATCACTACAATATTAATAGACTCCTGGGCAAGAGCTTCCTTACTGCACTGGTGTTAGAGGAAGTCCAGTCTTAAGAAGATGGGACTCACAGACAGTGACTCAGGATACAGCAGAAGAAGAAGGGAGCTACTGGAAAGGTGCTCATCAACAAGATGTGAGACAACACTGTAGAAAACAGCTGTGCACTTACAGTTGTAATTTTGCCCTGAATAAATGTAAAGCCTAATACATTCTGATTTATACTGAGCTCTGCCTGACATAAAACTGGTGCCTTTTTCCCTTTTTCCAAGTTTCAAACCATGAAAATTCAGCTTTCATTTCAACCAGGTATTTCTCTCTACTCCTCTTTTAGGATCTACCCTAACAGAGAGGGCTCTTGGCTTAGGATTTATATGCCAAGTGGGGATTTTACCACCATGTGGGGCTCAGGTTCCCAGCCTGTGGTTCAAGGCAATACACAGGACTTGGAGTGACACAATTTCAGTCAAAACCTTTCCTTTCCCCTAAACTGGGACCATCATTCTTTCCTTCTTGCTGCTCTCAGTCTATTGTTCCCTGTGCTTTGTCGGTACCTCTGTCCTGCTCAGGTACAGAGACATTTCCGTAACGCAGATGCGAGAAGAGCTCATTGTTTTTTATGCATAGGTCAGTGTGCAGGTGCAGGCAGACCCAAATGGCCGTGGCTTGACTGAGTGTGTGGGAGCCAGTGCATGGCTGTGCCAACTAGCTCTGAGGGCCACCCTGCCTTTGGGCAGGAATCCCTCCTACCTGCAGGGACAGATCTATGTCTCTGCTTCCAAACGAACTTCCTTTCTGTAAGACAGCACCAGTTGCCAGAAAACCGCACGTGGCTGTGGCTGAAATACCAAGAGTGTGATTCTGTCTCAGGGATCTGCTGCCTTCACGCTGTGCTCCAGCTGTGCTTTCGTGGCAGATGACATCAGCAGCACTCCTCAAGCCCAGCATATAATATTCTCAAAGCAATGCAGAAACTAATTAATTCCAAGTGTGCCCTTAATCTCATAACACAGCTTGTATATGCCTTTACTTTTGCACACGCAGGAACCAAGCCTTCTTTCTCCTCATCCTAAGTGGTCTTGAATTAACTAACATTAAATAAACATGCAAGGTTGTATGTGTTCCCTGCAAACTGCATGACGTTTTTGCAATGTGGGTCTCATTTAGATCAAATGGGTAAAAGGAATCGCAAACCTGGCATTGAATAATAAAACAAGTTCATGACAGCCCTTGTGTAAGCCAAAGCTTTCAGAGAAATTTACCACCAAATTCAACATTTCAAAAAGTGTCTTTAATTTTCAGATGTGCAACTACAGCACTTCATCAATTCATGTCCTATCTCACGCTGAATACAAACAATAGGGGGACCAAAAAATCAGGAGACATCAGTGTCATCTCAGTCCTGCAGCTTTTTGATCAAAACTCAACAGAATTGGTAAGAAATATTTTCAGCAAATTCAGCAATTTCTAGATCACATCATAAAAATGAATCCCCACTAAGACTACATCTCTTTTAGGGCTTGCTTTAGATCCAGATCCATTTGAACAACTCTTAAGAAAAGTTAAATATCTCATAAAGGTGTTGTATCTGTTTTGACACTGTAAGAAATGGATTTTATTAGATTGGTGTAATTTAACCAGAACTCTGTGGTGCTATGATCCTGAGCTGATTACCATCATCACAAACAGTGAGTTCACCACCTTTTCTGGAGCACCATACACGTCACTGAGTCCGTCTCTGCTCATGAAGTTGTTTCTTGAACTTCACAGGCAGCTGTAGCACAGGACTATGTATTGCTGCTGCCATTGTAGTCTTCATAATGATATGCAGCAGTGGGAAAAAGTGGTTCATAAATGTACTCCAAAATTCAAATCGAAAATGAAAAGAGAAATAGCAATTTGACATTCTTGTTGGGATTTTCTTTTTCCTCTTTTTTTTTTTTATCAAATAGTTGTATTTCTCTTGCTCATCCTCTGTCTCATGCAGCTGTTTGCTTGAGGCTACACTGAATGAATGAACATGAATGAAGCCCCAGGAAATGCATTTTTACAAAGTTTCTACTGTTCACAGTGGTGAAAAAAGCTTAAAAATGTGAGTAAAGTGATTGCTGCAAGGTTAGCAACTGCAAAATCAAGAAAAGGGAAATCACTACACAGTACCAAAAATTGTTGAGGGTGTTTCCTTCTAATCTAGCTGTTCTGAGGCTTTTGTTCAGGATTTTGTGGTGCTTTGGAATGATGTCTGCTACAGTAGGTTGGATAGTGACACCTGAAAAATCTGGGGAGACCAAAGGAACAGATCAACTGGTATCTGCTTTATTTGCCTTCTAGGGTTCCTGAATGTAGCCATTCAGTTAAGAGGGTCCTTTCCATGAGGCCACTGACTCCTTTCCAGTGCACAAATGGCTGGAGAGGCACCCACATAGGCCTCTGTTAAGTGATATAAGGTGTGTGCTCCTGGCCTGTTGCAATTTACCCCATTAGCACTAATTAAAGAAAAAGAACCTTGAGACAGTGGTGGTGGTGGTGGTGTTGGACTGACATCATGCTGACACCAGAACAGGTAACATGCCTTGGTGGCAGACAGTGACTTTTGAAAGAAAATGTATGTGATTGACAACCTCATGATGCAGCACTGGTATGCAGTAATGAGGCACAGCTTCTTGGAAACTGTTGCAACTCTTGAATTCTTGGGGGTTTTTGGTTTTGTTGGGATTTTTTTATTCCCAGTTTTTGTCATAATGGGCAACATAATTTGCCAAGGACTTGTTCCATTTCCACGTTGGGTTACTCCTGGGCTGGGATTTTCCTTCGGTCACAGTGTCAAAAATGCCTTTGCTTGAGTGGGAAATTAACATTGAGCACACGGGAGTGTGATCCCACAGCTGGTACCATCACTCCCCAGAAAGGTAAGAGGACACCAGGTGCACCAAAGGCTTCTGTGTGAGCTAGTGCAGAAAACCTCTCTCCTTTTCACTGGACTTACCAATACCCTTGTAAAAAACCACTGTCAGATGTTTTAACTACAAAACACAGCCCAGGATCACATCTCTCATACCCAGATAGACGGTGTAGCATCTGTCATCTTTGTACTGCTCATGCTCCAGCCCTGAGGACAACCACCACCCCATTATCCATTTATGAAATGTTGCATCCAAGGGGTTGATGAGTAGGACAAGTGGTAGCTGTGTCACCTGTGGATCCCAAAGTGACCTCTCTGCCTGTCACAGGAAAGCAGCAGCAATGGTCTAAACATCTGACATACACAACATCACAAGGCATAGCAGTGATTAAAATGGGTAATAATGTGGAAAATATGTTAAATATTTCTGGGCTCTTCGGGTATGGTGGATGCCTGTTTGGGTTTAATACAATTTAAGGGTCAGACGCTCCAAAATGAGTTACCACCCCTTTTAGTTTTAACCACTCCCCTTTTTACCAATAAGGAGAGGAACATCTGGCTTCTGGAAGTCAGGAACAGAAGAACTCGTCAAAAGCTCAGCACCAGCATCTCTGCCTCTCCCTCAGCCAACTGGACCCAGACGGTACTGGCACTGTGGTTCCCGAGCTGCTGGTGTGTTGAGGGGGGAAAGAGATGGACCCACTAAGCACTGAAGAACAGCAGCCTGGCCCCAAATGACTACAGCTACAAGCTGTAGACAGGGATTGTGGAATCTGCCTGAAACCGTGCAGGACTGCAAAGTGCAGCTTCTGGGGCTGCTACTTGGAGACCTGCCTGAAGCAACCTCCTCGGGAGCACGGGACAGGAAAAAAGGCTTGTTCCTTGCACCAGCCCAGCTTCCCCACAAGAATGAACCATAAAGGCAAGAGAGCGCCTGTCTGAGCAACCCTGACCTTAAAAAAGGTCCTAGCATTTTCCAAACACAATTCCACAATTCGCTTTCCAGACACCAGGTCTTAAAGACCTGGCGTAATTTTTGGCATATGACATAGCACAGAGACATATGGAATACAATAACATTTTGAGTTACCCAGGACAGTCCCAAATTTGATAAAGTATTCATTGCATTCAGCAGTTCAAGTGCAGAACTAGGTGATCTCCAAGGGTTTATCGCACTTCTACCCTTATACTATCTTTTTATTCCAAACCTATTATTTTATGAAACTCTTAAATAGTTATTACACACATTACATTATCTTATATTCATTCTTCCAGGAATTAGCAAACAAACCCTAGGTTATCCTGTATATTTAACTTCAGCTAGGCTTACGTCCTCCTCATTTTTCTTTTTCTCTTTGCGGATGCTATTGGTTTTGGTTTTCTTTCCCTGGAATCTTATTATTTTTAATTCAAATAAATAGCTTCAACATAGATTTTCTCAAATAATGCAGACTATCTAAAGAATGCTAGAGAAGTTATTTTCATTCACTTACTTCTAAAACTTCCATTATAATTGGAACATGCTTTAAACTGCTCCTGAAGTTCCTGTCTAGTGCTTTTCCCTTTGAATATTTTACACTATTTATTTCATTGTTTCCTTTCTAAATTGCCAGCAGGCAGGCTTTTCAAGTTAGAAGTTTCTGTAGATAAAATGTCTTGGTGTTTCTCAAGGGAGGATTGTGTGTTACTGTGCTTGCTCTGCCCTTGTGCTGGAGCACACCTGCAACATTAGCGAGTACTCAAGGGATCTCCTGTGGTGGGATGTGTCACAGAGCTGAGACCAGGTGAAGACTTTTCTTCCCAGTAACATACACATACAGAATCAAAATGCTGCTGACATAGATCATCTAGGTCAACAGACAATACCCATCTTTTTCTTCAAAGAAGGAGACGTGCTACAAGGCACCACAGAAAATATGCTGACACAGCCTGCATCAGTCATCCTGACAGACACCCTAAGTGATTTCACTGGGCATTAGTCATGTCCATTCTTCCATTTCCAGGCAACATCATTAACTCAGTGATAACACATAAGTTGTATGTCAGCATCCCTTGGCACACTGACCAGTGTTTCCAGTAACCCACTCCTGGCAGGTAAGTGCTTTGCAAACCCCTCTGCTCCAGTTCAATCTCCTTGACTGTGGTTTCATCATCTGTTGCAGGCCAACTATGGGCAGACTTCAGTGGTACTGAAAAGATATTTGGGCCATCTCACAACTGTTGTATTTGGTTTGACTCCTTGCTTGGATTGCAGATGATATTTTCAGGCCTCTGCCCTTCTGTACTGGAATCATCATCTGCCTTTTTCATAAGTGTGAACTATTTTGTCCAAGATATGCACAGTTGTCATCTCTCTACTCAAAACACACAAAGGCAACAGAGTGGTTCTAAAACATTGCAGAATTCATTTACAGAGTGATATCAAACTGTGAAGTTTGGGTAAATTAGAAACGCTTAAAGAAAAAAGCAGAGAAGATACAAAAATATCCTGAGTTTCAGCTGCAACAAAATCAAAAATGGATTAACACTTTTGCTGAAGTTCAGAAGCAGCATCTGAAGTGGACCAAACACAGGCCTGTTGGAGATATAGCTCATACTCTTTTCAAAGTATAAGCTGTGCCTTGCATTGCTGTGATGAAAAAACAATTAGGTAGGCTTGGTGTTTCCTTAACTTTCCCGTGGGATTTTTTGCATGTCTAAAGCTGAATTTGAGGTGAAACTCAGAAACTCCAGCTAAGAAGTAAGGGTCATAAGGCTGAAGTAATTGCTGATTGTAACTTGCTGAAAATGCCAAGGAGAGAGGTTCTTGAAGTTACTAACATAATTTAGTTACATTATAAGTCCGCATGACTGAGTTTTGTCTAGAAGTTTCCTGACATTTCTGAACAAATGTCATAACATTAAGGACTCTGAAAATATAATTTTAAAGAAATCTGCACACTAGTCGTGCTTCTTCATTAAAACATGGAATGTTTTGTCCCCTTGTAGGGACAAAAGGTAAGCTGATAAAATAAAAAGGAGGCCATGATAGTGATTGAAGAGACCAGTCACTTTCACAAAGTGCCTGACAGGATGGAACCCAGCAACAGCCCAACTCTGGAAAACCTCCTGATTTATGCTGTGGACATCGGCATGCATTTTTGATGCTAACCAAAACTCCGTGGCCTCAGAGGCAGACAAACACCACTCCCAGCTCTGATAGAGTCTACAGATTCCTAGTCTAGTCCTGACCAAGAGGGGTGCAACCTAGTGTTCAAGAGCTGCTTGAGGCTCATTGTGCTCTCCTCTGTGCAGGGAAGACAATGCTGGCTACAGCTGTCTCCTCCCCAGCTTTGCTGCTGCAGCTCAGATTGCATTGACTCTCAAGTATTTCTTTCCCACTCTCCCACATCCTGGGTCTCTGCTCAGATTTCTGAGATGTGGAGTTTCAACCCAACCAACTGCACCTTCACTCACTCTAAACATCCTGGCTCTTTGTGACGCCCCCTGCAAGTTCCAAGGAGTCACAGCAGGAAAATACTGCAGTGGCATTGCAGTTGCTTCCCTCCGAAGCCATGAAACCACAATTTCCTTCCTACTGCCTCTGAAAGCCACTTCATCAGCTTTGCTAGGTCCCCTGTTCTGCCTCCTAGGCAGGCTTCACCTCTCAAGTTCTTGGATGAAAACTTTATGGTGGCTTTTGTTTGTCTCTGTCTTTCAGAAAGTGAGGAAGCAAATGCACATTCCGGCCAAGGCTTCCTGAACTTCAAGTGATTTGAAGGATTTGTCCCCCAGCTGAATCTGTTTAGTTTGAAGTGTCTTTTTTCACTGTTAACACCTTCTTCAACCTCTCCTGAAAATGCTTGCATATAAAATCACTTAACTGCACTAACAGTGCAGTTACACTGGTTTGCTTTTATGGAGGGAAAAAAGTCATTGCTCTTCACCAAAAAGAGTTTAAATGCACTCACTCTTCACAGAAATAGGGCCACTAGACCTTGTAGCTCTCCGGGAAAAGAAAATAATGCAGTAGTTTTAATGACAAATAGAAGTTAAATATCACTGTCAAAGCCATCCCAATCTCTAAAGGGTTGTCTCTGGCTACAAAAATTCAACTTCCATAACTTCTTCCTTCTGTCTTTTTTGGAGGCAAACAGATGGTTCCAATTACCCTGCAGGAATGCCGACCCCAGGGTGGTGCAGAAGTGAATGTGCCATATGAAACCTGCAGCCTTGATGAAGAAGGGAAAGGAGTGTCCTGCAAAGATCATTGAATAATGATGACTAATGACCCATTTCCTATGTACATGATCTATCCGGAGACATTATCTGATTGACTCGTGTTGTTTCAGCTTCCCTTCTAAAACAAATGTGTTTCAGCACATAGAACCCACTGGACCGACTCAGGGAGAATATATGCTACCCTATTATATTCTTTTTAAATCTTTATTAAAGTATCAACAAAATACAATCTTCCCCACTTCAGAAATGACTGTCTAGAGGCAAAAATTAATCTCTCCTCCTTCTGTGTCCCCTCCCAGGCATTAAGAGTTCTGTAACCTTGTTGACATAACCCTGTGCCACAAACACAAAATGTCTTTAATTATGGAAATGGAAAATTAATGTCTACACATATTTAGCTTCTAATCTAATGTTTTGGTTTTGGGCATATAAAGAAAGCTTGTGTGCCTGTCACCTGATCTGTTTTTTGGTCAGTAGTAGGTGTGTTTGTCTAATACGAGGTGCCATCCCTCCCAGTAAACCTTGCACTGTTAACCGTCAGTAAAGTCACACTGAGGCGACACATTCTTAGCAGCAGTGGCTCCAAACAAACACACAATTATGTGAAAGACAGCTGACCAGTGGGACATGTCACACATGTTTAATATATGTGGGAGTGTACTGAACAGCCAGAAGGAAGAAAGTTAATTTTCTTTTGACTTACATGTGAAAATGAAGGTTTTTCAGACATAAGTTTCATTATGAATGGCTATCTTGAATTTGTAATTGCAGAGAGAGCCTCAGAAGAGGATAACAGAATACTTTTTCAAAACTGAATGAGTTGAAAAATTCCATTAAAGATTATTTGAAAAATAATATAATGGTTATTTTACATCTACATATTCATTTTTCCTGTATTCTTTCTCACATTCAGAACAGAAGTATATATACAAATTTTAATCACCTGCAGGCATAAAAACTGCCAAGTGACATAGGAGAAAAAAATAGCAGGAGAATTTTTTGAGATAAGAAAATAAGGAAAAAAGGAAGATTTCTGTCTTTGCAGCTGGTGAATAAGCTAAAAGGTTGTAATCCAGCTAAAGAACAGCTGAGAAATCCTTTACAAAACTTTGCTATTTTCCCTCTGGAAGATCCTGATGCCTTGGGAGGGTCCTGACAGCCTTCTCAGAGCATGGATCAGTTGGGCTCAGGTGTGTGAGCTCTGCAAACACACCCACATCCAGTTCTCCCTTATGAGGGACTTGGGCAGGAAGATCACCAGTCACATACGAGCTTAGTAATGGACAGGCATATTTTATACATCCTCATCATCATTCTGCAGTTTCAGAAAATCTGGCCTGGAAAGTCATGCTGAATCTCTCCAAAGACAGTTTTTTCTGGTTTTGTAGCCATCCTACTAAGAGAATTGTAATCTAAATACGGCACAGACTCATAAATGTACACTGGTTCTAGGAGAGGTACACAGTTGTACGAGTGGGTTTCAGTGGGTTTCTCAGTGGTTACCATGAACTGCCCTGTAAAACAACTTAAGGGGAACAGACCATCTCAATTGACTGCCAGATTTCTATTTTGAGCCATGGCATTTTATCAGCTGCTCAAGAATTTATGCAGTGTCAAATAAATGCTATCAGATCCAAGCAAGTGATGATCAGCCTCTCTCTGGACCAGTTTTGTGAGACCCTAAAGCTCATAATCATTCTCAGAATAATCCTCTGGTGACCAGACCACAAACTTCAGACAAAACCATTTCCTCTAAGCTTATCCCAAAATGGCTGCATTTTTTTCTGGAGCGACTGTCTCTGACCAGTGTTTGAACACAAGAGGATGGTACAAGAGGTAGTTCCCAGACTTTGTTGCCTGCATGATGTCCAGGTTCACAGCAGTAATGAAGAGTTATTTTCTTTCAGACCCTGTACATTGTAAATCTCAAAATAGTAAGATATCACTGTCTGATCCTGTTCCTGTTCCTATTAGCAGAACTTTCACTACTTTTCACAGTGACAGCAAAATCTGCCTGGAAATATTTCAGATACACCTGGACATGCAGGATTTACTGCTAAGTTAAGTACATCTTACACTTTCTACATGTAAAGCATTTCCTCTTCCTGGCAGCAGGTTTGACCATCTTCCCAAGGACAACACTAGCATGTTCGCTATTATTTCACGATGAAATAGTGTTAAACATTTGTGTGTCCATGTGTGTATACATGTGTGTACATGCATGTAGCCAGGCTCTTGTTCTGAGCAACAACAAAGAAAAGATATATATGACAATAAGACATTGAGACACAGGTCTTCTGCCTTGTTAAAGTATTTTATCTATGTTCGTGAGATTGTTTTAGTTTCATATAAGGTTTCTTTCATGAAAAATCTATTGCTATATTATAGTTATATATCCAGACTTTCAATACCACAACACAGGAACTACAAGGCAATTTGCACAACCACTCCCAAGAGAGGTTATGCCCCATATGGAACCCCTTGAATACTTACACACTGGGGTCAGCAGTTGCGCTTAATATCTGTGAGAAATTCTACAATGATGTTTAAGGTCATATGTATTTTCACGCTTAGAAGCTAACTCTGTTATCAGATTTCTAAGAAATAAATAAAGACTTCATCCAGGCTCCTTCACTGTCAGAAAACAAGTTATTGTCTATTATTTGACAGCACGGAAAGACGAACCCTGTCATAGATGCTGGAAATAACGAAAATATTCTCTTGAAAGGAAGAGTGGCTGTGGGATTGTCCATCCAGTGAGAAGAGTCTTCAAACATTTTCAGTAGTGAATACCAAGGCTGTCCAAAGCTCAGTGCTGCAAAATAGGAATTAAGCAGCAACAGCAAGCAGTGTGTGATCCTCCCATGGCTGCACACATCTGTGGCAGAGCCAGAGGAGCAGTCTGACAAATCAGAACTATAGCAGGGATATTGCAGGTATGCTGTGGCATTGCCCAGCTTCTTGCTCATCCCTCCAAAATCATAGAATTATAGAAGGGTTTGGGTTAGATGTGTCATTAAAGATCATCTAACTTGCCTCAACATGGGCAAGGACACCTTGCACTGGATCATGTTGTTCAATGTCCCATCAGCCAGTTCTTGAACACTTCAGGGGATCCACAAACTCTCTGAGCAACCTGTGCCAGTGCCTCAAGACCCTTACAGTAAAGAATTTCTTCCTGGTATCTAATTTAAACCCACCCTCTTTCAGTTTAAAGCCATTGCCCCTTATGCTCTCACTACATGCCCTTGTCAAAAGTCCCTCACCAGCTCTCTTGTAGGCTCCATTTATATACTGGAAGGTGCTATTTGGTCTCCCTGAAGTCTTCTCATCTCCAGGCTGAACAAACCCCATGCTCTCACCTGTCTTCATAGGAGAGGTTCTCCAGCCATCACCTTTATGGCCCTCCTCTGGACTCACTCCAGCAGGTCCATGTCCTTCCTGTGCTGGGACCCCAGAGCTGGATGCAGTGTTCCAGGTGGGGTCTCACCAGAGCAGAGCAGAGGGGCAGAATCCCCTCCTTCCCCTGCTGCCCACGCTGCTTTGGATGAAGCCCAGGACACGTTTGGCTTTCTGGGCTGTGGGTGGGTGCTCATGGCTGAATCATGTTGAATTTTTCACCCAGTGATGCCCCCAGTTCCTTCTCTTCAGGGCTGCTCTCAATCCAACGAGAGCATGAAGTGGGGGTAGGCTCAGCCCTCTCAGGCTTTTCCACCTAGACTTCTGCCTAGCAAAGGAAAGTTATGAAATAATAATCAGTGAGAAAATGAAATATCTTGTATTAATGCCTCCAGCCACACCCATCAAACAATACAGGAAAATCAGAGATACTGCTAAGAACACTGACTCAGGTTTTTTCCAGTGTAACTTTACGAGCAACAGAGGCAGAGTTGCAGCAGCTGAAACTAACTTACTATGTCCAAAATCCAGAACTAATACTGTGTACAAATTGTCCTACTACACAGATCTCTCAGCTGGAGCTCATGTCCTCACCTTATAAAAGAACAAATATATCTCACAGGTAGAGTGAAGGCCAAAAATATAAATGCTAATTAAAATGGCACTCAAAGCAGACTATTTACTTCATTGCTCAGGCTGAAATGCCTACTCAACAGCAGCTCCACCTTGCTGGGAGGAGCACTGACCCATGCTCCTCTGGGAGGAGCAAAACTAAACTGATGATTCTGCTTTGTCTCTTTATTGGATAGTGCCAATGTAGGTTTTCACATGCACACTTTGGACCCAAGCAAGACCTTAGTTTTTCCTACAGCTGAATCTGTCATCAAAATTATCAAAATATCTTCTCAAATTTCAGATGAATTTTGCCTGTGGTTGTGATCTGGCCCAGGTTCATGTGAAACAGACATTTCTCTCTGGCTCTCCAGAACGTGCTTGTGATGGAGACCTTGTCAGTATGCTCCATCGCTGGTCCCAGCAGCCAGAGGGCAGTGCCACAGAAAGGAAGGATAACTCACTCGTGACCTCACCAGTTTCTGTCTGGTATTCCTGTTCTATGTGTGCTGCAGAAGAGACAACAGATGGGCAGAAAAGGGGAGAGGCTTTAGTGCAATGCAACAAGCACACATCTGACAATGCTAGGGTTCTGGACTGCTGTTCTTAAAAGTAATTTTGTGTTTTTCACAGTCAGCATCGAGACAGTACATAACCATTCAGAGCAAAGCAGGCTGAGACTTTTACTGACTGCTCTTACCTTACCTTGGGTGAGAAAAACAGCACTGGTCCTGCTGCCCAGACCCAGTGCTCCCACCATACTTCTAGTCTCACAGTCTCTTGATACAGGATGACAGCACCCTTAAGAGAAAGCAAAAGTTTTCTGTTTTTTAAGCTTTTCTACTGGGTTAACACATGATTTCCCCACAAATCCTCATGAAATTTAGATCTGTACACAGGGATGACAATGCTGCTCTCCTTTTGAGGGCTTTCCTCCACCCCAAAGCAAAATCTCTCAGGTGTGGCTCAGAACAACCTCTGACTCGTCTAATTCTCCTCTCCTGCCCTGTATGAGGCACTTTGCCAGCAGTGGTCACAGCCAGATTGCCTGGATTCGCCCACTTATCAGTAAATCTCCTGTTATCAGGGTCAAAAATCTTTTGCTTTTTAACAAAAATATTCCAACAACATTGCTTTTGGAAACTTTCGTTCCCTGGCTTCCCTTTAAGATTATCCTGCCTCAGGTAATTCATCATTCCAGAACCGTTCTTACCCCACTGAACCTGACACGGTTTTCTCAAAAGCCAGACAGATCCCTGAGCTCAGGAAGGATGTACAGTTCATGGAAAGGAAGAGATGCTGTATGTCCGGAGTCTGAAGTCCCGGGTGAATGTCAGCAGTGGCGAGTTTGATATGATTTGGGTAAATGCTTTATCTACTCTCTGATCCCAGGGCTCAGTTCATGTTCAGCCCAGAAGAAGTTTTTGCTGCACAAAACCATTATTGTGTAAAAAGTAGAATTGTCTTTCCTCATGCATCTTGGCTAGAAAAGAATTAAACATAGTAAGAAGCATCAACTTGTTTTGGAAATTAAACGTCATGGTGAAGAACTACGGTATACCTAAAAAGTGTCACAGGATACTAACTTCATCTTTATTTCTTGGCACCACAGGTTTTTGGAATGGGGGGATGGGTTAATTTTTTTTCCCCTTTCCTCCCTTTCCCCCCATTTTTGTTGTTGTTGTTAATTTTGTCATGGATGGAGCTTTAAAAAATCCATTGTGATGGCAGGAAAATCCTGGTTTTGGCAAACCCAATGGCTTGACAGGGCAACACACACGTGACCCAATTTTACAGACAGCTTTGTGTCTCTTGTTTAATGGCTTGCAAATGAGTGCACATGAAGAAAAACAGAAGCCAGTGGAGTATGAGTAATCCAGCCGGGAATGCGCTTTGTTACGGGGATGCAGAGAATGCCTGCTCACAGCATGTATCACCCATGGCTGCAGCCAACAGCGAGGGACTCCCCTGCAGAGGGAAGACGAAAGCTGCTTGTCACATGGGGCCCAGTGGAGGACTCACTGGTTTTGTTGGACAGAAATGAGAGCAAGGAACACAGGGAACACAACTTTCCTCTCATCTCCTGTGCATCTTCTTGACATGCATCTTATGGGCTTTTTGAATTTTTTTTTTTCCCTGGAGGATTTTGAGTTGCTTTTTCCCCCCCTTGAGGATTTAGAAGGTTTTTTCAAAGTTTACTGAAACAGCATTTCACCCATTCTGGTTCATCCACCCTGAAGCTTAGGAGTTGTCTCTAATATGGAGCTAACCTTCATATTAGAGTGAGGGTTCAGTCTATGAGAAATTTGAGTTCTGATTAATGCAGGATAAAACAGATGAATCTGAGATCTTGCATATATGTGGACTTTGGTATGTGTTTAATTTTTTCAAGCTCCCAGCTTTCATGTCTAAGTGTAGGTTGAGAAATACGTCCTCCCTACTAGAAATCCCCAAATTTTCTTACCTGTACAGTACAACACCCGCCTTATTAAAAAAAACCCCAAAACAACAACTTTGAAAACCAGGTGTATGTATTGATTTTTTAATTTAGATTTTCTAGATGTTACTAGACTGTGGGAGGAATAGCAAAAACCTTAGACTGGTGTTCTGTTTTTCTGAAGTCATTATAATGCAAAAAATTCCAATAATATCCTGGGGGCTGTTTCCAGAGAGAGTCTATGCAATAGTTTAAACTTCCTGTCCTCCTATGCTTTGAGATACAGATAAGAGCTTATATTTCTGTAAAGCATGAAGATGTTACAGAAGGAAATCTGTGACTGGTCACAGCATTGGTCTCTGTTTTAAACTTGTCATTCATTGGCAATGCTTGGGTGTCTAACCAGCATTCACTTCCAAGTACATTTCTGATAAGGAGAAATGGGATACACAGTGGGGTGTTTTTCCCAGCATTTGTTTAAAATCCTTTTTACATACATTGTTTATGTTAATTTAACTCAAATTTTCAGAATGTTGGACTGCTTATTCAAAGGCTCTGGCAGGAAAAAGGTGGTAAGTGGTCTGCGACGAGAATTTGAGGACTGATGTCCAAAAGGCTCTTTTGTCATATTTTAGGCTTGAGATTCTCAGCTGTCTTGAGACTAAAGCTATATTGTGAAAGTTATGTCTTGGTTTAAGACTGTGACAAATGAAAGTCCCAAGTGTCACCAGCATCACACCTAAAGGCCATTTAATTAACATAAAAGCTCCTTCAGCACTCGTCTTTCAGTGTTCTAACATACTGAATTAATGCTGGGCTAGCTAATTTACAGCTAGGATCAGACATCAAAGTAAAATGTTAAACTGGAGTTAGAAGCAGAGAACACATAATTAGGCAGAATTAAGGAATATTGTGGGAGCTGGTCTCCTTACTACTTTTAATCCATAAATATTTGAGGAATATTATGATATTAAATATATTCCTCTTCCAATCTGCTTTATGTGTGCTTCTCAGCAAAGCCCAGGATCCTCTCTGCCTGGGCCACCAACACCAGGAAAGAGTTGGGAAGAGCCATAGGACTACTGGAAAGGTGTTGGGTGCTCACGGTTAGGCTTCAGAGTAGGAGAATGCAGCCAGAAGGAAGCACTGGCCCAAGTTCAAACACTGCCCATGAGCTGCTTGACCTTGACTCGTTGTGTTTTCTGATTTTGGGTTTTTTGTAGCCTTTCACTCACTTTTCCTAACAGAGTATCACCAATAATCTAGGACAAAGCCTCATCCACACCGCCAACCTAAAAGATCAAAATATGCAACAAGCCACACAAGATCCTAACTTAGGCTACTGTACTATTCTTAGACTTTTCTTTTCCTTCCATGTTTTTCTCCCACCCTGAACTTCAACCTTAATCACAGCCCTTGTTTTAGCAACAGTTTTACATTTGGTCTGGTGACCTCTGTGAAACCCAAGCCTCAAAATCATCCTGTGTTGAGGATTTTTAGAAACTGAGACTCTAGTTCAGAGACACTAAAGCAGAAATCAACTCTTCGTCAATGGTTTCTTCCTTCAAATACCACAACACTGCTAATTCCAACACTAGGAATACTCTAACCATGAACTTTATGTCATAGATGTGAATGAACCTCAGAGTAAAATATCTTGGGCATAATGGTGATACTAACTTCTAGTGACCTTTTCTTAAATTTCTTCCAGTTATCTACTTAAACCAACACCTGACACCTGACACTTGTCCAAGTCATGCAACAGACATGAAATCCAGAATTAAAACTAATTTTTGGAGCATGTAGACTAAACAAGATAGTTCTAAACTATCTTGTAGCCAGTAGTTCTAAACAAGATTATCTGGCAATTTCAAATGCCTTCTTTGCTTTAACTTTTTTGAGTCCTTTTCTTGACATCAATCTCATTATAAACATGAAAGAAAAAAAGACTACCTGGGCAATTTTCTAAATATGTCTGTCTCCTCAGTTAATCAATTTTTTGAACTCTTAATAATTCTAATTATAACCCTGCAGACATAGCTTACAGACCACTATAAATGGAATTTTTTAAAAATAAAAGCATCCCTGCAACTGATGCCTATTTCTTTTTGGCTCCCTTTGGAAACTTGTCCTGAACATCTTCATCAGAGGTGACCACTCAGTTCTAGCTGCCTAAATCACATTAAGATGCTTGGTCATTGTACTATAACACCACCAGTTTTTTGAACCAGAAAATATGGACCCAGGCTGATGGCAGCTCTCAGCACAGCACAGCTGATCCTTCCTGAATTTCCCAATTTCACCATACCTCTAGTTTTTCTTCATTTCCCTGACTCCTAAAAGTAGCTCCAGAAATGTGTTACAATATCAAGCTCAAAATGTCAATGTATTCCAACCTGCTTTCAGCTCCTTCCTTCCCCCGTATCCCAGCCATATTCTCCATACTAATCCCTCACCAGCGTTACAACTAGTTTTGTTCTTAATGCTGTGTCTCTGATGCCTGTGAAACTATGATTTTACCATTCCCAGTTTGCACAAAGGAAAGGAAAAATTAGGATGCCTGTGAACATTACCTTTTGTTTCTTTGCCTCCTTGAAACCCTAATGCTGATCCTAAATTCTACCCTGATAATAGCTGTAGTCTGACATCGCCCCTAAACATAATACGTCTGTTTCTCTAAGAAATATGACTGCCAAGTTAATCTCATAATTAATATTGTAACATCTGAGAGCCCCATAGTTAAAAGAGCTCAGCAGTGTATTTTTGGTCAATTGTTTAGTGTAGGAATCGATTGTTTTCCCACACTTCTCTCATTCACTGCCTCTCTTTTCATGCAGCTGGGGGTCTGTGTGAGATAATATTGCTTATGTTACCATGCAAAACACTAATGTAAACCATGATACTCTTGGTGGGTGCTTCCTTACAGTACAGGAACTTGCACAACAAGAAAGAGAATAGAGAATGTTGTGGCATCCTATTCATCCAGGTAGAACAAAAAGAAAGCTGTGCTGCACTTTAAGAAGGCCTTCTAGTAGGAAATGCAGAATCATAAATTGCCCTTAGGTGGATACCACCAGGGAGAGAGATCTGGAGTGGTCCAGTGTTACAGCGGGGATTACTGTAACACGCATATATCAAACCAGGAGTCCCATGGAAAGGAAATATATATGGACAGATTCTTGGTAGATGTTTCAGAGATGTTTATTTCTCCAGCCACATGGCCGGGGCTCTGTCCAGGAGCTTCACAGTCACGGGACCCGAGGGTCCTTGGCCACACTGGGGAACACAAACCAACCAATGGGAAATGAGACTGACCCGGGGCAGGGAAACCCCGTGTCTGTGCCCTCAGGGCCCATCTCCCAGGGCTACACGGCAGGGGGAGGGACCCCAACATCTCACCCGTTTTATTTTAATAAAAGGAGAATGAAAACAACTGGATAAACATAACAAGAACAGTTTCAAAACAAAACAAGCCACCCTCCTGAGTCTTTAAACGTCCAAACCAATTCTGTAGAACATCTTAGGGCTGACAGAAGGGAGACAGAACTCTCCAGGCATGCTTTGTGGGGAAACTGAGGCAGGAGAGCGTTTAATTTCTTCCCTCCCCCTTTTCATCCCCCCCTCGGCATCAGAGAGGAATTGTAGGGAAATGGAATTGTATAGGGAAGCCATAGGGTGAAAAACGGATTAGGAATAAACTGGGGGTAGGGTAAACTTAGGAAAGGGTTCATATTGGGTATAGGGTAGAAGGGGAAAGTAGGCTGTGGGTAGGGAAGTTGCTGGGACGGATATTGTTTATAATTTTGTGCATAACAGCTGCCTTTGACTGGAATACCTCCAGGCCCAGTAACATTTGCTGCTTGTAAACCCTTCTTTCCTTGCACTATATCAAATTGTACAGCTTCCCCATCTCCTACACTTTGCAGGTAATTTTTAGGGTTATTCCTTTTAATGGCAGTTCTATGGATGAATAGATCTCCCCCTGTATCATCTCGTGTTATAAATCCATAGTTGTTTTTTACATTGTACCATTTCACAGTTCCTGTAACTTTCGTGGCTACAACTCCTCCTATCATGTGCTTGCGTGTTCGTCGTGGCTGCTGGTCCCGCGTGGCCGCTGCCTCGCTGATTCCGACGTCTCGGCCGGGCCCCCGCGTTGCGGCTGCTCCGCGCCCTCCGAGCGGCGCTGCTCCGGCGTGTCTGGGCTCTGCGCGGCCCCGCGTTGCCATCGCCGCTGGCTCCGTGTCCTGTGAGCGGTTCCGCTCCGCCAACTCCACGCTGCTTTGAGAGCGGCCCCGTTCCGGCTCGGCGCTGCTGTGCACGGCTTCTTGTGTCGCTGTGGAAAGCGCCGCTTCTCCCTCCGCAGAGCTCTCCGAGCCGTGTGCTCAGAGCGGGCTGCCACGCCGATGCCCGGTTCCTGGCTGCTCGTGGCCCACGGCACCCGCGGCGCCTGCGGCATCGCTCCCTCACTCGCGGCCGCGTGGCCGGGGACCCCGAGACAGGGATGGGGTCCGCGATAAGGAGCGCGCTCCCGAGGGGGCCGGGCGCATCCAGCACAGGCACCTCCGCTGGCACGGCTGCAGTCACGCACCCCAGGGATGGCGGCCGCGCGGCCTCAGCCATGGGATAAGTATGATCCTCTGCTTTAGGGGTAATGGGACCGTTCAAATGCTCCTCAAGGGCTTCCCTGATTATAAGGGATGCACGGAGAGCTTCTATCGCTAGTCCATGTTCTGTTTGATCCCTTACCTTATCCCAGATCTCGTCCCAGAAACACCCCTCACAAGATACAGGAGGTTCGATATCAAAAATAAGTCTCGAGAAATACAGGAGAACCTTTTGAAAAGCCAGATAAAGAAATGTTCTAGATCTCCCCGTTGCATTACTTTTTTGTTTTGTTGTTCAGGGATTCCTTTTACTTCTAGATACATTTCTTGTCTGTGGCTCAGAGAGCCCCATTTCCCATGATTCTTCCATAGTCCAGAGAGAATATCCAAACCAAGATGAGAAGAGAGAGGTCTAGAGTGGTTATTTTACTCACAAATCTTCCTCAAGGATCGGTGTCTTGCCCGCATTCCTCCACCAGTTTGTTACAGCGGGGATTACTGTAACACACATTTATCAAACCAGGAGTCCCATGGAAAGGAAGTATATATGGACAGATTCGTGGTAGATGTTTCAGAGATGTTTATTACTCCAGCCGCATGGCCGGGGCTCAGCTCAGGAACTTCGCAGTCATGGGACCCGAGGGTTCTTGGCCACACTGGGGAACACAAACCAACCAATGGGGAATGAGGCTGAGCAGGGGCAGGGAAACCCCGTGTCTCCCCCCTAGGGCCCCTCTCCCAGGGCTCCATGGCAGGGGGGGAGACCCCAACAGTCCAGCACTGACTTCTGGCTTGCTAGTTCCCATAGTCATGGGAACCCATGACTCTGAGAACAAAGAGTTTGGCATATGGTCTTATCATGATTAAACAGGTCACAACTCAAAAGGATTGGAACTACACAAGACATGTTATTTCTATAATGCATGTGATAACTTAAAATGACAAAAATTGCGGTGTTAAATATATTTTTAAACTCATCATAGATTAAAAAAAGGCCTTCTCAAATTTTCAACAGAACACTTAAAAGGATATGGCAATGAACTTTATTAATTGACCTTTACAGTCCCTGGCAAGAGAAAGATGGGAAATCGTTAAAAATTTGAGATCAGAAGGATTGACTTTGGAAGGATTGTTCCAGTAAGACATTTCTCTAAAGTGCTAAAATATTTTGACTGATCCCATCCAACTACTTGTAGTACCCACCTAAAGCTTTTGTGAATTTCACACAGGGCCCTTCATGGAGAAAAAGTGAATAAATGCTTGTGATGGATGCTAAAAAAAGGTGGTCTTCCAGAGTTTCACATCAGGCACCAGAGAGATGATGCAGACCAGTCACAGGAAATCTCTTTCGAATGTTCTTTCCCCAAGGACAGAAGAAAAATTGCTTCCTTTTCCTATGCCCTTGTCATCCAGAGGTCAGGGAGAAAGTCTAATGAAAGGAAAGCACCCCTGGTTTGCTTGCACTTTGCTTGATCATGTTTGGATTTGGGCTATGCAGTATGTCTTCTCTAAGGTCAATGCTAGAAAGTTCTCAGTATTGTCTGGACTATAACACAAACTTTTGCTTAGACAGACGGCTCATTGTGAAGAGTAATTTACAGAATATTTATACAGTTTCACTTACTTCATCAGTGAGCTACAGTTCACTGACTGTTCTTAGCCACAGTAAAAAGGTTACGATATTGCCTTATGGGTGTTTAAAAGTGTAACATTTTAACGGCAATATTGCTCAAAGAAGAGTTTCAACCATGACTGATTTTTTTTTTTTTTTTTTTAATTCTTTGGAGGTTCTCTTGTAAATCAAGTTCAGGGAAAATGACTGAATTCTTCATTTTGAAAAGATAAGCTGAAACTGAAACAAGAATTTACCAAATCTATAATGTTTTGAGAACAGATACATAGGAAATTTCATTCTGTATCAGAATGAAGGATTTCCTGTTATGAGCCTCTACATAGGCTTGTTTGGTAGAGTGAATAAACCTCCTCTGGTTCATTCATTAATGTGGGGAAGAGCAGATCTTGTCTTTCTGCGATTTATTTTCTGTGATGAAAATAACAGCCATCAGTGTAAGAGTGTTTTCCTATTTCCATAGCATGTAGAAAAATCTGCCTCCATTCTGGGTAGGACTGTTAATAAAAAATATTGCTATTCTATGCTTCTGTGAAATGGACATTCAGGCTTCCTGCACAAAGCACCCCATGGCATACGTTCAGCAGACATCTTCCCTCTAGGTTGGCAGTGGGTCTGCTGCAAGCACAACCTTCTGCATTTGCTCTCATATCTATCAAGCCAGTCAGTCTTGGTGCTGGTAGGGTTTCAATGGCAGACAGAGACAGAAGCACCTTTGTGTTTATGGACTTCATTCTTTACCTCAGTTTATCAAAGTCTAAGCTGTTCTTTAGGAAATTTTTTTCCTTCCTCTACTGGTCACATCAACAGGGTGATATCACTGTGCCTACTCAGCCATTTCAGGTAGATGAGGAGAGAAGGCAAGATTGCTCTGAGGCACAGTGCTTCTTTTGAACACCTCAGTGCATCAGCTCCTGAGCAACAGCCCTGCTGTTTCTAGTTCAGCTGATCAGATATCCCAGGGACTGGATTTTAAATAATTCTGGTGTTTGGGTCAATTGTAATACAAAATATTTATTGAAGCCTTATTTATCTTCTTCTGTGCTGTGTTTATACACATGTACTCCATGAAGCTTCAGATGCCCAATTACACAAAAGGTTTATTTCAAAAGCTGTTGGATTTTCCTTCCTCCTTCCTTGTAACACTGCATTTGTTTTATGCTATTTGGTGCAGCCAATAGGTGCACCAGTACTACAAAAAGACACTGTTCTTTCAGCTTTGAAAGGAAATGTTGTCATTGACAGCCTAGAGATATACACAGAGAGATAGCACATTTGCTAAAACAAACATCCAGCAAACTTATATGTGGCTGTCATTTCAGTTAAGTACTTTATGAGTCAGACATCTGGTCCTCGCTGGGTGCCTCTGCATAAGCTCTTTGTTCAGGGGCACCAAGCGGTCTCAAGGCTGTTTGCAAAGACTGTGCAGAGCAAAGCCTTGTCTTCTCCGTCTGGGATGAGAAAAGCATGCACGAGCTGAGGTTCCATTCCTTAATATTGTACAATACAGCCCACAGGAGGTTTGTCTGAGACAATCCATACATACCTTTCTTGTTTAGATTACTATCCTCTCCAAGTAATACCATGGAAAAAAAAGAACAGGAAAAGCCTACCGGTAAGGGTTTTATTCAGGAATGGAAGCTTTTTTCCTAATGATCCCCTGCGTAGATTTCATGTGAGTGACCTTTCAGTGTTTTCAAGACAGAAACTAACAGTGATAAGGACAACAGACATACCCCTCCAAATTCACTGAAAGAACTGTTTTGATTCAAAACACTTAGGCTGCATTTATAAACCACTTACTGGGGCCTGATTTCCGTTGCTTTGATGTCAATCTGCTTAGTTTGAAACTCAATGTAAATCAAGTCCTCTTTCAACCCCAGGAAACAAGGGGAAGGTGCCAACAGTGAGAAGCTCTTTGTGGGCTTGTTGGGAAGAGCAGCTTCTAGACCAGGATGTGTAGAGAACTGGCCTTTGCAACTGCCCTCAGGCAAGCCTTAGCCTCATTATATTAAATGGCCTTTAACAACCAGAGGGCTGAACTAAGTACCAGGATGCTCTTGTCCAGGCTACAGGTGTTTCACTGGAGAATTGAGCACAGAGAAGGAACGTGTTTGCCTTGGACAATTGCAATAAGCAGCTGTTCGGCATCCTGACTGTGAACTGTCCCATGGGATGTGAAACATGGAAGGAAAAGGGGTCAGCTGAGTGACACAAATTTCAGGGAAGCCAGTGCATGGGGGACAGAGCTCCAAATTTTGGATAGAGAAGAGGTGTAGGTGAACACTAAACATGCTGAAAGATGGGTTAGACATCTTAGCTACATGTTGGCCTGGACTAACTTCTTCATGAATATTTCATGTCATCCTGAAATGACTACATGAAGGGGAAATTCATCTAGAATGGAGAGAAATCTGAACATTCCCAGTACCAAAGATGGCACCTAAATTTAGAAAACTCATGGTGTTTTTGGGATCTTGGTTTCATAACAGAACACAAAATCCCCTAATCTCAGGAAAGCAAACAAGGGTGTGGGATCAGCAGTCCTTGAGAATACTCTGTCTCAGGCCAGCATGACAACCAGAAAGCATTGCAGGGAGGCCATACCTGCCCAGATCATCTGATGTTCAGTCAGCCTGAGGGAAGACCATTTGTTTCTCCCACGCCGTATTCCATGCGTGGGAAATACGGCAGTGCTCTTTTCTCAAGTACCCATGTTTAAGTTGGGATATGTGCTTGCTATCACGACAGTATCATCCTATCATTAGAACATCTTCAGCAAACAGCTCCTCTGGTGGCTTGTAGATGAGAATGGAGATGAAAACCAAAGGAGTAATTTTGCTGCTTCTGTTTGCTTGAATGCATTCTTGCTGATTATGCCTTGAGTAGGGCATAAACCCTTTGTGTCTCCATGTCCACAGAGGCAGAAGAAAAGCTAACTGTGTCACATTTTTTTGCTATTAGGCTCTTGCTGATGGCATGGAAGTACTTAAAATTTTACATTTTAATGACCATGCTCAGACCCTAACCCCCCTGATTGTAATGTTTGCCAGGTTGTCCTTACTGTGGGAGCCCAAGATCATCCATCACTGCAGCAATTTCCACTCCATTCACAAACCTGATCAAAAGCCCAGGGAAGTGACCACAGCCGTGACCCCATGCTTTTAAATATGAATTATGGTTTTTGTTGCCATGCCACAGATTTTCAGTACATACCCAGTGGCAGATAATTGCCTTTCAGCATGTTGGGAAGTTTTTACAAGTAAACACAACAGCAGAAATGGATTCCTCAATAAACCGCACCACTCTTCTCTTCACCTATCCTCTTCATAAGCTTGTATGTTTGGATGTACAAAGGACATCCCCATCCCTAAGGCCATTAGGTGACTCATGATTACATTTGGTCCAGACATTAAGGAAATGAAAGCTTTTACAAGCATCATATAAGTTGCTTTAATATTTGCAAATATTCTTGTGTCAATAACAGATATTGTAAATATGTCAGTTATTTATTAACTACAGACTAACAGATTACCTATTCTGAGTAAAATCTACAGCCTACAAACCATAGACAAATTAATAATTGTTAACTCTGGACCAGTAGATGAACTATATTAAAAATTATCTTCTGTATATCAATTTCTGTCTAATCAGGTATACTGGACAGATAACCCCTCAACGGGTTTTGTATTCAAATTATATAAAAACTCTCACAAGCGACAGCATTTAAAATTGTTCTTCAGCATGCACTAGCAAAATTAAAATATAGTACAGAATAGCTCTAACCACAACAAACCAAATTCCTGCATCTATTATAAATTTAAAATCCCATGCCTGTGTGTATAGGTACATGAAAAACCTCTCCAGCACTCCTGCACAAACTGTACCCTCAGTAATAAGCCAGTTCAAAGCTTGTAGCTCATCCAGGTGCAATCTCCTTAAACCAGATGTGGGCTCCAGTCAAGTGCATTTAGCACTTTGACAGTGCTTGATATTTCACACTTGTGACGGCTAGTGTGGATGACCTTATTTTAAAGCTCAGGGTGCTCATTTCCACGTGGAAAGCACCAGCAACATCTGAGGGTGAAATGTTGTGAGAATAAAGTGTCTTAGGTAAAGACATTTGACTTTTTCAGGAAATGGCACTGAGAGAGGTAATACTGCAGGACCAAAAGAGAGTGAGGTCATTGGTGCCAAAAGCACAGCATTTAATCCTGATTGATGTGGTCTTGCTGTTTTGCAGTCTTTTCCTGTTTGTTCCCATTTGTGGTTTCTTATTTCCTACTTCCATTTTTTTTCTCTTAAACATGATTTTTATTGTGTACTTCACCCAGTATTGCACACTGTGTGGATCTAGCCCACAAAAGACACTCCAGGGCACTGGCTTTATACAAATAATCCCTACCTGCAGCAGCAACCTGCTGCTTCAAAATGCTGCCAAGCCCCAAAAAATCAGTGTCAGGCTCTCACCCCAATACACACTGAGTGGTTTCTTTCCTGATTGCAGAAGGAAGTGCAGGATAATCATACTGTTAGCATCACTGGTTTCCGTATGCTGTCCCACCATAAATAATAGGATTGATGAGGATGTCTACAAATTACTGCTTGAGAGGAGAAAGAAAAGCCTGACAGATGAATGCAAATCCTGCAACAAACAAAGGTTTTGCACCTCCATGTATTTTTCAATACTCCTCTGACTATTCCCAAGATGAAGAGTGACTTTTTCCCTGGTTTTCAAACAGTACCATTGCTACATTGTGGTGACAGCTTCTGAATAAATGTCTGAAATGGTAATTAATTAACGCTTCCAGCACAGCTCACTAATGACTGAGGAGTTCTGAAGTAAAAATAGGGTTTTTTTCCTTTTTCTGGCTATGCTGTTTGCCAAACCTATATTCCCAAACAGGTAGTTAAGTGTACTTCAACCAGACAGAGTCCCAAGAAACACATACTCAACTTGACTTCCTGACATGCACTGAGCTGCTTTTAGTTCTGTATTTCTGTACAAATACACCTAGTGGCTAAATTAGAGGGTATGAGCTATAGCAAATTACATAGCCTGTTTAGACTCACAGGCCAGCTCCCATAGTTAAGGGAAGGTTTGCTTTGAAACAGTTCCAGGTTTTCTCTCCTTGGTCCAAATTTCCTTTTTCAAGCACCCCTTTCACCTTTCTATTTATGCCTCCCTCTTCCCTTTCAGCACCTCAGCAGCACCTCTTACATTGCTGGAGGAAGCATAGAATGTCTTCCATTTGAAAAAAAAGTAAAATAAAAAAAGGCATCCAGCTGCTCTCCTGTTCTGCCTTCTCCTTCTGTTCTCCAACCCTCTCCACCACCCTCCTGACAATGTGCAATTTTGTTCTTTTCTCTGGAGGTCTGTTTCTGCTGCAGCCCGGGCAGGTGCGTGTGTGGCATTTGCAGGAGATTTGCATTTACAGGGGGCTCTGACCTTGGCTGCTGGACTGGGCTGGTACATGTCACCATCAGATGCCTCAGGATTCGTGGTGGGGAAAGCAGTGAGGAGGGACAGGGGGACACATGCAGGATCTCTGTTGCAGTCCAGACTCGTGTTGCACCTCCACACACAGCCTGGTGCAAGTCTCTTGCTGCATCCCTCAGTAGCAGTGCTTCCTCTGCTTGGTCACCTGTACTGAGTTAGGGTGGACTGGGGAGCCATCAATCCACTTTGTGTTCACAATAAACATGAAACTGCTGGCTTTTCTGAACCCCCAGTAAAAAGCTGCATAGCAGAAATACAGAACATGGCACTAGGAGGCCAAATTTTAGAAGTACATACTGGATATTATATGGAATTCTTATTACAGGATGCAGTAAAAATACCTGTTTTAAATTGTTGTTAGCCAGATTGACTTTAGCAGAGATGCAGATTCCATTAAAAAAAAACCCCAAAAAACCCAAACCAACAAACTAAAAAACAGTAATGTTCAGTCTTCACAGCCCATTCTTTTAAAATATTTTCCCCATGACCTAATGTAGAATAAAGACATGCAAACAATATCTTTATGCATATTGCTCTCTAGAAACAGCAGGCAAAAATGCTCTTATTGTCATTGGGCTTTGAAACTGAGGTAAATTTTAAGATACTTTGGTTCTGCTGGTTTGCTATGCCAGAGCACTAAATGCAGTTAGAATTTTTCAAAGATGATTTTCAGTGTAGTCTTTTCCTAACACTATGGGTACCTGAGGTCCAAGTTGCATGGTTATTTAGAGCAGCCCTAGGGCAGCTCAAAGTCCCATTCTACACAGGAGTTTAAAAATCAGAGACGACAAGAAAAACTGTGAAATTTTCGCAAAATTCATTCTTATGGCACTGTCTTCTAGTCAGCAGAACCTTTTATTTTCCATCTTCTGTCAAGTTGCAAAGCAAGGAGACTTGAGCAGAGACATTGAGCCCAAACTGTGGGAGTCCAGCAATTGTGTGGAAGAATAAAAGAAAATATAAACAACAAATAAGCAAAAAGGAATCATTGACAGTCAAACATAAAGTTATGATCTTGAACACCAGATGATGGAAATCTAGAAAGAAACTGAGAAATAAAACGAGCAGATATGGTCGATGAATGTTAATGGTGGGAACTAATTTTGTCAAAACTGAAAGTAATGTCCCTGTTCCAAATCTATCTACCAGGACTGAAATGAGCAATGGCACCACCAGAGTCTACACTTCACAAAATGTGAAAGGCACCTTCATCATTACAAAGAATCAAGGTGTGAAATTAGCAAAAGGCTCCAAGGAATGTTCCTAGCACAATAGATGTGCACTCATGCTTGTTAATAATGGGCTTTCTGCGACATGACTGCCAAATGGTAGCACTTCACAGCTTGCTGCCAGCTCCACACCCACAAATCCGCCTGCTATACATCTAAATGCTACCATCCAAGGAGCTTCAAAATCACAGGAGTCAGTGGGATGGTGTGTGAGTGGTACCAGCTGCACCCACTAAAGGCCCGCAGCAGAAAGAAAAGTTGAGAAATTAATGATATGAAAAGCCAAATGCAAGTGTTTTATTAGCCCTGTGTCTGCAGCCACATTTCTCTCTTGAAAGTTAACCCCTTCCTTACCAGCGTGGCTCTTTTCATTACAATTATTACCTTTATTTTACTTTATTTCAATAATTAATCTGTTCTTATCTCAATCCACGGGTTTTCCCTTTTTTTCTGATTCCACCCCTCATCCCCCCAGTGGCAGCTGGCTGTAGTGAGCAAGTGACTGCGTGGTACTTAGTTGCCTGCTAAGGTTAAACATCTACACTACCAGGTGAAATTACTTTGCAATTACTTTTTAATGGCAGCCTCATAAACTGGCAGTGGTGAAAGTCCATTTTCCATTGCTTTCATAAGCATAGAGGTAGCTTTGCCTTGTCATGATGACCTGTTCAAATACTTCACCCACTGTTGTTTGTACTTATTTCACTGTTATTTGAAAAATGAAATTTCGTTGCCTTGAGCTTGCGGACTTCTATTAAATCAGACTCCTTGATCACCTTGAAATTTACCATGGCAGGAAGCTCTTGTAGGTGAAACATGATATTTTGCTTCACAGAATATTGTATTCTTTCTAGGGCTACTAATTGCCAGACAAAAGTGTCCAGAAGACCTGTAAATTCTGCTTGTGGGCACACATCTGAAACCACTCATACTTTTCCCCAGGGCAGCAAACTACCCTACATATGTGTCTAATGGGATTACATAAAACCTGATGGGTTTAGTTCAAGGGCCTTATTCTGCCTGGGTGAGGAAGACTATGGGGCAGCAAGCAAGCTGTGGCTGAGGAAACTGTGACCAGTTTGGGGAATTGACATCCTGATGTGCCTGGGAGGTACATGAGGCACTGGGGGGGTTGACACTCCCAGGTCCCTACTCCAGGAGATTTGGAGGGGGCTGGCAGGGGGCTACTCAGCTGCGCAGCCCACTTCTGCATATCTGGGCAGGGAGATGTGAAGGGCCCTGCATTCCCTTCTTTGAAGTTGACTCAAATTAAAAACATGTTGGAGGCTATGCTTCTTTTTCCATTAAAGAACACAGGTCAGAAAAAAACACGGGGGAGAGGAAAGTGAAAGAAAAGAGGGTTCCCTCCCTGTTTTCTTTGTTTGCTCCCATCTCTCTCCTTCTAGGTTTTCAATGCTCTTTCCTCACTTTCTGAGATAAGTATTAAAAAAAGCAAGAAGTAGAAGAAAAACAAAGATGAAAACCAGAGTTTTCTTAAAAAAAGAAAAAAAGTTAAGAGAAATGAAAGGTTGCATTGTCTTTTCTGAAATAGGACTGTTTTCCTGAATTTGAAGTGCTTTCATAAAACAAAGAGTTTTGGCAAAGCTGCATTTCTCAAAATTTTTTGGACAAAAGGTTTTCATAAACTTTACTAGAAATGCAAACTTCCAACACTCATAGCTTACAGTCTCTCCCACATGACCTGTGGCAAGGGGGACAAAAGTAGAGGAATTAGGAATGAGCTGGACTCAGAGCAAAACTTGCAACAACACCCTAAAATCAGAGGACTCTGTGGGAGAGGGATGCTGATCTCTGCTTTGGCATGCAGCCATGTGCGCAGCCTCAGGACCTGCCAGCAGCAGCATTTCCCTGGAAATAGAAGTGAACTGCACCTCCATGCTCTCCTCTCTGCTGTGGAGTCATTTGGTAATCATTGGCTGTTCTACATGCAACAGACGAGCATGAATAGGTCCTCACTGTTTCTTTTCTTCTAGCTGCGGATAAAGCCTGCACTCTAGTGGATTGTCTCTATAGGAAAGTGTAATCTATTTACTAACTTGTAGAATATAAAAACTGAATTTCCAGAAATGCTGGATTCTGTTCTATCTTCACCTCTCGAGGACTGTGAAGACAGCAAAGTCAAGCAGAAAAGTTTTTTAACCCAGTCTTATCCCCACTACAAACCCAGGTCCTCCAGAGAACCTCAGAGATTCTGGTTTTGTCCAACACTTGTAATTTGATTGCTATGCAGTTTGAAGTTCCTTTCTGGTGAATTTCCACACTGAAGTAGCAAGGCTCTCTCTTTAAGTGTCTTGAAACCAAGAACATTAATGTAACCCTTTTTGTTGACTCCACAAGTCTTTGTAACAAGTTCTACGCCACTCACTTGTGGGAGGTTCATGCTATACTTAATGGTAAACATGTTTGGTTTTAAAAGCATTGGAGATACTAGGAGGTAAACACATTCTTTGCTTTAGGCTTGTCCCTAAGTCCTGTGCCAAATCTGAGCTTAAAATATTTACTAATACAATAGGGAGATGGAAAAAGTCAAAGAAAATTTATTTTAAAATCTGAATGCTTCAGGAATTTGTTATACTGTCTTCTCATATTGCTGCCTAAAACTACAGTGTTAAGCATGAATAAGGGAGAACAAGAGCCAAGTGTTGTACTATTAAATATAATAAGAAATGTTTCTCTGTGTGTACTTATTTTTTTGTGGAAAAGGGGGAAGCAACAATACTGTTTCCATACTGTACAGGTCTCATGGGAAGAGGTAAAGCTCGTTCAATCTTTCAGCATTTCAACCCTGGCACAAATAAAAGACATTATCAGAAATGCATATCTTGTTTGTTTGTTTGTTTGAGTGCATGTGATCACATACTTTCCCTCTGTGCGTGATGGGAACAGTTAGATGACTGCTGACCCCAGCAGCTTTAAAACCTGTCATCCATTCTCATCTGAATCAAACAGAGGGTAGCTCTCCATTTCAGCTGGTTTGATGGAAAAAGGCAGCTTGTGGAAGCAAAAGAACTCTACTCATTCCTTCTTTAAGGGAAAAGGACCAACTCAGTTTCCCCTCTTACACCGGCCCCTCAGACAGAAGGGAGTCATCAGTGAATGGTGGTTCTGAGTATCCACATACTTGCAAATACTAAGCAGAGGTCATGTTCTATTTTACAAGGGCTCTTTCTTACCCAGAGTCAATCTAAGGCTTATTCTTAGATTTAGGCTTACCTGCAGACAGGTTATGCACAATACTTGCCTTTCATGTAGATGTTAGGATTCATGCAGCATGAGCTGCACAGTAGCTCTGACAGTACTTAGGCATGAAGTTAAAATGTGCAAAGTGGAAATCAGCTGAAAGGGAGGTTACCAGCAATTTGTCCCAGTGCTTATGAGCTACTTCCTTCACATTGCCTCAGTTTGAGATTCTGCACTTGGTAACAGCAGAACTTGAGACAAGTTGGTCATGACTGGAAATACAAATACTAAAAATCGGGTCATGATTTTTAAATAAACATGAGTTGCTGGAGATCATGCCAGACAAAGTGTGGTTCTGTGTCAATTGAGCATTCCTTTATGGCACTCAAGGTTTTGAATCTCATTCGGAAGTTTTCTGCTGTTACATATATGTAACATAGAATATAGATGTATAGAATATAGTTAATCCTGTCAATTTCTTCTAATTCTTCTGTGGGCTCAAAGGCTATTGGAAATTTACATTTGAGGTGTCCCCATCTTGCTTTATGAGATATAAACAGCTGTATTGTAACAACTCTAATAATTAGGATGATCAGTGGCTTTTGTATTTACATTTGACAGATCTCTGCCAACAGTAAAACTACCAAAACTATAGCACCTACTGATGAAAAAAGAGAATTATAGCAGGAATGGAAATTAAGGCAGCATTTAATGGATGAGATGATGCTCTGGCTACTTATGTCATCGTGAGACTAAATACATCAGTCTGTCTTTCTTAATGATCTGGTATCTTCTATTTAGCAGAATTTGAAAGTTCATTTGTTTTTGTAACCCAGCCTCTCTAGTATTAATTTTCTCCTGACTCTATTCAGCCTTGGAATTATTCTGCTGACAAATGCTACTGCAGTCACCATGGGGAGTCAGGAATTCAAGGAGTGAAGTCTGGGTGTAATGTGCTTGTATCTGGCTCAATGCAATTTCCAGTTGCTTTATGCAAAGCCAGCCATTGCTTACAATTCATCAGCTACAAAAACAGGACTGAGAGGCACAGGCAGGTCAGTGTACAAGAGAGACTGTGTTGTAAGTTAGAAGGGTTGAGACCATTGTCAGTCATGCTCCAGGTTCTTACCTGATAAGAGAATCAGCTACTACTATTATTTTCTCATTCTGCCAGACCCCATCAAGTAAATGCAACTGTTTAAGAAACACTCTAAGATTTTTTTAAACCCATATTAATATTTCCTATCCTTTATAATTTGTGTCAAAACAGGCAAAAAGAGATAAATTTTCCAAAGCCAGAAATACCCTTTTTCCTTTTCCTTTTCCTTTTCCTTTTCCTTTTCCTTTTCCTTTTCCTTTTCCTTTTCCTTTTCCTTTTCCCTTTCCTCTCCCTTTTCCTTCCACTCGTTGCTGCTGTGTAACTACATCCGACAGTAAATGACTCACACGTGGCATACGTGGGGTCCTTAAAATGAATTGCCATGGGGTAGGTAGACTTCAGATGTGTGGGCAAATTCACCTTTTATGTCCTTTCCTCTAATACTGTTTGATAATGCCATTTTGATGATTGTTTGTTCAATAATGCCATAAAGCTTCCAGTGGGTAATGAATCCCCATTAGAAACCAGCAAGTTTTACAGTGCTGTTCTCAAGAATCCATCATCAGACCTATAGAATCTTCAAAGGGGATACTCCTTCGAGCCCTCTTGGAGGCTGGATGCCATCCAGCTCCGGAGATTGCTCAGTATTTTTGTTGAGCAGGAGAAATTCCAGGGTGCTGGCCCCTGACAACACGAGGCTGGCACGTTTCGTGCAGTAATCGACAGAAGATGGGGACGTTTTGTGGCAGCCCTTTGTGAGGCTGTCTGGGGGCTCTGCTCCAGCATGTCACAAGGCTGGAGCAAGGCAGGGCTGAGCACTGAGCGCTGGGACTGCAGACAGGGGCGAGCACTGGAGGAGGGTATGTCTGCTCTCCTTTTTCTCCCATTCCCACCGTCCCCTCCCTCCCTCTGGACAGGCCATAAGCTCCACCAGGGAACACATTTCTTGCAGATGGGTATTTTCTAAAAATACCAGGGACAAGTTAATGTACAATTCTGAACAGAACCACAGCTTTTAAAAAATTGTTACTCTTGTAGAAACCATAAAATTATTTTCTTCCCTCCTCTTATAAAAAAGAGCAAAATTAAGCCCCTGACAAACTTATTTTCTGTGTAAACCATTACAGTTTTTGATTTGAGTATTTAAATTTTACAACAAAAACTTTGGTTGAGGGGATTTTTGGTTTTTAGGTTTTTTTTTTTAGAAACACGAACAGAAAGAATTCAATTTCAGTCAACAGCTGTTTTCTCTTGGGGAAATCCATCAGAAGTTTCAAGTCAGATTGTGGTGCTTATGGATGATGCATTTCACATAATAGGGTGGATTAAAAATTCTTATTGATACAATCCCATATAATTGCACCCAAAATAACCACTGAAATCACTGCTATCAGTATACTATGGGAAGAGTTTGTGGATCTCTGTGTAATGTATTTTGAATTGTTTATATGCAGGATTTAAGCACCACAGGATATTCTCTCCCCAGCCATGCAAACGATATGGTAAGGATCTTCTGTCAGCTGGGACTCCAAGTATTTCTAAAATGTATTATAAAATGCTATTATAATACAAATAACAGGGAAAGCTTCCATCCAGCTGGAAGGACATGTGCTGCAACAGTTGGAGACTATCTCCAAGCAATCGCATCTGATGCAATATGACTGCCCATGAGAGCTGTTTCCTGGACTCTCGTTTTGTAATAATCAGCTACTTATTTTCCTGAACACTGGGAAATGCAGTAGGAAGGGAGGACTAGAAATGGTGTTTTGACATTTGTGACCTTTAGCCCACTTTTTGTCAGTTTAGCAATTTATTATGCAGGGCATACAAACACAATACTACCAATCTTCTGCCTTCTGTTCCAGCTCTCAAGATGCTTGTTTTAAGCACAGGACAATTCCCTATGAAATCTTGCTTTCTTGGCAAATCTTGTCTCATTCTCAAAGGTAATTTTTCCCTTCCTGGGCAGAAGAAACATTTTCCTAAAGCTCAAGCATAAAACCTGTGCACTTCTTCAAATATAGCTTTTTGTAAGTCAGGATTTAGGTGTCTTGTGGTTCTTCCCAGGTAGCAATGACTCCTACAAACATGCAGTGGAGAGCAGGCCAGGTCACTTGTTTTTGGTGAAGAAGTTGGCTCTGCTGATTACTTCACAAAAGTCTGGTGGAGACTTCTCAGGTACACATGAGAATACAGAGAAATCTGGAGGTATCAAAGAATTTTTGAACACATGATGAAAGCGGTGTGTCCTGATGCTGTGGTAAAGCAAAATTCCTGTTCTTCAAGTGAGTAAGAAGAGGATGAGTGATCGGACTCAAGGCTGAGCTCCCAAGTGATGCCCATGGCAGTGGTCTACAGGCAGGGCTTAAACTCTCGTGGCTCTTGGACCAAGCAATGAGAGGAGATGATTAAAGATGTGCCATTGTTGCTGTGACCATACGTTTTTCTTTTTGTACTGCTGGTTTCCTGTCCAGGAAGAAATGCCCAGTAAAGTTATATACAAGTTATATATGTACAAGAATTGTTTATTTCTTACAGTCAGGACCAACTGGAGAAAATCAGCAGCTCCCTAAAACAGCCCTGTACTTCCTCTGGCTGCTTTCTCTGAGCTGCACACAAACCACAGTTTTCAGTGGAGGGGGGAGGAGGAGGAAGAGATAATCAGAAGCATATGTATGCATTAACCAGAGATTTGCTGGACGTTTTTGTAAGCAACTGTTCAGGCAAGGTGCCTGGTTACGGGAGAGAGAAGGGAGATGAGAAAAAATAGACCAGCATCACTGAAAGTTAAGGACTAGCCCTTCTCCTGCTCTCCTCCGCTGCACTGTGGGGCAATTTGCTACCAGGGCAGCAGCAAAACCCAGCAGCCCAGCCAGTGGCTTGATGTGGGGTGCTGCTGAGGGAATGCCATGATTACATGGTTTTTGGTGAAGAAGCCAGGTCTGCTGAGTACTTCACAACAGTTTTGCAGAACAGTTTCCTACCCAGCTTGGACTGGGTTTACACTTTCCTTTGTGTCAGCACCTGCAAAAGTAGGCGAGGGCACTGGTTAGTTTGTGAGAGGCCAAGAGACTTAGTCAGAGGGCAGTAACTGGGACAAACATCTTTCCCTGCCTTTGTTTTTAAATCTAATTTAGAAATAAGATCTCAGGACAGGGATTATCTAGCACCATGTGCTGACACACAGCTTAACATGGCATGGCTTGGGTTTCCACTGGGGATATGCAGTTTACACCTACAGTATAAACAACCACTGAAAATTTCTCCTATTACTTCCAGAGTCAAACAATGACAAGTCTTTCCTCTCCCAGTCCTGCTGATGAGGAAACACTTGGGCAGCCATTGGTGATTGTCGACGAGAATGCTAAACAAATCTCTCACCCTCTTTCAGGAGAGGTATTTGGTGACTTTGTTCACCAGTAGTTATTTGGGTACCAGTCTCTTTGGTATTTTGATACTAGTCATTTGCTGAAGGAGTATTTCTCCCAATTCTCTTGGTTTTTAATGTAGAACATCTGTGTCTTCTTTCCTGAAATAGTTTGTCCTTTTCTTTTCCCCCTTAAAGTAAATTGATGAATGAAATGTCTGCTTTGTTCTTCAGTTTGGTTTGCTGCTGTCCAAAAGTTGCAGACATCTTAGTGCACACAGAGCAAATAATCCCAGATTCTCTCACAGAAAAACACACGCTGGCCCATGCACATGCACAAAAAATCATTACAATTCATTTTAGCTGAACAGAGCGTCTCATCTTGGACTTCAGTTTCAACCACATGACCCGATGAACTGTAGATTACCTGAGTCAGACAGCTTGTCTGACCAACTGCAAATAATTTTCCTGTTACTGAGAATGCCCTTGGGCCTTTGTATCTTCTCATAGAAAAAAACCTGTTTCCATCTGCATGAAAATGTTGATTTTTGACAGATCTCTCCTTTGGACATAGTTTAGAGAAAACTGGTGAATATTTAGAGCATCCCACATTGCTTAGCTAGCAGTAGTACACTTCCAAAAGAGTCAATATGAAAAGTTTTGGTACAAATCTTTAATTACAAAAAAAAATAATCTTAGGTACTTTCCTCTGCTAAACTGAAGCCTAAGGGCAAAACCAAATTTCAGTGGAGAACAGTACTCTGCTGATTTGTTAAGACTTTGGGGCATGCTTTGAGATGTTGTTTTAGCTGATATCACAGGGGATATGAGATTGTTCATGAAAACAACAGGTGAAATGAGAGACAAGGCAGTTGTGAGCTTCTTTTATTCTCCTTCTGCTGACATATCTAACTTGGGGAACTACCCCAGAGTGCTCGAGAAATGAAGGGATAAATAAAATTGACTAACTAGTGCTTTTCTCTCAACTACAGGAAAAATCTTTCTTGCCTTTTCTCAATACTACCCAAGCCTTGAGAATGAAGCCCCTACCACTAAATAAAGAGTTTTTCTTCTGTTATTTAGTCTTTGTTTTTTACCTCATCAGGCAAATTTTCAAGGAACAACCACTCCAGAGAATGAAACATCACACATCCTGAAAATGTAAATAACTTTCATATTTGTAGGTCCTGATGAGATGCACAGCAAATTAAATTTTAACATGATAATTAGTGTTTTTCTTTCCATTAATCCTTGAAGCACCTCCCTCTGGGATAGCTTTGGAATCAAAAATGCATTACTGCACATCTCATTAATACCACGTGCTTTCCCTCAGTAAAAAGAGCTTCTGTCCTACAGGCCTCTTGGCACAGAAATCCAAGCTAGGCAGAGGTAGGAAAAGCAGCCCATGGTTTTCTGCCTTCAATAACAACTCTGAAAATTATGGAAAGAGGGAGATTTCAGCATCAGCTTGGACACATCAGGAGATAGTTTTGTTTCACGGGCTCACACATGTACTGTTCACCTAAGTACTGTTCACCTAAGAACAAAATACAAATAATTAGAACCAGTTTAATAGTAGAACCACTTGCTACAAAAGACAGTTCAGAAATTCATAGATTTTGAAGGTCAAACAGGACAACATGATCATCTTCATTTGCTTTCAGGAAGCTTGATGGACACTAACAGTAGATTAACAAAGTTCTTTTGAAGAAAATAATGCTTTCCACTATTAAACCTATCTTGAAGACATAAAAATGGTATCTCATCAGTCCTTGTTATTGATATCTTCATTACATCCTGGTAACCAAGTGTTACACTTCTAGTTTTATTACAATTTGTCATGTTAAACTATCTAGTCCCTACCTATAATTCACCAGTGCCCATGCAGACCCTGGAAAAAGCAGAGGAAACCTGCAAGAGGTTTCATCGACACTGAAATTAGAAGAGGCATTCAAACTATTGCGCAGAGTTACATGGCCTACTTCCTAATTACCTGCACAAGGTTGGAGTGGGCCCTGCAGACATGCTGTATTTCAACAGTTCAAGGAGTGGGGCACAATTAACCTTTGCTGGTTCAGAAACTGATTCCCAGAGGCATCAGCTTCTCATCTCTGAAAGCAATAGCTGTGGACACAGAGTGCTGTGGGCATGAGCGTATGTGTGCGGTGAGTTGTTTCCCGTCCCGGAGACTGGATGCTCAGCAGGGTTCTGCCAGAAATGTCTGGAAATCAGTTTGTCTCTGAACTGTCATGTGTATTTAAAAAATGAAAAATAGGATCCAGAGCCCAACAAACAATCTTTTTTCTTTTTGAACCTGAGCTACCTAGGCTTTTCCATGCAGGCTTATTGCTGTATGAATGTTAAACTAAAGAGAGCATCACACACTGCATATCAAAATGCTTGCTCCAGCATTTGGTCAAGGTGTCAGCAGCAAGCTTCCTAATTGCTAAGTGTTTCCTGACAGATTCAAGTAACCATAATGGTGAGCATTTGTAGAGCACATTTTAGGCAAGCTATTCCCTAGGCTGAGCAGAAGCACAATGTACCAGCCAAAGAGTGGGTTAGTTCCTGCCAGACACGGTTGCTGAGACTCAGAACAAACTGCCTTCTGAACTCAGCACAGTTCAAGCTCAAGCACTCTGAATGGTAGGAAAGCATGACTCAGATGAAGTGTTCTTGTCAAATGTTGCTATGCCCAGCATTCCATACACAGTTTGTGCACCACGAGAAACAAATATTCAAGGAAGCATTGGTGATTTGGCAAGAAGTGCTAGTAAGTAGAATACTTATATAGTTTTAAGTATTTTCCAAATGTTTCATATTTTTCAATGGAGAAAAACATAGAAATTTTATGTACAGACCTCTACATAGGCTGGCAATTTAGTAGTATAGCACTGGCAATTTATTTGAGAAAAGTTATTACATTACACTAGGCTAAGGACTTATGCCTGGAAAGCACAACACGTTTGTTGTAATATGTACTTATGTAGAAGTACTTATGTACTTCTAATCTTTCCATATCTCCTCAGCACAAACTCTGACACTTGGAATTTGGCTATAAATCCAACCTACAAGTACTTCACCTATCACATGATGCCTGCACTAACTGGAACAAAGTGGTACTAATTGTGCTTCTGCTATTATGAAAAGCCATCAGCAGAGATAATTTTGTCATCCAAAACATCTTGACTGCTGTGACAAAGGGTTGAAAAATCTAGATTAGGTTTTTATGCTTTCAAGAGAAGTTTCAAGAGAATAATAACAGGTACAGTTCCAATGAACTAGAAAGGTTATGAAGCAACTTTATCTATCTCAGATTCCTAAAAAACCCCAAAATCAACCTACAACCTTTTTCAGGGTAAGACAGAATTCACACTTGTAAACATAACCTGTAGATTTTTATATGTCTGAAAAAAGTATTCACATATATATCTGCAATGACAACAAAACAATCTTGTATATGACTTATTTTGAGTATTTAAACAATGTCAATGAAAGGTTTGCTTATGCATTAAATAGAATAGAAAAAAAAATTGCCAAAGTAACTACTTCACCACAGGAAAAATGTGCTGTGATGGTAATTCTATGCTTGTTGTCCAGAGTTGTGCAAATGTCCTTCAATGGTACTCTGATGAGTTGTGTATAGAAATACTTTTTCTTTCTTTTGGCTTTCTCACAGAGGTTTTCCAAAAAACAGGTTCGTGAAAGCTGTATAAGACAACTATGTTTTTAGAAAGTCACTTTTAAGGACTTGAAAATAAATCTGCCCATCAACAGAGAAGAGAAATTTCTAGAACAGGATCTTATTCATTGTTTTGCATAGTGTATTTCTTTTTATTATTGCTTAGGATGTTAATTGGATAACTTCATATAGCTGCATAAAATTCAGCCATTGTTAGCTCTGGGTTTTTTTAGTTTTCTCAAAACTAACTCTGCTATGCATGCCGTATACCTGAAAATAAATAAAAACCCCAGACCTGAATAGTTGAAAACTCAATGTCTGATGTACAGCCCACAGGTAATTTGTAAAGATCAAGAGCTATAAAAGGCTGTTCCCTTACTCAGGAAAGGGCCTCTCTGAGAGTGGGCAAAGCCTGATGCAGCTTAGACAGGGGAAATGTGTGCATGCCAAGGACCCTTAAGTCACTGTGCACTTCAAAGCTGTAACTTGAGCTTCCCCAGTGACTTCACAATAAATCAAATAAACCAGACTGAGGCAGCAGGGGAGCCAGGACAGGCAAGTGAAAGAGATGGGGAAAAAGAAAGTGCTGTGATAATGAAATGTCCAGGAAACAAAGTTGTCCTGCTATGGCTGCCCAGTCCACAAATGCGAAATTACAGCTGTTGGCTCCAAAAGTGCTTGCTTTCTTCACTCAAGCAATTGAACTGCGGCATCCCCAAATAGAGGTAACATTCATGGAGCTTAGGAGTAATGCAAGCCATGCTGCACTTACTGCCTCACACATTTCTTCCCAGTCGCATAGTCGTGAGAGTTTTAAGTGATGCAAGCAGATGTAACATAGACACTAGAAACTTACCTTGTTATTGGTGACTCCACCTCAACCTGCATCTGCAGGAGTCCAGCAACAGAGATGCAGGAGGACAGAGGAAAGGCTGATAGACTTACATGAGTTTTGAAGACCATGGACCTCTGTAACTTAAACCAGATCTTGGAGCCCTACACACCTAGAAGTAGAGCACTGGACTTGGATTTACAGATGACTGGTGCAAAATAAGATAGTTCATACAATGTGATTTGCAAAACATGGCTTGTTCAAGAGACAAGATAGATGCTCTGGAGCAACCATGTCAAGCAGGCTGAATCATCATGCATTCATCTTTCCTCTTAGCCAATCTCACCCTACACCTCCACACTACTGCAGTGCCCTGAACATAAGGCTCTAATTGACAAAGCTAACCCATGTAAATTCACTTTGTTTTCTGAAAGCTGAACCTTGCAGACCATGCAAGGGAATAACTAGTTCAAGGGGAGCTAATTTTGCAGAGACCAGCCCTACAGGATTGACTATTCTTTCCAACTGGAAGACTAGATGAGAAAGGCTTAGTAATTCTAACTTAGGTAAAAATTAATAAGGATGTTGTGGGAAGGAGAGTCTGGGTATCATAAATACTTCTCTACTGAGTGTTAGGGAAAAGAAAAAAAGTAATGAGTGGGTAGGCAATAAATTATTAAGCTATCGTTCAGCAAATCTAGACAGGGGAATTAAGAAGGAAAGGAATAAAATTCTTAAGGATTTATTTTATTGACTTGTTTCCAACTTAGAAGAAGGTTAGAACTTAACCCTTCATTTTGAGGCAAGAGTTATAGCTGGTTCTGTTCCTTATAAGGGATTGCTGATGTTTGTTCTTAATCATCTTCATCTTCAATGGTGCTATAAACCCTGGGAGACCTGTACAGCGCAGTGATGACTGAAAAATACCCGTGACACCTGATAAATGGCCAAAAGCTCAAAAACCATTACCTGCAGCTGCATAAGGTCATTACTGCTCCTTTAGACATGAGTAGTCCAAGCATCCAGAGGTGCAGAATCCAGGGCACTCCCAGACAGCATCCCATGTGAAGGATGGAAAGTGATACCATCAGAGAAAATGAGCCGTGCCAACCCATGTGCTCTCCTAATTCCAAACTCTGTCCAAAACACTTGCCCAAGAGAAATGGGCTTGTCTGGTTGCAGCCTGTGAGCTGCTGACCTAAGGCAACTGAGAAGTCACTTGAACTTACACCAGATGTGTTGCTTTTTCGAGATCGAAGGGATTTTTTGGGTTGGGAGGAGACCTTTTTCACTTCTTGATAGCAAATGGCAGTGGAAGTCCCCTCTCTGGACATGAACTGGAAACTGTCTGGAAGGTTATAAAAAAGGGCCATCAAGCCTTTCCATCTTTTTTGACCACAGCTGGTAGAGATATTGTTCAGAGAGAAGGAGTCCTGGACACTCAATTTTCGTAACAGTGATCCTTCTACACTTCCTCTGATGTAAGTTCAGAAGACAATGCCATGTTCATCAGTGCTTGCATATACATCTTCACAAACTAACACTGGTCTTGTTCGAGCTGCACCTTCACTCCTTGCTTCTAAACTCAGCAACCAGGGTATTTTTCTGGGAACACCTCATCCAACTGGTGGCAGAAACCCCACAAATATAATGAATCCTGCCAGTCAGTTGCGACTCTCACAGCTTTAGCAAGAGACTGCTGAGAGTGGCATGGCATGGCTTGAGATGAGCGCTGACACGCTGCAGCAAACTGTGATCAGGTCTTTTAAGAGCCAGTCATGCCAATCAATGCCCTTGCCTTTTCAGTACAGCTCACAGTCCTCGCTCCTCCTTTGCCACCCCACTGTGCCAGCAGAAGGAAATTCAATTCACACCCTGAGCCTCTAGAGAACAAAATCTGGAGAAGTAGCAAAGGTCCATTTTTATGGGCTTTTAAAAATAAGACAAGAGATTTTGTATTTAATTTATTAAGATGTACATTCTTTTATCTGAGTGGATGCTAAATGCAGGAACTCTCAGCAGAGGCAGGGAAGTGACAGTACAGGACACTAACTTTTCAAACTTCTGGCTCAGTAATCTTCCAATGTTATTTTTAGTGCCTTTAGTTCTCATATTTGCCTGCTCTCTTCCTTCTCCACCCCCTTTTCTTTTTTCCTTACATTGGTGGCATATTGCTTTCTGCTTATATGTTCAAATATTTAAAAATGCCAACACGATTTAGAAGCTCTTGGAAATTATTTTCTGAGAGTGCATGGGACAGTACCTGCTAAGCAGCCACTCTTGTTTGCAAAATTGGTCTGAGAGTTTTAAGTCAGTGGTACCCATTTAGAGATGATTCTATGAAATCATATGTAAGAAAATAATCTAAAGTTCCTGAATGGATTTGTGAAGAAAATACAACAAGCAACATAGGTAGTAACATGGTAGGAACTCATGTGGAAATCAGCAGAAGGGAAAGAATTTTTGGTCCAATTCTACCACTCATTTCAGGGAATGATTTCTACATCTCAGCTCAATTTTTTTCACAAAAATAGTAAAAGGGAAGCCTGACTTCAGTTGTTCTTAGATGCCTGGCATTTTGATGGGAGCTTTTACATGGCACAGCCATCTCTGTGAATCAGTACTGAAATAAAATATGGAGAATAATATTCATTTACTAGTGATTTTGAAGGTCTAAGTAATTTTGATAGTATTGTTTCATTGAATCAAGTGTTATTTTCTTAGGCTGCTGAGAGTAGAATTTTATTTGCCAGATCTACTTGCAACTCACTGATCAAAGTTAAGCTGAAGTCTACCAAATTAAAAAAAGAGAAGAAGAATAAAATAAACAAAAGAACCACTGTGTTATGCTGCAGATAGAATTTACAAATATTCTCAAAAAATCTTTTCCCAAAAGAAAAAAGTAAAACATTGAGATTCTTTCTTTCATACAGAAGATAAACCACTGAAAAATAATAATCTGAGTCTTCAATTTTATTTTAAATCCAGGTATAAATTTTAAAACCAATTCTTAGTCAGATGAATTTATCATATTACAGCTGAATCAATGATGTGTCAGAGTACAGTGGGAACTTAGGAACCTGAATAATTTTCTAAAACAACATCCTTAAGTTTCTACTCAAGTGCTTTTCAGTCTTACTTGGATACTAGATACTAAAGAATTTTTCTGGAGTCACACAAGTTTAAACTTAGCTGCTTGTCAATGTGGTAGTAGCTTGTAACTTCTGAAAAATTAAAAGGTGAAGTGACTCAAAGACCTTTAATGCCTTCCAGTGGCAGGGTCTGACTTACATGTGAGGAAGGCTAGAATAGCTCCCATCGCTCTCTTAAAGACATCCAGCTGCCCCAGAGCAAATGCCGCTGCTTAGGGTGCAGCCGATGCTCTGCCATGCCTTACGGGCTGCCACACAAAGGTAAAGCAACACTTCAAGGCCAGATTTCTACTCTCTTCAAAGCTCCATGCTGCCATAGCTACTCTGCATTAAAAAGAAAATAAAACAGTGCTTTTTAACTGCTGGATTTGTACCCAGTCCTGAATATCTACAGGCCATACCTTGTCATAGGCAGTTCTGGATGTTCAAGATGGTAACAGAGTTGGTATCAGGCCTTAGCAAAGACTGACAACATCTACCAGTTTACTTCTGATTTTTTGTCCACTTTGTCAGCTTATTGCAAAAATGAATCAAAGCACCATGGCTACCCCAATGAAAAATGCCTTTTTTAAAACCATTTCTGTGAATAGTCAAGCTTCTTCAAAAAGTGTTTCAATAGGAAGTATACAAACAGGCATTCTTACACTGGGCAATGGCTTTGCTTATAATCTTTTGATCCTATTGTCCTTAGCTAATGAGAAGCAACATTCTATTTGGAAAGGGTGGCAAGGGCTTGTGTCATTGTCTTGTCTTGCCAAGCACCATAAAGTTTTAAATCCTTAACCATCTAAAAAAGTGGTGACATATGTTCAAAATAAGCTCTGTGCTGTTTTCTGTTTTAGTGATTGGTGTTTCCCTTTCTCTTCGTGTACACAGCTTACTTTCAAAAGAATAGATCTGAGAGGCTTTTATTTACACACACACACACACACACAATAACTTTAAAGAAAATATCACCATCATCTTAGGATTTGACAATAGGTCATGAACTCCCACTGCTAATGACTGTCCTCAACAAGATCCCAGGAACCTGAAGTGCTGGCCTAGGGGAACTGTGTCCTCTCCTTTACCTCTTCTGCCATAGGCATGCAAGTCTGCCTCCAATTTGAAGGTCTTATAAACATTTCTTGAGTTTCCTGACCCAGTAATTAAAAAACAGCTTGTGAATTCTATCTGAGCTGGTGTGAAGGGTTTCTGAAATGATGACTCTGACAAAGAATCACACATGGCTGTCCTCCTTGACAGAGTGGATGCAGAATTCTCCTTGTATGCAATCTTTGGGGAAAAAGAAAAGGAAATGGGAAGGGAGAAGGGAAAGGGGAGAGGAAGGAGGAAGTGAGAAGAGGGGAGGGAAGGGAGGGGAGGGGAGGGAAGGGAAGGGAGGGGAGGGGAGGGAGGGGAGAGAAGGGAGGGGAGGGGAAAGCAGGGCCAGGCAGAGAAGGGAAGGACTTCCTTCCCCTTATTCACTGGCATTGGTGACTGCTTTGTTGTTCCTCTCACATATTCTCACTCCTCTCTTCTTTGAGTGCAATTACATCTGCACAATAACTTCTTTTTTCTTCTTAAATAGGTTATCACAGAGGTGTTAGTGCCACCTCTGGTTGGTTTGGCCTTGACCTTTCTGTCCCTCTGCTCTAAACTCCTGAAACAAACAAAAAACCCCAAGCTCACTGTGGTCAGAGAACTCTCTAAGAAAAGGATCTTACACAGTTACACTTGGAACATATACTGGAACATGGAACATGTATTGTCCTTGAGACAAATAAAACCCCAGGGAAAAAACAAAACACAAACAAACAAAACCCCACCAAGTTAAAATGAAAAAAACCCTTGCCTTCAATAATTCTGTTTGCTTCTAGGTGTATCAGGAAGTGCATCAAATTTCTTTTCCTCAGCTACCATGTCCTGGGATAAAGTAGGTCAGGACAGAAACTCTCAAACATTGTGTATTGGTTTTGTGTGACCAGGTTTTGGCAGCAGAGTGGGGGGTCCAGGGTTGGCTCCTCTGGGAAGATTCTGCCAATATGGACCTGCCGCTGCTCAAGGCCAAGCCCATCAGTGACAATGGTAGCTTGTTTGTGATAACATATCTAAGAAGAAAAAAAAAAAGATTGCACAGGAACAATTACAGCCAGAGCAGAGTGAGAATACATGAGAAGAACAACTCTGCAGACACCCAGATCAGTGGAGAAGGAGGATAGGAAGAAGGATAGGAGTTACTGTAGGCACCAGAGCTGAGATTCCTGTGCAGCCCATAGTGAAGACCTTTGTGAGACAGCTGTGCCTCTGCAGGCCATGGAAGACCATGGGGGAGTAGAGATCCACCTGCAGTCTGCGGAGGACCTCCTGCCAGAACAGGTGGATGCCCATGGACCTCCCCGAGCAGGGGGATGTGGGTAAGGAAAGGTGGGTATTCACTATTTACACACAGAAGCCTCACAGTACCCCTGGTGCTGTAACAGCTAACCCCTGTAAAAATACTCCTGCATGGCAAGAGTGTGTGCTCTGTCACAAGCACCTACCCCCAAACAGAGATGGAGACAAAACATCAGCAAAGCAATGAATGCATCAACTGCAGTGGAAAACTCATTGCTGATGGTCCAGGAGTGACAGAGTTTGGAATTGCTGGAAAAACCAACTGGGACACAAACGCCTTGAGTGTTATCTCTGACTAAGGGAGGGCAGTGCATCTGGTTCAGAGAAATTTTTTGTTTCATTTAAGAGCTTTTATAGAGTTGATAGGCTTGAAATTTCATGAGTATGATTTCAATGAAGTGATCAGGGACGAAAGCCTATGAAAATGAGAAGCAAAATTAACGATTTTGGTTGTTGTATTGGGTTGACCCTGAGTTGATGGACAGTTTTTAAGACCAATTACGCTTCTCACAATTTACATATTTAAACCGCATAGGCAGGCGGGACTGCCCCTTTTTGTTGGAGCTCGCCTGCCAGAAGGGGGAGGGGCGAGCTCCGAGCCTCCCGGTCCCGCCGGGCCAGGCCGGGGCCACTGCCCCTTTCCCCCTTTCCCAACGCTGTGGCACGGACCCTGGGTGGCTGGGGGGGACTGTCCCAGAGCCACAGGCAGCTCAAACCAGCCATGGACTGCTCACAGCTAAACCAGCCATGGACTGCTCACAGCTAAACCAGCCATGGACTGCTCACAGCTAAACCAGCCATGGACTGCTCACAGCTAAACCCAGCCATGGACTGCTCACAGCTAAACCCAGCCATGGACTGCTCACAGCTAAACCCAGCCATGGACTGCTCACAGCTAAACCCAGCCATGGACTGCTCACAGCTAAACCCAGCCATGGACTGCTCACAGCTAAACCCAGCCATGGACTGCTCACAGCTAAACCCAGCCATGGACTGCTCACAGCTAAACCAGCCATGGACTGCTCACAGCTAAACCCAGCCATGGACTGCTCACAGCTAAACCCAGCCATGGACTGCTCACAGCTAAACCAGCCATGGACTGCTCACAGCTAAACCCAGCCATGGACTGCTCACAGCTAAACCCAGCCATGGACTGCTCACAGCTAAACCCAGCCATGGACTGCTCACAGCTAAACCCAGCCATGGACTGCTCACAGCTAAACCAGCCATGGACTGCTCACAGCTAAACCCAGCCATGGACTGCTCACTGCTAAACCCAGCCATGGACTGCTCACAGCTAAACCCAGCCATGGACTGCTCACAGCTAAACCAGCCATGGAGTGCTCACAGCTAAACCCAGCCATGGACTGCTCACAGCTAAACCCAGCCATGGACTGCTCACAGCTAAACCCATCCAGCGCAGCTTCTGGGGACCGGCGGGTCCCTCTCCTCTCCATGCGGAGCCGGCGGAGTCAACGGGAGCCGGCAGAGCCTCCTGTGTGCAGCCAGCACACTTCGTGCTGAACTGAAGAAGACCCCACGCAGCCAGCAGCACAGAGGGAGCGAGGCTTTCCACACCATAAAGCCCGAACAAGAACACCCTTCAGCATGGCGGCGTCAGAGTCAGAGAGAAAGAGAAGTGAGTCCCGTGGGACGGAGCTGGAAATGGCGACGGGAGAAAAGAGGGCGGTGCCACGATTCTGGCGGGCAGCTTAAAAGAAACCTTCTTGCATGCCGTGGTAAGAAACTGTAATACCACAAACTGTTTGTCTCTTTAATCCATTTGAAGTACATGGGGGAATGGAGAATTCTCGTGTGGCCTGTGAAGATTGTGAAGAGTGCCTATACCAGGCTATATAGAAGCATTGAGAAGCTTTTAGAGACTTGTGGCGAAGAAAAGCCTTTGTGTGCAGGCCAAAATAACTCATCCTTAAAAAGATGAATAACCCCATGTGATGGCCCATGTTTTGTAGTGTGAAGGAACTGTGAGATTTTTCATGGGAGAGATGTTCTACACACAGCAGATTGTTTGTTTCCGGGCGGATCTGCTGTTGGTGGCAGTTTGGGAACCACGTGCAACTGAAGAAAAACCCTTTTTTCCTTAAGCATAAGAGAGAGACTTTTCAAGAACTGGAACACTGACTAACATCCCATGTTCTGTTATCCCTTGTGTGAGCTGGGTAAAAGGAGAGAAGTGCTGGAAAGGGGGGGGGGGGGGGTGGGTGGGGGGGTGGGGGATCTGCTTTAATTTTGTTTTGTTATTTCTCTTTACTTTAATTCTATTAGTAATAAAGCTCTTTCATTGTACTGCAACTGTTTAAGGTTTGTGCCTGCTTTGCTTTTCTCCTAATTCTTATCTCACAGAAGGAAAATAAGTAAGTAATGAATATTTTGAACCAAAACCATTACATTTAATTGGTGTTTTCTGCCCGGTTTCGAACTCAACCCGCTACAGTTGTAGACCATGGTGTTTTGGAGCTGAAGAAAAGAAAGTTTGGAGAAGTCCTCTGCTTCATAATTAACTGAGGAATTTTAAACAAATGTGTACTTTTTGAGATATTTATATATATTACAGCCATAGCTTTCCAGTAAAAAGGTTTTATTATTTGGTATTTTATTTCAGCTCAACGCGATCAATGCCGTGTGACAATAAGAAATTCACATAAAAACTGATAGACAAATGACATGAAAAATGGAAATGTTATTAACATGCTATTAATATACATAAGATGCATGAATAATTTCATTATTGTTATAATTATCATAATATTGTTATAATATTGTAGAGAATGAAGAACTTTGTAAAGTTCACTACAACAGCATTAAATGTCTAGTGGGATATCTAGAGGAGGGAAAAAAATTCAAATGTATAAAAGGAAATTTTGGTGGAAGAACAGAAGCTTTCTTAAACAAAAGTTGTAGACCAAGATTCTTGGTCTTAGACCAAGAGTAAAATGGTAATGATCAAACTGGTAAACAAACTAGTAGAAAACCCAACTTTAAGATGTATTCAGTGGCTTAAGATAAATGTAGTGCCAATTGGAATCCATGTTCTTATAGATAAAGAGAACTTGACAGTTTTTCCTAAAGATGGATTATTTTTTTCATTACAACAGTGAAAATCACATCCATTTTACCAGTTTCCTCAGAAGCCTCAGAAATAAAGCTCACACTTGGTATTTGCAGTTGAGCTAGTGTTTACTGATTCTCTAGTAATACTTTTAATTAGAAAAGTAAAATTTGACAGAAAAAAACTGTGATTGTTTCCTTTGAGGAGAAAACATTTTCAGAAGACATTATGCCCCATTGACACTGGAATGACACTGAAACAGCTTCATAGGATTTCTCTAAATCCATTCATATCCACTCATTAGTATAAATGTCAAGCTCTTGCTCATTTGTTTAGATCACAATCACATGTCTATTTTTCACTTACAGTCACCATTACACAGCTATATCCGCATACAAATGATAATCCACATTATCTGACTTTGTAATACAAAGCTATTCCATAAGAAAAAATTGGGACAGGCAGTTGGTCACATCTGTTTCCTCTTCATGTCTGTATAGCTATGATGGCCATTGGAGACACAAGGAGTCTACTGCTTTTCCAGAAAACAGGATAACTAAGATTGCTACTGTGTAGAGAAAGTACAGGAATTCCCTCCTTTTTCTTTTTTAATCCATTCTAGTACTTCACTGGCAACATGTTGCTAAAGAGGGAACCAAAGACCAAAGAAACCATGCATTAAAAAAAAAAAAAATACATTTAGGAATGTGACCATTAATATTGAATAACACTTGCACAAAGTGTATATGACAACCAGAAACAGCACAAAATTCTTCCCGTCAATAGTGTATATTCAGCAATGACTTGGATCTACTAATTCAACATCACCACAAGGCACTGGATAATTTCACTAAGTTCTGAAGTGCAGAAAAATATTTGTTTCAAGACTGTCACCCCTGTGCATAAGAACTTCTGGTCACAGGCCATGAACTGAGCATGGTCTCCTGCACAGGAAACTGAGACCTCTACCCTGGGAGATTCAAACAGATGAACAAATGTTCAGCTGAAGGGAAGGTGTGTGGCTGGCAGCTGGCAGGGTTTTTTACTGAGTGGAGGATCTTTGCTGGCACTGCAGCTACACACGAGCTTTGAAATGTGAAGGGGGAATTTGAAATGTACGAAGAGGGATGGCAGCACTCACTCGTGTTCTGTGTGGTACAGAGTTCTTCTCCTGCAGAAACAAGGGCCTGCAAAGCATCCCACAAAGTATCTCTCATCCTCTTTTGTGATACCCTTCCCTCCTATAGTCCACTGCTGCCCATGCCTCCCCCTCCCCCTTTTATTTTCCCTTGCTAAGCACTGCTAGTCTCTCTTTGAAATAGGTTGTTTCAAGATGCCAGCTCCAAGTTCCCCAGGAGTAGCTTTTTGCTCCTCTCCAAGGGCCAAGCAGAGGAAGGCACAAATGGTTTGCTCCACAATTCCACCCCACAACACTCACTGAAACCCTACAGAATGTGCTCTATCCCAGACAAACCTCCTTTTGCATCCCTTTGCTTAATGTGCTGAATTACCAGCTTGCTAGGGCCCCTTTTCCCCACTTAGGTGTCTGGCACCAGCATTTCCCTGAACTTTCTAACAAGCTGGTACTAGTGCTCTGTCTGCACTCCCCACCTGCATCAGCATGTACCACGAGAAGAACCTTCATGAATAAAACACCACATTGTGGTATTAATAAATAGCACCCTGAGCACCAAAGGATGACAAGGTAATATTAACTATTTCTGTGGCCTAGGACAATTAAAAAGCACAAATGACAGCACCTTATGTCAACCAGGAGTATTTGAAACCACGCCAGGCCAAAACAGGTTGGTAAAAGAAAAGCAAACAATATTTGCCACCTGTGAGTTTGAAAGCAGAAAATATTTTTTATTTAAAAAAAAAAAATTAAAAGCTGTATAACCCATCAGCTGTAGTTATGCCACACAAAAGAGCTTTAAAACATGCTACTTAAGTGCAGAAAATAAAAAAGTCAAAACCATGTTAGTTCAACATTTTAGTCCCACTACTTTTTTGGGGGGTGAATAGATTTTTAGAAATAAAAATTAAGTTAGAGCAGGGTTGGAAGGGTAAGTGAAGAAATTTCAGCTTAGTATGATTTCAGAGAAGCTTTATGACATCCACAGGCCAGACACATCATTTGTAGTCTGTGCATGTATAGTTGAGCATCCTCCAGAACACTGACTATCAACAAGGTGCCTGGTGGGGTGCCTAGGGATCTTCCCAATACCTAACTTTGGCAGCACAGCTGGATTGACCTACTGTTTACTCTTTACCTAATTACTTATGGAGTTTTTCTGTCAGAGCAATGGCAGGAGTGGGGAAGAGGCACCAGAGATCCCATATTCACCATGCTACTGCTGGGATGTGGTTTTGTGGGATGGCTCTCCTAGTCCCTAAAAGTGCATTTTGCAAATGGACTGGAAACCGAGGATCCCTTTGCTCTTGCTCAGCTGCTTGCTGGCTGATGCAAAAGGAGGCTGGCTGCATTCACACAAGAGTCAGGGCACCAGTAGGGTTCATGCTCCAGGCGGTCATCTGGGTTCCCTCTCCCAGACTGCTGCCTTTTTGGCACCTGGTGCTGGAGGATGGAGGGCTGGACGCAGCCCACATGCTTCAAAGGCCTGCAGTCAGAAAGCCACTCTTTTGCAGGAGGACTTTATTCCTCTCCTCCACCTTTCCCCTGTTGCTGCAAAAGCTGCTGGCCATCACAGTGGTACAGGGTGGCTGCACGGCATCGGGGGCAAAGGCACTGCTATTCTCTCTTGATCAGCCATCTCTACCTTTCTAACTGACTGGGGCAAACAGAATTTCTGCCTCTTTCCCTCCCTGTTCTTGGCATGTGAGACTCAGCATGTAGGATGCAAAGGCACTGTGAAGTGGTCAAAATAATGCGCTGGTAAAAGGAAAATGTCATTGCATGTAATGGTACAAATGCTAAGGACAAGACATCTCTGTCAATAAATTCTGATGTTAGTTTTATAGTGACACCAATGTACTAATGCTTTTTATATTGACATGCCCAGATGCACAAGCTACTTCTTCAACTTCATCACACTCTGCTTACAGTTAGTTTAGCAGCATGGTCAATACAATGATCTCCATGGAGAGTGAAAAACCGAGCGGTCATGATCCTTATCTGTCACATAACATGAAGCAACAGTCACGACCTGAAACCAACCAGCTTCCATCACAACAGAGGCAAAGAGTCTTGTCAATGAGCAAGGTTATCTGGTCACACAATGGCAGGCCACTTTTCTCTCAAAGCATCAGCCAAGGCTAAAGGCTTCTGTGGAAGGTGAGCAAGCTCAGTCAAACACTGCAGCGGTGACTAGACAAAACTCTCTCTTCTGAGTTATGCAGCAAGTCTGACTGACAGATCTAAAATGCAGGGTGGATCTCCTGACCTGGTCAGGAAGCCTACAGCTGGCCTTCAGATGGGATTATATCCTCCCTGTAATCTGATGCTGGAGCACTTTTGAATGAAGGGGAGATCTCTAGCACATCTGAAGAAACTTCTGCAGAGTCTCTCAGAAAACATTGCATGTGTCCACTGTAATTTTAAGACAAAACATACCGAGCAGATGCAGAGTCTTTCTAGTAATGGCTAATGAGGTGAAAAACTAGCAGAAAGATGAAACAACAGGTTCTTACACAGATACAGATGCAGAACTAAAAAGTATGCAAGTTTCCTTTTTCAATAGGCATTTTAATGGCAGAAATAAAAGCTTGTGAATGCAGTTTTCTACTTCTAGGCTTGCTGATCCAGAATTACTTGTATTTGTTCTCTACAAAGTAATATATATATATATATATAATATAAATATAATTAAAATATGTAATAAGTAGTTGAATACATTTTTGTTCTAGCCTCCAAGGCCATCCAGAATTTCTGTTGAACTAATCTATGCCTAGTTAATGTCTGTTTCAGTGGATCAGACAAAGATTTTGTGGATGGTAAGAAAAAAACCTAGAAAATTCCAGGTAATGAATAATCAGAGCAGTAAGCAGGTGTGGTGTGACAGTCGATGCAGCTCAATCACAAAAAATTAGGGCCAACTCGTATCTTATCATGAAATGCAGATTCAAGTAAACTAGGTTATATGGAAAAAAGATAGTTTAGCAAAAGGTTAAACCCAGGGCTTCAGTTCACAATTACTAAATAATGCTTACTCTCACTTTACCCTAAGACTTGCCAGAAGTTTCTACATTGTGTCTTTCTTCATTTAGCAATGCATCTGAAGGGAGCAGAGCAACCATGGTGGCAGCAGCAGATTCTGCCACATGAGGTGTGCCAGCAGCCCAGTGTGTTCAGATGTGTTGATCCCAGCTAGACGCACACATCCCTTTTCCCTTGCTAAGAAAAGAGGATCTCACATAATGAGATGACTTATTATGGATGTGTGCATGCTTGTGGGCAAAGGCAGGAGAGTGGCATGCTGGGGAACACAGTGAGGCATCCTGCAGATCTTTCCTATCTTTACATTAAGAACTTTTACATGTCTGGGGGAACCCTCTGAACATTGGACTGTAAACCACAAAGGAGTTCAGGGGCAATTCCAAAAGCAAATTAAAGACAGGCCAGCCTCCCCAGCCCATAGTAAAAATGACCCTGTTTGCTGTCCATGCAGAGGTCTGTTTCACGGCCCTGCTATGCCAATGACTAACTCTGTTTTTGAGACAGAGGTTAACAGTGAACACTTTGACAAGCTGGAGACACAGGAAGTGACCTTAGAAAGAGAACTCTGTTAAAAAATGGATTTCTTTTCTTTGCTTTCAAGAGAAACAATAGCTATTAGCTATTATAGTAAATCACCAGTTGCTAATTTATGAAGGCTTTCAAACTCTTGATTATCTGTGTGAGTGATGGATCCCATTGTGCAAGCTGCAAAGCACCCTGAGCCTGATCCAGCAAAGCTATTAAGCATGTGCTTCATATTAGGCATGCAAGAAAGCACAGTAAGATCAACATATCTGAGTTTAGCATATGTTTAAGTGCTTTATTGGACTAAGGTCAGAGTGCATTGCAACTTGCAGAATGGACTTCTCTGAGAATGTTAAGTGCTTGTGTCTGAAAGCAACAGTACATGATGGAGACCTGTTTGACACTGCAGTACATTTTCAGACATCTTAAGCTACCATTCTGTGTTCCATTTGGTGAAGACATTCTTCTAAACTACCAGAACTACAGCTGTGTATCTGCAGGTGGAGACTGAGGAATGGAATCTCCTATTCACCTGCCCTCTGAACTAGAGTACCAAATAAAGAAAATCAATCCAACACACAGCAGGATCTTCCTTTTCATTTTAGAGAGCCTTGACATTGTCCATGCACCACATCTAGATTGCATCTGACTTAATTTTCTTGCCAGTAAGGAATCTATATCTAGCTTCAGGAAGATAAGGAAAAAAGTATACAATAACAAAGGTGATAAAATAACTACACTGTCACAGCCTGATTACAGTGCAAAGGAAGGGGATTGCAGCTGTTCAGCCCTCCCTTCTCCCTTCCAGCAAACGTTGATAGATACGTTCAATTGGATTATTTCGGGGATTTTTTCCTCTTTCTTTTTAAATAATTTTAACTTGACATGAGCAAACTTCTTATATTTCTACAGAATTTTCATGACCTGTGACAACTCACTCCCACTTAGTTTGCTAGAACGTGTGTTTGCAAGCACCAGCACCAATTCAAGCTCTCTTCTCTGTTAAAACCATAAACCCCTCTGAAGCAAACAGTGTTGTGCACATGCTAAATAAGTGGAGAACTGAGCCCACAATATAAGTGCCAAATAATGAGTGACTGAAGGGGGAAAGATAAAACTGCAGCTGAAAAAGGAAAGCAAACATATTATAGGTGGACAAACAGAGATGAGTGCAAGGTCCTAGCCAGCTGCCCCCTTCTTCCTGGCTTGGGAAAGAAAATAGTTTTGAAGTCCTAAGGTCACAGACAGAGTAGAAGAGAGGGCAAGAGCCAGATCTGGGGCTGAAGCACTTCCACATTTCAAGGGGTGTTGTGGCAAAAAAATAACTGACAGATGATTGGAAGGGGAAATGAAGCACCTTAAAGGGAAATTAATGAATCAAAGGAGGCAAACCTCTCCCTAACACTATAATATTTCACAAGCTTCAGTCCACACAACATGGAGTGCAAGCTTTATTTATTCTTTGTTCTAAGCACCTGCAGCAGCATTCCCCTTATTTAGTATAATTCTTGCTGTGAATTCAGTTCATCTACGCATTGAAATGCCTTTTTTGTCATTATATCTTCTGTGTCTGGACATCTGGCTGCAATCTCATGCTCTATGAATGCAAGGAGTACAATGAGATAGTATTACCCGATCATTCTTATAATTTGTGGGACAAACCTCTTACAAGCATAAATCACTGCAACTCCTCTGAAGTGAGGGAAGCAAGGTAAAGAATCTGTCCACAAGGAGTAATTAATCTGTTTAATGAGTGTGTTCCATAGCAGAGGAATAAACCGTATTTATTTTTCAGTAGTGGGATAGAAGCCCTCAATAAACATTATCTTCCCCTGTTTGCCTCCCTTACTTCACCAGCTGTCTCTAATGTGTGTGAAGCTTTGAAAAAGTTCCTGCTATTAGCCTTTGATTTCTCCCATGCCCCTGACCCCTTGGTGAAAGAAGGCATGGAACTTTGGATGAAGCTGTATCTCTTCAGTCCTATGCAATTTGAGGAATTAAAAGTAGTCACACAGCCACAGAAATGAGGAAATAAGCACTACTGACTAGAAGAATGATCTAGTTCATCTGATTCTCCCTCCTGGGGAAAAAAAAAGCAATTCTTCCTCTTGCTCAGGCAGGACAGAAAGCCTGTCTGCATTAGACAGGGTGGTCAGGGACCAAAAGACATAGTCCAGGTAGACTGATAGTTATGAATGGGAACCAGCTCAGAAAACTGGAACAGCTGGCCTGAACTCGTGGTTAGCTTTTGATGACACTTGAAGACATACAAACAAGCAGAAATGAAGAAAAAGTTACAGAAGCATTTGCAGGGAATAAAAACATAGAAGTGTTGAAAGGAAGCTGGGAGGAAACACTGGCCACTGACAACTTGTACATGAAGGAAAGAATTATCCATCAGGGAATTTACACTGATATCAAGCACCAAAGTTTCACATATTGCAAAGAAATTTAAGGTGCTGCATAATAGTCCCAGGTCTGTTGGCTGTGCCCTGCTGACTATCATCTCCCTGGATCATGAAATAGGGATGCACGTTCAGATGCACACATTATCTGTGCATAAGGTAACCCCTACCTGTGCATCTAAGAATAATGCTGCCCTCTAACCTTCTTTGTGGGGTGTGACACCCACAGATAGGCAACAGGGGAAGATGGTGAGATCAGCTCCTTGGCTGTCTGTCACTTGAAGAGTGTGCTCTCCCATCTCCTAGTCATACCTGGACATATTATTACATATGCACAAATACACAATAACAATCACTGTCATGGTGTTACCCCAGAGCCTATTTTAGATGCAAGAGACAAAACTGTTCCTGCTAAGGGTTTCAGTACACAGATGATGAGTTAGAAGGGACCTTAAGGACTCATCTTATGTATACAACTGCCTCCTAAGGACAGAAAAATAATTCCCATCATTCCTGACAACCTAATGGGTTTTTAAATATTTCCAGTGAGTGGAGAGAGACAGCATGACTCCTAGTCCAGTCAATTCCTAGGTCCACACTCCACCCTTATAGTTATAATGTCCTTTCTCATGTTGAACCTGAGTCTTATTTCTTCCTATTTTTTCTAAACGTTTGTAATAGAAGGCACTGCAAATGATCCCCCTTGTCTATGCAGAAGGCTTTCACAGATTAGAGTATTGCTTTCTTCCCCCTCTACTATCTTGCAGACTAAATTACTGTTGTTTGTGTAGCTCTCTTTCACCAGCCACATTTTCCAGTTTGTTCTCATTGGCCTCCTCCAAACTGCTTCCAAATGATCAAAATCCTTTTCTAGACTTTTCCAACAGTGTGACAAAGACAAGACAAAACGACGGAGTTTTGACCTTGGAGCAGGCGAGTTAATATTATCTTCTACCTAAGGCAGCTGGGACACCTGTTTTTCTCCTCTGAGCTTCACTACTGATTATTTAATTCTTAAACAAATTCCTTCCCCATTGGCCATCTACAGCAGACTGTATGACTTATTTATCTAGACTTTTAACTTTCCTGGAGAGGAGCTTTTTGTCTGTATAATGCCTTTCAGTTAATGCCTGAAGTATCTCAAAAATAATTTACAAAATAATTGGACGTAATATTTTTTGGCCTCCTTTTTTTTTTCCAGATTTACCAGAAATTAAGGCCATAATCTTCAATGCGGTGTCTATCACGTTAATTTAAATATTTCTTATCCATAAATAATGCCATTTTTGGCTCTGGTAAAACCTCTTAAATTTTGTTTTCTCAACTGAGATCTCTATGTTCAAATTGAGACAGAAAATAAGCAGGAAGGCAGTCCTAAGCTGTTCAATTAACTATTCAGTTTTCAATAAAATAACTATATAGGCTGAATTTTTATATTTTCCCTTGAGAATCTGGGACTTGTCTCTTAGACTTAAGTGCACAGGTGGGCTGCTGTGCAGATGTGTTATCTACAAGCATGATGCTGCTCTGAGGGGGGATAAGCATTGGTCCCACACTCCCCACAATCTCTTTTCTTCCTCCTTCACCAAACACCTTTGGCATGTCCAGAGTACAATTCCCTCCTCTGCACTGACAAACTCCCTGTTCGTATCTCCCCTGAAGCTTCCCAAGGGTGTTACAGAACACTCACTTTCATTTAGGCCTGCTGTTCTCTTATACCTGAGAGCTGATGCAGCTAGTACTGCATCCAAGCCCTGCTGGACTTCCAGCTTGACATGGAACAATTTAAAACTAGGATGAAAGGGAGCTGGCTGAAGCAATCAAAATTACTGTAAAAAATAGCCTTAACACTGAATCCCTGTGGTACATATGTCTTACCATTCAGTGTGTCGTCCACAGGTAAAGCATTTTAAATATTTGTGGGGAGTAGATGAGATATAAAGAAAGAAATTGATCTGTCATCAACTACTGGAAACTTCAACTGCTAACCCAGAAAGGAAAGGATATTTTCATAATTAAATCAAAATGTATTTTGAGACATGACTTCACTTTCCTCTTGTTGAAGAGACATGAAACAGACAATCTTCTATATTTCATGCCATACCCACAGTTAGGGTGCAGCTGATGTCTGCAGAGAGGAGTTGGAATGAGATATATGTATTTAGTACAGCTTGATCAAACTTAGTCATTGCAAACTTTTCTTACACTCTGCAACAGAACTTTACTCCTCTAAAAGATAAAACAAATAACAGCTTTTTTAAAAAGAACCCATCTTTTCCTCATTTTCTTCAAGATTTTGACATCATACACAAACACCTACTGGCCCTAATGCATAGAACAAAATCAGGGTTATCTAAATATTAGGAGAGAGTAACTATCAATGCACTCTTTCACCACATCTTTTCCCAGCAACATGCATTGAATATCACACAAAGTGATTTAAAGATGTGTAATCACATATTAAAATATACCACCATTTGCTCTGCTTCAGATTCTTTGCAGAAACGAACCTGGAGTGTGAGAAGGGCCAGAATAGGTGTAAATCTACCAGAGCAACAAAGCAGGGACAAGCTTCCTCTGATCAGTCTACACATGGAATTGGTCTCTCACACTCTTATTTTTCCACCTAGGATCAGGGCGATCTCACCAGGGAAGAATCCTGGAAAACTCTTTTTTTTTTTTCTCCCCAGGACTGTGCAAGGACAGCAAGGGGAAAGTTCTGGAGAAATAGCAACAGTGTGTGAGCCAATGGTCTGCTTTGCACAAAGCATGTGTAGTTCTTTCCCTCTACTATTCTCACACTAATTCCCCAGCCACAGCCTTGTATTCTCCCACATCATCATGAGGGGAATGATTGCAACAGATTTCAACACTCTAGGAGCCAATGGAGCGACCAGCAGTACTGGGGAAACTGTAAGCTGAGAAGATAGACTAGCCAAGTAATGAAAAAAAAAGGCAAGCTGTGAGATATATTACTGGAATCCAGACAAGAAAAATGTCTGTTCTGGCACCACTACAACCAAACAACAGGTTATGACCCACACTGTACTTGGGGAATTAGGCACACAGCCTTTGCATTCAGCCTTCTCGCAGGGGTATGAGGTAAGGTCATGCTGTGCTGGTTCACAACCTTCTGTAACTCATCATATCATGGAATACAAATTGGCACATGGAGAGAGAAGAGCGGAAAGGAATGGAAACTCTGGGGAGGGTGTTTCCATCCAAACCTCTCATACCCGGACAAAGCTCTTCAGCCACACTCTTGGACATTCCTCATCTATTTTATTTCTGTAGAGAGTGTACTGTGTTGTTTACATGTCATGTTTCATTGAAGCTGGTGAGGGAAGGACTAAACATCTGGAGTTTTGGGCAGCAGTTTTGCAACACTTGTTGTTTGAAGAAACACTGTTTTCAGTTATCTCTGCATTGTCATGTCAAATCCTGGCCATATTTAAACAATTTTTCTTCTCTGTTGACTGAAAAGATGTACTCTTCCCTTCCCTTCCCTTCCCTTCCCTTCCCTTCCCTTCCCTTCCCTTCCCTTCCCTTCCCTTCCCTTCCCTTCCCTTCCCTTCCCTTCCCTTCCCTTCCCTTCCCTTCCCTTCCCTTCCCTTCCCTTCCCTTCCCTTCCCTTCCCTTCCCTTCCCTTCCCTTCCCTTCCCTTCCCTTCCCTTCCCTTCCCTTCCCTTCCCTTCCCTTCCCTTCCCTTCCCTTCCCTTCCCTTCCCTTCCCTTCCCTTCCCTTCCCTTCCCTTCCCTTTTTCTTTTTTCTCTCAAAATGTATATTTATACATACATATACGAAGGGAAAACATTCTGAGTTTTTAAGCTCTGAAAACTTAACTTCCATAGCTTTTTTGCAAAAGATACATATTAGAAATTACTACAGCTGTCTTTTTGTTTGTTTGTTTGGCTGGTTTGCTGTTATTGTTTTTCCCCACAGCATAAAAATCAGTAGCTGGACCAGTTTTCATTAATCTGAAATCTACATTATTAATTTACTGTACAGGCACTCAATCACAGAGCATTACTTTTAAAGTATGCTTCTGTTTTTGTATGTGACATAGCTCTGCACAGGCAGGCAGTATGATATGCAGAGATGGTTTACACTCAGCTCAAAACAGGTAATGTTTAAGTAGGACACAGACATTATCCAGGCCCTATAAAAGGATTTTTGAATTCACCTGCAAGTGGGAATTTAACCTAGGAAGAAATCTTAGGTATTGAGGCATTATACCCTTAAGCCATAACAAAGACAAGATGACACACAGAAGAATATAAGCTTGAAATTTCACTATCAGGTGAATATATTTTAGTGTGTCTTCCTAATAAATTACTGTCTGATTCCCTCCCCTCACAAATACACACACAAGCATCTTTTGAGAATGTTACTATTTTAGGAAGGATGGTTCACTTATTTTTGTCTCTGTTTTAGCATTTTTCTAAAAATGTCTACTTTTGGAAACTCCTATAATGCCACATGTTTTCCAGAGTTTGCAACTGGGGAGTGTCAGGAGGCGTAGTCTGCCATGAAACAGGCATCACAAGTAAAAAAACCCAAACTAAACCCAAACCAAAAAACTCACCAAAACAAAAAAGAATCAAGTCCCCTACAGAGAAAAAATTATTTCCTTAATGTGAAAGCACTGGAAATATTTGGCCCATGGCTTCTTCTGCTCCTCTGGCACCATGAAGCCCAGGGAAACAGAAATCTAATAATGACTTCTTCTTAATGGGAACTTTCTCTCTTAATGGGTCCAAAAGGTCCAACATCGAACACTTTCCATCTGAATGCCTTCAGGTACACACTGCTAAGATGAGCAGTTCCTACTCGCTGTTGAAATAGTTCTGCTGACATACTCCTGTGCTATGGAAGTCATACCCTTGTCAGTCTGGATTTCAAATGGGACAGGCTGCAACACTTTCCTGACCTGTATCCTACTATACACTACGTCCCACTGAAACGGTGAGAGCTCATCACAAAAGATCCATCCATTTCTAGGGATTAGTCACATAAATAACTGCTTATTCTTTTACATTTTCTTGCACTGAAGATTGGCTTTGACCCAATAAACATGAAAAGTCTCAAATCCTTTAATTAATTAATCAGAATTTCAGAGAAGGCTGTATGAAAGGATGGCTACAGCAGTATTCGTTTCTGTTAAAATAATTCTAAATGTTTTGATGTCTTAGGTTTTTACTTTCATATTTTTCAAATCCTGTACTGCCTAGTGTGTAACTCTGAAGTTTCTTGTAGCCTATTAGCTACTCTTCTCTCATGTTAGTTAGACATAACAAGCCTCTCCAAGCTTGCTCTCCAAGGACACCCAGATTGTCCTAGGCCCAATTTGTGCAAACTAACATCTTAAGAAGTGGCGTAAACTTGGGGAAATTACATCATTAACTGAAGCTTTAATTGGAGAATTAACACTGATATGCAAATGAACCAAACTTACAACAGTGTGAAGAACTCGTGACTTGGGGTCCATCTTGGGTGTAGCCTTTTGACTGCCCGGGGTGTACCTTGAAGGCCCTTCAAATAAGTACCTGCCTTTATTCCCTTATTCTTGTCTAGTCTCTGTCTTTAGGTGACCATCCCAGACATCAGTTTACCTGTGTTTCTTGTTTTTTGGTGGTTACACTAGTGAGAGCTCTCTCTCCATGCTCAAATGAAAAAGCAGGTCAGCTGTAGAGCCCTCTGCTTTGCTGGAAAAAGCACTTCAGTTTTCTCTCATCTGTGAAATCATCAAATTGCAAAAGAGCCAAGTGAAACCCAAGTATGTGTTTTACTGACAAATAACCACAAACATTACTGCTGAGGTACCCTAGCTGACCTGATAATTTGCTCTAGGTGATCACAAGGTCTTTGTTTTCCCCTTTCTTCTCCAACTCTCCTCTGTTGTGATTGGTAGATGTCTCATGCAAAATTGGCCCTGGGGTTGCTGAAGGATGCTGAAGAATATCTGCAAATTGTACTAAAACTTCAACTGTGCATATGCATTGTTTTCTTTGAAGACTTCAACACTTACTACTATGCATACCTAACTAGAGATAGGTTTGGAATTTTCTTCTGCAAAGTTTAAGAAAAGTGCTCCTAAAGGAACTGACAATGTAGGTTGTCAGAGTTGTTTTCTATCTTCATCCTGGGAGTGCTCTCACTCCTCTGTGAAATAGGGCATCTTCTGTGGATCCCCTCATTTGCTAAAATGTCTCTATTCAACATAGATTATGAATATTAAGAAGGACTTCAGCTTAGCATAAAAGCCACCCTGCATTTTCAGTATGAGGCATGTTTTGAAGCCCACAAAAAGATAGAGAAAATCTTCTTATGAGCATGGAAAGATTCGCATTAGTTTTGAAGCAACCTTTAAGAAACATAAGATTGACTTTAAAAAATCCGGAGCTAAGACTTTTGGATTGGTAAGTTGATACCAAGGACAGCAGTAAGGCTGAAGTTTAGCAACACCTTTGCCTGAAAAAGACAATGTAAAACATTCTCTACCGTCATTCAAACAAGCTATTTTGACTTTGAGATTACTTTATAACCAACCAGTAGGAATTATCCACAAAGCCCAGATATCACAACTATGGAGATGAAGAAAAAATAGTCAGTAGTTCTGCTCTCAAAAGTTAAAAAAGGGAGTAGGATCCAATGGAAAATAAGTGAGTTTTTCAAGAAAGAGTAAAAAAAGCTATTCCAGGGCCCCACATGACTTTGTACTCTCATATCTGGGAGAGAAAGGGTGCAGAGAGTCCTTCTCTGAGGACTCTTGACTTCACTCTTTAGGAGACAAAAGTACTAAAAGAAATACTGAAGCTGAAGGTAGAACTCCATTGCAGACAGACAGAAAGGGAGGCATGAAAAAACATTGACCAGTATTTAATATAAAAACAATGCCATTTTCTGCATTATTCATCAGTCATTCTCCAAATCATGAGTACAACTGGACTTGGTTAATATTCAAGTACAATGAGAAATTGTATTGCAACTCCCCCCAAATCTGTATCTTTCTTTTTTTTCTTTGAAACTAACAAATATCTGAGAACAAACAGTACTTCTGCTGCCAGACACTGTGCAAATGAGTTTTGGTGCTTACTACATCATCTTACATGGTTTGTAAGAGATCAGGTAATGGTAACATTTACATGTAAAAGTAAATAAAGCATTACATTCCCACCTGAAGTGGCTCTAACTTAAGTTTCCAGAAATCAGTTTTGCAAGATCAACAAACTTTCTGCCAACCTTCCCTTTTACTTTCCCTTTTTTCTTTTAGAATTTAGTCTTTTTAAATAAAATTACTCTTGTTTTCAGCCTCTTCCCCTCCATTCTCCCAGTTTCACTCGCTCCAGGCTGTCCTCTTTTCATGTGTTCTTTCAGTCACAACAAGCCTCCACACTCATAGCTTTTCCCAAGTGCAGTGTTGAATGCTCTGTTTGGAAGCATTGGAATAATGCTAACAATTTTCATGTTGCTAATACCAGGCATGATAGTAGCTGGTATTTTAATATTTGCAAATTGATGGCAACTGAGCATAAGACCCATAAGATCTCTGAGTCCATGGATCCCTCTTCTTGTCCCTAATTGTGCAAAGAATTTTACAAGACGCTTAATTTTGAAAAAGCCTGAAACTCAGAGGGACTACTTGAGTGTGAAAACTGAAGTATGTATTCCAAAGAGGATCACTGCCACATTCTGTCTTAAAAATGTGTTTTCTTTGGACATACATACTTGGCTTGATTGTAACAGTTTTAGGTGTGACTGGAGTACAGTGAAAATAGAGAATGATATAATAGCTTGAAAAGCATTTAAGAAAAGAGAGCATTCAAAACAAATCAGTGTAAACTAACAAAAGCTGGGAAGGCTCATGAGCCGTCCAGATTTCATCCCGATCTGAAAGATGGCTAGAGGTTTCCTCTGGTTCTAATTTTTTTTTCCCATCTGTTTTATGGGGGACCAAATTAAAAAAACCCCTGGTCTGCAGGTTAAACAAAAGCAGGTCAAACGTATTTGAATACTTTTTGTTTAGCTCGTTCCTGCCTTGGTTTTCAAAATAAATAGTATGACGTCCATGTGGAACAGGAGCAAATCATATTCAGAACTTATCAGAAAAGCTTAGTTATTCTCAAAGTAAAATAAATAAATAAAAATATATACACACACACACAATTTGAAAACAAACAAACAACAAAAAAAAAAAGGTGCAAGGACTGTGATTCTGCCTTTCCCCTTCCATCTGCTTTCCAAAGTAGGCAGACAATGCAATTCCCTAAGTCTTACTTCCTTCGGAAGCAAGGCTCAAAAAGACGGCCCTCTGCGCAGAGTGGCTTGTAGATACATAAGCACGATGGGAAATAAGCAAGCCAGCATCTGGCACCAACTTATTAGCATTTGACAGGGAAGAAACTAGTGGAATTATATAGATATTAGCCATTTGCAAATCTTTTCAGGTCTCATTGTTACATGGTGTAAATATCCAATAATTCTAACATAGCTGTTAATTTATGTTAATTTTAACGTAGCTGTGCTATTTACAATAATAGCTGGTCCAAGTATTAGAGTTTAGCAACAACACTTTTCACTTATTTTTAAAATTTTCTGTGTAAAGATATTGACCAGAGCAAGTTTTCTAGTAAATTTTTAAAGGTCTTAAAAAAGGGTTAAATTTTCCAGACAAATTCTAAAGCTTTTCCATATGGAGGCCTAGCTGTTAAAGATCAAATCATAAAACAGTGTCAGCTTTTTTTCAGAGATTTTTCCTCTTTAAGTGAAAGTATGAAGCCAAGTCACAGACCAATAGATTTTTCTTTGTTTAGATTGTACTTTGTTTTCTATACTACATAAACTAATTAGTAAAATGTGCCCTAGGAAATCCTTTGTAGTCACTTTCTTTGCCTTCACATTGCAGCAGAACTGCACCAAGTGATCTTAATAGAAATTCTGAAGCAAACCATCATTTCTATTCTTTCTCAATTTTCCTGTTATGTTTTATTACTTAAACTGTACCATGTGTCTTTTATATACACAGTATTCCATTGAACAAGATTTAGTTAAGGACAACTATTCTTTTTCCTGGAAATGGGGGGCTTGTTTAGTTAGCATTTAAAATAAATTTAGGTATATTTTATAAAAGAATTGTCAAAAACAACTGTCTCTAACTTTTGCTTTTGAAAAACACCATTTTTGAAGTCTTATAAAACATTTTAGACATCTCCTGTAAAAAAAAAGTAAAGAAAAAAATGGTTCTCAAAATCTGAGTAGATGGGCTTGTTTGACATTATTTGGAATGAATGAACAGCTATTTGGCTGGCACATAGATTTCTACTGTGTCCTTAGGACATCCAATATTTTAAATAGATTCCACAGTTGAAGATGTAGGCAGGAGAAAGAAAGGTAAAACCTTGGAAAATAATAGGAGAAGTAAGTTTTTATTCTACGAATCTCTGAATCACTTTTTTTTTTTCTCCAGTGAGCAAGCAGCTGCAAATGTATATTCCTATAAAAATAATTTCCATACAATTATATAATACCATACATAAACAAGGGCATCAGTGATAAATTCCTCCAGTGCCTTTTTTTGCCACAGAAAAACATGTGGGTGCAAAACCCAATTTTCAGTTAGATTTATTATTAAAGCTTAGAATGTTCCCTCAAAACCTGAAAAAGTGGACAGTCTTCCCTTTTATGCAGAAAAGCAAGGTGTGTATGTATATGTGTCTTCTGTTTCACAAGCTCAAACTGGAAAACATGATCCATCTGCAATTTGGTGGCTCAGAACGTAAATAAACCCACTCAGGACGTACTACTATTGTTATAAGATTTGAGATTTAAGCTGCTTTTAGATTTGTGCAGGGCCTGAAAGCTGCTTGGGCTGGTGAAACTACAAAAAAAGTAACTCTGATAAATGAGGCAACCAAGGTTTACCAACACCTAATTTAAGGAAAAGAACTTCGTTTACTGCAGCCCTCCTACTTGAGATGGCCATTAAATGGGTTTCCCTTCATTTATTATGTAAATATACTTCCCCACTTTTTTTTTTAATTTCCCACTACACTGAGTCATGGGCTATTAAATTTCTAATGCTTCTAATGTTTTCTCTCTCCTTACCATGCACATAAATACAGCTTTTACACAGTAGTGTAAAATTTATACATTTCCCAGCTCATCTACACACACTCTCTAATAAGAGATCTAGTAAGATTCACTATTCAATATAAAAACCACTGGTCACAACCTTTCCCTTCAAATTTTTTTTTTTTCTAGCACCAGTTAGACTAATCATACACTGGTATAAATTCCCACAACAAAATCCCTTTCAGCTCACCATCCATGGAGTTCACTCCGTTCAGAAAACCCTTTGAAAGGTTTAGGAATCACTGAGCTCTCAGAGAGATGGGGGAAGCTACACTTGGGCAGTACCTGGCTAACCTTAGCCAACAGGCCTTGTTAGCCACTCCCCATGCCCACTGCATGGGGATGTAAGGTGGGCAGACAGAAACTCAGATACAACTGTAAGCAGCTCATGCCTTTCTTTCCAGAGATCTCCAGTTCCCAAAAGTCCATCAGCACCATCAGCCCCAAGTCTGCTCTTGCAATTCTGCACAGAAGTTTCTCCCTGAGCAGCTTGTGGTCAGTAGGTCACATTTGTTTAGGTTTTCTTTTTCTCCTCCTGTATTGTCTGTGAAAAGAGAGAAGTCCTTGTCCTCTTCCCCAGCTTCCAAAGGTCTCCACTAAACACTGAATGTTTCTATATCTCTGCACCCTTGAAGGTAAGTGCAATACGTCGCTCGGATACATTTTTTGCCCACCTCCCTCTACAACAATCAGCTTTTTGAAGTTGATGCAGCTCTCCATTTCCCCCTAGAGGCTCTAAGCATTTGATTAAAATTATTAAGGGGTTGGACATGGGGTTGTGCTTTTGGGGCATCTCCAGGATTAACTGTTAAAATGGTGGTGATGGTGGTGCTAGTGGAAACGCTGAAAGCAGAAGGCAATTTCCATCACCCTTCATTTCAGTGATGAAACATGCATGATTAAGAGGACTCTTCAGAGTGACAGCACACAAGCCCGGTGCCAATGGTGTGTTTTATTGAATAGACAGGCTACATTTCCTGTTATCTCCTGAAAGATGCCCAGAGCTGCCAACTTTCAAAAGAAATAAACTCCCCCCAGCCTTAAAGAAAACAAAAATCCTTTAATAATCTACCAACTGTGGGTGTCTTGCTCTCACATGCTGACTCTTTAATGAGGAAGATTTGTCTGACAGTTACTTTCCCTTCCTGACTGGGGGCCACGAGCACAATTAGATATCATTTTCTAAGACCTGCCGTTCTCCCCCGTGCTCTGATATGAAACAAGTAATGCCCTTCTGCTTTACATCTGACCTTGACAAGGGTGTTTCTCATTTCCTCTCCACTTTTTCCCTCCTAATCCTTCCTGAAAACATGTGCCTGCTGAATAAATTGGATCCAGTGTTTTTAATTGGCATCTTCCTGGTGTTTTTGCCTGTGGTTGAATTTTACAAGCCTAAGGCCCTTTTAAAGGGATAGGGGAGATGATTTCCCCTTTGACAACATACCAGGCGTGATTTTTGTTTCTGTTACCCTTTGCCATCTCTGTGTATGCCTGGAGTGTAGGTCCTCTGCCTGCTAGGATGGTGTGGTTTGACGAATGCCATGCTTCAAAAACATGTCAGCAAATCAACCTTCTGCAGTGAGGTGCTTAGAAGCAGAGGCAATCAGCCTGTTTAAGCACGAGTTTAACAAAGCCTTTTTTCCCCTCTCCTGAGGTAGGTCATGTTGGCCTGAAAGTGAGATATGAATGATCATTTATTCATGGATGTCTTTCACTTATACATTAGAATCGGTAAATGACAAAATAAAATGAGCACAGCTACAAGGAGAATTTAGGTAATTTCAACAATCAACAAACCAGACTTGGGACCGAAATAATGAACTTGCAGTCTCCAATGCTGTATTAGATTCCACCCTGAAAACATAAATATGGTCCAAGACTTGTAAGCTACTGCTTAAAAGTTACAGTAACATCACTCCCTGACCACTTTTCCTCTTATTAATCAAATTAATTTTACAAAATGACTGAAAACAGACGATAAAATATTTGTCTTGCCAAATGAAACTGACCCTAAATGTCAGAATTGCAGTGATTTCCAACCAAAGACGAAACAATTTTGATTCCTTTAATGTACATCACTGCCACAAATAAACTACTGCTGAAGTCTACAGGAATTACTTACTGACAAAAACTATCACAAAATAAAGTGTACTAATTTTTAAAATTATAACTGTATGTTCACTTCCTGATTCTTGTTAAACTGTTCTCTTTATGAGAACTCCTCCAATAAAATGTCACTTGCAAGAAATGGGCACTGTTAAATGTCACATTAGCATCCCTTGACCTTCTGGTATTTTCAGGATGTGGCTGAATGCCTGCTGTTACAGACAGCCTGAAGTGGGACACACACAGGGCACAAGTAAAAGACCACTTTTGCAGACAATTAAGACATTAAATGGTTCATGGAATTTCACTTATGGTTTGAGAAGAAAAAGGATCAGGATGATTGTAAACCAGATGCAGTAGACAGCTCCTTTCCACAAAGGCACACTCCAGCACCAAGACCCTGGTTGCCAACATGGAAAGCCAAGTCCTGCAAGACCGACAGAGAGGAAGGAAACATCATTTTGTCAATAGATCAGGGAGGCATTCAAGTTATCACTCTCACTTAAAATATTTACTTCAAAATGCTTTGATTAGACTTGTTTTCCTTTGTAAAAGGCTTGTTTCAGAAAGTTTTTCATGGTGCAGGGGAGGAGGGTGTTAATGATCAGGCCCTTCTATCAACAGAGACATTTGCCTGAAAAATGTTAAAGGGAAAGGAAGCATCACAAAGCTTCAGCTTTTATTTATGTCAGCTGTATTGAGGGTGGAAAAAAGCAAAAATAGATCCACCCCTTTATCAGGAAATCCTATGATGTTATGAAAGGATAAAAAACCTGTCAGAATTCAACAGGCTAATTTAATAAAAGGTTATTAGAGGGAATTCTGAACACTGGCTTAAGAGCTGGTTTTCTAACACTGTTGAAATTCTGTTCTATTGCAGTAATTTCCATACATAGAATAATATTCTTATGCTGTCTTATCAACTTCACTGTTTTCTCACTCTTTATTGAAAGAACACCAAATGAAAAGAACCCAGAAAACTGCTCAGGGAAAACAGCTGGTTTTAATCACTCCTGCTCCTCGTACCTCACCATATCACACAGAGAGGAAAGAAGCTTTCAGACAAATATGCCACATTAAAGAGCCAGCATGCAGTTTTAAGACTCAGAGGCTAGGTTTTCAGGGATTTGGAGCTGCTGTGGTGTGAGCCAAGGATGGAAGAGAGATTTTCTTCCCTTAGATTTGGAATAATCACATGGAAAAGGTGGCACTGGACCAAAATTTCAGAGAATCCAAAAATTTCCTACTGACTCCCCAGATCCCAATAATGCACTGAACTTTGTATTGGTTGGGTCATACACACAAGCAAAAGTTTGGGGATGCAATCTCTCCATCTCAGTCCCTTAAATATGAAGTATTCATGTTCAGTACAGGCTACTCAGGACAGGGACTGACTGCTGCAGAGCTCCCACCTCAGTTAGCACCTCAGGATTTCTGTGTGCTGTTAGCAACCTGGCTTCCAGAAAAGGTGAACATCCTTCATACGTCCACTTTGAACACCTGATGAAATCAGACCTGCACTTCAGCATGGCTCCCAGATCTGCTTTCAGGACAACAGCTCTGAACAGTGCCAGCTGGCTCTCCAATGCACCCACACAAAGACTCAAGGGTTTGCCCAGTGAACTGAGTCATGCCAAAGACTGCACATCCATAAACATTTGATCAGAGTCATCCACCTACTAAGGAGAAAAAGTAAAATAAAATTAAGAACATGATCAGATGTCTGGAAAAAGTTACTCTGTGAACAGAGGTTTACATCATGCTTGCTTTTTTCCTCAAATAATTTTTATTCTACTGCCATGAGCCAACAACAGCAAAAAATGTGAAGGCCCTCACAACTAGATTTAGGTATCTCTCTGTCCATTGTCAAGCTCTTAGAGTAAATCCAGAATGAAAGAGCTGCAGCACTTCTCAGAAAGTGCAGCACTTCTCTAGAATGCTCTGACTACAAGAATGTATTCTCTTTTACTTAGAAATACATTATCTCAACTACATTTTAGAAACAAATATGTAGATTTAATTCAGTAGAGAGCCTGTACTGAACTTTCATGCTGCAAAAGTTTGGGTCCAGAAGTAATCACCATGCATCTTGTGAAAAACAGGTTATAGACTCTTACTTTATCATTGGGAGGAATGTTCTTTAAAATGCAATATTCAAAACCCAGCATGGGAAGATCCATCCCTAGGAAGACAATCAGCTTAAATGAAATAAATTTGCCATAGATAAGTAGCATCCATAATAATAACTCTAACATTGACCCTAGATATCTTAGTGCTTCTGAATTTGGATGCTAAATCTGAAAGATCAGAAAAGCAAGCCCATTTTCTGGCTACCTTGGGAAAAAACCCAAACCCACACAGTAGTACTTTGATATATGACACTGTACCTTCAACTCTGAGGAGGAAGCCACAGGTCTGTGACTGATGAGAAGAGGGAGGTTAGTGTGGCATCCGCTCCATGAATCTATGAAATAAGCTAACAGACTTCTACATTTTTATTGGGAAATAGAAAAAAAAATAATTTCACAAAGGTAAGACAGAAGACACAAGCCACCTTCTCCCTGCACAGTATCATACACAACTCAATAAAGCAAGAACTTGAGGGAGGAGACAGTGTGAACATCAGACATGGGATCACATGACCAGCATGGGGCTGACTTTCTGTAGAGATATGGATAATTTATTAAATATCATATTACATGTAGTCAGGTTCTATTTTAACTGCATAAATTTATTCTTCATGATCTAAGTGCTTATTGCCAGGGACTTACTTGACACAGTAAGCCTTTAATAAGAAAAAAAAAGAAAAAAGTCAAAAATAAAGTTGGATTTTTAGGCCCTGCAGGTATGTACATAAAGTTTAGGCAGTGAAGCCCTGTGAGAAGCACCTGTGCAGTACACTGACTGGCATGCTCCAAATGAGATCACCATTCTCCTCCTGGAAGGGAGGCTGTGGATGAGGTGAGCCAGAGGGCAGACAGATGTGAGACTGCAGTGGGGAAGGGGAAGAGGAGGGAGAGATGGAATAGACAAACGTGGAACATGCACGGAGCACTTAAGCACGGCACATTATGCTCTTCAGCACTTTTTCTTTCTCCCCTGACATCCCAGTACCTTCAGACTGGGAGGGCACTCCTCATTACAATGCTGGCAAATGAAGTTCTTTTAAAGAAAAGCTGAGCAGCTTAAGTCTTAAAACATCGAGAGAGGGGGGAAAAAAAGAAAAGAAAAGAAAAGAAAATCTAAACTCTCTGGATTTCAACACAGATATGAATGTGACATTCATGAGGAATAAACGCCATGCTGTCACAACCAGTGAGTCAAACCTGCCATGAATGATTTAACTGGTGAACACAGTCTAATTAATCTAAAGCTTCAGGACACAATAAAGGCCTGAATGTGAGTGAGATTCTGCTCTGTGAAAATACAGATGTGGCTGCTGGAATTTGTCCCTCAGATCCTCGAGAGGCTCAGAAAGCACAGCTGACCACAGACTAAATCACTTCTCCAGCTCACACAAACAATGCCAAGGGCCTGTAAGACTGGGCAAGAATTAAAATCAGGCACTTTGGGGAATGAAAAAACCAAGCATAGGACTATCAGATTTCTTATCAGAACAGTATGTGGTCTGGGACCTTGCATGGGGTCTACCAGACGCTGCCAAGCCACACAGCTCTTGCAATGCTTCGAGATACCTTGCTTCCACTGGCAGTTTTCTTAACCTTAACCTTTCTTAGTTCCTTAACCTAAGGAATTTGCATTCTCAAGCATGAAGAAGGCTGTCATGGAAATTTTATCCCATTTTGCAATGATGGTGGATGCTTCCTTTTTTCATGGTAGTATCAGTCTCTCTTCAAATCGGCAATATTTGTTTACACAGAGATGCTTGCAGCAGCAAGATTCAAAGGCTAACTTCATGGTACTATCTCATACTTTCAGTTTATGTAATTTCATGCTTTTTCTATCCTTCAATTTAACTGACCCCAACATTATGAGATTATTTAAAGAGGACACCAGAATGACCTACCTTGCCCTGTACATTTTTTATTCATCTTCTGTAACACCCCCTTTTCCTCCCCTCTGACCTAAGAAGTTCATTCTTTTTTATCTTTTCACAAGGAACAGCTTGTTATCTTCAAAAATAAACCATTGACTGTCAATATGAGGAGATGGAGAGGCATGGTAAGAACATTCCGTGAGGCTGAATGATATAATTACAATTACTTTCACTTCTATTTTTCGCCATGTTCTCCATGTTTTTATCCCTAATGGTTCAATAAGATGCACGGAGCAGACCTTTTAGTCCCAGCTCTGCCTTTCTGATAATGTGGAAAATGTCATGGTTTTGTTTGCTCAAATGCAGTATAAATATTGCATGGCTTTTGAGTGTGAAAATCTTGTCTTTAAAAACCAGAAGGTAGAAAAAGATATACTGTAGGGCAGGAATGTTTGCTGGTGTGTTAGAGTGACCATCTGTGCAAATCCTCTATTTCATCCACACACCAAGAGCTGTGCCTCACAAAGATGAAAGCAGAACATTCACCATCTTCCAGGAAACTTCTGGAGAAGTCTTCTCAGCAACATAATCACCCTCTGGCATATTGCCACTTCAAGGCAACCTACTAGCCTGCAAATCCAGAGGCTAGCAGATCAGACCACCTAAGCTGAAAAGATTTCCTAGAGTAGATGGCTGAGGTGCTGCCTAGTATGCTAGTAAAGCCTTCAAACTGAATCAGTGGCAACCTCAGACTAAACAAACCCTCTCACACTGTCACCCAGAGCCTTTTCTCATTTTCCATATTTTCTCACTTAAAATAATCTCTGCATACCTGTGTTGCTCACAGCAAAGGACTCAGGGTTTAGGAAAGTGGTCCCAGAAAAGACCTTCTGAAATCGAATGAACCATGGTGTACCCCAGGGTTCCTGAAGACAGCTGCCTCTCCCACAGCTGGCAGAGCACACAGCCACATGAGGCACAGCTGTGGCTGAACCACCAGTGGTCTGGCATTCACACACTGTCTGCTACTGCTCTGTATGATCCCAGTGACTGATGGCATGAGGGAATGAAAAAATCCCAAGCCTTGGACACCACAAACAAAGACACAAACTTCACCATGATCCACTTGTGATCCAAGTGAAACTTTGTGGGTTGCTGGAAATTTAATGGGCCTGCCAGCATGTTGGTCACTACAAATCATTTATTTTAATGCAAGTGTCACAGCAGCTTCATTGACAATAAATGATTATTCTGAATTTGCACTACAGAGACCAGGGACGGAATTTGTGAATTTTTCAATTTTAGTTAAAACTCTAATTGCAACTTACAAAATGATCCATGTTGAGATGCAAAATACTGCAGCAAAATGTTTTTTTCCTTTTTGCATTGTGCCAGCACTTACCATTTTTATTTGTAACTTTTTTTTTTTTTAAGACTTTCTTTCCCCTGCAAACACCTGATGTAAAACAGCCTGCCACACAGGGAATAAATATATCCATTATGGACACAGCACGCTCAACACTGCTCACTTGCCCTTGTGCCATAAAGAAAACACAGTTACATTCATTCACAGAGAATGACCATATTCATGGCACTTGCTATGCTACTATTTTTACTTCAACCCTATAGTTAGATTCTATATTTTCATTAGTAGAAAGGGGAGAAATTTTCTCACTGGAATCTGTTTCCTAGTCCTTGGGACCACATAAAATAAAGGACATTGTCCAGCAACAATTTGAGAGCAATAAAAAATCAGAGGGTTAGAAATACAGCTTGGGTTTTACAGAAGGCTATTTGGGGCTCTAGAGATGGACTATTTATACAGCTAGTTCTTTTATACAAATTTTTTTGTTTCCTATGAAATGGACAACTCCATTTATGATATTAATGCATTCCAACATGTTAGTAAATGCAGCATGAGAGAACTAGTAGTCTACTACACCGGGCTCCTTGCCTTTTGAAATGAGATGAGTCATGAGGTACCAGGGCATCCCTGTCCTGTTTCACAGATTTCATGTTCACAAAGACAGACCTGAATTAAAAGTGCAAGTCTCATAAAGCCAAAGGAAACTACACAGTCCAGCTTCAATGTTTTGTTTCTACAGTGGCTCTAGAAGGAATCAGGCTCATAACTCAGGGTTCTGGTGTGATTTCATTGTGTTATACATTTGTTAGTTTATACCAAGCAGTGACTGTGCAATGAATGAAGGACAAAATATCAACAGCTCCAAACTTGCTCTCAGGTTATACTGGTTAAATTTCTTTGTATAGCATTTTTTCATTCCCAAGGCAATGTTAGCAAAATCACAATCTATTCTTTTACAGGATGACAAAATGCCTTCAATTTTTGGATGGGACTGCATGAAAGCTGTGGTACAGTTCATGATGTTTGCAGTACAATAGGCAGTTTTGGCACAAGTGTTTCCATAGAAATACACAGGCCTTTTAGAAAATACCTATTTATATTTCAACATGAGGTGCAGAAATTAATGAATCCCAGTACTCTGTCACAAAACAATCTGTTAAATCAACTCCCAACAAAAAAGGCTGACAATTTCTTCTCTGACAAACTTGAAGCTGTTTTCAGCCATTTAACAAGAACAAAATGATTTAAAAAGCAGAGCACTGTTTTGATGTATATTATGCAAAGTAGCATACTTTAGCAATGTATTTCTTAAACACATTTCAATATTTTAGAGGAAGAACTTTAGGAAGTTCTTTAGAAAAGCTAATTAGAGATGACAAAAGTAAAATTTGAAAAATTGTGAGAAACTCTATTAATATTTTTTCAAATACACGTGTTTTCAAATTGTACAACATTCATTGTTCATGCTGGGTTTTTTTCTAGTATTTATTCTAAATATGCTGTATCTTTATATGCATGGTGAGAAATCAGGTAGAACATGTGTTTGCAAAGAGAATATTTATTTGACTTTGTAAAGTACCCGGAGAAGTAGCAAGAGTGGATGGGGAAATTGAAATAAACCTTTAGAAAAGAACATGAAAAGTACCTCAGGTGCATGCGTTTTGTTAGCTATGGATTTAGATCTCTGCAGTCTGCTGTGAGCTATCTGGCCTAGGAGTAAAAGAAAAGCTTCTGTTGCTGTACTCTTACAGATTTAGGAAGTATAGTAAGTCAAAAAATGAATGCTCTTTTAATAGTCACAAAACCACAACTATTTCCTTGGTTTTTTTCACCCCTAACAAATTAAAACTCTGATTTCACTGAAATTATAGAGGAGGTAAGATTTCATCCAGTACTGCACTGATCTGCAAGTTTAAAGGACTAGAAAGTTTGAGATCCCCTGGGTTTTCAGTCTTTGAATACAAAAACATAAAAAAGTGAGCACGAGACTTTCTGCTTGCTTCCCAGACAGTCTATGACACCGGCAGTCTTCTGGCACCTGCTCGCACTGACCCCAGGTGCTTTCACGCCTGCCACACAGGGCAGAGCAGACACTTCTGCTAAATGAAAAAGCTTGGACAGCAGCACTGGCTTGTTCAGCTCTGCCCAGTGAGAGAATTTCCCAGGCATAAACTGACAGGCACAGACCCGCTGGTTGTGGCTGCTCTGCATTCACCCTCTCTCCCCCTTCCTCTCCACACAAGAGGTCCCAAAAGTTATGAAAATACTGAATCCTAGTGCTTTTTGTTTAATCAGGGGGAGAAGAGGTGCAGGAGGAAGGGGAGTTTTGGCAGCCAGCAGAACATTTTACCATGTTCTGACAGGAAGGACTTGTCCGGCAAGCAAGCACAATAGCTCAGTTGTGCCGGGCCCTACCACATCACTGTCACACATGAAGAGTGTCCAAAGGCCACAAGGAGCAGACTACTGCCCAACCATATTTTCACAGGAGGAGATGTAAACCTGATGGATTGAAGAAACATTACACACTGGACCTTGCTGGGAGGCTGGTCATATAAAATAACAAATTTGAAGTTAAAGAACACAGGGGTTTAATGAGTTTCCCTTATTTCAAAGATATTCTTTCCCCTCACCCAAATTTGAGCTTTTTCTTTCTGAGTCAGTGCTAGAATACTACAGCACCTCAGTTATAATCCTAATTGAGCATCATAACTAGGATGATTAATTTATTCTGTTGGACAATTATTAAACCCAATTAATTGGATTCAAAGCAGGGTGGGAGGGAGGAATCACATGAAAACTTGCTGTTCCAGCTTACAGAATAATCTGAATTCATGTTCACTGAGTATGTATCTCTGGTCAATAATTCTGTAGAATTGATACCTTTGTGAGGTTTCTCCCACAAGACTCCAGTCACAGAATCTGCCATTTACAAATGCACAACCTTGTGGGTAGAACCACCTTCTCAAACTCCTGGTTTTCGTAGGAATGACTTACAGGAGTTAAGAGAATGAAACCTTTCTCTTAAGTTTCACAAGAATTTTAGAACATGTCTTAGGAGGAGTTTTCTATTGATAGATATAGCCAGCAGTACAGAAATATAGGTATGTAACGACTTGCCTGCTTGGACAAGTTTCATTTCATGCAACCAACAAGGAACTGTGAGCTAAACATTCCTTCTGGAAAGAGAATTTCCCAATATTTCCTTCATACTAACAAGTCATAAATTACATTCCCCCAAAATAAATGAAAGATGGTAATTCAGAACCAACATCCTCAAATCACAGTTTGATTGATTGAGGACTGCAGAAAGATCAAAACCCTGGGACCCTCCAGGAACACAGGATTAAGGTAAGCACACCTAGAAAGTGATCTGCAAGCCACACTACAAAAGAAGAAAGTTATTCCTCCCCCCTTACCTCTGAAAGAACTGCTCCTGCTGTTTTGACCTGGGGAATATCTTTTTAGTAACCCTGACAAAGTGAGTATGGCCAAGTAGAAGCAGACCATTCAGGTACCTGAGAAAGTTAGTATTGGCAGAAGCAGTAGTAGACCTCACAGAGCACCCATGCCCCAGCAGACATGCATGTATATGGACATGGCAATGCCTCTATCAGGCTTCTGATCCAGCACCTGCAGTGTGCAACTGCAGCACAAACCTTGTTACAGTGGGGAAACTGCAACACAATGTATCAGACAAGGAGGCCCATGGAAAGAAATACATATGGATGGCTTCTTGATAGATGTTTCAGAGATGTTTATTTCTCCAACTGCATGGCCCAGCTCTGCCAAGAAACTGCGGCAGTCCCGGGACCCGAGGGTCCTTCTGCCCGTGCAGGGAACACAAAACAACCCATGGGGAACGAGGCTGAGCAGGGGCAGGGAAACCCCGTGTCTGTGCCCTCAGGGCCCCTCTGCCAGGGCTCCATGGCAGGGGAGGGACCCCAACACCTCACCCATTTATTTTTAACAAAAAGAGATTTAAAACTTAACATTGAAAACAAATGGATAAACATAACAAGAACAGTTTCAAAACAAAGCAAGCCACCCTCCTGAGTCTTTAAACGTCCAAACAGATTCTCTGGAACATCTTAGGGCTGACAGAAGGGAGACAGAACTCTCCGGGCATGCTTTGTGGGGAAACTGAGGCAGGAGAGCGTTTAATTTCTTCCCTCCCCCTTTTCATCCCCCCCTCGGCATCGGAGAGGAATTGTAGGGAAATGGAATTGTATAGGGAAGCCATAGGGTGAAAAACGGATTAGGAATAAACTGGGGATGGGGTAAACTTAGGAAAGGGTTCATATTAAGTATACGGTAAAAGGGGAAAGTAGGTTGTGGGTAGGGAAATTGCTTGGATGGATATTGTTTATAATTTTGTGCATAACGGCTGCCTTTGACGGGAATACCTCCAGGCCCAGTAACATTTGCTGCTTGTAAACCCTTTTCTCCTTGCACTATATCAAATTGTACAGCTTCCCCATCTCCTACACTTTGCAGGTAATTTTTAGGGTTATTCCTTTTAATGGCAGTTCTATGAAGGAATATGTCTTCTTGGTTGTCACATCTTGTTATAAAACCATAATTTTGTTTAACATTATACCATTTTACTATTCCTAAAACCCTAGCTACAATGATTATTTTCCAAGTGGCTGCTGTTTTCTGTCTTGCTGCATTCCTGGTTTCACTTTTGTTCTCGCTCGCCCCTGCGTTGGAGCTGCCAGGGTTGTCAGTGATGCCAGGGCCATCAGGGCTGCTCGTGCCTGCGTGCTCTTCCTGGGGTCGCATTTGGGGCCGTGTGGGCTGGGCCGGGCCGTGCCATTCAGCTCCCTGCGCGCCATCTCCTCTGCTCTCAGCTGCACTGCTGCTGCCTGGGGCTGCACCCACGTCTCGGTCGGGCCCCTGAGTGATGACCCCACCATGCCCTGCTCCAGTGCGCGTCTCGACTAGGTGCAGCTCTGCTCTGCCGCCACTGCTGCCAGCTGCTGCCCACACGCTGCCCCTCTCGGTCAGGCGTTCACAGGGCTCGCTCCACCACGCGCTGCGTGGGGACGGGCGGGCACCGCCGGGTCACGCCGCTCCCGCCGCAACTCGCTCTGCTGCCGACACTGCGGCTCGCGTCGCTCCGCCCGCGCGCGGGAACTGCCTCGCTGCTGCTCGCAGAGGGCTTGGTCCACGTGGTATGGGTCACAAGGACTCTGCGCCAGGCTTCCCTTCACCAAGACACAGCTGACATTGCTCAACAGTCTTGGTAATCAAATAATATTCACGAAAATATTCTTCTATTGGCATATATTTTGACTCAGAAATTAACTGTGTCCAAACATTCTTCCAAAAGTCTTTGGTAAGAATTAAATCCCAAGAAACGTAGAAAAAGTTCTTAAACAACCATGCAAGGAAACATTTCAGTTCATTTTGAGCTTGAATTAAGCTAAAATTTACAAATCGTTGTTCAAGAATCTTTTCAAGTTTAAGATAAATGTCCATATGCGGCTCTGAGAGCCAAGAGTCTTTCCACGGTTCCCCCATAGTTTAGAGATGGAACAGCAAAACAAAACCAAGAAGAGAAATCCAGAGTTTACTCACAAATCAGTTGCTGTAGGGATCGGGGATTGTTCTGCTCGCATTACCCACCATTTGTTACAGCGGGGAAACTGCAACACGATGTATCAGACAACGAGGCCCGTGGAAAGAAGTACATATGGACCAATTCTTGATAGATGTTTCAGAGATGTTTATTTCTCCAGCCACATGGCTGAAGATCTGCTGAGGAACTGCGGCAACCACGAGACCCGAGGGTCCTTGCCCGCGCAGGGGAACGCAAAACAACCAATGGGGAACGAGGCTGAGCAGGGCCAGGGAAACCCCTTGTCTCCCCCTGAGGGCCCCTCTCCCAGGACCACATGGCAGGGGGAGGGCCCCAACAAAACCTGTCAGACGGTCTGTAGATGACAAACAGTTGCAGCCCTCTCTTGCCTAATTAATGTATGTTCCTTGCAGAATACAAAGCTGGAAGCCTTTCCCAGTGGCTACCAGGTGCTGCAAGGACCGGTAAATTCTGCCTTCAGCCATTCATGTAACCTGTACTTTTTAGTCCTGAGAAGGCAAAAAAGAATAAGCTGACACAAGGGACAGGTCATGGACAAATGTGTGCACTCTACAACATGACTAGCACAGTGCATGTGCAAAATAGAATAGATGATAAAGTCCATAATTTTTTGAGAATACAAGTGTGAAAACTCATGCCAGCCTCCAGGAGGGGAAAAAAACCCAGAATTTTGTCAGGTAGCTCTTTTTCAATTTCTTCCAGTGAAGCTGTAGGCAGCAGAGATGTCCTTTTGTCCTGAAGAACAGACCATTACCAAGGTTCTGTTGTGCATGTAGAATTTAGAGTTTGGCTATGTCTGGCTGGTGACAGATGTTATATCTTGGTTTGCTTCCCAGTATGAGATCAACCCTCCGAGCGATGAGCCCAGGCCCAACAGGGATTTTAGAAGAAAGCTTCTTTCTCCTGTGGCCTGGCTGAATAATCTCACACAGTAAGCACTTTTTGCCTTTCTCCTCCTTGTTAAGTTATTCCAACATAAACCCAGAGATGAGGAAAAGGAAGCCCTCTTTTCATGCAACCTTGTTCTTTTGATGGAATTTGACTAAATTCAAGAGAGCTCTCACTAGGCTTAGCCAAGGAAGTACAGAAAGGTGGCTTGGCACTTCTCTAGTCTTGCTTTCTTGGCAAGTAATATACACATAAGCCTATTTACTTCACCCAGTCCCTTACATTGGATGCAGAAAGAGGTTGTCCTAGAGTTCTGGGGCACCACAGGATTATCTTTAACCTGCAACAGCCATCCCACAGCTGTATGGAAATTCCAGCAGAAGACAGACTATATCTCTGATCAGCAACAGGCTGCTGAACTGTTTGATTTTGTCATTAAATGAAACTCAGAACATGTCTACAGTTCTTCAGGCTCTTACATAACTCTCCTTCTGCTTGTCATCTAGAGGAATTAATTTTCTTTAGGAGTGTTTATTTTTTGGTACTCTCACTTGTGTGTTAAACTTGATGCACTATTTCAAGTGCTTTTTCACTATTTCAAGCACTATTTCACTATCTTTTCAAGTTTCTAAATCTATATACCAGCATATAAAAAAACCCTGCTTCATATTCTTTGGTGTTTCAGACACCTAGAACTCAATCTGACTCCCTTTCTGTTCTTTTTTGTTTCCTTCCCACAGGTTTATAATCAGTACAGATTATTGGTAACAAACATTAGAAAAACAGACCAGGGTAGATAATGGGAAACACAACCATATGGCTTACAACGGACTTCTAAACATCTACTGAAAAATACCCAAATCTCTGTATTCTTGGTTCTTTATCCTCTGTATTCTTTTATACACAGTCACTAATATTCCCTTATGGAATGAGGTTTGACCTCCAGTTTTGATTTTATATCAAATCTCAGTGGTATGCATGAGTTATTAAGAGAATATACCAATCCAACAAATAAATTATAATTACCTCAGCAAAAACACCTCTATCAAGGACTAGAAAAGTGGGGAGGAGAGGATTGGTCATGGAACAAAGGAAAAAGTTAGGTTCAGCTTAGAAAGCAAATGCCGTGCTCAGCATCAACTACCATGACAAATAATTTCACTATAAATAGCTGTTGTCTTAAACTAGACATGAGAAAGTTAAAGACCACATGAAGGCCTCAACAATGACTTCTGATAGTATATACATTTCTTAAAGCATTCTTAATACCCTACATGCCCTACAATGACATTGTTTTTGGGTTTTGGTTGATTTTTTTGTTTGTTTGTTTTTGTTTTGGGGGTTTTTGTCACTGTTGTTGTTGTTGGGGTTTTTTTTTGTTTGTTTTTTGGTTGTATTTTTTTTCACTCTTTATACTTGTGGTGTTCTTTGTTTGCATACTTCAACTTGTGGTACTTGCGTATAGCTGTCTGTAAAACCTTCTGTCCCAGGTGTACTCAGATGAAAAGAAATAAAATTTCTCTGCACAGAGAGACAACCATATTTATTTAGTGAAGAAATTAAATGGGAAGCAAAAGCAAGTGCCAATACATCAGAAGAACTGTAGAGTTGATTAACTCCATGTAGTTTTACATAGGGTAGAATGCCACTGAACAAGAACTTTTTCAAAAACCTTTGCTTAAACTTATTTCACTTTATGTGAAGAAAATAAAGGGAAGACCTCTTTCCATTAAGTTTTCAAGGAAATTTTTTTCCTTTTTTTTTTTTTTTTTTGTGTAAGAATTCAGAAAGGAAGAAAATTTCATGGAAGCTTTCCCAAATAAAAACATGGCAGATGAGGAAATAATAGTACTATTTGACATAATGGACTTTCTGGGAAGTTTTATTTAACAGAGGAGAAAACTGATCTTTTCTCAACTTCTGGTGAACTTTGGCAGTATATTTGAAAATTCGTAGATACAAATTAAAGACTTGAAGAGCACAGATATCAAGTCCCCAGTAAAAGAATGTAACATTTGGAAGAACGAAATTCTAGTATTTACATTTATTAATTATTAATGTGACTGTATCACACTGCAAAAATAATCCTTGCCTATTCTGTAACTATATGGCATAATTTTCTTAAACTTCCTCTAAAGCAGCCAGAAGTGCCAAGGACAGGATATGAGATGGGATGGCCCACTGGTCTGAATAATTTCTTTGAACCAATGCCAATCCATGGTTTAATCCCAGACAGCAATTACCACACAACCACTCGATCACTAGCCTTCTGATGGGATGGGGGAGAGAATCAAAAGGGAAAAAGTAAGAAAACTTGTGGGTTGAGCTAAGTACAGCCTTAACAACAACAACAACTGTAATAGAAAGGAAAACAACAAAAGACAAGAGAAATAAAATCCATGAAAAACAAGTTAGGCAAATGAAGGAAAAAAGAAGTTTTACATATACATTTAATGAAATCCACCTTGTTTGTCAGGACTAAGGGCTCTACTAGTCAGGCTGCCTCTGCCTAATCAAAACTTTTATGTACTGTATAAGGGGATAATGTTCCTGCACCGAACATAAAAAATAAGCTGGGGAAAACAGTCTTTGTTATCCTTGCCTCAGGCAAAGGCAGACCCATCTGTGATATTGCTTTTGCTCAAGGACTTGAGTGACTAGGGTTTCCTACTTGAGCTCACTGTGCGATCAGTGTGGCTCACTCCATGCAGCATCAGGAGCATCAGCATCAGCTGCATGATGTGTAGAGGAAACTCTTCCTCTGCCCAGCATTGGCAGTTGGGGTGCCAGAAGGAGCTGTGCTTCGGTGCCCATCACTTCCAGAGCAGCTTGAAACCCTTCGTAAGCTTCCAGTATCTCCCTTTCAGCTGGACTATAACATCCCTCAGAGCCTCTGTATATTCAGCTCCAAAGCCCTAAGGGTCAGCCTTGAGCTTCCCTTGAGACTTTCTGTCCAAAGACCATCCTACCCAGCTGCAGTGTAGAACACATTGTTTACAATTTATGAATAATGAATTATCATCCACTGAGTTTATTCAAATTCTTGCTGTTGCTCAGACCCCCATTTGAAACTGATTTTCTTCCCAGTTCCTTGATAGGGACAGCCAACAATCAGACAATCAGACAGCCAGACAATTCAGCCTGTAACTCAGGATGTGCACTCTTCAAAACTCCACCACACCTAAGAAAGCTTGTTTCCTTTTTGCTAGTTGGTGGAAACAGTACTGCTATCTAGTTTATTCCATCCACTGGGACATGACTTCAATCTTGCCATCTTATTCCCAAAACCAGGATCTCCTGTGTAGGTCCCTTGATGTCACTTCTGTTTAGAGCAAAGCCAGACCATTTTCTTCCCACTTTTCTTTTCAAAAATCTCTCCTGCTGTGTTTCTCCATTGCTCCATACAATGATGTCACCAATATATTCCAGGTGTCCTGGACCTTCACCCTGCTCCAGTGCAGTCTGGATCAGTCCATGGCTGATGGTGGGGCTGCGTTTCCACTCCTGGCAGAGTCAGTTTCAGGTCTACTGGACATCCTTCCAAGAGAAAGCAAATGGTGGCCTACCCTCTGTTGCCAGAGGGATTGAGAAAAACACATCAGCCACTTGGTTGCCTTTGAGTCAAGTTCATATTGAAGCTCCAGAATGTTGGGTGTGGCAGCACTCAGACGTGGTGTTCATTCAGGCCATGATAATCTACTCTTAGTCTCCATCCCCATTAGACTTTTGCACTTGCCCTGTGGGACCTTTAAGGGGTGAGCACGTCCTGCTGATCACTCCTTGGCTCTCCAGTCAGAAATCACCTCACGGGTAGGATTTAGAGAGTCTCAGTTGGAGCCTTATTACCTCCCATGCACCACTGTGGTAGTGATTGGCACCTGCTCTTCTTCAGCCTTCAGCAACCCCACAACAGAAGGGTCCTCTGAGAGACCAGGCAAGGTAGACAGATGCTTAAATTCCTCACCCTTCAAGGCAACTACACCAAAGGCCAACTTACCGTTTTCAGTCCTTGCAATACCCTCTCCTGGCACAGTCTATGCCAAGGATGCATGGAGTGTCTGGTCCAGGCCCACTAGGGTGCTTTTGCCTCTAATTCCCAGTGAGACTAATCTCAGTCTCCAGTACAATTATCTGTTTGGACTCCCCTGTCACTCCAGATATACAAATAGATTCTGTTCCTACATAGCTTGATGGCATTAGGGTACAATGTGCACCAGTGTCTACTAAAGCCTTGTAATCCTGTGGGGCTGCTGTGCCAGGCCATCAAATCCACACAGTCCAGTAAACCTGGTCGTCCAATTGCTCCACCTGGCTGAAGGCAAAGCCCCTCTAAATCTGGGTCACAGTGTTCACTATTCACTGCTTGTAAATACAAATCAGAAGTCCCTTTATTAAGAACAGAAATAAGACCAGCCCTTCACAACTGCGCACTGGAAACCAGACCAGCAATTTTCCTTGAAGAACACTGTTTTGTGATTGGTTTTCCCTGCAACTCACGTACCTGTGCCTCTAGGGTCAAGGTAGATTTTCCATCCCCCTCCATCATGTCCTCTCCATGGTCATGCAGGTAAAACCGTAGAGTGGCCGTTGGTGTGCATCCACCCTATTGTCTCTCTTGAGCAGAGGAATGCTTACTCCTAATTCGTAAGATACTGATCCCTACACATGAAGAGTATGTCTTCTTCAGACTGTGGGAATCCATGGGACAGTTTCCCCATAGGCAACATGCAGGCCTGGAGGGAGGCAGAGAGACATTCTTTGTACTGACAGAGTTGTCCAGCCAATTCAATCCACCTTTGTCCCTCAGTGTCTTTCCAAGTCATTACTGCCAGTAAGTTTGCATAGGACAATGCTCTACTCCATTCAAATGTAGTCCACACAGGTAGTGTATACAGGACTTCATATGGATAATTGTTCATTGTCCAGGTCATCATAAATCACCTCCAGTATAGCTAATTCCCTCAGGTACTAAATACCCCTCCCCATGGCTGTTCCCTGGGCAATAGATAACATCTTCCTTGACACAAGATACCATGGCTTATTTGCAGGGACATGGCATCAGAAGAAGGATCACTAAATATCCAGTGTTCCACTTTATGATAATCTCCGCATGCTCAGCTAAATTACACAGGCTTTGTAGGTACGCACTGCTTGAGACATAAGGGAATGGAGCATTTCAGTGCATTGTGGTTAAACATCTGGTAATCCATGCAGATCACGGTTAATATTTAAAGTCTAAACCAAACGACTAAAGCAATTCACTGCTCACCAGACTGCAGAATTCCAGGTCAAATTACTTGAATGTGCTTAACTTTGAAGGTATGAAGATGAGAGCAACAGCGACTGGGAATAATGTGGTTCAGAAATACAATACTGGCGAAGCCCAACAACATTTCTAAACCCAAATTTTATTGCCTGGGGACATCTGTATTCCTTTAAAAAAACCCAAAACAACAACAACAACACAACAAAACCAAACAAAAATAACAAACAAAAAAAAACCAAACAAAAAAAAAGTTAGAAAAAAACATAGAAAGAGAGATAGAGAAGATTTCTTCATACAACAGTGGAGACTTCCATTTAATCAAAGCTATGATTTTTTATCGAGACACAGAAGTTTCAAGCATCACAATCACTGATAACTAAGCACATACCTAAGCACTTTTCTGGTCCAGAGACTAAATGAGACTTGAGACTTTCATTCCATTCTTTTCTTGTGTAGTATTACACATTAATACTAATGGTATACATTAGTCTGATATGAATCAAGAGATAATTTGGTTTTTGAAGAATCACCTATCCAAAACGCATCCTGTTTACATCATCACAACCTGTTTATATTACTTAATATATAAAGGCCATCTATGAGGACTGCCTGGTTTAATAAACACTGGAATTATCTCAAAATGGAAAACATATTCAGAAGAACTAAGTGGATTCTTTTCTCCTACTTGGGTTAATTTACAATTTTTAGAAAGTATCCAAAAAGTGTGCAGAACACAGATCAAAGTAGAGGAGTGTACATTTTTGGAGGGAAGACTAAGCTGGTATCCTGAGACCAAGAACAGCCAGATGCCATGCAATCCTCTGTGAATCTGGGCAATTCAGCTTATCACAGCTTGCTCAGGGTAAAGCTCATGAGGGAGAAATAGGCCTAAAACCAGAGAACCTCTGCCTGCTCCCACATTTCCTTATGAGGAAAGAAAAGAAAGTACAAAAGCAAGAAAAATATTTGCTAATGGGCCTGTAACTGTAATGAGCTGTTCCCCATCCCTCATCCACGCTTGTAAAAATAAATAATAGTGAGGTACGTTTTGCTGTCTTTTCTAGAATAAGGCATCATTTTACATATCACAAAATTAGTCCTTTGACTACTTAGTGATGAATCTGACTTTAAATTACAGCTTCTTACATACATTTCATTACCTTTGGTATTGAAACTGGCTATGTATGAGTAATGCACCTTTCTGTCTGAGCAGATGATTTGGGATACAATGACTAACTGGTTCCTGATGACTTCTTGGAAGCTGAGTAAGTGGAAAGCATGTTTATTTATAGGTTATTAGCAAATGAATTCTCAGAGAAGAGGAAGTATACTGCTGAAATGATCTGCCCTTGTAAGGATGGTGTTGCTCTCTCTGATGTTCAGAGGCTCTGTATTTCACCCAGCCTTTGTAGAGACTAACTTTTAATTAAAGAAAACAAAAAGAAAAATAAAAAAAAAAAGACAAGGCATTGTGTTGTGAAGAGCCAGATGCAACTCATTCTGCCTATAGTGACAGTACCCATTATCCCCATGATAAAGGTAAACAGAGCAGGCAACTCTTAATATACTTTTTTCCTTCTCCATGCCTTCTGGACTTCCTAAAATACAGAGCAGTTCATGGCCATGCAGTGCTACAAGTGTTTGCATGGGGTCACCAAGAGAGATGAAGCAAACAGCAGGGAATTGAGATCTAGTTTCCAGCATTCCTGGACATATACACTGGAAATATACATTGTGTGTTGCCTCGTGGAGCCTAGCTAGCCAGGCTTGTCCAGACTCCTCTGTTTTCCAAGAAGCTGCATTCAGATATTAAATTGTTTATACACCTTCTTTGACTGACTTCACTTGGCATGTAGAGATGGAAATATCTCTCCTGACTGTTTCCAAGGCAAATGGATAGGACTTAATGCTATTACTTCGCATAGTAACTCCTTCTTGCTGTTTTGCCAATTTCTCTTTTACTTATAAGGTTGTAGGTTCAGATGGTGTCAACAAACACATACACAGTGCATCTAAGATGACATTAATGGCATGACATCTTTCAGATGGTGGAAAATATAAAATTGGAAGCATCTTTGGATTTAGTAGGGAAACAACCAAGTGCAACTCTGAAGTTGTTAAATTAACCTTTTAAAATACCACTTAATGATATTTTTTTTAACTGCTGACTTGAAATAAGTGACTAGAACTTCTTCCTTTCAATTATTTAGGTGATTTTAAAAATATTTGTGTCTGCAGACTAAGGATGTGGATGGTATTTCTCAAACTATTTCACTAGGGAAGAAGTTTTAGAACTCTTAGCTTGCCATTTAGTAACCCTTTCCCATTTGAAGAGCAGATTTGCACAGTGAAATCAGGTGTTATTAAAAAAAATTAAATTGAGGCCTGAATTTTCTTGTGAGCCTTGATGTCTGGTAGGCTACTTGTAAGGGACCTGATGAAAGACAATTCTACTCCTTATGTTTAAGATCTGGTGCAACTCTCTCCTTCCCCGACTTCTTACTTAGTTGTCGTTGTAGGAATATATTAAATCAGAAGTGGTGCTACAGAGATGGTGCCTCTGATATGGCAATGCAGCCAGTGTAAAGGGAGATGGGGCAGAGCCAGGACACAGACTGCAGTCATTTCATTTCAGCAATAGCTTTCATTTCAGGAATGAAGTGATGGTTTTGGCTGCGATAGAGTTAATTTTCTTGACAGTAGCTGGTATGGGACTATGTTTTGGATTTGTGCTGAAAATAGTGTTGATAACACAGGGATGTTTTTGTTATTGCTGAGCAGCGCTTACACAGAGCCAAGGCCTTTGCTGCTTCTTTTATCACCCTCCAAGCAAGTAGGCTGGGGGCACACAAGAAGTTGGGAGGCAACCAGCTGGGACTGCTGACCCCAACAGACCCAAGGGATATCCCATACCCTGTGGTGTCAGCATATAAAGCCAGGGGCAGAAGAAGGACTGGGAAGACATTTGGAGTGATGGTGTTTGTCTGCCCAAGCCATTGTTTGTGTGATGAGGTCCTGCATTCCTGGACATGGATAAACACCCATCTACTCATGGGAATCAGTGAATTAATTCTTTGTTTTGCTTTGCTTGTGTACACAGCTTCTACTTTCCCTATTAAACTGTGTTTTATCTAAACCTAAAACTTTTCTCACTTTTTTGATACCACCATCCTGCTGGTGCTGGAGTGAGCAAGTGGCTGTGTGGCGCTTAGTTGACGGCTGGGGTTAAACAATCACATCCCCAAAACCAGGACTACTTAAAAAAAGGACAATTATCACCTTGTATGCATGGATGGGGCCTCCAATCTGACAGTTCATCCCTGCCCAAGGGACAGCCATTGCATATGGGCATTTGCATGCATGCTGTTTGTGGCCATTCTGCAGGCATACCCAGTAGACCACCCTTTGTTAAGTGGATGTCAGCATTTACTTGCCTCAGTAGCTGAAGATCTGGAGAAAGATATTTCACATGCAAGTGTTTCAGAACCTGCATCTGTGTGTCTTTGACGGGGTGCAAACTCACATATTTTGCCCTTGACTGTGTTAGCATGTCTGTGTGTTGCAGCTCTGAAAGTCCCACAAGGAGCTGTTTCTTGCAGTCCAAAGGATTGCTCATGCATTAGTCTCCTCGTGGGTGGTCTAGCACACACACAGGGAGACTGCTGGGTATTTCGTGGCTCCACCCACGCAACCACCACTGCATTACTCAGGCTGGAGGGCAGATCACGGTGTCTGGTGTAAGAGTAAAGGGCTTAAAATTAAGAACAAATCTTAAAAGAGTTTAGAGAACATTTCATATACCATGTGAGAATATAATCTCATTGCAGGTATCTGGAACTTCTTAGCATGAAAGGAAAATAACTGAGTTACAGAAAAACAAACCCTTCTCATTATGTGATTTTGGGAATGTCTATAAAACCACAGTTTTGCTGAAGAGTAGCCCCTCTTGCCTTTCAGAAATCTGTTTTTCCTCAGAAGGCCTCTGACACCAAGTCCCAGTGCTTAAAGGGAGGGTTTACGTGTGAACAGAAAGCTTTATAGTATTTCTCTATATTAAAATTCTTGCTTGCCTATGCAGCTAAGAGCTAGAGTTTTCAATTATTTTTTTATGACTTCTGAGACGATAACATGTGCTCAAATTCATAAGACACCTGCCATCTGCCGTGATCTCTAACAAGTTTAATAGCTTGGTCACATTACAGAAATAAATCACATTAAAACAGTGAAGATACTTTGCTCTGACAGGTTAGAGGGGAATTTCTATGCTCACCTACTAAAGTGTTTTCTTAAATACTGTAATTTTCTTTTCTGCTCCCAAAAGCAGATCATCTAAAGCCTATAATTAATTTTTTCAAGTACAAATTTATTTATTTTTAGTGTACAGGTCAAAGGTCTTCCAATTTCATGTGTTGTTCGAAGCCAAAATGAGTGGTTGAAGGAAAACAGTCTGCTCTCCAATACAAGAAGGCAAAGAGGTAATGACAACAGAGAAAAGCAGCATAGACAAGGCTTCAGCTCACACGCTGACTGACTTGCCTTTTGAACACATCCTGTAACCTCAGAGAAGGTTATAAGAAAGCAGCCTGAAGTTGTTTTATGTGCTAAACAGTAGTGGTCAGTGTACTTCCATGTAGATGGATGGATGAAGGGAACCAAAAAGTAAGAGAAAATCTCAAAAGGTACAACTTACATTTCTCAGTGATCAAAATTGCGAATGTAGAATCATGGAATCACAGAATATGCTGAGTTGGAAGGGTCCCATCAGGATCATTGAGTCCAACTCTTGGCTATTTGCAGGACACCCCAAGAGTCATGCACTTGAACTCTCCCAGGGTGGTGCTGTGACCACTTGCCTGGGGAGCCTGTTCCAGTGCCCAGCCACCCTCTAGGTGAAGAACTTTTACCTGATACCCAAGTTGAACCTTCCCTGACACAACTTCAGGCCATTCCCTTGAGTCCTGTCACTGTCACCACAGAGGAGAGATCAGTGCCAGCCCCTCCTCTTCCCCTCACAAGGAAGTTGTAACTGCAGTGAGGTCTCCCCTCAGTCTCCTCTTCTCCAGGCTGAACAGACCAAGTGACCTCAGCTACTCCTCATTCGGCTTCCACTCCACACCCTTCACCATCCTTGAAGTCGGGATGAATGTACAGTTGTTTGCTGATTGCTTCAGTTAGCTTTCACATGAAAAGTATTGGATATTTTTATTGGCTGTCTAAGAGCCACTAATGCCTACAAATTAAACAAAATGAGACATTAATGATTAAAGTTGAAAGATGGAAGAGATCCATTAGGCTATCTCAGAAGCCCAGTAAATTTTCAGAACTGTGTCCAATACAGTTATAAATGACCAGACAATGTGATTATGTCTATTCTACAAGTCACTTCAGAATACTCAGATATAACACCAACAGCCACATAGATGCTGTGGCAGCACAATGCTCAGCATGCAGACAAATTGGAAGAAAACTATCACCAAAAAAGTGGCGTCATTAGAGAGAGGTTGGGGCCCTTCTCAGGACCTGGGTGAGCCGTAGGAAAGAGCTACTGCTTTGGCCTCTGTACAGTATGGAAAGAAACATTTTCACCTAATTTCTACTTCATTAATGCAGATAGTGATGAGAGTGATTAGAAACCAAGAGGACTCACATCCAACAGAATATTTCACTTCCTGATTTTTCATCACCAGAATTTTTGTATTATCCGCACAGTGCACAGCTTGGCCAACCTGCACTACAAGGGCTGTGGCTGACCTTAGGACACAAACCTCAAGCTGAAAAAAAGAACTGAAACTGAAGCTTACTTGGAGGTTACCTTTTGTGGTGTGTAACAGTGCTGGGTGGGTCAAGACACAGCTAATCCTTTTGTTTCTGAGACATTAACAGCCCATTGGTCAGAAGTTTCAGGAAATGACATTTGCCAGATTTTGTTCAGCATGTTTGGACAGAGCAAAAATTCTCTTTCAGTTTGTCTTTCAGTCTGTTTAAGGGAAGGACAATGGGAACATTGGTTCTGTCAGTAGAAACAACTGCAACTTCAACAAGACCACATTGACTAGAAATTATTCAACAGCTACAAGATGTTCCTGTTGTCTTTACACTTCCTTGTCTGTATTTTAGTTTTTTCTGGGAGTTTACACTGCAAATCCTCACCTGCAAAAAGTAAATTGCATTCTTATTCCTTCCCAGGAACAGCATGGTTGTCATTTTACCAGTAACAGGAAATCGTGGGAAGGCAATAGAGAAGTCAGAATTTAGATGATTTTATCTACATCTAGATGGGCAGGTTGCCATCAGAGACAGTTAAATCCCCAAGAAGGTGGCTAACTCAGTCTGAAGGCAGCAACTAGAGAAAAGGCAGCATTCCATGTGGTTGAAATTAATCTCAAAGAGAACATTCAAAACCTGCACTATCTTCAAAAATGAAGACAAAGTAAAAGGATTGCTTCCTTCCTTCCTTCGCAGTTCCCTCTTGGGAAACCCACTTTACCAATTTACAGGGTTTATCCCAGCAGCTGAAGATCCATTAATATTACACTTACCAAAATTTCCTTTTGTGAACTTTCTAGTGCACTCTCCCACATTTTTCCTAATTCTTTTTCTCCACAGTGGAGTTCATAGCTGATTGACCTGTATCATAGCATCAGCTCAAGCTATAGAGTTTTTTTATCCAGACACTTTGGAACATGCTGTTTGGAAGGTGTCCTTGTCTTTATTTCACTTCATTTTATTTCATTCCAATTCTTTATTCCTAATATAACTTTGAACTTGGGGGGGTTGGCGGGGAAGAGAAGAAAGAGGAGTGTTTTTGTCAATTCAATTAAGATGCTCCTTGTAACCAGGACCCAGAACAGTGCTGCTCTGCATTACTGCCACACAGATTTCATTTGAAATTAAACACAGGATCAGAGCTTCTCATGTAATTTGCAAATGAAAAACAGGTGTTTCCAAGTCAGAAGTGCCATGCAAACACTGTGTCCTATTTTTTCTAGAAAGGTTAAAAAGCTACAAACATCAGAAGAAAATTATCGTGCCGGTCAGTCTTTAAAACAAAGAAAATAGAGAAATAAGGATCCTGGTTTATATTCTTTGTAAATCAGAGTTTGGGAGTAGTCTCTGTCTTCTTAAAAAATGGATATATTTGCTCCTTAGTATCATCCTATTCTGGGAAGTTTGTCTCAAATCTGATTTCAGGAAATAAATGGCCATAAAACTCTTCAGACCTAACAGTTTTTCAAGATGTTGCTCTGTACATGTACTATATACTGGACACCTATGCAACTGAGAGTGGGGTAAGCAAAATTCCCATATCCAGTAGGAAGAACACCAGCACAGAGCAAAGAAAGTCTATGTTGTTGTGACTCTTCCCTGAAATGAGGGAAGGAAAAAGTACTTGAAACTCTGTGACTTCACTCTCTGAATAATATGAAAAAGTGACTTTCATTTACATCACTTGATATCAGACCTCTTTAATGAGGTCTAGGGAAATAGTTAAAGAGCCACAGCCCTTGGATGAAACAAAGAACATGCATGTGGAACATGAAAACTAAGTTCTGAAAGAAAAACTCGATTCTTAAGAGTAAACTGTGTCTCCCAAATTCTGCAGCATGACAACAACAAAATTACTGTCTCCTCAATATTAAAGAGATATTTCTAGGGGCAAATATACTCCTGAATGGCAAGCACTGGTTAATCAAGAGCACATTAAGAAAGCAGTAAGATTAAATAACAAAGCAAAACAGAGTTTAATGTCTTTAATAGACATTCTTTTGTGATCAAATTACTTAGAGGATCAGACTTCCATGACATTCTATACAGTGCTGATGTTTCCGTGTCCCAGATGACATACTTTGTCTGATACACCAGAAAGTGTAATCTTGGATCCTCATAATTCATCTAAAAAAACTCAACAGCAACAGAATATTCAACTAAAGCTGCATGGATGTAAGTCCTTGAACATGAAACCGAAGAAAAGGAAATGCTGAACAGAAGTTTCACCTGAGTTCTTTCAGTCCCACAGGTTAGTGGTTACATTGTCCTCTGAATACCAGGATTTTGGGGTGGTGTTTTAATTCTGTTTTTGTAGTTTGGAGTCAGCATTCAGTAAGTCAAAGAGCTTTCCTCGACGGCACTCTTACACAGAATTGAATAGTTTTAAAGGCCAGGCTGGACCTGATTTAGTGGTTGGCATCCCTGCCCGTGGCCAGACAGTTGGAACTACATGGTCCTTAAGGTCCTTACCAACCCAAAGCATTCTTTGAGTCTGCGATTAAAGAAAGTGGAAATTAATCTGATTAGCAAGAGAATATTATCTTCAGCAGTCAATCAGGTATCCATACTTTTCATCGATACTGATTTATTCAAATTATTCTCTTCCATTGAAGGACTGCAGCCACAGCTATAGAAGTACTGAAGACTATTCTCCACATCCTAGTCAGCTTTATTCAAAGTTGGATGAGAAACTAGCTAAATGTCTGAGGGATATTTACTGTGACATCATTCATCAAATAGCCATTTTAAATTAAGACAAAAGGGACCCTTTGAAAGGAGAAAAAAAATAGTGTTCCATTAAAGCAGAAGGCGGGCCTTAGTGTGCACAGAACTGCTAATCAGTCCATTCCTATGCAATGCCACCAGAAATTAATTTCTCTTTGAACCTTCAAAGTAACTCTGATTCACTTCAGAAGTTGCTACATGACTTTCTAAAAACATTTTATTGTACAGAGACCTGGAAGATAAGGTTACAAACCTATTTTTCTGAATAAGCAGGACATATTTTCAGAAAAAAAAGTAAGTATGCCTCTCAATTTGAAGTAATATTTTAATATCAAGGAACAAAGACATATAAATATTGCCCCATTTTATCAAATTGTTTGTCCTTGACTACACGAAATTAGGTATTCTTAAGGTCAGAGCAGTATTTTCTACACTGAAGTAAAACAAGCACTCATCATAATGAATAATGTTTGCCACCACTGAATGGCACTAAAAACATCTGCACTGATAAAACACTCCTAAAGGAGAAAAAAATATTTGCGTTTTCCCTTTCCTCTTGGAAAAGGTTGCTGTTGAATGCTATTCAGCATCTAGCTTTACACTGTCATTAATATAAGCATAAGGAACTCCAGAGTTTCTAGCATTAATTTTCTTCTGTAATTACATGGCCTTCTCCTCAGTAGCATGGTGAAAAAACACCACCAGGAAAGCAAATAAATGTTGGGATTGATCCCACCTCAAAGAAAGAGGTAAAGACAGTACACATTTGTCTCTTCATTGTTCCCCTTTCTTCCCAAACTTCAGTTCTCTCTTCCCTCTTCTTTGACTAGATCCAGACTCCTCTCAAATAAATTTAGATTCAATCCTTCTGAAAAATTCTTCTTCGGTTCATAAACAACTAATTTGTGAGCAAATATGTTGGATGTTTCTCTAGATTCATCTGTGAATATTCACTAGCTACATCCATAAAGAGAAGCATGAAGAATGATGTGATTGCTGCAAAACCAAAGTTCATAATAAATAAACTTTTTTTATAACACCTCCTCAGGCTGGTTTCTGGATGAGTTAGCAGAAAATTGATTATGAGCCTTTTCAATCTGCCTCAGTACTAATAATAACAGGTTGAATAAATTATGTACCTTGAGTAAAGGCATGTGATATGACCCCCAATCTAGATCCTAAGTGCATTATCACTTAAGCCATGCGGCACATTTTGAGCCACACTTGAAATATTTTACTTCAATGGATTGAAGCACTGCTTAAACTATCCTGGTTCTTTGTTGTGGTGGGATGTTCAGACAATTCCAGAAGTGCCCAGACACGTGTGCTTCCTTTAACAATTGTGGTTTATTTGGAAAATTCTGTTCATTTCTGTGCATCTCTGTGAGTGTATAACCTACAACACCTAACTGCTTTAATAGGAAAACACCTTTATCAGTAGGGATTAGATCATATTAGCCACCTATGTTTCTCTTTTGCAACCACAGTACTGCCTTAAGTCTATTTCTGTTGTTGACAAAAGTTATTTTACTTTGTATATCAAGGATCAAGCATCAGTCTATAACCATGTACTGCAGGTACCAAGAAACAATTATTCTTCATGCCACAGGGTAAATGCCTACTTTTTACAAGCAGTCTCATGACTAGAAACTCTGCAACAAAGCCAAACAATAGTTTTTTTTACTTGGACTTTAATACAGTCAGTTCTACTGGAGGGGAGACAGAGCTGTCATCTGTAAAGGTAATCTTAAATTTCAAGGATAACTTTATATATCATGTAAAAACATGATATATGTTGGGAGCAAACACATACACAGAAAGTCAAATATTCATCTGGTGTAAGCCATGGTAGCAGTAATATCTTCAATAGAGTGTTTCACTTTCATGATCTTCTGAACTGGTCCAACAGTGGTATTTTTAAACATAGGCACATCAACGTTCAGGTTAAAACTGATGGAAAATTCAAAGGGACTGTGGCTCTACTCTATAATATATTGATTTATCAGAGACCTGAGACAAGGGGGTGAATTTTGCATTCTGGCATCTCTTGCAGCCCCTAAAACCTGAGAAAGTGGTAAGCATTACCCTTCAGACATCTGCCCTGCTTCCTGTTTATGTCCTGACTTTTCTTATCCTTTTATTTTCTCCCTGAGGCAAAAAATAATCCTGTTTCTCATCTACAGCTAGCAAAGGTTTGTTCCCAAGGCTGAAAAGCCGTCATCTGGCTCAGATTAAGAATGACTCTATCAGGTAATAAGACAGGCTTTCCCACTTGTATAAACTCTCAGAATAAGCTTGCTGAGTAAGAAACCCGTATCACCCTAAGAGAGTTTTATCAGTTTTATTAGGGCAAAGATGCAGTAGAAGTATCTGTTCTCCATATTTACCCCATAATTGAAAACTAATTTTCTATAAGCAGCAAAATTGATGTTTCTTTCAACAGAAGAGAAATAATCCATCCTATTTAAAATTGCATAATATCTTCTTGTTTGGACAACAAGGACAGCAGTGTTTGCTGGTATTTTCAAGCATTTGTGCTCAAAGAGGATCTTTGTCTGAGTGTATTGAAAAGTTCAATACAAAAATCATGGTATTCCATTAGCCAGAGCAAATTTGGAAAACTGTCTTCATAATTGGGTTATACTTCCTCAACAGTCAGAACAATATTAAACTAGCAGTCTCTGAGAACTCTAAAAGGATCTGTTCAAAGCTTTGTAAGCCAGATTTTTCCAAAAGTAATAAAATATTTACACCAGAGAGGATATTCTGAATTCTAACAGTAGATATGTAAAGACGAAGTAAAATGCAGAGAACTTTACAGCTTCACAGCTTCTGGAAACAGCACAATCTGTAACTAAAACAGTCAGGAAGAACTGCAGAGGTGATAATTCCAATTAAAAAATTCTATTTTATATTTATTTTCATACTGAGCAGTTTTGAAAATTATTTACTGCATTACCTTAAACAGCATAACTGCTACTATTCTACAGTGAATCAGTAGAAAAATTGCCATTGGCCTCAAGGAATGAGAAACACTGTCATTCAGAGCCATAAAAAAAAAAAAAAATAAAGGTGAGAGATACTAAAAAAAAGCAATGAAATTACTTTTAGCAAAATATTCTAATAGAATGGAATGAAATGGAATACAATACAGTAAGATAGAAAAATTACACTTGGAAGAAACATAACAACAATCATCCAGTCCAACTGCCTGACCTTTTCTGGGGTGACAAAAAGCTTAGGAAGCTGTTGTCCCAATGTCTGACACACTGGCATACTTAGGGCATCTAGCACCTCTCCATGAAGCCTGTTCCAGTATTTCAGCCCCCTTTCAGTAAAGAAAAGCTTCCTAATATCAAGTCTAAACCTTATCTGGTGAAGCTTTGAACCATTTCTATGCATTCTGTCACTGGGTATCAAGGAAAAGAGCTCAGCACCTCCCTCTCTCCTTCCTCTCCTCAGGAAGCTGAAGAGAGCAATGAGGTCACCCATCAGCCCCCTTTTTTCCAAACTAGGCAAAGCCAGAGCCTTTAGCTGCTCGTTATAGGCCACACAATATTAATTCACATTTAGAGTAGTTAGCTTACAACCAAATTCTTTTCATAGGAAAGCATATATACATTTTATAGAGTAAAATTAATTATTAGTTCAGATTATTTACTTGATACAAACTCCTCACTTCTGTAAGCCGTGAGTTTCCATTGAAGCCTTTTATGATGAAGAAATTTTTCAACTAATTTGACTTTATCCTTGTGAGTCAGAAAGTCACCAGTGAGTCACATTCCAAATTTCATGAAAAATATCTTGCTATGGAATCAAGTAACAAGTGAGCTTTTAATTTTAGAATGAGCTGATACAAATTGCAAAGACTTGTCTTTTCTATAAAATTCCTCAGGACTGTTAATGTGGCTCAAACATATAATACCTACAGCATGGAAAACACACCACATCTATAAGGTGAAGAGTCCTCTGCTGGCCAGACAGAACGCAAGCATTCACATGCTGTGCTTTTGGCTCCAGCAGCCCCACTCATTTGGCACTCAGTTGACATCAATATCAACTCAGACAGGTCTACAAACAGACAGGAGAAAAGCTGGAAACTTTGTCGTGCACATTCAAAAGGAAGTGCTCTATTTTCTCCTACACACTTGAAATAGCATTTCTCCTGCTTCATCCTCTTCAAGAACACTAATACAAGAGAGGTGACAACAGAATTTTTTGCAGCCTAACAGCACCCAACTGCATAACAGCTGTGCCTGCTACAAACCAATATCCTGCAGATTAAAGTTTTACCACATAACTTTTTGGCAGCACAGGATCATTCTAACCACCACTATCTACAGAAACATATGCAGGTCTTTTTAGGTCACGTGTGACTGGAGACTACAACAGGGTATACATGAGCCATCAGTACATTTGATAAAAAGTTTGAAGAGCCAATGATTTCATCCCTTCTCTGATAGCACCCACAGGCCACAGTGTGAAGTCTTCCTCTCCATTGTTATCTTTAAAGGTAGGATGGCACAGATCTCTCTGCCTTAAGCAGAGAAACAGCTATGGTGCTACGTGCCCTCAAGAGGACAGGGACTGACCACTACTACTACTCTGTTTCACAGATAGCTGCTAAAGAGTACCAGATTATTGCAGTTTTATTCACTAAAGAAGTATATTCATATATAGATCCCTCCCCTGCTAATCTCCAACACTGCTTACATGGGTACTGGGCACATGGACTATTTACATGGGTTACTCTTCATGTGCAACTCTTCAGCCTAGTTCCCAAACATGGAACAACGGGGGAAGGAAAGACAAGGCTGTTCTTCAGCTGTCAGCCAAAAATGCGGACTTTTAGGAAAATGAGAAATATAACTTAATGTTTCTAGTGATACTTCCAACTTATGATGCTCTAAGAGAGAAAAAAAATAACATTAAGCAAAAGAATCTGAGAAAATCTTCAGAAACTTAAAATCAAGCAACGCTTTGGCAGAACCATGGCTTCAAGGACTGGTGAACAAACTAACTCAGTCCAAGCTATTGTGAGTTTCTTGCTACCTCTGATCCTTAAACTTAAAATTTCATGCCGTTTTATGTTCATTTACATTTCTGACTACTTTCTCCACACTTGGAATATCCCTTTGTCCCACTAAGAGTATTTCATCCTAGCCTCACTGCACATCAGTGCAAGAAGGAAAAACTATACAGACAACAGAACAGTGGAAAAATGCTTTTGTCACCTTGTACTCTGTCACTCCCCAGCTGAGACAGGAGAAACCCAGCATTGCCATATGGATGTGAGTTAAATGATATGGCTTTGCCTCTAATATTTAGGAAGCAGAAGGGCTAGAAGCAGGTGAGAAAATCACAAAGGTCAAGAAATTAGATCTAAAAACAACTTGCTATGGGGAGAGTCATCTACAGGGGACTCCATCATACATTTAGTCATGGACATAATGCATAGGATGAAGGAAGATCAACTGACAGGCAGTGTGGCAACAGAGTAAGTATTCAGACAGTTAAGTTTTAATAAAGTCAAACAGGGTAATTCTCCAGGTCTCACCTCACAAGCTTTAATTGTATATTCTTTCAAAGTTATCTTGCATGGCGTTTGTTGGAAGTATTTCTCCCAGTAGTCATAAGCACAGGTGTCAAGCACCACTGCATGGTATTTGATTCTCAATCGACATAAAACCTATAATGCAGAATGATTTGTGTTTAATAAGTCTATGTTTGAGTCTATGGTTTCTGCAACACATGCCACTCGTAGGCCATCAGAAGTATGAAAATTCTTTACTCCTTGTTCTCTAGAGTTTATTTTCCCTAAAATCTTATGATTTCCTAAGACATAAAGTGCTAGCAGTTTATGCAAAATATGATGCATATGTCCCATACTGTAAGGCGAGGGAATGCCTTTGTGACGCCAAGATAAACTGATGACAGGTCTGTGGGTTGCAAATGTAATATACTATTTCATCCATCCAAGACTTTATCCATATGTTTATAAGTGTCTTAAGGAAAGAAGAGCTCAAAGAAGCAATTTCTCATCTAGTAAAGATATCCTGGAAATGTCATCTACCCAAACCCAGGTCATCTAGAGGAACCTTGGGAGAAGAACATACGTGGAGAAAGGCAGGAGAGAGAGAGCAGGACTGGAACTCTTACAAATTGTTTTTTCTCACAAGATTCCGTCCTCCAGTAGTTTAGGAAATGAAAAGTGTTAGATGCCTTATCACGCCTACCCCTCTTAAATGCAATTTGCACAACATGTTGTACTTTCTCTAGTTGAGTCTTCAATTTCACTTTCACCTATTCAGATTTATCTGCTTTGAACAGTTCCAGTTTTTTCTCCTGCCAAGTCAAAGTCCTTCACCCTTCAAATCTCTTTATTCCTTGTCAAGTTGCAAAGGTATTTTTGTATGTAAAGCTCAATCTCTGGCCCTAATATTCCACTCCAAAACTCAGAAAAATAATTTTGCCTCTCTCTCTTTCCAACAGTCTCTCTCACTCGTGACATACATACAGATGTTTAGCTGCTATAGCCTTGGTATTCAAAGCATCTTTCTTTCTTCTCTTAACAACCTGGTCTCAATAGCAGGGTCAGAGACAGGAGAAATCTCCTCAACATGTCTTCCACAGCTCCAGCTGCAGTTGCAGTTGTTTGAGCCTGTTGGAGCCTGTTGAGGACAAAAGGATTAGTTTTGGCTAAAGGAATAGTGTTAGGGCCTGGACAAGCCCACTAGACTTCCTGTGACAAGGCTTCCCCTAGTTCTAAAGCCTTCATTCTATAAAAGTTAACTTCCTTCTCAAGGTCACAGCAGTGTTATAACAACACAGATTTCTGGTTTTTAACATGGATAGGACTTAAAATTTCTTTTGCAATTTCTCCTTTCATCCTTTTTTCAGGCTATGGCCTGTGCTAAGGCTAAGGCCAAAGAAACTTCCCTCTGGGAACAGGTCCAGTTGTCTCTTTTCCAGTACCCTGAACTGGGCTTCCTAACACCTCCTTGCTCCCAAGCAAGGTTTAACCTTGGAGTTTATCTCAGAGCATTGGACCAAGCTGTCAATCAAAGCAGGCTTCCAAAACAGTGGTCCACCAGGAAAGAACACAAAGGAAACTTCACCAGTGCTTAAGTCACATGAATTACGCCATGGGTACAAGGATGGAACAATCTTCTTTCACAATATATTGGCCCCAATATGCTGTAGGCTATGAATACTTTTCAGTGTCTTGATTCTCTGCAAATGCAGAAATTACAGAGAAAGAGGTAATGAGGCAAGCCAAGAGCTTTCCCATATGGTCTCCCAATGAAGTCCTCCTGCACTTTGGCCTTTAGGTGCCAGAAAGCAAATTAACTGCAAGTTTCTCTTGAAGTCTGAATTTCTTACTTTCTATCATTTGAAGGCAAATTTCAAGGGTATATTCTTGAAATACTACGAAAACACGAAATTGTACAGCATAAATTGCAGAGAAGAGATGAAAAGAAATGAAAATTATTACAAGTGTGAGACACTTCCAAAGCCCATGGATTACCAACAGAATAACCCATACTGGCTATATTGGCTCTGACAATGGAAATAGGCATTTTCAAAAAATGAAGCAGCCTAAAACACAAATAGGACAACTTTGATTTTACAATCACAACAGCTTGTGAGTTTTATGAGACAAAAGAAAAATCCTTTTAAAACATTCTTTTCACATCTGAAAGAGCAAGCAGATCAGTTTTGAGTAATTTTGGGACCAATAAATCATACACACAGCTCCATGCAAAATACTTGTCCTGCTGAATAATCAGAGACCCAAAGGATCAAAGCTGCTGTTTAACACAGATTCATATTTACAACAAATACCAGGGACAGAGGTTGGAGAAGTGGAAGAGAGACTGTCCATTAAGGACCTTATCCAACAGAAAAGTCTAACATAAAAGTAGAGCACACTTTACATACATGATAGTAAAAACAACAGCCTCTTCTTTCTTTCAGTTGACACACTTTACTTTTGTAAAACAAATTAACTAATAAAATGCCACTAAAAACTGAATTGTCTGGTCTATACACTAACCAGAATGAATGTGTCTTCCAGAGGAAAAGAAAAGTTTGGGTCATCAGTAACAACAATATTTAAACAGTCAACATTTGCTTACTTTTCACCAGATCAGAATAATTACCTAATTTGTTCCCACTGCCATGCTTACCAGCATGGAAACAGAACACTGAATTTCTGTAAGAACTAGAATAGCCTCCATTTGCCACTCATGTTGCTGCTATCTTCTTGCCTAATGGTCACAGGTTTGCTATATCAAATCTTGCATTGTTCTTTGGTCATAGTGCAAAGACTAACATTTGCATAATCTCCAAAGGAATTTTAGCATGGTTATGACTTGTGCAAATATACTTTTGGTCTGCTACCGTTCCACTTATGCAGGAGGAGAAAAAAAGTTTTAATCTTAATTTTCTGTCTCACTGACCCAGTTTTGCATTTGGACAACAATCTCTGCAGCTAGATTAAAGAGTTCCATTAGTTTCTGTGGACAGGAGATTAGGCTCTTAAAGCTGGTCTTTTGGTCTTTGCTGAGCCAGTGTTATTCTCTAGTTCTCAATGTCACCCGTAAGTTCAATTTTAAATGTTTTCTGGATACATTCCAGCATGAGCCCATGACTATCGTGTAACAACTTGACACTGCTGCCTCTTGCCTGGCAGTCCTGTGATAGAAGCTGAAAATGAACCCAGATAGTCACATCCTTGTCCTACACCGCATGGGGCAGCAGCTGCTGGGTGAGTTATCTGTCATGCCTTTGACGTAACATCCCAGCCCGTGCCATGGCAGTGGCATGCCGGAGCAGGAAGCAGGTGGCACATTTCTGCAGGAAGCACTGGTGCCTTGGCAAGTGCATTGCAGACAGCATGTCTGATCATCCCAAGCATGTGGCCACAATTCCAGGCCCCCTGACCATCACTTAAAGAGGCTGTGGTATTCCTGCAGGTGCTCCTGGGCAACAGCTTGGAAAGCAAGTGTTCTGCCATATGGGGCCCTGGGCAGTGAGCCACCGCTGAAGATACGTTTGGTACGCAGGCCTGCTCTCGGGGAAGACATGAAAGCATTCATGAGAGGCGAGGAAGATGAAACACCCACACGGAGTCTTGTTCACTGGTGATACTCAAGAACCGTCTGGATGTAATTTTGTGCAATGTGTTCTAGGGAGATCTTGCTTCTTGAGCATGGAGGTTGGACAAGATGACCTGATGTGGTGCCTTCCAACATGACCCATTCTGTGAGTCTGTGATTCTGTGATAGGCCAGTAGCAGCAGATTGCAGGCTAGTCTTGAGAACCAAATCTGATCTCCAGGATAAGGGCTGCAAAAGACTGCTACAACACCAGAAACTGAATTATCATGAATATGAGTCTGACAGGACATTACACTTGAGAGGTGGCTAAGGGAGAGTAAAATGATTCAGTTCACAAACTCAAAAGTCTGTGTTTCACCATCCCTGCAGGAATCCACATGAACAGTTTCTGTCCTTTCAGCTGTGTGCGAGAGGCCACCAGTGGGGACTAGAGGGGAATTGTTTGTGACGCAGCCATGATAGCAGACACATTTGAAAAATGGATTTTAGGAGGGGTGGAAATTATAAAATATAGTAAATAATAAATAATTTGACCATAAATTAAAAAAGAAAATGCAATAGATTTCTTCATGAACACCTTTACAGTAACTGTAAAGGAGTAGTATCCTTAGATGTGCTTGAGTTACACTATGCATTTGTCTCTGTGGCCTGCTGTACTGCACACTGATTTCCTTCTAAATAAAGGAACTTTCTTCCATAATGGCATTACTTAGTCCACAATGGGAACTGACTTCTTAAATTTTATCCAGAAATAAGATAATAACTGCATTCTAAATAGCAAACAATCACAGTGGAATGAGCTAAAATTTCTACATAAGAATGAGATTGCAAATATTTGTGAAATAGAGAATAGAGGAATTAAGCAGAAGAGAAGAATGAATTAATGATTTGCACTTAGAGAAGCTGTGGTTCTAACCCAAAATTCTCTTGAAAATTTAAGTTCCATACTGTTTAATTATACTGCATGATACCTCAAAAGCAAACCAATCTTTATTATTAACACCATATTTCATAGTGTTCTAGATATATTTACAGCATAGATACTAAACTGCCCTGCAGAAAAGATCTGGCAACCTGGGGTTTTGGCAACAAGGAGAAATTTAGTTAGGTCTCAATTATTTTGAGCTTTTGAATATTAATAAATAAGCTTCTCACATTCCTGGAATCACTGAGTACATTAGTTACAGCTTGCTGTCTATAAGCAAAAAACTCTGCCACTGACCCCTTAAATTTGCTGTCACTAATTAAATTAATTACTAACTGCAAATGCATGTATACAGTTCCTGTAAGACTTCCTTGATTACCTAGCTTAACTGTTTTAATCAAAACTTCAATGTGCTCAACATAGTTAGGCAAGAATTCAGTGAAATAGCATCCAGAAGAATGACACATAGACCAGCTGTGAGACACAGAGCTCTCTCATTGAATCCACTCCCCTGGTTAATAAACTAGTAGATCTCTTTCCTGGAAAGACTGATAGCCTCTGGAAAAAAATAACACTGAATACAGACATTGCAACCTTTAAATATCATTCTCAAGCCAAAGAGATGCTACAAACTTCATGTCATAAGGAACTTCATTTGTGGTACCATTTTACAGTCACTCTGTCACGTATTTAAAAACTGTAAGACTTTGTAACATTATGTAGTACAAACATTGAATCAGTACAAGCTGTGGTAGATGAAGAAAAAACAAGCAATAGGCAACAGCAAGCAATATAGGTCTGTCTCTCAAGTATCTCATAGCAGCCTGGGTTCAGGCAACCTGGCACTTTGGAAAATGACTGCTGAGGTGGCAGGAGACCAGCACAGCCATCCTGCTCTACTGGGCTGCAGGAATCCCCACTGCTAGGAGCATCATTCTTGGGGGTGTACAGCAAAGGAAAGCAGAGCCTGAGGCATCAGCAGTCCTTTGGGATACTAGTTAGTAAGAAGACACCATAGAAACAGTGGGATTTAACAGGTGACCTCCAGATGTGCAAGTAAAGCGAACATAAGGAGTCTCCCTGCTCAGACTTACACATCTTTTTCAGATGCAAGGGACAAACCACTATTTGGAAGAACTTGTGTAATTGCTAAAGGCAACTAGCAACAATTCAAATATGAGAGAAATGACACTGATATAACAGGACAATACTGGCATCCAGTGGATTTTAAAAGATGCCATGCTTGGGGTGGTTTTTTTTTTTTTTTTTTTTTTTTTTTTTTTTTTTGTGATTTTTTTTGTTTGTTTGATTGGTTTGGTGCTTTTTGTTTCTGTAAAGAAATGTTTCCTTTTAAAACATATTTTTGGTGCATCTCCCACATTTTGTCGACTAAGACCACAGTAAATACTGTGATTTTTCTTAAAACAAAATGGAGAAATTTTTGTTTCAGCTCTTCCTAATTCAGTTTTGGCACTCAATAAGGTAATTCGTTGCAGCAAGAAATAAGAACATGTAGGAGCATTTCAGTCCAGTAGAGTGTATGCTCTACCAAGAGCTAGGCAGCAGAGGCCTTCAAATCCTGATGGTTCATGTTACAAGAAGCAGTCCAAAGCTTACCTCTGCTCAGATAAAGGAGCAGACAAAAGAGTAAGAAAATTAAATCTTATGAGGGAACTAAGAGGAGTGGGGGGGAAAGAGAAAGGAACAGGCATAACCTTGTTTATGAAGGACTTAACAATAGCAAAGAGTTGCCATGTTAGGCAGGGAACACAGCTGGGCAAACTGCATGGCTTTTCACAGAAACTCCAGGAGTCAATAGAATAGTTTATGGATTGGGCACAGGAAAACACTCTTGTAGAAACTTGCTGGCAACACTAACTCTGAAGAAGAGCTTTGCTTTGGTTCACATCAAATGTAGGTTGAGCAGTCTTGGGCATACACACACAAACATACACACACACACACACTCTCCACAGAAGACTGAACCTCCTCTGCTGTCTCTGCAGAGATCACTCTGACCTAGGACTGCAGGAAAGCAGCTCATTCAAGGGGATGCTTTGCCCTCTCTGGTATCGTGGGCAGATGAAGTGGCGGGTTTCGTGACATGGACTTCTCCATCCAACCACAGCATCATCTTTTGGTTGCTAAGCCAGGTTTCACCAATCAACAGTGTGATTGTACAAGATTCTGCAGACCATTACCAGCATAATGGGTTTCTGCTGTAAATTTCTTTTGGTTTATTTCTAACAATTTTGCCCCCAAATTTTGGCTTTTTAGATAACTACCTCAAAGTAAACCTCCCACCAATGTATTGGTTTGAAATTCCAATCTCTCAAGATATTTAAGCTTATTCACAAATGTAAACACATACTTCACTCAACTGGAATGTTAGCTGAAGCAGAAATGCAATTAAATTTGCAAAACTCACAAAAATGAAACACTGTACATTTCACTGACATTCCTGTCTTAAGAACAGTTGTCGAGTTCTAAAATACCTGTGTCTTGTAGCAAACCAAAGAAAAAACAGAAGCAATTATCACTTTATTCTGCCTAGAAAAACAGTGTAAAACTGGACAGTCCTGTTGGGTTAGAGAATGATAGGAGAGCAGTCTACAAGATGAGGCTTGTTAGAGCTTGAAACATCCCCCTCTATCTACTCTATCTTTTCTATGTTTCTATGTATTAGAAGCATTTGCACACTGGCTCACATTTGAGTCAGCTCAGTCACATACAGTGTTCCAACTTATTTCTGTAAGAATTAATAAAATAACCCCAGGTACGTTGCAGGAAAAAAAGCTTACACTCAGACTTCTGTTACAGAAGATAATGGGCAGATCATAACACTCACTTCATCAATGAGTGTTTTATCTCTTCTATAGCTACAGGAGTCACTCCTTCTGCAGATAGAGATGAGTTTTTATTTACCTGGATGAATAATATAATAAAGTAATTTTTTCCACATTTCACCAGTTTTCAGGATTATAAATTCCACTATAGTCAATACCATTCAAACGTGAGACCAGATATCTTCATGTTTACAATACTTTTTTTTGGCACAGCTTGTCAATACTCAGTCAATCCTGGAAAATCTGATAAGGAATGTTTTCATGCTAGTGTACCTTGGTGTCTTTGTTAGCCCAGGCCATTTGAAACCTTGTGGTTCTCACCTTGTTCTGCACACTATGTCCTAATAGACTGTCTATCTCAGATGCTAAATTAGCTTCTACCTCTCACTCCTTTTATAGGATTACAGAATCGATCAAGAAAAGATCTCTAAGATCATTGAGTTCAGCTCTTAATCTAACACTGCCATCTTCACTAAATCCCCAAGTGCCATATTACGTGTCTACTACATACTTCCAAGGATGGTGACTCAACCAATTCCCTGTTCCAAGCCTGTTCCAATGCTTGACTACCCTTTCAGAGAAGAAACTTTCCCTAATATCAAATCTACACCTCTCCTGATATAGCCTGAGGTCATTTCCTGTTGCCATGTCACTTGTTACCTGGGAGAAGAGGCTGAGTCCACCTTGTTACAGTCTCCTTTCAGGCAGTTGTAGAGAGCTGTTTCCCTTGAGCCTCCTTTTCTCTGGGATAAACATGCCCAGCTCCCTCAGCTGCTCCTCATCAGACTGTGCTCCAGACCCTTCACCATCTCTGTTGCCCTTCTCTGGACTCGCTCAATGACTTTCTTGTAGTGAGGGGCCTAGAACAGGACAGAAAACTCAAAGTGTGCACTCGATCCCCTCATCCTGACCATTGATAAAGATATTAAACAGAACTGAGCCCAAAACTGAACCCTGGAGAACACTACTAGTGACTGTTCTCCAGTTGGGTTTAACTCCATTCACCACAATGGATTTGTGGTGGGCTGAGCTACCCAGCCAGTTTTTTAACCAGAGTGCACCTGTCCTAACCATGACCAGACAGTTTCTCCAAAAGAATGCTGTGCGAGACAGTGTCAAAGGCTTTACTAAACAAAAAACACCCACAGCCTTTCTCTCATCCACTAAACAGGTCACTCTATCATAGAAGGACATCAGGTTGGTTGAGCAGGACCTGCCTTTCCTAAACCCATGCTGGCTGTTCCTGATGCGCTGGTAGTCCTGCATGTGCCATGTGATGGCACTCAGGTTGATCTGCTTCATGACCTTCCCCAGCACTGAGGTCAGGCTGACAGGCCTGTAGTTTTCAAGATCTTCCTTCCAACCCTTCTTGGAGATGGGCATTGCACAGGCCAACCTCTGGTTGTCTGGGACCTCCCTGGTTAGTCAGGACTGCTGGCAAATGATTGAAAGAGGCTTGGTGAACTCTTGTGCCAACTCCAATAGAAAAACCTAATTGTGTTTGTTTAAGCAGGTCCTTAATAAAATGGTTAACTGCTACGTTGCTTTCACTTTTCCAGTGAGACGTGGCTGACAGCAGCATAGGAAGAACAATATCTTCACTTGGGTAAAGAAAAAGCACTGCTGAAAACTTCCCAAAGTCAGGCTGGGTGCAATTCTGGACTACAAGTGAGTATGACACCACAGCATGACCCTCACTAAATTCTACATTTCAGTCCTTCAGAGGTGAGAAGGAGTCTCAGCTCATGCTCAGCATGGGCTTTAATAAGGCTTCTAGTGTCCTGGAATCCTGGAGAGAAACCTTGAGGACCATTACCTCATTGCCAGATTGAGCAGGCATCTATGCGGTTTTCACACCTTCTTATACAGTTATGCGCAGCTTCATTATCCTTCCTTACTTTCTCCAAATTAGTTTTGCAATGAATTCAAAATGACATTAGCACTGATAGGCAAAGAAAAATCTCTGAGCTTAGAGAGAAAAGATGAATGGGGCTGGGAAAACTAGATTTTAACATGATGGGCTTACTGGCTTAAGTGGATCTGATAATTATGAATGTAGGAGTTTGTTTCTTAGATTCAAACACTTAAATAACCCTGTATATTTACTACAAAAACTCAGAAAGGGATCTTTTGTTGGAAAGGTTTGGGTTAGAAGAAGGGTTCAAGAAAGCAGAGTTTTCAAAGGAACACATCTTCATTTGAGATGGGTTAAGCATGTTGCTAACAAAGCTGAGATTGTGGGTTTGATCCTTGTATAGGCCATTCACTTAAGAGTTGGACTTGATGATCCTTGTGGGTCCCTTCCAACTCAGACTATTCCATGAGTCCACTGTTGCCTCAGGAAAAGGCCATGTCCCACACAGGTCTATCATTTCAAGACATCTGTTTTCTCACCACCTTCCTGGTATACAAATGTTATAAAAAGGAAGAGCAAGCAATGGACCTACTGCAGAAGAAAACAGGATGGACATATAAACTTGTATGCACACATATAAAACACACGACCATGTATGACAACCCTGTGATGTCCACAAAAGTTCTACTTGCTGAAGCTCGTACTATTAACCCTAACCCACTGCTTAGTGTGACAGCTGTCAAGCTGCTCACACATGAGACAGTCATTGTATTTACCAAGTCTAGCTGTGGGGATTTTTTTAAGTAGACTGGGATGTATGAATCAAACAACTGTTGAAATATAAATCTCCATGGACACATGCGTGTCTAATGCATGTAGAGAGTGAAGACATTTTCTAGACATTATTAACAGACCAACTGAACATGAAACCTTAACTTTCTGAAAAGGATTTTTGAACAGATTCAAAGCAGCATCTTAATTAGAAGTACTTTTGCCCTGTGACTCCTAGGGCAACAGGCTGCATCCTGCCTAGCACAGCAGGAACTGAAATCTGACATTATCTAACAGCTATTTACCAGCCCATACAAAATGAACTGACATGGTTAACTTGACCTACAAAGACCTACAGTCAAGAAAATTGGAATACTTTTTACCCTTAAATACAGCCCAGGTGACCAGCAAATGCTGTAATTCTGTTCTGGAGTGCTGTTGTGGGTCAATATCTAATTAAAAAAGGTATTTTAGTGTTCTGCTGAACTACTTCTGAAATATGCTGTCCACTATCGGTTTTCACATTTTTGAAAGTGAAAAATCACTTCAGCTAAAGGAAATTTAGCTGAAATTCACATGTTCATGAATGACATTCTCAGAAACTACTGTCACATACTCAATTCTAACAAATTATACAATGAACTCTTTGGTATGAAGTTTAGTCACACTTAGAACTGTTGCACTTTATTCCAACAGCATCTACTAAAATACAGAAATTATATATTTCTCAATAGTTCTTTCTCTTTTCTCTAGCCAGGCAGACAGCGGACTCTCTCTATTTCAGGCATATTAGCTGACTTCCAAGGAGAAGCCTAGTAATGTATACAGTTCTTTATATTTTACATTCTTTTTACATCTCCAGTGACCGGGATTAAGCAAAAGAGAATGAACATTATAAGACAGACAATGAAATCTTTGCTTCAACCTGGCATGGCAAATTTCTTAATTTTGTTTTCCTGGGATTAATATTGTTTATCTTTAAAGTACAATACAAGGAGCACTACAAGCTTCTGTACCTAAAACTACTCTTATAGGTCACACCTCTGAAGTTATTTAACAACTGAGACTGTGTTGTAATAAAATTCAAGCAATGCTGAAGGACTATAAAGTCAGAAACCATTTGTTGTGTGGATGGCTAATAGAAAAATGGCAGCTGCACTTCCATAGCTGCTTAGATCTCTCCCCTGCTTTGATCATCATCTGCTTCTCCAAAAGATGTACAGGGGCTTTATACCACTTACCAGTAAAAAAGGAAAAGACTGTTTTCTTGGTACTTCTCTGACCATAATTCCATATTTCTCAGTGTACAGATAATTAGCCTGTAACTTAGAAATTCCTAGGAGTTTAAGCATAACATCTGTATATTATTGAAAACAGAATATATCAATGTGAAGATTGCGCACTGAGAACAGAGCACTAAACTCAGTTCTAGTTAAGTATTCTCCAGCTGCTGGAAAAACTCTGCAGTTCCATGTTGACCCCCTTCATGTAGTTGCTTTGCACAGGTTTTACTTGTATCACACAACATCAGGAGATATCCAGCCATGATTTACAGACTTCCAGGAGCTCTCCTGGCTGCCAAGACTTTCCAAAGGTGATTGTGAGCAGCCACTGCTAGGTGTCCACCAGCTCTCTCAGCACTTATTGATTTATCCCATCAGAAGGCATGGACTTATACATGTCAAGTTTACCTAGATGTTCTCTAACCCAATTCTCCTCGACCAAGGGAAAATCTTCCTTCCTTCCTTCCTGTACCCTGGCCTCCTGGGTCAGAGATTTGTATGGGCTGCTCTTATGGGTGAAGACCGAAACAAAGATGGTGTTCAGTACTCTGCCTTCTCTGCTTCCTCTTGTTTAGTAACATGTCTGCCATCTTCCTTTGTTTTCTTTTTGTTATTATTATATTTGAAAACCATTCATTAAATTAAAGACCATTCATTTTAATAACATTATTCTGACCTTCATTCACAGAAAAATATATCTACAACACTTACGAGTGGCATGGCTTTTTACATGTGAGCCTCTGCTTAGCAATTTGTCCTCATAACAGCAACACAGGAAAAAATTCCCCAGTCTAAGCAAACCATGTTCCCAGAACAGTCTGGCTCACCAGGACAGCAATGGAACACCAAAGCACGGTACAATCAAGGAGGTTAAGGAATTGTCTTTGAGATACTTGCTTTACTGAGCAATTCTTCCTCTTCTTTGGGACATTTCTCTGGAAGAAGCCCAGGAAAAAAGAGAGCAAAAGGACTTTCCAATGGGTGTTTTAGTAAAAAATATATGTTTATAAAGGAACTGGATAGAAGACACTGATGTTATTGTCACGTCACGTTACTCCATTCAGCAACACCATCTGGAATAAGTTACTGTATGTTTGGTACTCGACCTATACTTGTCTCCAATGAAGTGCATGTTCCTTATTTAGTATTTTTTCCTATTTAGTTTAGTCTACTGAAAGTGCTGCAGTTAACTCTACAAAAATTCCATGAAAAAAAGAGAACTTCTAAACCTACGGCCTCTGTTTTCTGGTTTGTGGGGTTTAGAGGTTTTTGTTTGTTCGGTTGGTTGGTTTTGGGTCTGAGGAACTTTTACTGCATAATAATCAGGTTGCATTTGGGTCATGTTAGCTCCCTCACCTCGTCTTTCAACAGCGTGAGCAAACAAGGACAACGAAGGTGAGTTTTACACCTTTTCAATCAGACATGGCCTACACAGGAGCTACCTAATTTGAGTACAGATTCTCATGTTGTGAATTATGTTGCAAAGCAACAAAGAAACTGAGGAAATCAGGTCAGAGGTCCAGGGTTTTTGCAGTTAGCCTTGATCCCCTCCTCAGACTGTGAACAGCTTTGGCCAGTGGGGATGGTCTGGTGGTTTCCACATGGAGTGCGGAACTGGCCACCTCAGGCATGTTACTGAGCACATCTACCAGCCAAACCTGGCACGAACTGAGCTTTGTAATTCCTTTTTCTTCTCTGCAGCTATCCTCGCCCTTTACAAACTGAGGAAATTAGCACTTCCCTGCTTTACAAAGTAGGTAGGGAAGAGGCCTCAGCAGCTGTCAAGACAAGCTGATGAAAGTGGAATGGGAGAGCTAGAAGGGGGACAGCTGCAGGCAAGGCAGCCTGACAGCTGGAACTTCCCGGAAGGGCGAGGAGGCCATCAGGAGGACGAGGGCGCAGTGCCTGTTCTCCAGAACCCGCAGCAGCAGCCAGCACCCCGCAGCCCGGCCCCGCCCGCCGCCATCTTCCCGCGCACCCTCACGTCGCCATCTTGCCCCGGGGCGCGGCAGCCGGTGCGCGGGCGAGGGGCGCCACCTGGCGGTGCGCGGCACAGCGTGCGGGGGGAGCGGCGCGGGCGGCTGGGGGGGCGCTGTGGCTGCCCTGAGGAGGGAGCGCTCCCTGCGGCGGGGCCCGGCTCCTCCTGCCCGGCCCTCCAGCCCGGCTCCTCCAGCCCGGCTCCTCCAGCCCGGCTCCTCCAGCCCGGTTCCTCCAGCCCGGCGCCTCCTGCCCGGCCCTCCTGCCCGGCCCTCCTGCCCGGCGCCTCCTGCCCGGCTCCTCCAGCCCGGCGCCTCCTGCCCGGCTCCTCCAGCCCGGCTCCTCCTGCCCGGCGCCGGCCTTTCCCACCAGCTTTTCTCGCTTTTAACCTGCAGAAATGCAGCGGCTTCGGGAAGGAAAGGAGCCGTGCTGATCGTACCTCGGCCTTTTCGCTGATCTCCCCTCGCAGGTTGTAGCTGCAGGCCTGCAGGTTGTTGGCGATGCTGACATTTCTGTACTAAAACTGACTTAATCAGTAATAAATTTATTTGAAGTAGCTGCATATTAATTTTTACTGAACTGAATTCAGTATCTGAAGGAAGAGGAAAGAAACATCACCCACGATTATAGGTGACTTTAAATGAAGAATTTTATGACAAACAATGGGCTTTAGTTTGTATTTAGCAGACGGCCGTTGCAAATTTCTGTCAGCCCCGTTTACTCCTGGGAAGAGAGCAGTAACTCCCGAGCTCTGGCTCCCATATCAGACGTAGCTTCAGTTGTTTGGATTGGAGTATTTTAGCCGTCATTCTGTCAGAAAAAAAAAAGGCTGCTGAGGAAACCAAGAAACCAGGTGGAAATCAGGTGATTGTTGCATGACTGGTAAATTCTTGACAGGCATTTCTAGATTTTTCAAATGCGGTCCCTTAGTCATTCCCTGGAAAGTCTGATGTACCAAGTAGCAAGTTCAACGTTTTGCATATTTCTGAATATTTTCCTTTGTTGTTATGTGCCCTCTGAAAAGTAAGGAAATTAGTTTGATTCGTCTGACTTCGTTTTGTTTGGACAAATAATTTGCCTTCTTAATTCTTTATTGTCAAATTTTTGGTGCTGACACATCACCTAATTTTGTTGGCTTGTGATGTGTTCTTCAAGCTGGCGTTGTCACTGGAAGAAAAAAGGCTTTGTGACATGCACATCATTCGCAGTCATTTAATCCAACCTGTTACTGCATCTCTAAGCAGCCCAGTGCTCTTGAGAATCTATGGGCTCCTAAGAATTATGTGAATAGTTAGTGTTTGCATCACAGGTACTTAAAGGTACTCCTACTGCCAATCTCGTAGGCATCACATTAATAAAAGTATCAATGAATTATAAGAATTTCATTTTTTATACACTACAGAGCTGGTGTGTGGTTTTTTATTAGATTTCACTCATAAAAGTTCACAAGAGCTGCATTTACTGGAAAGGACTGCATTTGTTTTTGTGCTTCTGTAGAGTGGTATTTTTTTTCTGTTTTAATCCTGAGCTGTTTGGTGTCACCAAAATATGTTGCTTATGCTTACTCTTGCTTCTCTAATATTCTGTGTTTCTCAGTCCCTGCAAAAGATGGGCTCTGTTTCTCAGTTGGCTGGTCTGGCTGTGTGTAAACAACCCCCAATGGATATGATTGTGGATCCACTTTTACACATGCCCGATAGAACTACATAAAATTTATTTCATAGCTCCTTGTTTACATTTTTAAATGAAATAATTTTTATCTCAATGTCTGCAGTGGCTTTATTGACTGTTACTATTACAATCCTCCTTGGAGAAATTTTAGTTCCTTCCATTCTTCCCAATGAGTAAATACAAGTAACAAGGGACTAGAATAAGGTATTCCAATTCCAAGCATATTGGTGAGAGCTGGAAGTGCTGATGATTCAGAATACCAAGAAAGTCAGTGGACTTCTGTTAACGAGACCAAAAGAGAAAACTTAAAGGTAATTTTCAGGTGCTCAAGCTATGCAGAATTCCAGTCTCTTTCAACACAAGTGTCTTGCTGCCCAAGGACTGAATTAATGTTCTCACCAGGTCTCCTTGTGATCTGGTAAAGCAAGGAAAAGTGTTTGTTCTTAATTCGGCACTGCTCATAATGTATCATTTATTCTTAAAAAGCAAGACCCAGAACTGATATGAAGTTACTAAGTAATGCAACATCTGGAGCAAAAAAGACTCTTGGAAAATGTCTAGGGCTGCAGCTTGAGTCCTTGTAGGAAAAAAAGGTGTGTTTCATGGGCACTAAAAACTGGCTTCTAAGAAGGAGTAAAAATAGATAAGAACAAACACTTAATATCTGTGCTATTAATACCCTAGTTGGAAGCAGGAACACCTGATTTAAAACTGATCTTGAGATCCCAGAAGTGGAAACTTGTGTTAAGAGTCTCTGGCATTTGAACTAATTTTATAGAAAAGGAACAAAGGTATTATACTGCATACTGAATTACATATAGTGCCAACTTGCAGCAGCAGCTGTCTATAAACACACATGCAGGCACCTATAAGGAGTCCTATTTATTCTTATTGTTATTCTTGCTCTATAGCATGACTAATTCTTAGTGTGTTGTTGCGCCTAGTTTCTAGAGAGTAAAATAAAGAGTCAAATACATAGTACTTTTTTGCAATTCATGAGGATTTCTAACCTGAACATTTTCTTGCAAGGCTTATTTAGAATACTAAGGTTTTCATATGAATTTTAAAAACTTCGGTGTGCAGATACATTATATGATATATCTCACATTAGAACTGAGCAGTTAATACAGCTCAGCAGTAATCAAACCTTTGTAACACATTTTTTTCTAATCTCTAGTTTGTGATTTAGTTATTACCCTGCAGCCTTTCTTCAAAAATAGGAAAACTGAAGAGAAAAGTTCAGCAGATTACTCTAATACAGAGCAGGTCTAGGGTGGAGTTGGAGCTGGTGGGCTGGCCTGTAATACTTTATTAGTACTATGCCATCTGCATTGTCAAGTTGCAGAAAGTCTTGGATGTAGTCCACCAGACCATTCAAAATCTGTACAAATAAGGATACCAGTTTCCTTATTTCCATGTTTAAAGACTTCCCTTAGTTATATACTGTGGCAGACCCCTCAGCTTAGACTAGAATATGAAATTTTTAAACTTGAGTTTTTGAAATGGCAGCCCTAGGGATTGAAATACCAGGATCATTTAGTTACAAAAAAAAAGTCAAACCTGTATATGCAGATAAAATGTAGTTTCCTTTGCAAGAGCACTGATATCTACTTGTGGCATTTAAAAGTCCTATTTTAAGCAATCTTCGTAAGTTTATGTTAAATGTCTGCATGAGTGTGGTAAACTGCCTCCTTGGCATTGTTTCAGGAGGGATTCTGTAGAACTGTACTACTATCACTGAACTGGGCTTATAGAGAGGTGTAACATGCCATAACACAGTTTCAGTAGCAGCCAAATTACTACCCTTTCCAAGTACTGTTATATTCCGTAGTTAAATGTGATGAGTCTGGGCTGTTTGTTCTGGTTTTTTTTTCCTCTGGGACAAAGGGTTTAATCTGTTTGTTTTCACTCTGATGCCCCAGGAACTTCAAAGCAAATGATACAGGGTTACCACCTTCCCGCCTCATCTAGTTACTGAAGTGGCCTGAATTTTTTGATGTACCCCAGCACTTCCGCAATCCTCTGTAAATTCACTTTCCATTAAAGAGAAAATCAGACTCATATATGCCTTCCACTAATCCCCATCTCCTAGAACTCATTTTACTAATTTCTGCAAAAAATAGCACTTAGAGTAGGTGACAATCTATTCAGCAGGTTAAGTCTCTGTCTTTCTTGCTCTTTTTCCCAGTTTAAGAAAATGCGAGTGAAATTCATGAAACCTGAGCCAAAAATTAAGGCGCTTTGAAAAGATACTGCTTTTTTCAAAGAAAAGGCTTTTAAGTTAGAGTTAGAGAAATACTGGCAAGTGTATTTTAGAAGTATGTTTAATCACGTTTTGAAAGACAGTGAAAAAATGCTGAGAAAAAAATTTAGTTAATCCTGGCAATTGAGATAGGCTATATTTCCCCCTTAATTTAGCAGAGTAATAAAGTCCAACTATTAATAAAAACAGAATTTAGAAAGTCATTAAGTATTTATAGTGGTATAGTGATGTATCTGGGACAAGTCTGACAAAACTGATTAGTTCGTAGAGTAGGAAACGGTTCTGAAGGTAGATGCTTGAAATATTTTTTGTGCTGAATGCCTGATGTAGTCTAGGGAAGGAGAAGTTCAGGTAACAGTTCTGCAGCCAGCACTAGCTCAAGGCTTGTGAGCCCAATAGAAAGATACACGAACTGAGATATTTCATCATTCTGATTTGTCTGAATTCTATATATCTATTATAATACAAATTTGTTCCTTATAATTTGTTCTTTATATCAATTTTCTTTCATTCAATACTGTGATGAAACCAGAATGAAAAAATTGTTTCTAAAGAATTCATCTTCTTGGTAATGTTTCTTTTGTATGGCTCTAACCATCAGTATTGTTACCTTTAACAAGTGGGACATGATTTGCCACTGGGTCAGAACTGAGGTTCTACAACAACAGTAAATGATTGTCACAGGTACAGAATTATGCTTGTGATTCCTACCATGCTAGGACTGAAGAAGTTAAATAAATGTATTCTTGAGTGATCTAGAAGCATTAATAGAAGAACAACATCTTGGCCAATGAAAACACAACAAAACAGAGTATGTTAAGAATAGTAAAACCTATACTGGATAAACCAAAGTTTTTGGACTCTCAAAAAGTTATCACAGAAAAGTGATAAAATTATGTCTGTAAAAATGTTGCATTACCAGAGTTTCCCACTGTGATTAGTAATGCATGATCACTGTTACAGTTTTGATTTTTCTCTACCTGTCAGGTAGAAAGTTGCATTGCTCTTTTGCTATTGTGGCTAAATATCCCTGATGTGAATCTGCATCTCTGTCTTCCACTCTAGAAACTAATACCTTAGTAAAAGTAGAGGGCACAGGCAGAGTCATGGTTTTGTAAACACACATGAAAAATCTATGTGACTGGAATTTCTTTTACTCATAAGAAAACATCACTTGCATGGCGTTGCTTAAAACACGAATTATACAGCTAGCCTGAATTCTGGCAGTTCGTGTGACAGCTGAGACTTCTGTTGTATCAACACGTGTCTTTTTCGCTATTTCTTGAAGATCTCAGACAAGACAATTCTTTCAGCACACCCTAAAGAAAATAGGAGGCTGCATTCACTACAGAAGGCAGCAGTAACAAATACTGGTGACCATTCTCATATAAGACAGAGATGATGTGCTTAATGACATCACAGGGTAAGTTCAGACATGCTTGGCTCCTGTCATTTTTAATTTCATACATCTGATGCAGAGTAAATATGTGTGTGTATATATATATATCACAATTATGAGTAGCACTCCCCCATTCATTCCTAAGCAATTCATTTTTCCTTTAAGGTCCTTTTGTCCCTCTCAGCCAAAGCAGACCACAGTGTTGATTGACACCTTTTACTGGGGGTCCAGTGAACTCTGCCCTTCTACCTACTTCATTGCTTGCCTATCAAATGCCATCCTGCATAAATTCTCATTGCCACTTCCAGTACTTAAGAAATCACACAGCCATTTTGCATTCTCTATTGTGCCAGCAGCATTCAGCAAATCTCTCGTCTCTCAGCTGGTTTCATTTCACAGTCAGGGCTTCCAATAAGAAAAGAGACAGAAGAGCACTTGGAGTATGTCTGCATCCCATCAAGGTCATTTTCAGCCCAAAAATCCAGTGAAACACATTTGTTCAACAAGGAGGTACAAGGACTTTCTCACTGTGAGATGCCATGTAAACCTTCCTTCTGATGGCCCTGCTCTGTGATCCTTCTGCTACTCCTTACTTTGCTTACTATCCTGGCGTAATTCCTTAATGTTAACATTACTCCTTAATGTTAATATTACTCCTTAATGACTAACATTTCTGCTACTTAAATTCTTCTAGAATGCATATAACCTGTGGAACTGCTGGTCATCCAAGTCTAGAAAACTCTAAAATAATTTTTTTCCCCCTCTTTCTTCCCAGGCTATAACATTTATACCTCAAAACTTTTGCTGGGCAGACTTACCAAAGCTGGCTCACCCCGGTTTCTGCACACAAAACAAAACATACATTAATATAATAACAAAACATATATTACAATAGTCCATATATCGTGTGAGTGTATTATATGATTTTCTCATATATCATGACTGTTCTTTAAACAAAAGTGCCTCCCAGACAGACAGGATTAGGGTGAGAAGTGTTGCTTCTTGGGATGGTTAAAGTCTGGCCCAGTGACTACATGCAACGTACAGAGTAATGGAGTAAAATGGTGCTGCTGCTGCTGCGTCATGTTAATTTCATGGTTGGAACTGAAGGTAATCTCAGACTTCATTAAGAATAAGAGAATACTCTTTGTGGGACTATAAAGATCAGATTTTGGTCCTAGTCATTATGATCCTAGTCATAATACACAGAGATGTAGCTATTTCATAAAAGCTTACTATCTCAGGTTTGGCAGGGGGAGTGCATTGAAGCAGCACAAGATGTGAGTCAGTTTAAGAATGAAACTTAGTGTGGGGTATTTATTAAACCACTGATACCTCAGAGGAAACAAAAATAAACACTTATTTATTTAAGAGAATGATTTTCTTGTATTTACCCAAAGCCGCACAAGTAATTTTCTCTTCAGCTTTATGCTAGCCACAGCTTCCCAGTGGAATTCCAATTTAAATCTCTTACATAATCAGAGCACTTTCAGGGGAGAATTTGACCCTGAGGGAGGCAGGAGAGCTGGAGAGACTTGCTAATAGTCATGTGATAAAAACAGTCTTTTCATTAGCCCTCCATGAAGCACGGAGATTGCCTTGAAATATGTCCTAGCTAGTATCAGAAGTAGCCAAGCCAGAGATGAAAAACATCCTTGTGCTCAAATGAAAAGGGAGAAGAAAACCCTAAGATCGTCTATGACAGTCCTCCTAATGAGTTCCTCACAAGTCACCATTTAAAATGGCATCCTCTTCTCACCAGCACAGAAGTACAGGAATACCCTGGACATTCAGGTTCTGATGCACCCTTTCTCCCCTTAAATGGAGAATTGCATTTCAGGGTCCGTAGAAATCAGTCCTTAATGAGAAACTCTCATGATCTCTGGGAAGCAACACTTCAGGAGTTGAGAGAAAAGCAGTTTCTTTCCTGGTTTTCCCTACATAACATACCTAGTTCACCTACTCTGTCTGCAGGTAGCCTGGTTCTTTAATCCCGTGTTTGACAATGGTAGGAGATTTATCCGACTTCACACTTGGAGGGCTGAGACTTTTGTGTATTGCTCTTCCAAATGTGTAACTTGCATCTCTAAACTTTTCCATGAAGTATGGAGCAGTTTATGCAGCTTCCATGGGATATAAAAACTAACAAGATAGGCTTTTCCTTCCCACAGAAGTACTGAGAACAAAATTTATGTAAGTTAAAGGTCATTTCCTCTTAATAGAATAAGCACCTGGGGCATGAGGAGAAGATATGCCTCATCATTTTAATGACTAGTGAAAGAGTGATATTACGATCCAATACAACACTTGGTTATGGTCAAGCATTAACAGAAACCTATCAGTGGTAAAAAACTAAAGTACCAATATATATATTATAAAAATATCTAAAGCCAGAGCCAGTCTGAAGCAGGGGTGTGATATGAAACTGGATATGAAACTAAATCAGTTATAATACTGTTCATTTTAAAATACTGCTGAAACCAGAGATAATCCAAATACAGTGATAACATCTGTATTTCAAGTTAGTGATGGATAGAATTCTGTCCTGTCTTGATAATTTTCTACTGGAACAGAAAGAAATGAAAATATTGTTTGTAAAGAGTAAGTCCTTTACAAAAATCCATATTTGCAATTAGAAATAGTTTAGCAAAAGATACTGTAGAGGGATATCTCTGTTAGGTTTTGAGCAAAGCATTTACATTTTCCTTTCTGGCCAGAATTTTATTTTATTGCATACTTACTCCTGAACATTATTTTTATTTATTTATTGTTAATACCTTTAATTTTTTTTCCCCACCACCATTACAGCTGAGGTATCCTTGTCATTGAGCAAGAACAGAGTGCTTGACAAGGGGGGGAGATCCAGGCAGCAAGGCAGGCAGAATAGTGTCAGCCCAAAGAGAGTCTGTTCTACAGTACCAGAGGAGGGCAATCATGATGGGTCTGTAGATAGAGTCCAGCCAAAATTGGAGGTTAACAGATGAAAACATGGTGATGAGACAAATCCAAGGTCAAGGCAGGAAGTCAAATCCATGTAGTCAGGGTCAGGATTCAGATAAAGAATGTTCCTGGCCAGGTGTGGGCATAGGTACAATATAGCTCTGGCAGAAAACAAGTGTGAGAGCCCAGCCTAAAAGCAGATCCTGGAGAAAGGTGCGGAGTCCCTGCAAGGGCTTCCCAGGCAACACTCCTGCACATGGCTTTGAGGCTGGGGAGCTGCACTGTCAGTGTTGGCCCTGAGACCAGGCAGGTAGCTTCCAGAAGAGAAGGGGATGCTCAGGGAGCATAGCTGCTTATAACCCATGTCAGGATTGGATTTCTTTTTTATTACTTGCTTTACACATAATACATAAAAATGAGGTATTTTTTCAAGAACTAAGTGTCAGAAAGCCATGTGCGGATTCAGTGGGCATTGGGCCTCTGGTTGCTATTTATGTCTTTGAAAATCTCCTTTTGAAATTTTAAAAACCAGGGAATTATTTTATAAGAACTAAATTATAAAGGAAGTGAGGGATCTGGAAGAAATGTGTGAGATGAGAAGATACTCAGCTCAGCTCCTAACTAATATTTGACAGAGCAGAGCACTGAAATACTTTATGGTAGAATCATCTGACACACTGTGCTTCTTGCCAGCCAGACTGCACTAGAAATCATTAAGGATTCCACTTTGCGGTGTACTCTCTGAAGGGAGAGAGATATCAAAAACAGGAGAACAAGCAATTAGCAGTAGACCTAGACAATATAAAATTGAAATAATGGAAAATAAAAATCCTCTTTATAAATACAACTTAATATGCCTGCGTTTCTCCTTGCAGTAGGTTTGCAAGTTTTCCATTCTGGAACTAGCACATCATTGGGAAAAGCAAAGACATGCCAGGGATTTCAGTCAAAGTGAGGCTGAGCCCTAAATCAGATGGTAGTTGCATGTGGCTACAAAGGATACCTTATTTTATTCCCAACAGGTACATCAGATCAGGTATTTGGGTTTCAAATCAAACCAGTTTTCTTTTCTGTCTCTTCCTTTCTGTCACCATTTGAGCCACTACTTCTTATGTCAAAGCTACAGTGCAAATGGTAGATTGATCTCTGGGTGAAGTAAAAGAAGTTGCTGGCTGCCCAGTGTTTTCTGACAGAAGGAAGATGTGTCTGACTTCAGCAGTGAAAGTAATGTACCCAAAGAACCAGAGAATCCTGAATAGCAAATAAATCTTTTCAGGTTCAATAGTGTGCAAAAATTCTCTTCTTCTCCAACTAGACTACTTCTGACAACTAGTCAGTCACAAAACGTTCTAAAAAATGGCGTTATACCAAACTGGACATTTACCGAGTTCGCTCCACTTGAGGCACAGATTAAAAAAGGCTCATTGAGACAAAGCCTTCATCAGCAGAAAGACTGTGATGTTAAAGACTGATTTTTACTTCTCTCTATAACTGTGACATTTATTTTAATTACAGAATGAGAGTGGTTGCATGGTAGTGATCCCAGGCTGCATTTGTAATCAATTGTTTGCATACAAAAACCAACAGTCCTACAGTTGAAATATCTGTTCTGCTTTTTTTTTTTTTATCTCCCTTTTTTCCTGTACTGTGTTACAGAACCTAGGATGATCCTTTTTCCCCTGTGGAGAAATGTGAGAACACGTTTATGTAAGGCATCTTGATACATAGTAACTGGCAGAAACCAGAATGGTGGAGACTTTGAGCGTGTAAAAAAGGATACAGAACAATATGACTGTTCTTTGTGTAGCTGGGATAAGTACTGGACTGAAATTATAGCAAGATAGAAGCTGGTGGGGCTATAGAGAAAACCTTCTAGCAAAGAAGGGTAGTGAAGCCTTGGATTACACCACAAAGGAAGGGATAGAGGCTCCATTTCCAAAGGTCATTAAAAACAGGTTAGGCAAACATCTCTCCAGCCTGGCATATGCAGAAATGATCGTGGCTTGAGCAAAGGAAATAGTCTAGATCTCTTCTTCTTTTTTGGGTTGGTCCAAAGAGATGATCAAAAAGGCTAAATGTTCCTTTGGTTAAAAGACACCCTGTCTCAGTAATCTCTCAGTGTCTCTTAGGAATTCCTGATCTCATGACATCCTGGAAACATGGAAGCAATTGTGGTTTATGAGGGCATCTTTCTGGGGGAGAGAAGGCCTGTGTGCAATGTCAAGAGATGTGCAGTGCTAATTGTACATAAAAATATGAGCTTTGGAAAATCATTGAAGAGTTCTGGAATCAGGAATGAGTAATACAGTGAGAAGTGAGGAGGACAGGAAAAACTCATTAAGGGAAAATGCAGATTTCAAATGAATGCCACTACTATCAGTGGAATGACCGGTGTATCTTGGGACCATAATGCAGGTTAAGAACAGAATTGTCCTTCAGCTACTGTCTGTCACTATTACCCAGGTCATCCAGTAGATCTTAAGAGCAGCCAGGGTTCCTGTTCTTAAGCACTGCAGACATCTGTAACATTTCTGCCTGTGTGGGAGGACTGAAAGATGGGAAGCATTTGAGAACATCAGTGATGTTCTGCTCAGCTGAAAAACTCAAATTATACTGTACTGAACTGGGACCCACACTTTTTAAGCTTCCCAGGCAGCCATCCTAACAAATTGAAATTCATTCTCACATTCTCAGACTTGCTGAATGCCCTTTGAACAACTACAGCATTGACATGCTATGTTACAGTAACAGAAACAGAAAGATTTCTTCAGGAAAATCTCTTATGAAGAAATCTATATTAAGTTATGTACATAGGGTAGGATTTTCTAAAGTTTAGAACGTTAAAGTTTTGAAAATAAAATGCTTGTTGGCTTCTCTGAGAGCTGAGAGTTCATTTTTTCTTATCCAGTCTCTTTAGAGGCTTTCAGTTGTATGTTACATCAAATAACTAACATCACCAATATTTTCAGTTGGTGAGATAATCACTGTTACCTGCTAGTTTTCTACCCATGAGTATTTTCCTTGCAGAATTCTGGATATCATCATTCTATCTTCTCTTTAGAAGGAAAAAACCTGCATGTTGTTTTACATGACGAAAATTCTAGAATGTTGCTTTTGTAGCACAATAGCTCATGTACTGGTCAATCCTCTAAATAGAGAATAGTCTTATTCTTAAGGAAAAATGTTTCTTCTTCAAGTCTGTGACATATCCTAGGTGACAGTCTTCATACAACCTGCAGGAAGTACGCAAGATACTTTTAATTTCAAGTTTTGGAGTATTTTCTAAGATGTTTGAAATAAATATTTAGGCTTCTTTAGTGCCACAGATCAAACCCAAAGTGCAGCAACAGAACAAGCCTTCCTATGATGCCTCATGAACTAGAGTGAACCTGAGGAATGTGTCCGTAAAAGCATACATTTGTTCAGTATTCCCAGTAACCTGAGAGTGCAGGGAAGACTATCTGCCACCTTCACCAATTAATACCACTTGCTTTTTTGAGGTTTCTCTGAGTTTCTGAGGTATGTACAACATTGTGGGTGTTCATCAGAATAAGCTGTTTCTTTGTTGTAGTTTTCAATGTCTGTAGTTGCCTTTTTTGTCTCTTTTGCTTTTGTACTGCCTCCCTGTTCTGTTCCTTTGTGTAAGTATGTAACTGCTCCTTCTGCTGCGAGTAAACTGCCATCAAAGATTAATCATCTAACATTAACCTTTCAGATCCTTGAAAACCAATATGTCACCATTTCCTTTTCTAATTATGATTACCATTTTTTTAGCCTGAGACCTCTTTCTTTGAAATTCTCTCAAACTTTCAGTGTTTGGAAAAGTGTATTAGGGAAATGAAGAGATACTACAAAGTTAAGTGATGGTGTGCATGCAAGACTCAGGGTCTTGCTTACTGCTTTCCAGCATTTCTTCAGACCCACACTTTATTACCTGTTCAGCACTTACAGCAGATTGAGGGCACTCAGTACCTCTGAAGCTACTAATCTACTGCAAAACTTTTTACAATGTTTAGTCTTTTAGTTAAATTATCGGTAGTTCTGAAGAAAATCAGGTGTTATTTTTTAAACCTGCTAATCCAGGCTCAGATTAGGTGTGAGCCTCACTGAACCATATGAGCTCACATGTGTGTTACTTGAATAAGTAAGAATGATGAGAAAAAACAAAGGGTGGGAGTAAAAAACACTGAATCTTTTTAAGCTAATGCATAATAATAACAATAATCATCATCATCATCATCATAGCAGTTGTAACCAGATCAGACTTTTGACCCAGTTGTCCAGTTCATTCTGAAAGCAGCAGAAAGCCTGGAGGACCAGCACAATAAGGAGAGAACAAGAAGCTCATGCTGAAAGGCCTCTTTTGGCACATATAATTGTTTGTGTCAATGTGGATTTATAAGACAAAAGTCAGTGCTCTTTGTCTGTAGGGCTGCATTACATAGGGCAGAAAAACCCTTTCTGCAGGCTAAAAATGCATAAACAAATGATTAGGGTGACCCAGTGAAGGTGTGATAACTTGTGCTATGGTACTGTCACCACATGCCAGAGCCCTGGGAGTTTCTTGTGGCTGGCCAGTGTATCACTCTGCTCTTGGTAAGGGGTAGAAGGCCACTATCTGCTGCCTCTGAACTCCCAGGTGAGAACCTGAAATCAGGCAGGTTCTCTGCTACACTGCTGCTCTGTACTCCATTTGTGACAGGTTGTGCATCAAGAGGGGGCTTCCCTTAAACCAGACTGGGCATAGTGAGTGCATGCAGAGGAAGCTGTCCTTGAGCCAGACCGGACACGATGGGAACCTGCCTGCCGTTGTGCTGCAGGGAAACCACTAGAGAGCAGTGCCAGAGTGCTCTGTCCATGCCCAGCAAGTGCCGCGGGTAGGGGAAGCCGTGCTGGTCCCAGTAAGAGAGGCACTTGGACTCTGTGTCGTTGAAAATGATTTTGGAGCTATCACTATAAGATGAGAATAGTATGGATAATCTTACATCCCTGTCGCTGATAGGAGCCTGGAGCGGTGTAGCATTGAGCAGGTGCCAACCGATGCACAGGATGAACATCCTCTGCATGGTGCAGTTTTATATGCTAAGAACTTAAGCTTTAGTTACTGATTTCACAAATTGCAGTACAGTCGTCATGAATCTGATAAATTTTGTCTTCGGAACGCCATAATTTTTAAACGTCAAATAAGCCCTGGTAGTGATTTTTTGAGTTTTTGTCTGGGTTTTTTTGGTGGTTTGTTTTTGTTTTTTGGGTTTGGGGTTTTTGGTGGTTTGTTGCTTTTTGGGGACTGTTTGGTTTTGTTGTTTGTTTGTTTGGGGTTTTAGGAGGATGCTGTTGGGTTGGGGTTTTTTTTTGTTTGTTTGCTTGGTTTTTTGTTTGGGGCTTTTTGTTGGTTTTGGGGTATTTTTTTTTTTTACTCAGTGTCCTCATCTTGCTTTCAAGACAAGAACCATCTGGAAAATTTGAATGTCGGAATAAATAAACATTTTCAAGGATATCTGAAGCATTAATCACAATAATTTTTGTTCTGACTTATTTCTGGAATTTGCTATCCTAAAATACTTGAAAGCACAGAGGCGGCAACTTTTGTTCAGCAATATTGTATCCATTGTTATTTGCTACAAATGTTACAAAATTATATTTAAGTTATATGATTATTGAAACACTAATAAGAATGCATGTTTTTAACAGTATCTAAAGTTGTATTACTCATAGATTTTTGAAATATTTTTATTTTCTCTTTCTTTCGTAGCAGAAGTTATAATTGTGTCAATTAATGAAATGGAAATAATGTAGCTTAAGGGACTGAGTACAGCCAACATAGCAGAAACATGTAATATGTAAACATGAAGTGATTTGATAATTTAATTTCAATCAGTAGAAATGACCTGGGTTTTTTTCAGATTAAGAGATCCTTTGAAGAGAAGCAGCCAAAGAACTCGGTGTTACTGCACTAAGCAAGCCAAGGAGCAGTACACAGAATTCACTTAATCTATGCTAGACTGGGTCTGGCTGTGATAATAAACTCATCCTTGGTATGATGGGATGTTAAGATACTAATGCAAATTTTGTAACTGCGTATAACTTACAACCAGTAAAAGGAACAAATGTAAAGCAATTATTACTAAGTTTGAGATGAGTACTTCACTTTATTCAAATGTATTTCTGATTTCTTTTATATACAGAGAGTTGTGAATAGAGTTGAAGAATATATTACTCACTGAGCTGTCAATCCTTTCTTTTTACCAAAGTGTACATATTTATATTGTACTTGTTTCCTTTTTAAAATTTCTGGTGCTTATCTGCTTAAATGCAGAGATGGTAATGTCCATCCCAGATAGCTGGGATTGGTTGTTAAATCAGATAATTGACAGCCATTTCTGTCTGCCCATCTTTAATCCAAGATTCCCATGTACATGTGCCCATTCTCCAGGAATTCTGAATGAGGGGATAGACAAGTAGCTGTAAAGGTAATGTATGATACTTACAGTCCTTGAATATTGATATCAATGTCACCTGAATATTTGTCAGTCCTATTAAAGAAAGTAGGATCAGTCTGGTAATCTTTAGGCTTCTGTAGAATATAACAAGTTGTAATCCTTAGCTTTGCTGCCAGCAAATTCCTTAATAAGCAAAGATATCCTAAAACACAGTGCCAATAAAACCTCTCCAATTTGTTAATTTAAGTGGGCTCTTTTAAGCAGATAATTGTACCAAAAAAAAAAAAAAAAAAGGCGGCATTCTGAAATTCTCTAAAAGACTTCTAAAAGACATGGTGAGACCTATCATTTGGATGATCTCACCATAGTGAAGCACAGGAAAACAAAACACAAATGAGGTTTAGGATCTCACAACAAACATAAGATTTCAACCTAAAACACATTAGCTTATACAAATAGCTCTTTAATGAGTGAATCCAAACAGATTTTTAATTCATCTATAGCCCTTTCAAGATTAATTTGGCACACACTGCATTTTTTTTATGCCATTTTGTTGCAAGACATAGTGAACTTCAAGCATTTTGAGTAAGGTTCTTAATACCGGATTTGGCTGAGAGACAGAACTCAAGAGAAAACAGAGAAATATTCAGGAGAGCTGAATCACAACTGAAGATTTGTATTGGCAGGACTTCAGCAAACATAGATATTCATGGACACATCTATGTCTTTAGTGTACCAGCATGGCCGCACAGAAGTCCGTTTCACCTGTGTATGTAGCAGGACATTTGGATAGAAGTTGTCCTACACCTTCAAGGACTGCGAAGTTGAAGCTACAGGGTCTCATAAAATTCAGGTTGGAAGGAAGCTCAGGAAGCTGGTCAGCCTCTAGCCTTACCATTTATGTTATGTAGGTAGCCTTTGCTTGCCTTGGTGTTTATGCATCTCTCCTCCTCTGGGCTCAGCTATGTCTCTGTGTTTATTTCCACAGCATCAATTCATCTGCCTAAGGGTCAGATGCTAGTCACATTTGACAAGGCATTGTAAGAAAATCCCCCCAATTGGTTTTCTGATTTTGAGCAGTAAGGGGCACAAATTCCAGTGGTCTGAGGGTGGGGCTGGCCCTACAATAAGTGGGGACTTTTCGAAAGATTTCAGCAGAGGTGCAGAGGGGTATTTCCACCCTGCACGATGAAGTGGGCTAGGGAAGAAGAGGGAAGGAGGAGGCAGAACAGCTGCAGCAGCTGGAGTTGCCAGGATCAGCTTGCCTAGCAACCCTCTTCTTAGGGAAAGGCATCTAATTCAGAAGCAACAGCAACATCAGAAGCAGCCCTGACACTTGGTGAGCTGGGTGTACGTTAGGGAGCATGGGAGCTGTCAAAACACCAGCTGTAGAGCTCCGAAGCCTCCTCAGTTTATTGGTAGGTCTACCTAGATCTGCTTACCAGACCTTATTTCTTGATCTGTGCATACCGAAAGAACTGTTTATGGCTTATTAAAGTGAAACAGCTATTTGTACCAGGCAGTTGATTTTTATTTTAGTAATGTAGAAACCAAAAGTAATGGAAGACATATTACAAATAACCAGTTTTATCATTGTATCTTATTCCATTCATGTTGTGTTAAGCAATTGTATAATACAGTAGATGATTATGCTTTAATAATGTGTAGAAAAACAATAGCAGATTGTATGAGTAGAAACTACTATCTTTTACTAGAAGTAGAATAAGCCCAGAGTACATTATCATAGAGTATTCTGATCTGTTCATATACACCCTGGAGTATTTTTTAATACATGACTGATATAATCTGTTATATATGCATATATAATGTATATTTTGTTACTGTTGCAATTCAATCTGTACGCTACTATGATGCTGTATTCTACCTATACCAGGCTTATGCTATCCTTATTTTATGTGTCATTGTGTATATTAACATTTATATGGTTAAAATTTGTAGTGTGTTCTTAAAGGTATAATAGAAAATTACTCGTTCAAAGATTTTTGGTACAAAAGATTAAAAGAAACTGAACAGTTTGGAGTGGGAAGAGTGCCATTCTAGAAGCAAACAAAAAAACCTCTTTAAATAAATTGTGTCTCTGCATATGGTCCTAGAAGCACCTGCTCTTTGTAAAGAACCATTCTGGAAGAGAAAGGTTAGTTAAGTCCCCTCACTGTTTCAAGCCAATTTCTGGACAGATCAAAATAACATACTGGTTGTGTTTGTATACCCCCAAGGAGCTACCTTTTCTTTTTATTATCACTTCTATTTTTTTTCTTTTTTTCTCCAGAAGTTGAAGACAGCAAAATATGCCATACTATGTTTCTGCATTTTGTTTGATTTCTGTAGAAGGATTACAAACTTAGGAGATGGAACCCATCCTTTCCCTGTTCTCCTACTGTCATTTTGACTCTATTTTTTTTTGTTTTGTTTTGGTTTTTTTGGTTTTTTATTCTGTCAGGTGATACTAGTGGAGGGGTGGCATGATTTAGATAACAAAGACTATGACTGTTGGCCCCTGGAAAAGCCAGATGAGTATAACATGCTGGACTGCGGAGGTGAGTGAGTCATAAAGAAAGATGATATCTTACTTGGGGAATGGCTGAAACCCCAAAAGTGAAGTATTCATAATAATAGTTTACTCATGATGGATGTTTTCTGTGGTAGAAAGCATCTAAATCAGTGACAACCTCTCTTCCTAGAGAAATAAGTGTAAGAAAACAACTAGACGATACTTCAGGGTAATTATTTGTCCAATATAACTTTGTTCCAATAGAAAAAATAATATCAACAGCTGTATCCCTTTGCCCAGAGAGAAACTGAAAACATTTTCTTTCTCATTAGAAAACCAAATGCAATTTAATCCAAATAAAGCATGGAGGCAGTGCTGCATTGTAGCAAATGTACTTGCTGAAACTTTGTAGTGTCAGTTCAAAAGTGTATTATGCTTAATCAGTAAGCCAGAATGCAAAATCACTGATTCTACATGTCATAATTTTCCACCTTGCTCAAAACTGTTCCATGAGTACCTAAAAAAGCCCTCAGACCTTTAACCACTTACTTCTGCCAGTTCGAAAAATTAATTTACATGATGAGATAACAAAAAAACAGGATAATTTTTTTCTGCTGTAATTTATAGATGAAAAAGTAATTAAGGAGCAACTGAAATGTGGAAAATTCAATTTAAGAAAATTTCTTATACTGAAGGGGTTATAAAACAGTAGAACAGGTTTCTCAGAAAGTTTGTGGCTTCTCCATTCTTGGATATTTTCAAGACCTGACTAGACAAAGGCTAGAGGAACATCCTTGGGATGGATGACCCTGCCTTGAGCAACACAGGCTTGGACGAAATGATTTCTGTAGGCACCTTCCAAGGTCAACTCTTCTGTCATCTTGTGACTCTGTCACAAATAAATAACTGATGTAAAGGAACACTTTGTTTATGTTGCAAAAGGTAGGACCAGAGACAAACATTTAATAGGGTTTTTAGAAAAAAATCAAGAACACCTCAGAAGGCGATTCTAATAAAACACTCCGGGAAATATACTGCTGTCTCACACTCTGAGCTGAATGTTGCAGTTAAACATTCTCCAATTAATTATTTTGGAACAATGAAGTTCAAAGACTATCTAGATAATTTCAACTAATACTTATATCCCTGTATGAATTGGCTCTTGATTTAACATTGAAACAGCTACTTATCAGTACAGATGCCTTGTTTAAATCTATTTTTACTAAGTACAAGGGAAACTAACATGAGTAGGTTGCTTAATTAATGTATACCCATTACAGTCAGTTTTAGAATGAACTTCAAGCTCTATCCTGCCTTTCTTTGTAGGTTTTCTTTGCCATTTTCTGGGCATTGCTAGAAGCAAAGCAAAACACATATACTGTAGCCTCATTGCTGTGGAATTAACAAAAGATCTTCAAAGCTTTTATATGTGGGAGTATTTACCGCTGAAAGAAGAGTTAGGTTTATGTTTTTAAGACCTTTAAAAGGAAGTAGAAAGTAATTTAACTAAAATTTGTTCTGACCTTTTGTCTTCATTCTCACATATTCTTTGAAGCTCAACTCTCTTACCTTTTAGTGGAAATCACATAGCATTTTTTAAAAAAATCTTTGTATTATAGTTTTTCACTTAGTGTTAGCAATTAAAATGAGTTTTTACTTTTCAAGGGAGATGGGAAATAAAGAGTTTATTTTACAATTTGCCTAGTTTAATCTGATAGGAAATGAGGGGAAAATAGTGGTTTCAGTACAGTGCAAGTGAAGAACATACTTGTTAGAACAAGTATGAGTAACAGAAGAGGTCATAACCAAACAACAACAAAAAAAGAGATCTCTTGTAAGGCAGGTTTACCAGTCCTCTGTGGAAGAAATTTAATACTTCCTGACAAACTGAGTTACATAGTTGCATTATGTCGGTAATTTGATGTGGTGCAAATTAAAACCTTCATCCAACAATAGAGAAAAAGGTAGGTGGATGGAGTGGGAAGATTTTGGTAGTGTTGTTTAAGTTTATGGATTTAAAACTTTTCCCAACTCTTGTCTCACTTCATTCTCAGACCCAGAGGAGGTAATATGGAGTCCCAGGGACAAGAGACATGATGGGGGTAAACCATCTTTCCCAGTTAAAATTGTGAAAATGGGAAACGACAGATGTCTGATTAGCACTCCTTCTACTGTCCTCTGTTCTAGATGCCATATGGTTCTATTACATGAGAATGCATTCTTAAATATGTAGTATATATAATTTATGTCTCATGAGTTTAAGGGTTTTGGCTGAATTTTGTGTGTGGTAGAGTTGTCTGTTCCTCTTCCATAATAAGGTGTGTCTCAGTAAAAGCAGCCAAGAATTAAGAGTAATGTTGCCTGATCAAAAGAAGAAAGCAAGTATACCGGGATGCCATGTACTGGAAACAAAGTTAGTTTGCATAAGCTGAAGAGATGTTTTGTTACATTTCTCCAACTGCTTGATCTTTTCTGAGTGTCAGAATTCTTCAATAATGTGCTTTGGTGTTTACCTATACAGCCACTAAAATGCATGACTCTTTTTGGCTCAGAAAAAGTAATGGAGGAATGTTCTGAGGGTTATTCAGAGGGTAGTGAAGCACTGGAACAGCTTTCCCAGAGAAACTGAGGATGTCCCATCCCTGGAAATGTTCAAGGCCTGGTTTGAACAACCTGGTCTATTGAAAGGTGTCCCAACCCATGGCAGGGGAGGAGGAGCATCTTTAAGGTGCCTTCCAACCCAAACCACTCTATGATCCTATGAATAGATGAAAATCACTACAGAGGAAGTTTTACATTTGTATGTATCTGTTAAGTAAAAAAGTATAGGAAATATTCTGACCCATGATTGTGTTGTTTCTAGGACTGGAGATGACATGGGTGCAAAGGCCTCCAGAAAAGTCTGTGAGTGGGGAATCCTTCAACGTTACTTATGCAGTCTTTGCTTCAGACAGTTTTTATCAATATGCTGTGCAAAATGGAATCCTTTCCCAAAGGTATTACTTCTTATAAAAATGCTGTCATGAGCATGAGTATATGAGGATTTTGTGTGTACATATTCAGTAATATAATTGGAACGCGCACTCGGGGGCTCTTCATTAATTCCTTCCATCTTTTGAGGTCTCTTGTGGCTGTGTTAGCCCTGCTATTTTTCCCTTTGCTCTCAGACCAGCCATCATGGCATGGTTGCCTGCTGGGTCAGAGACAGGGCACATAACTACTCTCACAGTGCAACTCTGAACATCACTTCTTGCCTTCTTTACACATGGAATTTACAGCTGAAGTTTAAGCATGAGTCACAGACTCTCTGTATTATATACTCATTTCAATCATAAGTGTAATTGAAGTGCACAACATGGATATGAAAAAGAGATAGTCCATCCCTGAATCCATTTAATTCAGTGGTAAACCTTGCTTGATTTCTGTGGGATTAAAACCCCTCTGAAAGTTTATTTGTCAACTCACACACTGTGTTGGTGACTGTGGACATCGCAGTGGTTAAACAGAGAGTATGTAGGGGTGCAACTACAGATCTACAGATATGGATCTATAAATCCAGGGATAATACACTCCGATTTCACACTTCTGTGTGTATGTAGCAATTCTCCATCCCTGTACAGGAACACCTGGGACAGAGGGTGCAGCCCCACTTTCTGTGCTGTTTTGTAAGAGATGTTTTTGGAACATTTTTCTCTGCCTAAGTGTTCACATTTCAAAGTTCAATTTATAAAAGCTGTTATCCAGAGTTATTTTATTTTGTATTGAAAGATGATCCACAATCTATTTGCAACAGGAAAAAGTAGATATATTTTATTTTTTATCATCTATGTACTATGTTTAGAAACTTACTTAACATTTATCACATTTTCTGAAATGTATGGCTAGTAATAGTTCTGAGAACTTAACCATGAGGCAGGTTTTTTCACTGCTTGGCATGAATCTGATTTTTCTAGCCTTCCCAGGGAGACCCACATGCTCGAATCAGTAAGAAATTTGGAAAAGTCTGCTTTTTGTGTACTTATACATATCTTGAAAATAGAGAGATGGCAAATATTTTTAAAGAGAGATAAATCTATGCTGCAGTTTTGCAAAGGGATCAAATTTGCATCTCATTTTAACTAGAAGATTATCTGGTTGACACTAAAGGTTACAGTGGCTGACCCAAATACCCATTGTGTATGGCCATCAGCATAACTGGGTGAAGTCGTGATGAAGTTACTGAATAAAAAATGCAGAATACTAGATAAATTTTAAAAAGGAGCCCTAAAGAAAAATACATGATAGAATTAGGCACCAACTTAATTAAGTATTTTTCTTAACTTCATGTATGATCTCAAAGGCTAATAAATTTTAGTATTTTATCTGTTTAGATGTTTTGGAGATTGACGTATTTTCATATTGTTTCAAATATGTCTATGCCCTTTTAAATCTGGCCATGAGTACAATCTATGTTAACCTAATCCTCTGTGGTTTTGTTTATTTGCCATCATAAACAGTCTTCTCATAATAAACAAAGCCTTCTGTCTAAGATCTACTCATTACTAGCTAATACTTCTTTCATTAAGAACAAGCCAAAAAATAAATCCTGTGTTCTGGAATTGTTTTATAAAGATCCAACACAAGTACATTACATTTCAGCTGAACTGCAATTAATTCTGGCTGTATCTGAGTAAATCATGTTTACAGAAAACAATTTTATCTTACAGCCAAATTTATTAGGGTGATAACCACTGAAAGTATAACTGAGGAAACAGTGTTGCATCACACATTTCCAGGTGAATATATTCATCTTTCAGGAATAAGTTTTCAAAAGTCGTTTTGCAGAGCAGTCTGTTCATAAAGTCTACGCTAAATTTGTGGTTTGGGGAACTGGATCTGATATTGTCCATTATACTTATTTTCCTTGGCAATTTAGATTGTGGAGCAAAGACTGGATCTAAATGTTCTGTATGAATCACATGCATAGATGAAGGTATATAATTGAAAACATTGAGACTAGAAGTAGCCAGGGACACATATGTCTGAGAGTAGAAGAAGAATAATGGTGTTTTTGTCTCTGTCAGATAAAGTAGTGCCAAGTAATCCCGCCTGGTCATTAAGTCAGGCTGGAAAGAGAAGTGGAGTTTGGTCCCTGCTTGCAGCACAGTATCTGCTAGATGTTCATAGTACATGGCAGTAGGCAGAGGTCCAGTTGACAACAATCTCCAGTGCTCTGGGAGCATTTCAACCAGAAGTAAAACAAAAGAGAAGGAAATGATTCTACCGTGTTTATTTCACTGCATATGTTTTTGCTGCTAATTTCTCTGTACAGGATAAAGAGCAAGGAATGGATGTAAAAGTTTTTCTCTCTCTCCTGTTTGGTTAGAAATGCCACTGCTGCAAAGGAATTCTGTGAAGAGCATGAATGTCCTGCCAGATGGAAAGATGCAAATGGGGACAACTGCTGTGTCTACCATGCCAACATTCATTCCTGTCCTTTAGCCTTCATGGTTAGTGTGATGGTGCAGCATCATGTGCTCTATTCTTGCTACTGGATGAGACATCATTGTAATATCCAGGTTTAAGTTCATGAAGTGTTTTTGTGATTACAATTAGACCAAATTTATATAGTTCACTATATATTCACAAATTATAGTTCACTAAAACCGTTGTGGCAATGTCTGTCAGTTTTAGAATTTTTTTTGCACTGGATGCTGAGGCTGAAAAGCGTCTGGATCTTTGGACAAGGCAGTCCAAAGAATCTCTCATTAGTGGGACCCGACTTAGATCACTGTGCAGCCAACAGAGAAAGACAGGTCACAGCATTCTAAAACAAGCAGGGTAAATTGTCAGTTGGAGGTATTCCAGTCTCTCTGTTTTGTAGAGAGACTGTGAATAATTTGCTTGGATTACTGGAGTTGAGGGCGATGAGTATCACCAGCAGTGATTTGTAGAACTGAAGCCTATATACCCATGTCCTTAGATGGAATGGTTTTTCTCCATTGTATCAGAGCAAAAAAAGGAATCCAAATACAGGATAACAAAATTTGTTTATGCAGTGTAAGCAAGATCCATTCTTAGCCTGTCTGCTTGGCTTGTCCCTCTTTGAATACTTAAAGTTCTGATTCTAAAAATACAGTTTGGAACACCTTTATTTTTTTTAATCTATGAGGTAAGCCTTACCCTGCATGAAAACTTCCATGCAGTTGCCCAGTTTTTCTAGTTAATCTCCCTTCTGGCAATGTGACACATTCTTTGTGATCAAAGGTGGTGTAATAGGAAGCCTAGTCTACACATCTTGCAGCTGTTTCATGTGCCCTTCTGTGTGAAGATCTAATGACTCCACAACAGCTCTATTTTGCTTCTTGGCAGCCTATTCTTAAGGACCTGTATTATTAATGATTCCCTGAGAGCCTTAGCTGGCACCAGGACTTTGGTTTAAAAGAGGAATCCCTGCTGGAATCATCACATCAAAATTTTTGTCTAGAACCATCAACATCCCACCACGGTGGTGACCTCTCTATTATTTCTATTTTCACTTTTAGTTCTGCTTGGAATTAAGGTGTGGAAATGGCAAAAGCATGTTCACCAACATGCATCATTTGGTTTCTTCATAATAGTGTAAATGTTAGAGTTTCTGCTTAAAGGAATTCTAAGCCATTTGACTATCATACAGTTGAATATCACTGCATAAGATTAAACATTTACTTCAAAGTAAGATTTTTCCATTCTTTGAGAGGAGTATGGGTTTTCATTGTTTTATTTTTTTCAGTGTCATGAGTTCTAAAACATTTTATTTTGGTTAACGTTCACCATTTCTTTTGACTAGGTTTATTTCTTACAGTCCTTTGAAAGAAGTGTCTGAAGAATTATCTGGAGTTAGGAGACAGGCTTAATCCTTTCAAGTAAACAAAAAACTACAAGATCTTTATACAGCCAAAATATTCCTCTGTGTTTGCACATGTAGGAGGTTTACATCTTAATAGCTTTATTGAGAAATGCTCTGCAAACAGGCCCTAAAGATGTGCCTCCCTTCTTTATTAAAGAAAAAAGAAAGGAAGCTGCTGTGAGGGACACATAAATCAAAAGTGACACATAAATAAACCCCTTTGAGAAAAATATTAAAAGTGGAATATGATTCTGGTTCTGATTCTAACACAGCAAATCCAGAAAAAGGGAACCAGGTTTATAAGATCACTCATTCTATGAGTACACTACTGAGGCTCATGTTTTAAGAAATAACAGTGTATGTAAGATCTTAACTGAGTATAGGATCAGTTGCTTCTCTGTTATTTTATCTTTTGTTTTGTCACAGAACAGTGTTGCTTGCATTTTGGCATTTTAATAGCTTTGGTTATAAAACAGCACTTTATTTGCTGTTAGAGAACATAAGTAATTTTGAGAAAGTAAAAGAGGAGGAGCTAGGACTTCCATTGTGTTGTGGTTTACTGACATATTGAATATGTTTACTAAAGGCTAAAGGAGGAATATGTGGTCCATGGATCCCAGACGATGGTCAGATATTTACTCACACTTTGTCTACTGCTGGCAAAATGAGCCAAAGAAACTGGACTGCCAAGGTAAAGTATATTTATTGCATATAGGTTTTTACCCAATTTGCTCTTTCTAGAGCTTACTTGCTAGTAATTTAATGCAGTTCATGTACATGTTCCCCATTTCATTTATATGTATGTGTTCTTGTACAAGTTATGCATATAGCTGAGTACTATCAATTCCCAACTGACTTGACTGGGAAGTACCAGGTTTACTCCTTAGGTAGTTAGTGGAAGGAGTGGGGATGGGAGGAAAACAAATAGCATAATCTGCCCATTTGAGATCCACACTAACAATACATTTCACTCATATGATCATTAGGGAGCTTCTACCTGAAAGAAGTAACAGGAAAGCATACATGGCAAAATGCGTAGGGCTGACAGCCCTGCCTAGTGAGAAGAAGACACACCAGGAAGGGAATCAGACCAGTCTTTCTCACATGAGCTGTCTGTCCTGATTCTGAAAAAAATGCACAAATTCTTCTGAAGGACACCACAGTCAGTTAGTCCTCGTTATAAAAGCCTACTGTATGCAAGTGAAGTTTTGATGCTTGCTGGTTTGTTCACTTGTTTCACAGGTTGTTTTAGTTCATGTGGGTGTGACTTCTCTCATTGCACACATCAGAGTTGGGAGAATGCAAGCTGCTCTGGAAGCAAAAACCACAGTCCTTCCTGTAGTAGGTATGATATAAAATGAAAATGTGAGATAATTGCTTATTGACTGCAAATCTCAATGCTTTTATCATTCATACATGGTTACCAAGAGGAAAAGCAACTCCTACCCCAACCTTCCTTTGAAAATATCTTCCTGAAATTCTTCTTCACATAACACTGAAATCTGAAAAAGAGTTTGAGCTTCTAACATGAGTATTAATCTAGAACAGTAGAAAACCACTCTTGTCAAATGAGTAAAGTCAAATACCATGATGAATGGCTTCAGGCACTACAAGGCTTGTCTGCTCTTCATGGGAATGTGCGAATATTCCTCCAGCTAGTGTTCTGAGGATCTGGACACTCTTCCTCTGAAAGGGAGCAGACTAGTCTTAAACATATTGGAAAGGTAGAAATCCTTATTGGTTCCCTTGTTCACATTAAAAATTGCTGCCAAGGGCATCAGTCTTTCATTCACTTTAGTATACCTGGGTGGAGGGAAGCAGAAATAACTCTAGCAATTCTGTTAGTGATGTAAAATTTAAAAAGTGGACTTATTTAGTAAATTAAACACACAACCTGAAGAAGGTTATTGGCTAAAACAAGAGTGTCATCACAATACTCTTGTTAGCTACTCTTCTGGATGTGTGAGAATATATTTCCCAATGTTGTGGAAAAAAAAGAAAAAAACCACAAAGTAAAACAGTGTGAATAGAACTATTTACCTGTAGAATTTTCTTCTCGTTTCAAAACAACTACAGCTGAGTGTTCCAGGAAACTTAGACTATATCTGAGAAGAAATTTTTTAAAATGCATCTCTACCCCTGAGGCAGAAAGTGACCTTTGTTATTATCTTGGTATTATACTGGAATTAATGAGGCTGAAACAGAATTATTTCTGAGCAGTGGATTTTTTTTGAGGCTTTTTTATTTAAAAAAATTACATAATGACAGACTAATACCTTCAGCTCACCTCTCAAGGCTGAAGTATAGCACGATACTAGTTTAGTCACAGAGGTAAAATTGAAAGACCATTCAAGACATGGCAGAAGGAGTTTTGTTATTTAAAACTTTTTTGTTTTAAATTACATCTGATACTGCTGATAATTTGTATAAGACCTTGGAGTAAAGTAAAGGAAATACTTGAAGTGTGGGTTGCAAGATTTCTTTCTGTAGTCCCCAGTGTCTTCTGCTGCTGCTGAGGAAGGGTCACTGGCTTCTGGGGATCACAAGGACTGGATTAAATACAAAGAATACAAAAGAAAATGCCAGCCTTGAAGAACTTCAAGTTTCAGAAAAACAACATACGGATAATGAGAGGCACAGTAGTGATGAAGTGATTTATACACAAGACATGTCAAAGGCTCAGATGTAATTAACATTTAACCTGATCAAAGAGAACCTGTATTACTTCAGAAATTCAGATTGTTCTTTAAGTTGCTGGGATGGTATCTCTGAATTCTTCAAAATTTGTTCTTTCTGGGGCTCTGAGGTTTCCCAGCTCAAGAAGCATGTGTTTAAATCTGAATATAATCTTGTGGATGGATGAAACTGCCTTAAAATTTTCTGATGTATGTTTCCTTTTCTAATCAGTCTGTGGAGATGGCTTTTGTGAGGAAGAAGAAGGCTGCTCTATCTGTCCAGCAGACTGTGGGGAATGCCCTCTTTCTGTTGATGTTAGGATAGCAATTGTCTTACCAATATGTTTAGTCTGCACTGGCTTCATTTTGACAGTCATGGTAAGTACCCATTCTCTCCTATTTCCTTTCTCTTACATCCATGATTTTATTAGAGTGGAGCTCTCTCTTAGTAGAGGGAGAGATTTTCTTCTGCATTCAGCACCTGTGTGCTATGGAAAAAAGGAGAAAGAAGGGAAACAACTTTTAAAGTTTCCTTATGAGGGAAGTCACATTGTACTAGGAATTTTCATCCTGTAAGAGAGAAGACTGAGGTGGAATGTAACAGAGGGATGGGTAGATGATGGTAAAGGAAAAAAAGATTTTCCACAACATGGGAAGCAGGGGATGCCAGCAAAGTAAGAGTACTTTTCACTCAAAATAAAACTCTGTTATGAAATAGACTGCTTCAAACCCTATGGAAGTCAGAATTATAATTCAAAAACAAATTAGGCAAATTCATTAAGGGACTAGCTCCACAAGAGGCTAATCTCAGAGTCCAAATACAACTTTAAAAGCAAAACATTCAACTTTGGATATTCTCAAAAGAATAATGGGGAGAGGATAATTCTTTTTCCTGTTTTTGTTGGTTGATTTTTTTAATAGGTTTGTTTTCTTAGTGTAACAACCAGCTTGGTTCAGTTCAAAGTGATTAATTCTGCATAGTAATTATCAATTATTATAGCAGACTCATGAAAGAAAAAAAGAGAATGAGGATAGAGGAGTGTATCAATATTGGAGAAGTAGTTTTGGGTGTCTGTGAATGAAAATGTCTGTATAAAGAGAAGAGAGTATGCTATTATGACATTATTTAACAGTGCTTCTGGGAAAGAGGATCTACATTCCTTATGTATCTGCATCTTAAAAAAAATGCATGTATGAGTTTCATAGCAGAGGTTGTCAGGTGAATATGGCAGTTGTAGAATCATTGTACTGACTATATTTGTAACATGTAATTTATTTAGAGCTTGGCCTCTGTATCCTATAAAACTATAGGCTCCTCTTTCCTCAGGGATTCCTTCTCTTTCCATCTTATACTGCAGTTGCTGTGAGCATCTGTGGTAGGCAGCTGCACTGAAAGGGAATGAGTAGGAGAAAGGTGATGGCCCACAAATTGAGGTACTAAGGGAGGCCTGAATCACGTTATATTTTTTTGTCTTTCTGTGCCTCACTGTGTGGCTTTGTGAGGTAGGAACAGAAGCACTGTTGAAAGCTATTTGAGCATTCATAATGCACAAGGAAGTTGTGACGATGAGTTTGTAGCAACTGTCCTGTAAAACCATATGATCTGATAGAAATATGCAATTGGACAGATGAGAAGCTCAGACAGTTTCAGAAAACTAGCTTTTTAGAAAGAGCGATGGAGTTTCTGGGCCTAGCATATGTTTATTTAACGGTCTTGTAGCAAAATTAACCTATTATTTCTGCTGGTTTTCTGTAGATTTGCAGTACTTTGGGTTTTTTTTGTTCTTTCATTTCTATATGCATATTCCTGCTAACTTCTTCAATAGCAGCATCATGGGTTTTTTAAGTTTTACTGGTTTTATCGTAACAAGATAGGAAAGATTATTTTATCCAACTCAGGAATTGATATAATGTAAAAAGAACCATCTAGGAAACCAATGCCTTCTTTAAAGCCTCGAGTGGCGGAAAGGATTCCTTTGATATCAGTATCAAAGGAAGCAAGCCTAGTATTCACGTCTTGCTAATATGTCTTTGTACAGTCATACCTTTACAAGATAAAATGTAGGTTTTTTTTCCTCAGAAGCCTTTTGAAATAAATAGGATGACTTGATTTTGATTCAGTGAGCTCTATATTTGTCACAATTTCAACCAGTATATCAACACAATCTCCACAACCTGTTCCTTGTCCATTATCTGGGCTTTTGTTACCTGTTTCAATGAATGCATCATTCCTAGTATTAAATTCTGCATTATAAAAAATGGTATAATGATGGTAAAATGCTGCTTTGATTTGACATTTTGACATTGCAGTCATAACAACTGTATAATTAATCTGGTGCTCATTTGAAAGCATGTATTTACACTCTGTAAATGTTAGCTTTGTATGTCAGCTCTACAGAAAATCAGCTATTAGGTCAATGCCTTCTTTACAAAGTAGCCACAGAAATCCTACCTAATATTCTTTATGAGAGAGTATTTGACGGAATATGGCCTAATTTGTAGTTCATGGGCTAATTCTATTCCAAGATATAAGATAACTGCTCCTTATCTCGGGATTGGGATGAAGTGTGTTCTTGTTCTTACTTACATAGCACAGGGCACTTCCATGAGATGAGATGATGTAAACCCCTCATCTGATGTCCAGGCTGAAATGTAAATGCATAAATGTTGACAGTAATGGAGAGTTTGTATCCAATGCAAAATATGACACGTAATTAGTTCTGGAATATAGCCTGTACAGTTTTTAATATATTTATTAGATGCTGTTTTCTTCTAAGCCTGTTGTTAATACTTTTGGTTCTAATGTTACTTGTAAGATGTATGCTGGATGTTTACTCTTCAGATTTAGTTTGGATACTTTTAAGTTTTCATATTTTATAAAAATAATCTCTGATTTAATTCCTTCAAAGACAGGAGGGCTATATTAGGAATGATTTTGTTTTATTTTTGTAGTGGTTTCAATATCAGAAACAAAAGATGCTTTGGGATGAAAGCTGGATTATAGATTTCAACTGCATCAAACAAGGTTAGTAACTTGTAATTTGATACTGTGATCAGTGTCCTTATTAATCTTTTAGAAATAATCTCAATTATATTGTTCGTATTTTGAGGGTCTTGCAAAAAGTGAAGCAGTTTGAGAAAGACATATCCAATGTTTCATCCCTGTAACCTCTGTGAGATGATCACTCATATTTTTGTTTATCAAAGCTTTAGATGACAAAGTTACTTTAAACAGTTTCCTTCTTTTTATTTATGTTGATTTGTCAGTTGTAAAAGACAAGCCTACCCCGAAATAAACAGATAATCTCTGGAGTTGAACAAAATAAATTACAGTGGCTTCAGTGGATATATCTTTCTGTATAATTGTTCCCACTAAGTTGGCCTGGAATTGCACGAATATATTGAGGGATATAGAACTATCTTAATTTCTCTCAGTGTATGATGTCTCTGGCAGACTTGCTACAGAAAGTAATTCATTTTGGCCAGAAGTTTGGAGGGTTTTTTTTCTATTTTCTTCTGGCTATAAACTATGATTTAATTTGTTTAATAAACTATGATTTAATTTGTTCTAATTAAACAAGTTAAGAATAAATTCAGGTGTTAGTATATGCTTTGCTATGCAGCACTTAAAATACATATAGATTATTTACTTTGCTGTTCCTTGATTTAGCAGAAGGAAAACAATACCTAGATCCTCAGAAAGGGTAAATCTGTAGAAATCTGCTGAAGTTGGTAGGTCTGTGCTGATTGTACACTCTCTCATTTTCTGTCTCTGGGACAAATTGCTCAGCAGATGTCTGCTTTATCTGTGTTCAGTTGTGTTGCCAGTGTCAAGATGTTCTTGTGATAATATATAGTGGAGATACTTCCAGCCTTAGACTTGAACATTAATTTCTGTATACCTTTGATAAGATATTGTTGTTGTGAAGAAGAAGAGATTTTGGCTTAGAAATTAATTTGATTACAGGAACCAAAATGAATTTCAATCCAGATTCGTGAAAACAGAAATGGAAAAAAGTGTTCTTCAATATAGCAAAATGTAACATGAGCAAAATTTTCAGCTGATAGTAAATTAGAAAATGCCATAAGCATCACACGTGAGGGGAAGCAATAGAAAGAGACTGAGGGAAATTAGAAGCATGATCAAAAACTAACACATTAAAATTAATTCGGAAACTTCAAGATGAAAGATGTAACTTTCTTGGAAAAAAGCCTGCAAAGCAGCAATACTGTTTAAGACCTAAAAGTGATGATTAGCAACTTAATGAGGACTGATAACATTATAAGGTCACAGACACTATACCTTCTCTGGATAGAGTTGTTCAGAGCTACCCACGATGGCCTGAAATGCACAGTTATCTGAATGAAAACACATCAGCAGTGCTGTACCCAGGGTATGTAGCACTCAGTGTGAAAAATTAGCCTTATTTTCTTCAAGATAACATCTTTTTTTGGTGTATTGCACCATATATAGAGATATAGATACATATACACTCTTCTTAAAGCTATCTCAGGGACCTGTAATGTATTTCTGGGTGGAATGCTGTAGAAAGCTTCAAATGTCAATGCAATTTTGAAGTGCATATGGATAATACTATGGTGTGGGAACATGGCAGTCCTGATTCAAGGTGAGATGCTGAACTTCCTCAGCAACTTCCTTAGCAAGATATTTCTACCAGAGAGAGTTGAGAGGTCTCAGCAATTCTGAGACTAATTGGCTAAATCTGGATTTTAATTGGAGATGATGACACGATATGTAGTTCATTAAATTTGTTTTGCAGTCCATTTTTTTTACTGTGACCTGGTCAACAGACATTAAAAAATGTACACTGAGATCACTGGGAGTTTTTTCCTCTTACTGTATTGTTGCTCTTCTCTGCCTTCTCTCTGGTGTCAGAATCACTTCCCACATTCCTGTACTTTACAGTCTCTAGGAGCTCCAAATAGACTTGTTAAAGTATGGCACAGGGTTTGCTCTCCTTCCCTGGGTTCTGTCCTCAGCTTCTATGTAGCAGCAAGGGCTAATCATCTCAAGAGCAGAGAAATAAAAATTGCATCAAATCCTGTGGTTTAATGAGAAGTATCTCTGGCGATAAATCATCTTTGAGACTTTTTTACTCTTTATGGAGCAGTCACATTCCAAGCAATGGCTTTCTCTCTTAAGTATTAACAAGAGCAGATGAGATGCACAGATTTTGAGAATTCTTATATTCGTTTGCCTCTGGAGTCTCCACCTGTGCAATAATAGGAACTTTCATGTGCCTTTTCTCATCCCACAACCCATTTAGATTGCACTATATGGACAGCAACAGGAAGCATGATGAGTGCTCCCCCAGCACCCAGTGACTCCAATGTCAGTTGTGTTACTGCTCTGAGCTCCTGCACAGCAGCTGCCAACATGTCCAGGAAGAAATATTTCACCCAGACTGGGAGATAGTAAGTCGATATGTTACTCATTTACTGCAGTATCTACTGTATTATAGTTTCACCTTGATCTCTGATTCTTGCCACTTTACATTGATAAGCAGTGAAAAAGCTTGAATTTATCTTGTTAGGCCAAATCTGGTAAGTTAAGATAACCATCTGGCTTCTGCACCACATATTGGCTGTGGAATATCTGACGTGCCAGGCTTCTGGTTTGGTTGTGATTCCTCTTTTTCTGTTAGGAACTTGTTAAAATGTTGGTGCATAAGATGTCATGCATCCATTAATGAATGGCCCTTGCTGTTTCAAATGTATCTGAAACTAAAGCTTTTATGCAACCCTTTTTTGTAAAATGCAGGCAGAGAAAGCTAGGTCCTTTGCACTAAAGAATGACATCCTCTACAGTAGCACACAGAAATCTTTTCCTTAAACCAGCTGACACGACTCAAGATTCAGAGCATTTCACGTCTGAATCAAATTATAAAGGTGCGTATCATGTAACTATAAGGACAAATGGCATAGCCATATCCTGCTATCCAGAAAGCAGTTTTTCCCATAGAAGAGATAAATTAAGGGGTAGGAGCAGAACACATGCAAAGCAGTACTTACCATTTGAATACACAGGGAAGTATCTGTGCTTTGCAGGATAAAGTAGCTTACTTAGGATCATTGGCTGGGGGAGCAAGTGCCTTTTCAGCATAGATTGTGGAAAATGACAGCCACTTCATTGATGAAATACTGTGTCCAGCACTGATATTTTTTGCTTCTTCTTTCTGAATGGTGACATTTTCTTCTTCATCATCATCATCATCATTTTCCTCAGATGACTCACAGTCAAAAACATTCATCAAGGGTGAAAAATGTAAGAATGGGACATTCAGCCTCATTGGGGAAACACCTACAACTGCTACACTAGCCACCTCATACTCTGTATTTATATGGTGGGCACCACTAATATTCCTGCAGGTATCTCCACTGTATTCCTTTACTCTAACAAGGAAAATTGCTTTGCTCTCAATCAAATTCAGCTGCTTCTTTGCTGAGAATGCTCAATCTCATGAGAAAAAAAGCATGTTAAATGTCAGTGCAGGATCTACAGAACAGTAGCCAGAATTAATGGATAGCAGGGATGTGGCTGTATGTGTTTCTCTAGCTCTGACATTCCCTTTGCTGCTACTCTGTCATCAAACTGCCTCAACTGACTCTAGCACTCACATTCCAAATGTTGGCCACAGATCAAGATTGCTTGAATGTAATCACTAATGCTTCCTTTATCAAAAGAAACGGATCCTGTCCCTTGTCTTGGATTCAGATTTACAGCCACATATGGACATGCTTAAATTCTCTGCCTCATCTCTAGATATGAAGCTGTTCCCCATTTGTGTAGTATTGCTGGCTTGTGAAGTTGTCCTAAAACTCTGTAAACAGCATTTAATTCTGTTTCAGTGATGGTAGAACAGTGGCCATAAAGAAAATAATGAAGAAGGCATTCACATTGTCTAAAACCATACGTAAAGAAGTAAAGCAAGTGAGGTAAGAAGTGTATGTTCTTCCATTTTTACACTGGTTTTTTAGGGCTTAAGATCTTTCCAAATGTGACTGTAAATTCATATTCCTCTTTCTTTCAAACTTTGCTTGAAAGAAAGAAAAGATCGAAATTTCCTTATGTCTGTTTTACTCTTTTCTTTACATTGTGAGACAAGGTACTTGGTTTTCCAGTTACACTAAAAAAACAGGAGGGACATCAGTGAAAATTTCTGTTGTGCTGTGATTTTTGTTGATTTTCACAGGGAACTTGACCATCCCAATCTCTGCAAATTCATTGGAGGTTGTATAGAAGTTCCAAATGTTGCCATTGTCACAGAGTACTGCCCCAAAGGCAGCCTGAGTGATGTGCTCCTCAATGAAGATATTCCTTTGAACTGGGGTTTCAGGTAAAAAAATCCAACTTTTTAAAAGCTAAATGACATAGACTGTGCTATATGCTATTTAGGACAAAGTGTTAATTTTAGATAAAGTTCTTGTGTAGACAGGCCTGTACTGTGATATAAGAAACAAGAAAGAAAGCAAGAAAGCAAGAAAAGAAAGAAAAAAAATTTGAATGTCTAGTCCAAGTTTTCTTCTGTTTTTTTGAGAAATCATATGTTTAGTGCTAGCAATGCTAAGCCAATGACTTTTCAACTCTTTCTCTAGTTATACTGCAAAACTATTTTAAAACCCTTTTTTCCCATATAACTTTATTTTGTTCCCAAATATCTTAGGCATCCCTATTTAACTAAAACCCACTGCATCTTCGTTTGGGAAGACATATTGGTGAAATGGTTAGCATACCTACAAATGCTTTATTATACTTACCAATACTGGAAATGAGCTCACATTGTCAATGAAACTTTCACAGAGGCAGTGACATCGTTTTTTGAGATCGGTTGTCTTGATATGCCCATTCTGCTTTTGCTGTATGCTTGCCTTCAGCAAAGAAAAAAAGTTTTCAGGAAGGAAACCTTCCAAATAAAGAGAGGAAGGTAATAAAATTGTTTCACTTGTAAACATGTGAACATACTTCCAAGGATACAAAAGTACTGACAATTTCTAGAATAAACTCAACTGTCTTGGCCTGTGAGCTCAGGGAGATAGGGTTTTCAAACAGTCACCTTAAGTGTTTTGGAAAAATGAGCATGGGAACACAAACTGAAAGCTATAGTTTCTGTAAACTTCAGTAGGCTTTGGAGCTATTCTTGAGTGAAAGTGGATATATTAGCTCACTGATTTTTGACTTCCAGGTTTTCTTTTGCTACTGATATTGCTCAAGGAATGGCCTATCTCCACCACCACAAAATGTATCATGGACGGTTGAAATCTAGTAACTGTGTGATAGATGACCGGTGGGTTTGTAAAATTGCAGGTAAAGACTAGAAAAAAATTTCAAAACTGTCCAGCTAACCCCCTAATTACAGATTTCACACTCAACACTCCTCCCAAGTGCTTTCATGTTGACATCTCATGTGGAATTGCTGACTGTACCAGACTTCACTAGCAGTGCCTTGTGCTGAAGCAAGTTTCATGTTACATTATCAAGTCAAGTCATTTAGTATATGTCACTGGTGCACATTTCAGATCCCACAAATTATGCAGTCTATCAACATCTGAGCAGAAACCGCCTCATTCTCAGTTTTGATACACAGAGAAACCTGAGGTATGGACAGTGGTGTAAAGAACTATAGCAATGCTGACTGATTGGTAAACACAAGGTAGTTTAATGGAGAAAAGCAGACTCAGAGCTTTAAAGTCTTGTTCACAGCATTGAATTGTATGCTCCCAGAGATGGAACTACAGGTCAGGTCTGCTCTTGGTACAGGAAGACAGCCTGTGGGAAAAAGAAAACCACTGGAGAGTCTAGTTTAGTTTGCAGCTGCCAAAGGGAATTAAGGGAATGATCATCACTTCTACTATTTGCCCAGAGTAGTCATCATCCTCTCTAACCCATAGCCATCCTAAAAGCACCAGCAACAGATTTGCTTTTCAGTGGTACATCCTATGACTAAGGCTCCTACACAGGGCCAGGCCTGCTTCTCCAACTCCTTCAGTATCCTTTTGCCTTCAGAACTGTCTACTCTGCTTGAAGCCTGTTCTGGAGAAACACATAAAAATTAGACTTAGTTCAATTACATCAACTGTATCACCTTAGCACAGCTCCTCTCAATTAAATAGGATCTCTGTGAAATCACTCAGCAACTTCTGTTTTGATTCTGTTCTGCATCAAACTGTAGTGTTTTCAAATTTTCATGGTCTATTGGGATGAAATAATGTCAAACAAACCTCATAAATAACAAATGTGGGAGGTATTTTAAAAATGACCTCCACATAAAGATTCAATCCCTAGGAACATCTTAATTAGAGGTCACTCCAGGTAAAACCAGATATCTGCATCCAGCCTTTGCATACACTCAGAAGAGTGCTGTTTACATAAGAAAGATAGCAGAAGTCAGTTGTTTTTTCTCCTTCTTCCTGATTCTGAGTCATATGCTGAGAATTCCCTCTATGTTAGGCTAGAAGTATAGACAGAAAGATGTTTCACATCTATGCTGCCTTTGTTCTGATGTTGTTGGTGTTCAAGTAATGCCCACCATCTGATTTTCAGTTGTTACTCTAACTAGTAATTGCTTGAGCAGCCTGCCACCAGAGATAAGGATCAAGGGACAAAGTAGAACAGAAACCTGTGTTTACATGCTAACTCTTGCACTAGATGAGACTATTTGCTGAATATAATTTGATAAAATCATAAAATAATTCTGGTTGCAGTGGGTCACATAGTTCCATTTCCCTGCTGTCCTGCAGTCTTGCCCAAATATTTGGTTTACCAGATGCTATGTTTGCAATAGTTTAGGGGGGCAAGACCACCCAGACCCCACTATTTCTAGACTTAAGATGTGTATTTAGAATAGGGAAAATTAATTTCTTTGGACTAACTGTGTTACTATCTACTACTGCACATGTTTCAGCGAAGTATCCACTGAATAGTTTGCTTCCTGTTTTCTTCCATTTTAGATTATGGCTTGCAGTCATACAGAAGAGAAGATTCTCCTGAGGCATCAAGTTCATCCCAGCAGCATTTGATAGAGATTTACACAGCTCCTGAAATACATTCTCTTTCAGATTTTGAGCCCAATTCTATGTCAGATGTCTACAGGTAGCTATGTTTTCCTGATCTCACTTTTACTAATCTCGAGTACTCTTTAACAATTAGACTTGGTGTATTTCTGTTGTCACTCCATGTATATGTTTGATTGTATTTTTAAAAACATTGGTCCTGGAACACAGAACAGCATAGATATCACAGGATCTTCTCTTACAAGGTAGATAACCAAATACTGAATTCACTGACATTATTTAAAAGCCGAGTTGGCCCAATGTTCTGTAAGGAGTCACTTGACCAGTAAAATAAAAAGGCATAAAAGTCTGCTATTATCTAATTATCCTTTTTTTTCTGTTGCTGTTTCTTATGAAAAGCAGATTATTTTCAATAATGGTGATACTTCAAAAGTTAATAGCATCAATGTTCTAGGATGTCATAAAGCACATATGCACCCTGTAATTCTGTAATTAAATGTCAGTACATTATTTTGAGGCATATACACAGTGTCAATATTTGGTTTACAGAGGAAAAATAAAGTGAAGGGGAAAAAAATTGGATGCACTAGTGAATAGCTGCATTCCTTTCCTTTTGAAAGCCTTTATAGAAGATTGCCTTCCAGTGGCTTTCCCTGCCAGTGGTGGATTTCTTCTATCCAACCACTCTTCAGATAACCAGCATTACAATTGTAAACAAATGTCTGCATATACAATGTGCTTGAACATCATTAATTTTTTTTCCATTCTATCAAATTACCTGAGAAAGAATTTGAAGTCTCAGTAGTATTTGTTCTCATAGGCTCAAATATGTTCTTAGAATTTGCTTCAAAATAGTTCAGCTAAGGCAGTTTGAAATTCTGTTGGTATTTCTGGCTACTGTCATTTGTCCTGTTGATGCCATGAAGATTTTTTTTTTTGCTTTTCTTTAAACCATTTTTATACCTTTTTACAACTTCTGTATTCTTAGTGCTTTTTGCCTACATTCTTGCACTTGTTTGTCAAGCTAAGAGACTAAACATTTTAGAAGCTTCGTAGCTAGGGATCAGTGTGCCCCAGAGCCCAAGGTCCTCTCCAGAACATGTTCTGTAAACCAAGATAGAAGCATCCAGGGGAAGGTTCCTTGGGGAGGGGGGCTCACTTGAGCCTCTCATTGGGGAATCTTTGATAGAGATGCTAATTAGTAAGACCTATAATGTTATACCTGATCTTTTGGGAGGGTGCATTGTGGTGTGCATTGAGGTGCATTCAACCTGGATGTAGTGCACCTAAGGATCCTTAAAATAAATACCGAGGTAAAACCCCTTTTTCCCTTCTAACCGTGTTTGACTCTTGATTTTAAGACCAGGAAAAGGCATCACTGTGTTTTCAACATTAAGTAGTCTTAGAAAGAACTGTGCTCCAACTAAACAATAATTTTATGATTGTCTTATACATTCCAGTTTACCATTGCTCTGCAGCCAAAAGGCATCCCAAAAAATGTTTCCTTGGCTTGTCTGTTCTTACTCTGCTCCTCTTCTGGATAGATATCATTATCTGACTTTGCAGGCAACTTGGCCTCCTGAAGGCATTTTTTGCCGAAGGTCCCCCTTTAAATAGTCCTAAGATCTGATTTGCTCATATCCTGCGTGTTTACAATGAACTTTTGACAGATTCAGTGAATGTTTCCTGGATTTATCTTGCTGTTCATCCACATGTCTGGAAAAAAGAGCAACATGCAGTCAGGGAAGATAGAGAAGTGCCCTGTACTATTGAAAGGGTTGTCTTCTTATCTGGGCTCTTCTTTAGAATTTGCATTTTAACAAAGTTTGAGCAGGAGATAAGCCTTCCTGATACCTGTATTTGGCCCCACTGGCCAGGCAGCATTGATCCAGTCTTGAAATCCTCAGTTTTCATCTGTGCAAAAATTCCATTAATATTCCTGAAGGTAAGGCCCAAATAAAAAATGAGTAGAAACTGCAGGAGTGGGACTTGTAATTTAGTGGGCTCTTACAGATGAATCACTTGCTTTTAAAGTTCTCTAGGGAAAGTGTTGGTCAGATGGGAAAGCTAAAATGGAAATGAGAATAGGAGGGAGCATGAATGTAGCTCCTGTTTTTAGCTGAAGAGGCTGTTTCTAGTCACAGTTTCTCTTACATCGATTCTTCTTGAGTTGTAATCGTTACATGAATTTCACTATCCACAATGGATAGTGAATTTTATTGGGCAGTGCTGATGAAGATGAATTAAATCAATATGACTTTGTCAGAGTTACCATCATCTAATTATTGTCCTTGAAAATCTGTTTCAGCTTTGCTGCCTCCCGAGGATGGATTTTTCTTTCTTCTACCAATCACCACAAAATTAATATAAAAACCTCATCAGATTAATTTCTAAATTATTCATCATGTTTTATATGCATTATTTTATTTTCTAGTCGTGGTCCACAAGTGGGGTGAAAGACCAATGAACATATCCTGCTACCAATAGAATGTCTTACAGAACAGTGCAACCATTAGCAACACAACAGATTGAAAACCAATATTCTCCAAAAAGTAAATGTTACCAAGCTGAGAGGCATGCAGGGTAAATTATTACACTGTTTCGCTTCATAAAGAGGTAAAAGCATCTTTTTCCAGCCTGTTGGCTGGAGGAGGTGCTTGCTTCTAAGAGATCACTGTTCTGAAAGATCTCCAGTGAGTTCAGTAAAAAGACTAAACTCTGTTTTTACTGTATTTTTCCATTCTTCATCCTTGGTGAATGTATTTGACCTTAGTTCAACTGAGGAAGATAATGATAATGAAAATATAATTCAGAAGGAACAAGCAGAAATGCTTACTATAAAATATGTCCTCTGGACACACTGTGTCATCATAGACTTCATGGGCATCTTCTAGAACAGTGATCTTTTCAGTGGCTGAGAAGAAGCCACTCCTCCAACTGGTGATTCTGATGAACCTGCTCCTGCCCCTTGACTGGAGCAAAAATCAGACCTCTATGTTTAACTGGTAGGAATTATGTATATAAACCTGTACATATCACCTCTAGATTCCATTAACTCTTACAGAGAAAATTGCTTTGCATCAACCTCAAACATCTCTGGGACTGATAACCATGAGAGAGGGATGCTATGAAACTTTCAGTAACAGATCTTTGAAATCACAGAGTTGTAATAAGTAGCAGCACCATTGCCATCCTTCCTATTGGGAGACTGGGATTCCAGACATAGAATGGGGAAGAATAAGAAATCATGAAAAGAAGAAATCACTGACTCAATTAACTGTTATTGCATTAAGATTTTGCTTAATTTTTATTCTGCAGTTATGCCATCATTTTACTAGAAATTGCCACAAGAAGTGACCCTATGGCAGTAAGTAAAGACAAATTATCTTTGGAATTTGCATGACAACTTTGATTCTGTTTCTGCTGAAGACACAAACCAAACTTTGAGTTACTGCACCTTTGAGTTACTTTTTGAGCATGCATTTTCCTCATGATTTTCTGGATGCCAGTTCAGTTCCCATGGAACATGCAATCAGGGTTTCCTCATAAATCTACCAGTTTTCCCTTTCAGAGCTTTGAAGAAGAGCATATGATAAAAAAATGTAGCTCTAAAACTGCCTTTTGATTAGTTTTGTGAGGTTTAATGGCTAGGTGGATGCAGAGAGAATGTATGTATTAGCATCTTCCTCTTGCTCCTGCTTCTTCCTTTTCCTGCCATTTACATGCCCTTTTAGTGGAATCTTGCAGTAATAAGAATTACCTAGAAAAGCAAATTAACTGCTCTCCATAAGGAAAATATCCATTTTGCATGTGTCTTTTGATCAGTGCTAAATGGCATACACAAGAATGCACCTTGAAATTGAAAACAGATGGTCTGGATATGTAACCATGTTCTCTCTGAAATAATTTGCTTAAGAAAAATTGTAACAATGAAGCCTTGAAACTGCTATTTTCCCAGTTCTGATAGTTTGTGATAATAGACTAATGTAGTCCTTTTGGTTTCTTAAAGGTTTCCCAATATCTTGCCATGTTTTTTGTTTCAAATGTTGTTTATGTCATATAAACACTGAGATTAAAGCCTGTCAGCCATTAAAAAGCTTTTAGACAAGGTGACCCAGTTTTGACTGGGTTTTATGTTTTTTTATCCTTTTTTTTCCCTTGTGCTCTTATATAAAAAAAGCTGACTTAGAAGTGATAGGGAAGATATTATACAAGTGATGATGATAATAGTAATATATTTTTAGTGACTGGGATGAGAACCATAACACTTGTTTCAACATTGTTTAATCCCTTTTTCTCTAGAAAGATGTCATGCATTCAGCTGAATATTCTTGGTGCCCACCTTTGGCAGAATTAATTTCAGGAAAGACTGAGAATTCTTGCCCATGTCCCACAGATTATATAGAGGTGAGTAAAATACAATATTGTGTACAAAAGTCCTTTATTGAAGTGAATTTACAACGTGTCATAGCAGTTTTATGGCAATGTTACCTTTGATAAATATAAATAACCCAGAAATCAAGAAGTACAAGTACCTCAAACAACGCAAAATGAAATTATTTAATATCCTTAATAAAAACATGTCATTGTGACACTGAAAGATTCAGTTGTCCCCTCAAGTTGCCAGTGTAATACATTATGTTTTTAATATTCAATCATTGATTTTTGTGCAATTTCATTTTATTATAGAGTGTTGAATTTCATACATATTTTATGTTAGTAATATCTAGCTTACTGACAGAGGGCTTTCAAATAACGAAGTCTGTCTCAGGCAAATTATGAGTTTGGTTTGATTCTTATGCAACAAGTCTTTGTCTTAGTAGCCTCAATAAAGTACACCCCCTCCCAGTTTAATTAAATCAGAACAAGATTGGGTCATCCTTATTTCAGTTTCAGTGCAATATAATTCAGCTTTGCTGGTTTGTAATAACATAAATGTAAAAAACTTCTCATTAGTAGCACTGGATTTTAATCAGAAGTTAACATTCCTAAGGGGTACTTCAGCTCTTAATCTTTTGGGAATTTGTGTAAAGACAAGTCCTCTGAAAACAGTATGTGACTCCAACAGTGTAACACTGTTTTACAGCACAAGACAAGAGCTTAAGCAGTGTTCAGCAGAAGGAATGTGTATATCTTACTATGATTTCCCACAGCAGCATTTTCATGAGCTAATATCCTTCATTCAGCAAAAGCCTGTATAACTCCAGAGACTTCAGTACAGCTTCAGAGAGAGCTTCACACAGCCAGCTGGCACCAAGAAAACAGTAGTATTAACTTAAAATACTGCTTGTGCTTGGAATAGTAAAAGCTGTGTGCTTTTCTCACTCTTTCCCTTCTGCAGTTAATTGAAAGGTGCAGAAAAAACAATCCATCCCAAAGGCCTACATTTGAACAAGTCAAGAAAATGTTGTACAAGATGAATCCTGTTAGCCCTGTTGACATGATGATGACTCTGGTAAATTTAGCTTTTTAATCCAATTCAATCTGCTCACTCTCAATAACTTTCACCTCCATCCTGCAGAGGTTTTTTTGATCTTATGCCCCTTGTTTGGTCAGAAAATCCACAGTTATTTGTTCTGCTTTGTTGGGGCTGATTGTAGCTGCAGCTCTGCTTGAAACCCAGCTTTCCTTCTCATTCAATTTTTTAACTGTTTCAACTTCTTTGGGGTTGAACTTTTTTTTTTTTTTCAATCAAATGTTGTTTGCAAACTATATTCCCCCTTTCCTGTGGCTCAGTGGTCTTACACTACCATGGATATAGAATACCTGCATGCTACAAATACCATGTTTACAAATAATTTTGAGCAGAGTATCTCAAGCCCATCATCAGAGAAACAAGATTCCTGCCTCCACACACTATTGCCTCACACAGGGAAGGGATGCAAAAAGTACAGCGTTGACCAGCACAGCAAGATAGTTTATGAAAGAGCATTGTGAGCTTTTGCTAAAAGATTGAGACTTAGATACCTTTTGTTTTGGTACGATTTTGATCCATGTCTGTACCTTGCTCTCTGCATTGGATTTGGCCCCTAAAGTTTGCATGAAATTTGAAAAGCCTGAAATTGCCTTCTACCATTTTACATCTAAGCAACAACCTCAAATCTAGATTTATAAATTTACCTAAGGAGAAATCTGATCTTTGGATTTTGTAAAAAAGTGTTAGGTGTTTTAGACCTATGCCCTTTTTTATCTCTGAATGTTTTCAAAAGAGAATCATTCAAATTCTGAAACCCTATCCAGCTAAGCATCTGTTTCAGTAAAAAGATGATTTTAGAAAATTCTCTGTTATTTAGATGGAGAAATATAACAAACATCTGGAGATACTGGTTTCTGAGAGAACACAGGATTTAATGCATGAAAAACAGAAGACTGATCGTCTGTTGTATAGTAAGTTATAAAGAGAAAAATAGTGGATATTCTTCTCAATAATAATTTTATTTCAGCTGTCTAAATACAAACAAGAACCCTTTGATAAGTGATTATTTGATAGGTAACATTTAGCTAGCAAAGAATGAGTACACTTTTTTCTTGCAAAGATGGAAAGATAGCTACGTTCTATATTTCCCCCTTAGAAATTAGTACACTCATCTGAGAGCTATGACCCCAAAATCCATAGTGCTTGGACTTTGAATCCATGTGGCAGGCCTTTTGCATAGTTATAAATGTTATGGAATTTTAGTTGGTTACTTTTAAAGGCAGTGTATGTTCCAGAATTCTGTAAGAAAAAAGGCATAAAGGGATGGGAATAGCATATAAGAGAGGGAAAAAAAGGGATGTGAAAGTGCAAGATAGGGAGAACAAAGGCGATTTAAAAAAACCAGAGAGGAGATAGTAAACAAACCTAACACAAGTAGAAAGCACTAGCAAAGAGCTGACAAAGAAAGAATTAGTAAAAGCCCAGCTCACACTATTAGAATCTAACCTTACTCCTTCTTGGAATGTATAGATATTGATTTGTTTGAACTAAAAGTTATGGGCCATGTGAAAAATCTGGATGTGTTTTCAGTGAGATTTATTGTGAATTCTCACATTACAGCAGAGCAGATTTTGATGCCAAAGTGTGTTTTCACCTTCATAATATTTTGCATTTATGAACATATTTTTGTGCCTTTAAACAAACATATTATATTTAATGTGTTCTTTAATCCACATAAAAAGATTAATAATGCTCTACTTTCTACAACAGGTATGTTGCCGAAACAAGTAGCAGATGATCTCAGGCAGGGAAAACATGCACAAGCTCAAAGTTATTCAAGTGCCACCATCTTCTTCAGGTAAATAAAAATGAAAGATAGGACTAGAACTGTCTCCTACAGAAGAAACTTCTAGGCTTTTAATGGAGGTGAAGCTCCTAACCAAGTACAGAATTTCTATCTAAACTTACAACAGGTGGATCTGCAAAAGAGTGTCTTTCAAAATTCTCACACCTCCCTATTTTTCATTATAATTACTTAAATAAAAAATGGCATTACTCTGGAGCTCTAACAAACAGCAGCACATCCCTTTACATGTGTTACACATGCATGAATGTATGTTTCATAAGATAGGTCTAAGTAAAAAATCCACTATTTAGCCTGTGTAAAGAAAATTCTTCTGTCCTTAGAGTCCACATGGATTTACAGTCCTATTTTTTTTATGTGTGCAGGAAGAAACATATAAATGGCATGCCTTCACTTGTCATAAATGAGCAGATATCAAGTTATCTTTTTTCATTTGAAAAACCAAAATATGACCCAAAATAGAAGACTGCTTAGTCTGTTACAGATTAAACTCTACCTGTAAAAATGCTTTACTGCATTGGTAAGCAAAAAGACTCAGGTCAATCTGTCCTTTTAAATGGAAGAAGTCTTTTGTCAATTTAAATAAATGAAGACAAAACTATCCTACAAGAATCTTAGTGAAAGAATTATTGAAAAGAGAAGGTTGATGTAATTGCATTGAGAAGTTTTTACTGTGTGTTTAAGATTACTAATCAGCAATGATTATGACAGTGGATGAATATGCTCTTTCTGTTGTATTTTAACAGTGACATTGTTGGCTTCACTGAGCTGTCCAGCAGCAGCACACCATACCAAGTGGTAGATCTCTTGAACAAGCTTTATACCACTTTTGATGAGATCATAGATAACTATGATGTCTATAAGGTGGAGACAATAGGAGATGCCTGTAAGTTCCTTAAGCTGTGGGCAGTGATGGGGCCTGGTGCATCAGGATAGTGACTCTCTGATGATAAGGAAGAATAGCTGGAGGAGATTTGGAAAGCTTCTTACCACTGGCAAGGCCACATAAAACAATTAGGAGATGAGTCCTACCAGAGCCCTAGCAAACTCCAGGAACATTTTCCTGCATACCTTTAATCATTTGTATGATTGATGAGTGTTGTAAATGGGACAAATTAATTGAGTAAAACACCACTGCTTTTTGTTTGGTTCCTATGACTAGTAAGGTCTGACTTTAAGTCTTGGCTGCAGATTAATCCCAGTTGGCAACTTCTGTATCACACAAACACAACTAAAAAATTTACTTTTTACGTGGGATCATAGATGCCATACCCTAAGTTTTATAATCTGTCTTTTTTGCAAAGGCCATAACAATCTTCTTTCTCCTAATACACTGTAGGGGCTTGAGTGCCTCTTCTCTTTGAGTTTATAGGAAAATGGCTTTATATTTGCTACCATGGGAATCTGCTGGGGATTGATTACCATTAAAATTGACTTCCATAAAACCTAAGGTAATCTAACAGGGCTTTTGGATGAGACAGACAGAAGTCCTATAAGAGATGTGGAAGAAAAGCCCCACTATTTTTTCTCTGTGGAACTGTTGAACAAATTCCTGAGCATAAAAGTCCTGAACAAATGCACCCCTAAAAGACCTGTTTCTTGCCCTACACAGCAATAGAGTCAAAGAATCACAGAATATCCTGAGTTGGAAGGGATCAACAAGGATCATCGAGTCCAACTCCTGGCTCTGCACAGGACATCCCCAAGAGTCACACCATGTGCCTGAGAGCATTGTTCAAACACTTCCTGAACTCTGTCAGGCTGGTGCTGTGACCACTTCCCTGGGGAGCTGTACCAGTGCCCAACCACCCTCTGGGTGAAGAGCCTTTTCCTGACATCCAACCTAAACCTCCCCTGACACAGCTTCAGGCCATTCCTTCATGTCCTGTCACTGTCACCACAGAGGAGAGATCAGTGCCTGCCCCTCCTTTTCCCCTCACAAGGAAGTTGTAACTGCAGTGAGGTCTCCCCTCAGTCTCCTCTTCTCCAGGCTGAACAGACCAAGTGACCTCAGCCACTCCTCACACGGCTTCCCCTCAAGGCCCTTCCCCATCCTCGTGCCCTCCTTTGGACACTCTCTAACAGCTCAGTGGCTTTTCTGTGTTGTGGCACCCAGACCTGCCCCCAGCACTCGAGGTGAGGCTGCCCCAGTGCAGAGCAGAGCAGGACAATCCCCTCCCTTGCCCAGCTGGTGATGCTGGGCCTGATGCACCCCAGGACACGGGTGGCTCTCCTGGCTGCCAGGGCACTGCTCACTCATGTTCAACTTGCCATCAACCAGGACCCCCAGACCCCCTTCCCACTGTGCTGTTTTCCAGCATTTCATTCCCCAGTCTGTCTGTACATCCTGGGTTGCCCCATCCCAGGAGCAGAATCTAACACTTCCTTTTCTTAAACATCATGAAGTTGGTGATTGCCCAACCCTCTAATTTACCAAGGTCTCTTAGCAGGGCCTCTCTGCTTGTGAGACAATTTAGTAGCATTGGCAGACTTGCTTAGTATCCCTTCCAGTCCTGTGTCCAAGCCATTTATGAAGATGCTGAAGAGCACAGGGCTGAGGATGGAGCCCTGTGGAACGCCCCTAGTGACAGGTCACCAGTCTGGTGTCACCCCATTCACTGTAATCCTTTGTGCCCAACCTGTGAGCCAGTTGTTCACCCACATGTGATGCATTCATCCAGCCGTGTGCTGGACAGTTTGTCCAGAAGAATCCTGGGTGGGCCAGTATTGAAAGCTTTACTGAAATCCAAAAAGATTACATCAGCTGACTTCCCTTGATTAGCTGGGTGGGTTATCCTGTCATAAAAGGAAATCAGATTTTACAATCAGGACTTTTCATTCATGAAGCCATTCTGGCTGTGACCATTTACCATATTGTCCTTCAGATATTTTTCATTACCTCCCAGAGAAATCTTTTCCATAATTCTACTGGGCACTGAAGTGAGACTGACAGGCCTGTAGGGTGCAAGGTTGTCCCTCTTGCCATTCTTGAAAATTTGGACAATATTTGCCAGCTTCCCATAGACTGGAACCTCTCCAGATTTCTATGACTATTCAAAAAGCATTTTCAGAGGTCTTGCAATGACTTCACCAGTTCTTTGAGTACTATGGGATGAATCCCCTCAGGTGCCATAGATTTACAGGGATTGAACTACAGCAGCAGGTCTCACGTAAATTCAAGGTTTATCATTCTCACAATCATGGTTCTCCAGGTCAGCACCCTGGGACCCCCAGAACCCATCATCAGTGTTTAAAGCATAGTGCAGGAAGCATAGGACAATGCCTAGCTGGAGTCATTGCCTTTTTTTATTATATCTGCCCAATGACAAAAGGTACTGAACAGCCACATTTGCACTGCCTGTCCCACTTTAAGAATTCTCAGGGGAGGGGAGGATGGAGAAAGAAAGGGTTGGAGGGAATAAATCTTATGTAGAAGTAAGAAGGAAATACAACATTTTTCAGACGTAAGTGTACCAGTTTGGCCAAATTTAGAAATATCCTCTGAGAGAAGGCACAACCACCCCTCCCCCACCAGGTTCGGGAAAAAAAAAATTTTCCTCAAAGGAAAGTGAAAGAGATAAAAACTATTTATTTAACAAACACACAGGAAAGGAAAATAATGCTAAATAATAAAATCTCTTGCTGTGGAGAAAAACCTGGGAAAGTGTTCGAGTCCTCCCTTTGGTCTCCTCGGAGCTGGGGCTTGGCCCAGGGCCAGGCCCTCTGTGCCCGGTGGAAAGTCCTCCCGATGTGCTCTGAGGTTGAAGCAATCACGAAGTCCAGGAGAAAAGGGGAAAAATCCGAAATTCCAGGGAAGGAAAAATTTAACTCTCAGTCTCTCTCCAGAGAAAAAAACCCAGCTGAACCACTGGCCAAAAACTGTCCTTGGAGCAGCAAGCCGGGTGCTTCCTCCCTCCCCTGCCGCAGTGGGGAAAACCCATTGCTATCTGTGTGTGACCTTGAACAAGCTGCAAACTGCTTTGAAAAAGTTTTGCTCTGTTTTTTCCTTCCCCCTCTCAGGCTCAGTTTAGAGGCATAGAAAGGCACAGGAATTAATTTTTGGGCATAGGGCAGCGATATGGGATACACATCATAAAGTCACCCCAAGACATTAAGGCAATTCCACACAGGAGCTGTTGCCCTAGCCTTCATTTGTTTCTGGCTTTCTTTGCTCAGCAGGCACAACTGTGCCTTGGGACATGAAGAAATAGGGCTTCTTTCTTTTTCTTATCCTTTAAATTTTTTTTTATTGTAGGCAGCATACTTTAGTAAATCTGTGTGTAATGCCAAAGGTTAACACAGTTGCACTGTTGTGTTAAGATATGGTGGTGTCAGGAGTACCCAAGGAGAATGGGATCCTTCATGCTGGTGAGATTGCAAGCATGGCTTTAGACCTTCTGGACGTCTGCAAGACTTTTAAGATCCCACACAAGCCCAATACCCTCCTAAAGATAAGAGCAGGAATACATTCAGGTATGTTGAGAAAGCTGCAAATGAGTCTTCCTCTGGCTTAACAAATACATCTGTAGTGGTCATTTCCTCTCCATTTAAAATAAAGTTAATTTTTTGATATGGGATGGAACACATCATAGAGGTCATCCCAACAGAGTAAATTATTGGATACTGGGATATTGGTACCTCAGTTTGGAGTACAACATTGGAAAGATCCCACAGCTCCAGTGCATTTGCTGATGTGAGTTAGAACTGCCATTCTGTATCTGTTACTTGTTCTTATCAGCTGTTTTCTCAAAACAGTGAGTTTTTTCTTGACACTCTGCTCTAGCCTTCACTCTCAGATCCCCAGCTCCCTGATTTAATGTGATGTATGACTGCAACTCCTTGATAGACAGCCAGAGTTGGACATGTCCTGTGCAGTCCAGCCTCTCCCAGTTAAACAGCTTACACTGACTTAACAAGAAATCATATTTTTTATGTTTTAAATCACTTGTAAGACAGATGTGTAACCCATGTAAAGACAATACTGACAGTCTTTATCTGGTTAACAAATTAGATATAAGACGGTGTAGGAAGCCGCCATAAGGCTGTGTGACCATGTGATTTATAAACACAAAATATCTTGTTTTCTATTTCTTAACAGGGGCAGTTGTAGCTGGAGTTGTTGGAACCAAAATGCCACGGTACTGTTTATTTGGAGATACTGTGAACACAGCTTCCAGGATGGAATCTACCAGTGAAGGTAATAAGGAAAAAACTGCAGGTGGGGTTTTAATCATCCCTGAATTAGTTCTTAAAAAATGTTAGGCTGAGTTTTGAGTCCTGACCTATTCAAATGATTGCAAATCCTTTAAGGATATAAGGAGGTTCTTGATTTCTGGGTCCAGTCTGCCTAGGGACAAATTATGAGAGTGATATTCTCTACAACCGTTTTTGTAATCAGATCCTCTTATTTCTCAATTCTCTGAAAGGGATTTTTGTGGCTTTGAAGTCCTCTACAGTAAAAAAGGTAAGAAAAAAATAAAATGAGAGGCAAGTGGTTATGTTCACTGTTTCTATTTGTTGCTCACACACATCTGGATTTATGGTAAAAATATTTTCATTACTCCTCTTTTATTGCTGATAACTTTCTCTAGTGGAGAACAAGAGAAATAGTAGAACACCATGGGAGCTGTGTCTGTGTTTAACCAGTATAGAAGATTATGTATGTGTCCTCTAGCAAAGAGTTTAAACAGAAATTTTGTGGAGGTATTCTCACTGCTTCTTCCCAGGAGATAACAGAGCTCCAAGTTTACTTAGCAAGCTTCATCTTTATCCAATATGAACATTTGAACCTCAGATTCTGAAATATTTTAGCTGACCTACAAGAACTGAGAGAAACAAAAAATAGAGTGATTCAACATCAAAGAACTCTGATGTCTTGTTTCCTTTCATTCATGAAATGAAGCTGTAGTAGTTTTATGGCTCACATTGCAATGCATTGTAAATGGATTTGAACTAGCCACATACAAGATTCTTCAAGTTTAATTTCATGATAAAAACTGCTGCTTTCAACATCTATCATGATCCACTAAAAACAAGGCAGAAAGGCAGGGGAATGGTCCTAAATGATGTATTTGAAAGTTTTGAAAGGATTTGAGAATCACCAGCATCCATTCCTTCTCACCATTTTTATTTTTCCAAAGCAAATGCTAACCTGGGTGGAACAAATATAACTTCATTTTCTTTCTGTCAGTCTCCAAGATAACTCCTTTTATGCTCCTTGTGTCAACTTATCTGAACTCCTTTAAAACTAATACATTCAAAATCTGCTTCCATCATTCATAGGTTATCTTTTGTTCTGTATGCCAGTCTCTTTCTCAGATGGTGCATCAACACTATAGACTTAGGAATGAAGACAACATTTTATCTTTCAAGCCTTTATTTTCTCTCCCTCTTTTTCTGGCCACATACATCTGAGGACCTCAAATTACATTACCATGTTTTAAACCTAAGATGATTGCTTTAAAATAGATTAATTACTAGCAATATGCATTAGAAATGCTATCACCTGGAATCTGAGTGCTAGTGTCTTGTTGTCAAGCAGGATGGCAAGTTGAAATATAATGTATTTACTGCAAGGAATATTTCTGAGATATGTATCTATGTATGTTGACACATATATCTCCTGATCTACAGGCAATGTTCTGAGACTCTAAAAAACATTTAAACAAATAAAAGTGGGAATATAAACTGTCATTTTCTGCTACAAGAAAAATCAATTACACAATCTTAGCCAGTCCTACTATCATCTGGGATGTTTTTTAAACAAAAAAGCATAATGATTGACTCTGTGTCACAGAATGTTACAGGTGAAAAAACCTGGGTTTTAATTTTTTTAAATTTTGGCAAAATTTTGCTTTCCAGCAAAAGTAGAATTTCTTCTAGCTGTCCTGCTTCTTGGTCCTTCCTCCATCATTTTCACAAAGCAAGACAGGTGAGGTTTGCGTGGTTTACATGAAGATAAAATCTCAACTAAGGAAAAATCACCTTTTTTAAAAAAATGTGGAATTATGTTAGTATTGTCTCTTCCAGCTGTCTTAATTTACAGGTTTGGAGTCAGAGCAAGGATGGCTGTATCTTTAATGTTTAGACTTTGCTGAAAACTATATATGCAAAGAAAGCACTGGCTCTTATTTATCAGGAGGTAGAACTGTATATGGTTTTCTTCACCAGATGAAAAGAATGCTCATCAGTAGCACAGACAGACAACTGTGAAGAGTTACAGAAATATTTTTAGATGCAGAATGTGAAGAGTAGTGTTTGTTGAAAGCTCCATATTTGTCCTGAGATGCTCTCACAAACAGTCCAGGATACTGGAGCTTGTGTGCAAACATTTGAAATAACAAATAACAAGGAATGAAAGCAAAGACCTGGAAAAAAACCCAAGGGGGAGTTCATTAATGAGTCTTGAAATTTTTGACACACTTTAGGAGATTGATCTGTCTTAGATGTATAAATTGCTTGCTAATATGATATTTATCTTTCTTTCCAGCTCTTAAAATACAGTGCAGTTCAAGGGCGTACCAGCTGTTGGAGCAGATTGGAGAGTATGTGTTAGTATGCCGTGGGAATTTACAAGTCAAGGTGTGTATGCAACATTTATACTCAGCTTTTCAGAGAGGAGAGTGTGAAAGTACTCTGAAGTCCCTAAATTTTAACCCATGCAGTCCCCTATATCTTCTAGTCCTCTACATCTCAAAGTGCTTTGGTTAGACTAATTCCTGTGCCTGAAGAGAGCATGTTCAAGTTCTAAGACAGGAGCAGTTCCATGTTCACAGGACAAATCTGGTAAGTCAGAGATGAAGGACTTAGTCAAGCTTGGAAGTCCTGCATGGCACATTCACTGTCACAACTGCCTGAAATCAAAAAAAGGTCTTTCAGAGACATCACAAATCATCATGGGAGTTCCACAAGAGAATTAACATACTTGTGGACCCTGTTTTGGATGGGACTTCAAAGAATTGTTTTAACTGATACTACTGCTATTATCTTTTAAGGAAAGGTTTTATGCCTCATTTTTCCTCTATGTAAAGTGGCTGACAGGCACATGTTTCCCGTTTTGGGATTTGTTTTGAGTTGTAGTAAGAAAATTATTTCATAAATGATGGATAGTGTTATAACCTCATGACTAATATTCTTTCTTAGGGGAAAGGAGATATGGTTACATACTGGCTTGAAGGTAAGAAAGCCTCTGTTACCCAGAAGGCAGTCACCAGCCCTTCTGTGACTCCTCAAGATGCCAACAGAGCTTCATATAGTCCGATACCAGCTGTCCTTCCCGGTGATCCTCTCTGAAGTCCTGCTTCCTAGTCACTCATTAACTCCAGTATCCCTTCTGCTTTCAGTCTGTTAGGTCATCCTGCTAAATTAGAAAATTAGAAAAGAGATAATACACCCCTTTGGCCTTGTGAATGTATTAGCTCAGGCTTTATTAACAGGTGTCTCTCCCAGAAATGGCACTGAAAATACAGAAAAGCAAAAAACTCATCTTAAGGAATAATACATAGAACTGCCCCACCAGCTACCAGGGCAGAAGGTAGCTCCCAATGTTACTTCTTGATTTGGTTTTGATGGGAAATCCTCTGCCAGCAGCCACCATGACTTCAAAATCAGCTGGCTGGACATTCCAGCCTGTGAGGTGCTCCTACAGGAAAGGAGACAGCGTAGTGTTGCTGTTTAGTGGTATCAGAAACCTTATGGGTGTGGTTGGTTTTGTGCTGTGAAAAATGAGGTGCGTATTGTGTGACAAAGTAAGAGCCATCAAAAGAGGAGGATGAAGCAGAGAAATTATAGTGGATACAAACTGAAACAAGAATCTGTACTCCTACTTTCCTTTAATCTCCATGGTCTGGGGCATAGAAAAAAGAATTAAGAAGAAAGTCTGCTGTTTCCATGCAGCCAATTCCTAGTGACACCTGCCATCTTGTTGTAGAGACATAAAAATCTTGGGAGAGAAGTGCAAGACATTGTATGCTGTTACTAAACAGGATAAAGTTCACTACAGCTGCTCTTGTCTTTGGCTGCTCTGGGATTTCTCTGAAAAACAACTCTTAACATTAGCTGATGTTATGGAGTTGCTTTGATTAAAGTGGCAGTGAACCTACTGTTGCTGGATAGCTGTCTGTCAGTGAAATCAGGCAGCCCTCTGAGTCACTGTGTAATTTAGAACACAGTTTAGGAAAGGTCATTCCTGAGCCAGCATTTCCTGTAAAGAGAGAACTATCACTACAAGTGGAGTAATCTCTAGATGAGCATGATTCTGTGAGCATTGCTGGTGTTGGCTTTCTTTAAACACTTACTTTTCAGGGCTAATATATTTTGAAGAGTTTAGCCAGTTCCAGTTTAACTGATTAGCAAACAATCTAACAGCATAAGTGAAACAGAGACAAAGGATATCAAGAGTCACAGCCGTTCCACCATAATGTGAACTAGACTGGATAAAGCTAACTGGGTGGAGATGAGAAGGAAGGACTTTGAGTGACATAGCACCACTTACTCCTGCTTATTCTGCTCCCTTACCCTCCAGTCTGTCCCTGATCCTAGGTACAAGTACAAAAACATGCATGAAGCTGCAATTTTTCTGGTATAAATTTGTGCAGTTTAAACAAGCAACTGACTGCTTGTTCATGTTCCCATGTAGCTAGCATAGCCACAACTTTTAATTGCAAGTATGTGCTGTGTGATTGTGATAGTGATAGGAGGGTTACACTACAGTCTTTCTTTGGCTTCTGTGAGAATTAAACGCAGCAGTAATGATAGATTTTTCAGGGATGCCTAATAGAGGTAGAAAGTTAAATCCTTCCAAATTATGGGAGATTTTTTCAAAACACATAGAAAAGATGTAGAAAATTCTGAGTGAATTTATGTCTCAAGAAGTGTGTGACATTCTGTATCTGCCATGTTGGATACAGAATGGTTCTGAATGGAACCAGAATCTCAGCACAGGAGTCAGAGATGACTTTGGCACAATGAGATCCCAACATAGAGTCATGCCAAATTTTTTAAAATCAAAATTTTTAATTGGTTTCACATTTTTTATAGGCTTCCAAATTCCTTTCTCTGTTTTTAATTTTCATATTAGAAGGTACAGTAAATTTACTGTTTTTGTAATCTTAGCAGAATAAACTTTTCAGTTATCAGTAGTCCAGAGATATCCTCTAATACAACTATTTCCATTATCCAAATGCTATCTAGAAATTGTGAAACTCTCTGCTGTATTATAGTGCTTCATGTTGTATTAAATAGTTTACATTATTCTTTCAATGAGTTTGGATTTGTTTACATTTTTATTTAAAAGGTGCATATCCTTATCAAATGTGGATGTGAAAACATATGCTTTGTCTGTATATTACAGTTTTAACTCCTCTGCTCTATTTTAATGTTGTCTGTAGAATAAAAACTTTAAAACACATGTCTTATGAGTTTAAAATCTTCTAAATATAAATGAGTGATGAGGGACCAATAGAAAGCTTGCTGGATTGACAGCTTTCACCACTGACAAGTCCTTGGGTAATATTCAAGTTCTGCTGAAGACAGCAGAGACTCTTGCTGACTTCAGGAGGCTTAGAGCCTGGTGGTTTTCTGTAAAAGAGGTACAGTTTGAAGAGTGCTTGTGTCAGCCTACCTCAGTTTTATTGTTACTTCCTGATCCTCTCCTCAAACAGAGCATCTCCAGAATGAGAACTAGATTGTTTTCAGGACTGTTGAATCTGTCATATGTTTCCTGCAACTTCAAGCAGTAGTCCTTATTAATGTCTGTTTTTCTGATGACTGTGATGATATGATTGAATTTGGAAGATAGAAGTACAGTAGTGAACATTACAGATAAAAAAAGAAGTGTCCTCAGTCAACTTACAAGTATTTTAATTTCAGACATTTTGACAGATGTAGTCAATGACTACAGCCATATTTCAGATGCAGGAAAGCATTTACCAGCTGGTAAAGCTGAAGTATGATAACCAGCACAGTGCTCATCTGTGAGATGCTTTAAATCCACAGAGATTCACATCCCAGATTTGGAGCTAGTCAGCTAATTCTAGCAAGCATTCTTTTCTAAAATGGTACTCTATACTAGAAGTATGTGATGTGTTCTTCCTTTTCTTGATGATTATACCCCTGCCAGAAAATGGGAAAGCAATTGCAATAACAGAGCTGAAGAAGTGAAGGTGGTATGTACTTTATAGATCACTTCATTTCTTCACTCAGTGGCCATTCATTTTCTACAGTCACGCAAGATAATACAGAGGATAGTAACACTCTATTCACGATGTGGTGATTTTATGGAAAGATTGTGCATTCTGATTATTGTTTATTGCAGTTCTATCTACCTGGCAGTGAGAATGCAGGCAGGAACATTAAAAAAAATCACACAACACAAAAACTGACTTATGAAAGTCTTTTATTAGATTGATAAACCTTCACTATATTGTTTAAACTTGAATATTGAGGAACAGACTGAATAATCACAATATTTTAAAAAATCACAACAAGTAAAGCCAAAAATTCATTAATGTATTTCCAAGTGTAAAACTTCCTAGATTTTATTCACACCATGGGCATTGGAAAAAGACTGTGTTTTGCCACCAAAAAATTATTCTTTATCCCCTAGACAAGGTAGCAAACATATTTTAATTAGTTTGTTATTGGTGGGGGGGGGGGGGGGGTCTCTGGTTCCAAGGCTCTCTTTTTTTTGTAAACAAAAAAGTTATCTGCTTCCTTGTACGGCTAATTAGTCAAATGAAATAAATTAATTTATTTAAATAAAAGTGAAGTGAAATCAGGTGTCCTTTGCAAACAATGCAGGGGCATAAAATGAGTGTTAAGCCTGACTGTGCTGTCAAAGGATGCAGCATCTCTTTAAGATCTATGTCTGATCAGTATGATATTTCCCCAGCTTGTAGAACATCTCTTCCACCCACTCAGACCCCTAAAAATTACTAATAGCCCTTCCATCTGAATTGACCTCAAAAGTAGAAATCTTTGGTTTTTTTAAGAGTGTCTTTCTGGGGCTGTCCTTTCAAACCTGTAAAAAGACAAGGCTATGCAAGATTGTTCTGATTATACTCCAGCTGAGTACCATCTGCTTTTCAGCTAATGAGCACTTCATCTTCCTAATTCCTCTCCCAATTCTTCCCTACTTCAGTATAAAATGTTGCATTGTACTTTTTTCTAAAAATTCTAAATTGGAATTCAAAGATAAAATGTTTTGCAATAAAATATTCTCTCCAAATAAAATATGGGAAAGTTGCCTTTCCTCCCAGTGTAAATTTTGGTTTAAATTTAAATGCACTTTCTGATGTAGAGACATAAAACGACCAGAGTTTGAAATGTGAAAGAGTGGGTGTTTAGAATTTGTTTGAGTGGCAATCCTAATGACTGAAACCTTCCTAAGAACACCGATGAGTCTACATGATATTATTTAATGTCCCACAGCACAGTAACCACAGTCCTCTGGTTCACACAGCAAAACAACCTCCCCCACCTTCTTTTTGTACATCACCTTTCCACTGCACTATGTCTTAAATACATATGCTATCCTTTTTGGAACTGAATTCCAAAGACTGGATTCAACAGTTTTCATAAAGCACTAAGTTTGACCTTCAAGGTCCACATGAAATGCTTAGTGTTACACCTTCGTGAAATCTGCCCTGGATTTCAACAGCAACAAAACAAGAACTTCCTACCAGTGAGCGCCAAATATGAAGCTAATGTGGGTGCATCCTTATGTTCATGACTGTGCACAATTGCTGATTACTGCTGCATTTCATACTAAAAAACAATGGTGGGAAAATAAGTGTTTTGGTGAGATCTAAAACCAGCTCCCTACTACAGGGTAATTTCTTTCCTGTAGTTCTTGTATCATGCCTTCGGGCAGGAAAACACTCTCTGTCTCTACCTGAGGAGCCATCTGGGTAAGCTACCTAAGATACAATGCACACATGGAACAGAGCACTAAACACACTGCCTTTGTGACCAGAATTTAACACAGTTAACCTGACAAAGTAATGAAATTCTGTGTGTGATGCCTTTTCGGTTTCTTTTGCTTTTATGAAGACCTCTTCTGTTCTACTCTTACTAGAATATGTGAGTACAGAGCCAGATTTTCAAAGGGGTTAACCCTTTTTTCACTCCCTAAAGAGTGAAAAGGACACTTCAGGTTGAAAAAAATGCTAGAACTGAATCTTTCAGAATTGACTAAAGGTTCAGGGCTTTTATGAATGGTTTGAGGAAATGCTGAATGCAAAGCACTGGAAAAATTCTGATTTCAAGTACCAGGATTTCCTGGTGGCCATACTGAAACACAGACCTGGCATGTCTTAACTCTGTTGGAAGAACTATGTGTTCTTAAAGAGCCACAACAGAGTTGTTCTTAGAAAAACTTTTTTTCTCCTAAAGAACAGAAGAAATTTTAAATTGCACCAAGAAGCTTGAGGCAGAAAAGTTGGGTAAGGTGTTGGAAAAACACCTCTGAGGAGATCTTAAATTAATATGTTGCTATGATTGTGCATTCTGTTTCCTGCCCTTGCAGACAAATGTACAGCATATATACACACACCCATTCAGGGTACATTTTGTAAGCAAAAACATTAAGCATAAGCACTTCTGTGTATCTGACACAAGGCTAATCCATGCAACTGTTCTGAACACAAAATACATAAAGATTTAAAAACTAATGAAAACTGCATCTCCATATCTGGTAACGGTACAGAAGGTCTGAAATTCTACCACTGATAGGACTGCTAAATTAAAGGTAATGCTTACCAATGAAAGCTTGCCAGGGTGCATGAAAAGTGACTTCTCAATCCACTCTCTGTGTTTTCCAGACATAAAAGAGCCCCTACCACCAGAGAAGTAACACACCCGCTGACAGCTCTCCCAGTAGGGATTGCATGTTCACACTGGCTGCAGAATGGAAACGGGCTCAGCATGAGCTGCTTTGCAGCTGATGCCCCATGCTGTGTGTCAAGAGAACACCTCTAGCCTACATATTAGGAAACTCCTCCACAAGTTTTAATACAATTGATATTAGAAGCATAGATAGAAACCTTTCAGGACTCAAAAGTTTCCTATGCCATGGTTTTACTGGCAACGTGCTGAGAGTCAAGGTCCTGTGTGCTGATTGTGCTCTGCAAGTAAATAGGTTAGTCTCTACATGCACACGAAAATCAGGTTGGAAATGCTCAGTGGCCCGACAGTCACCCACCTCTAACCCATCACAAAATTCCAAGCTTGTGCTGCAAGAACTGACAATATAATTGAATGTCTCAACATAACAGCTTAGATTGGATGGATGATGTAGGGTCAAATTCTACCACCCTGGCCAAAAGCAGGAGTTCAGTCTGCCAAGTCTGGTCTATAGCAGCAGAAATGGTGAGAGGGGGTCACAATAGCTGTTACTCCAGTAATTACAGCATAATAAATAGTTACTGGAGGCACAACTGCAGAGAGTTTGGATCAGAGGAGGAGGAACTGCCTCTGCAAGCGTATGACATTTTTGCAGAACACAGATCAAGAATACAATACCAGTCCTGAGGGACACATACTCTAAGCACACTCACCTCTTGCTTGTTCAGTTCCAGGCCAAAAGGACCAGCTATTATTTTGCACTCAGGAGGACAAAGTGCATGCTGATTAAAACTTCAAATTGTCTGTTAAAGACTTTACAGTGATCAGCTTGTACGACTGGAAAAATACTACTTGTGACAACAGAAGTTTAAACAAAGCTACACAAAATTGCCTTTTGTTGATCTGCATATCATATTGTCTCTTAAAAGAAGTTATACTACACTGTAGCACTATGATAAATGCTATTCCAAAAATAAAGTTTATAAATCTTAGGAAACTTCTCTGAGTGTCCAAATTACTGTTTTCCTTTAAATGCTTTATACACCGTGTCATCCATACTTTAGGACCAAGCAATATGTGGTTCACAAGGCATTTATCCCCTAAGACTTTTATCCCCCAAACAGAGCTCCCCTACAACTTCATGTGTTATTTCGAAGAGAGCATTGAGGAGAGAAGTGGGACTTTGATCTGGCGGTTTTTTATAGCAAGAACAGAAAGAAGCTCTCATCTCTGGTCACAGTTTAGAATCACTCCCCAAGATGTGGTATCCTGAAGCCAAATTCTGACTAGAAGCTGCCTCTGAAAAGCAAAGTGATTATTCCTGCTTGCTCAGGTACTTGATCAGCACAGGTACCACAAGTTCTGGCGTCCACATGAGCTGAGTGAAAATAAAGTCCAAGGTGCTCTCTGATCTGGGCATGTTATCTGCATAAAAAATTTGAAAATGCTGTCATGATGTCTGTGATCAAATATGCAATAGATTTCTACTGGCAAAACTGTAAAAAGTTCACTTTATTAAAAATAAACCAAACCAAAATCACAAAACCCCCCAACAACAAAAACAAACAAACAAAACCAAACCAAGCCCCCATAATATTTAACCCTCCCTAAAACCCAAAAAATTTAAAGCCCTTTCATTTTCAAATTAACAAATTCATACTTTTAAAATGGCCAAGTTAATCCATTTCCATTTCATTCTCTGCTAAACTAGCAGGAGAGAATGGAAAAATAAAGAAAGAAGTTTCAGAGGCAGTACTAATTTATTTCTCTAATTTCAAATTCTCACACATTCAATAAACAAATTTAGTGGATTATGGTATATTAGCCTGGAAATATTGCTTAAAGTTGTATTTTATTATGAAATCTTACCTCAGCTGAATGCATGGAGGGATGACATTGCCTGTAAATATCACATTTTAAACACACATTTTTTTATACCTCTTTCTGTATTATGGGAAGTTTTCACTCCCATTAAACTTTGCTTTAATACAAGCATTCTCTTGTTTTTACACTGAGAATGGAATAAAGCACATGACTCAGATATGCATGTCTGTATATCAAGTTACATATTTACTATTCCATTTGTCACTAGTTTGCTGTCTTGTCTTGAAAAAATCCATGTAACTTTTGACAGAGAACATCTAATCCTAGACAAAATGGAAAAACTTGACTGCTTCCTATATATATTTGCAGAACTGTACAAATCTAGGTTCCCAGCAGGCTGGTGCTTTGCTCTCTTATGCAAGGCAAGCGATTACTCACAACCCTGTCAAAGGCAGCAGGCAAGACCCAGTAGCCTGTTTTCGCATGGTGGGTCTGATTTTCAGGGATGCTGAGCACCCCCAGTGAGACCCTCACCTGCTTTTCTCAGAAACAGAAAGCAAAAGACCCTACTCCTCATCATGTTCATCAGCAGTATTTTAGCTGTTGGCTTCAGAGGTCATGAAATCAAACTTCCTAGTGCCAGTAAAGACCTGCTCTGTACATTGCAGAATAAGGTCCTGCAGTGACTAATCCTAAGCAGGAGGCAAGCTGCTGACAACAACTGAGTACTTTTATGTGGAAATTGAACCTGTCAGGGAGAGGGTCTGTTTTTGCAGAATTCCTCTGCTCATTGGATAAAACCTGTGCTGTGCAGAGTGCAGGTGTTAATTTATTACCACAGTACTGTTGCTGCATGCCTGAGCAGCAGAGCTGCCTGTAACCACCTATTCAGAGTCTTTGCCTGACTTAAACTAGCTAGTGTTTACAGAATTTATCCTAATAGTATCCAGATGCCCCACCAAAGCCTGGCCAAAGTGTTAATATTTTATTTGGTCTGAAAGACACCAAGTTCTGCAATGTAAAAAATTTTCCTCCTTCTGGAGACCTCTTCAGAGACTGGTTGTCTGTTACGATTTGATGCAAGTTTCTCAGCAAACAAACAAACAAACACATACACACACACAAATATATGTATAAAATTTACATTCACTTTCCAAACAATTCAATGGGCATTGAAAGCCTCATTTGAGTACAAAATTCCTTTCAATTTTCTGCACAACATCTCAGGTTGCTATAAATGAAAGGCCGTTTTTCTTATTTCCTACTCTGGTAACTCAGTACATTTCTCCAGTACAACTTATGGTTGACAAAAACCAGCTAAGTAGGAACAATTATTAAGACTTTCATCACACAAGAACTTTTTGGAGTTCTGGGAGTTTACTTAGAGGAACTGGGGCTTTGTGAGATGCTAGCAAATTATTCTATGCTTTAGCAACCATTACCCTAAGTCCTTAACACTTAGCGTAGCTGCTTAGCATGCCCATTGTGTTACACCACATCTCTGTTACCTACACCGTAGAGGTCAGGTAAGATGTTTATGCACAGCATGGAACATGCAATATAGTGTTGGACAGAATAGCCAGGATTTGTATTTCAGTATGTAAACTGCAGGCTCTGAATCTGAGTGGTTAATCCTCATTACTCACTTCACATTTTCTTGCTATGTATCCATAAGCTGTGACAAAAACATCTATCAGTCAGGTCCTCTGTTCCCTTCTCCCAGCAAAGCATGGCTTTGAGACCCCTGAGTGGACTGTCACCATGCATTCCCCATACAGAAACATCTGGCATTTTAGAAAAGGCACAAGAAAATGGCATTTTCAGAAGAGTCAGATCCCACTCTGAACATAGCTCACAGAAGTCTATTCCTGAAGCGATTTTTGAGGTACTGAAACATATTTTAAAGACCTGAGTTCACTGACATCTGCTCCTAGTCTCTGCAAGAACTGTGTCAAGTTAATGTTGCATTCTCCTTGTCAAGTATGCCTCTAAAAGCCAAAAGTGTTAGAAACATTCCAGTGAACTCAAGACCAGTGGAAAATTAAGCTAACACCTTTATGTTCATGCTATTGATGATGGGTTAGTCTTTGAAAGCCTAATCTGGTTCTTTGAGCCCATCTGGTTCCAAGGAGTCTTTCAGAAGAGCCCATGGGGTTAGGATATCTATTCCTTGACACAAAGGAAAATAAAATCCTGCCAGGATGAAGGGAGAAAAATGACTTCTACATTCCCTAACATCAGCCAGCTATTGGAGTTTATGCTGACATCTCTCAATCCCTCCCAAAAGGAAGTGACAGTACTTCAAACACTTATTCAGCCATAGAGCACCACATTCTTTCCTACAGACAGCTCCAGAGTTTCATTCAGCTCTTGATCTCAGCTGACAGCCACTGCTGCCCTCAGTGTGCCTACAGGCTTGGGTACAATAGGCAGCAGGAAAACAAAAGGGAGGAAAAGGGAGAAAATGAAATTAAAATGCAATTTCTTTTTTTCCAAAATGAAAAATTGAGTTCTTTAACCTTTAAACATGCTTGTTTACTTACAGAAAGTGTACTTCAGGCACAAGAGGTTTGAGTATCAGTCACATAACATGTTAAATTGAAATAGTATCGGGATTGTCCCATGCAGTCAGCTATATTATCCCCTATCAAGAAGTCGAAGTTGCAGTTTTCGTATACATACATATTTATAAAGTATGCATCTTTCACACAATGGTCTCCTGGTCTGAGTTGACTCCAGTGGGGTTTACGTAACAACAGTACCTGTCATAAGGGCTGCTATCCTTGTAAGAGCAGACAATGATACTGTCTTTAGGAGCCACAAAAATGTTGTCTTCAATGTCAGGGCAAGGAGTGCTGTCCCTGCTGGGAGAAGAGCTCTTCTTCTCCAAGGCACTGTATGTGGAGCCATCTCCCACGAACACGTTCTCTGGCATCTCTGGGTAACAGCTCTCCAGGTATTTCAGCATCTCCTCCTGCTCCACCTTTTTGGTGAGGCTCTTGCACTCCGCCGTGGCAGCGGCGGTGGTGCTGGTGGTGCAGATGAACACGGTGTCCTCTCCCCTCAGCCCTCTCCTGTCCTTGCGGTAAGCTTTCCTGGCCAGCTCGTCACAACTTCCCTTGCCAGACTCCAGGTCCGAGGGGGTTCTTAGCAGCTCCATGACATCCCGGTCCTTGATTTCCTTACAGCACGGACGCATGTTCTCGGGACATTTGGTGCAGCCGTCGGTCTTTCTGGTGAGGGCAATGGCGGCGATACCCGGCAGGCAGATGGCCGGCCCGATGGCCAGCAGCGGGATATCTCCCAGGGTCTCTCCCTTGATGCCAGACACGGTGAACATGAAGCCGAACACCAGAAAGACGCTGACCAGAGCCACCACCAGCCCCGTCCGGGGGTTGATGTCATCGGGTCTCAGGGTCCGCGCCATCCAGCTGGTGCGCACGGGGACGCTTCCCTCCACCGGAGCGCCCCTCGGGGCAGAGGACAGGCGCTCCCCGGCAAGCTTCCGAAGTTTCCCGGACAGTGAGGCGCGGAGGACCCCGACCGCCGGCACGGCTCGGCTTCCCTTCGGTGCATCCGCAGACGGAGGGCGGGCCGGGGCCGGGAGCTGTCCTGCCTCCTGCCTCCTCCCTCGCTCCCTCCCTCCCTCGCTCGCTCCCTCGCTCCCGAGAGCCGGTCGGAGCGGATCCCCCGCTTGCAGCCCCGCCGCGCCCTCCCACGCTGGCAGCGGGCGCAGGGGGCTCAAACCCTGCCGGAGGCCGGGGGTAGAGAGACCGGGCGGCTTCCAGCAGCAGCGGCCGGGGAGGCAGCTGCCGCGAGGGTTCACCTGCCCGGCCTCCACCTCCTCGTCCTCGTCCTCGCCCGGCCCCACCGGAGCCCCGCACAGCCGTGAGTACGCGCACCGCCCGGCGCGGGATGCTGCGGGGCCGGCGCGGGGGCTCGGCGGGGTTGCCCCTACCTGATGGCCACCGCTGCTTGGCCGGCCGCTGCCGCCACCCCGGGCAGCCTCTCCCTCTGGGGCGAAGGGGAGCGGACCCCCGACGGGCGTCCTTCCTCGGGAAGCCGGGATGTGCATCCTCCGCAAGGACCCTCGCACTTAAAGCCTCTTCTTCGGTGAGGACGGGGCTTGCGAAGTAAATCCTCTCCCGGACAGACGGCAGTCCTGCCTCGAGTCTTCTCCCGAGTTAGGCACAAGTGGAGAGCAAGGCTTCAGGAGATGCTGTGCTGCAGCTGGATTTCATCCTGAAGGTGGCCCTTAGGGATAAAGCCTCTCCTGATGTTATTCCCTGCCCAAGAGTGAACATAGATGTTGGGGTTCCCTTGGTATCCATGGCCTGCCGACTGTGATGGTGACGTTCTGTCCCTGTGATTTGATGCACTTCAGTGATGGTAATTTGAAGTAAGCACCACCAGCAGAATGAGTATAGAAAAGGATCTCAAACAGGTGGGAATGTGGAAAGGCAGCAGCATGCTCAGGCAGGTTGACAGTGATACAAAGGACTGAATGCTTTCACCTGGGGCAGAGATACTGGGAGATAAAAAAGAGTGATACCAGAAAGCTTCCAAGAAAATAAAGGTAACAGAAAAGGACACTCTGAACTAACAATCGTGAAACCATGGCTTCTCTAAGTTCTCCCATTAACATGATTCATTTTCCTCATACTACAAACTTGGAGAGCTCAGAGAAGACAATTTAGAAAGCACTCAAATGTTTCTCAAGTCATGAAAAGCATGGGTTTTATTTACCCTCCCTACAGTACAACATCAACAGAGTACCTCTGTGTTCGAGGTTTCCAACTTGACTTGCAGAGAGCAAGTCCAAGAATATAATTTCATAAGTAGGAACAACTCTTGCCTTACAGGACACTTTCTTCATAAACGGGGTGTCAAGATATGGTGTTTACTGTTTAATTTGAAGGATGAGTAAATAGGAGTAGAAGTATACACTGGGGAGAGTTTTTAAGTCTGTGGCAATGGCTTGTGTTTGAGATTAAAAGTTTGTAATGGATCATGATCATTGTTTCAACTTGTCCTCCAGAAAACTGTCCAATACAATTCACACTGAACCTCTCACCTGTTGCAGAATGGGCTGAAACAGGAATGTTCTGGACTCTGCTAGAAATACCTTTCTTGACTGAAAGACTTAAAAATCAAAGCCTTCCAGCTATCACAAGTTAACTTCTACTTTTGCCGCTGCAGGATTTAGCAGTATGAGAAATGATGGTAGTGGCTCAGCCCCTATTTTCCAGAGTGAGAATTTGCTGTTTCTTTCCATCTGCTGTTATTCAGACACAGCTTTTATGTTCTCACAATGGAATGAATAATGCCTTTTTTTATCCATCAGCTAGATTCTGGATGAAAGAAAGTGATTAATCTTCAGCAAGCCTGTCCCACATAACTAAAATGTTGTAAAGTGTAAGTTATGAAGTTATGAGTATGTTGGTAACTAATGTCATGAAAGTCACTGTTCCTGCTCCCTGACCTTCCTTCACCTCCCCTAGTGCATTTGAATAGTCTTTCAAAAAATTGGAAATTGTTCTTTTGTTGAAAAACAAATTATGATGCCTGGGAAAAGCAATTACCTGAAGCTGTATTCATCAACAGTCCTTCAGAGATAGAAAAAGAACACAGAAATGTAAATATTAGTGGCATTAGTGGAGGGGAAAATTGCTGTAACAGCTGAAGTACATGTCAGAATATCTAACAGGAGTAAAAATGGCCCTTCAAATTTAAGCAACAGGCTTACTGAGATGGAAGAGGGAACATCTACTTCAGAACAGAAAGCTGTTAGTGGACAGAAAAACACAGAAAATGTCAGGACAAAGGTGGAACTAAATGTCTTCAATTTGTCCCTTTGTGAGTGATTTCAAGACAAGATTATGTGCTTCCAGTAGGAGGGGATAGAAAGGGAAAACAATCACCCAGTTCCAGGAAAGCATGCCACAATTGTTAAAATTGTCTTTCCAAGCTAGAAATCAAGAGATCAGCAAGTGCTACTTAACACAACTGAGCAACAATGCAAATGGTTGAAATTTCTATCCTGTTCATAACTAGAGAAAAAAAAAATTACTTCTTTGAGGTGAAGTATGTTTCTGTTCTGGTGCTGTACACAAAAATTAGGTACTCAACAGCTTTTTAACCTCAGTCTTCAATGGCAACATCTCTTCCCCCTTCTTGAGTGGATGGACAGCAGGATGGGGACTGAAGGAAAAAAGTGCTCTCTACTGTAATAGGTCAGGTCTGTGATGACCTGAAGAACCTGAATGTGTCCATGGGATCTGATGAGATGCTGAGCTGGTTTTGTTTGGGATAGAGTTCATTTTCTTCACTGTGCCTGGTATGGGGCTATGTTAGTAATGTAGAGGTACTTACACAAAGCCAAGGTCTTTTCTGCTTTTTGTGCTGCCACGCTGGTGAGGAGGTTGGGGGTGCCTGGGAGGTTGGGAGGAGACACAGCTGGGACAGGTGATCCCAACTGACCAAAGGGACATTACAGACCATGTGACATCATGCTCAATATATAAAATGGGGGCAAGAAGGAGGAAAGGTGGGAAATTTGGGGTGATGATGTTTGCTTTCCCAAGTCACTGTTATAGCTGATAGGGCCCTGCTCTACTGGAGATGGCTGAACACCTGCCCACCCATGGGAAGAGGTGAATCCATTCCTTGTTTTGCTTTCTTTGCGTGTGTGGATTTTAGTGTCCCTATTTAACTGTCTTTATCTCAACCTGTGACTTTTCTACCTTTTACCCTTCTGATTCTCTCTCCAATTCCAGTGGTGTGGGGGGGGGGGGGGGGGTGAGTGAGTGGCAGCTGGGTCTTGGCTGCTGGCTGGAGTTAAACCGTGGCAGATGCATCCCAGAGTCCCAAGGGAATTAGTTCACATAGTTGCCAAGCCACTCTCCTGGTGCTTGAAAAGTCCTGGCAGTCAGGTGGAGTCCCAGGTGACTGGAAGAGCAGAAATATTGGACCCATGTTTAAAAAAGGTAGGAAAGAGAACTCTGGGAGCTACCGATCTCTCAGCCTTCCTGGACTAACCTTTCCTATCAAAATCTATCCAGTGCTCTCTAAATTGTCTAGAGAAGGATGTGATGGGTGGACTGTTCAGTGGATAAGGAACTGGTTGAACATATCCAGAGGATAGTGGTGAATGGCTCAATCTTCACATGTAGGTTGGTTATAGATGGTGTCCGTTAGGGATCTGCCTTGGGACAAATACTGTTTAATGTCTTTCTCAGTGATGGAGAACCACTGGCAGATTTGTAACCAACCTGCTTTGAGTGGTTTGAGTGTTGCTGTTGATGTACCTCAGGGATGGGATGCCATCCAGAGGGACCTGGACAAGCTCAAAAAGTGGACCCATGGGAATCTCATGAGGTTAAACAAGACCAGGTGCAAGGTGCTGCACCTGGGTCAGGACACTCCCAGTACCAGCACAGGCTGGGGATGAACAGATGGAGAGCAGCCTTGTGAGAAGGATTTGGGAGTGCTGGTGGGTGAGAGGCTGGACATGACCCAGCCATGAGCACCCACCCACAGCCCAGAAAGCCAAACAGGCCCTGGGCTGCATCCAAAGCAGTGTGGGCAGCAGGGGAGGGAGGGGATTCTGCCCCTCTGCTCTGCTCTGGTGAGACCCCACCTGGAACACTGCACCCAGCTCTGGGGTCCCAGCACAGGAAGGACATGGACCTGCTGGAGTGAGTCCAGAGGAGGCCTCCAAGATGATTAGAGAGATGGAGCACCTTTACTACAAGGAAAAGCTGAGAGAATTGTTGAACCTCATGAGATTCCTGTGGGCCCACTTCTCCATCTTGTCCACATCCCTCTGGACGACATCCTGTCCTTCAGGATTGTCAACCACACCACTCACCTTGGTGTCATCTGCAAATCTGCAGAGGGTGCACGTGATCCCTTCATCTGTGTCATTAATGAGATAGTAAACAATGCTGGAGCCAATATGGACCCCTATGGGATATCCGGGATATCCGGGATACTGATGTCCATTGGAACTCTGAGCTGTTGACCACTACCCTCTGGATGCGACAGTCCAACCAACTCCTTATCCATCTAACACTCCGCTCATCAAATCCATCTCTCTCCAATTTAAAGAGCAGGATGCTGTGAGGAACCATGTCAAAGGCTTTGCAGAAGATAAATGACATTCACAGCCCTTCCCTTGTCCACTGATGTAGTCACTCTATTCACTCTCTATTTCCAGTCACTGGGGATTTCTCCTGGCTGCCATGGCTTTGCAAATATGGTGGAGCGTGATTTGGCAACTATATCAGCCAGTTCTCTCAGGACTTACTGGGATGCATCTCAATGGATCCCACAGACATATATCCTCAGGTGATCATGAACATGATCTCTTAAGGAAGGAAGCACTTTTCTCACCCAGCCCCCACCTTGCTGTCCATCCACTCAAGAGGTGTGGGAAGAGAGACTGACAATGAAAAAAGTTGCTGAGTATATCAGCCTTCTCTCATCCATTGTTACCCATTTTCTAGTCGTGTCATCAGAGGAGTATGTTTTCTTTGACCTTTCTTAATTACCATGGAGCAACCAAAACAGCTATTTGGATAAGCAGCTTTAGATGTACTGCATTCTTTTTGGTTTTCTTATGTAGGTTTGAGGACAGAGATCAGAAAAAGATGGACCGAGCTGGATGTGGTGAAAAGAGTACCACTTAGATGACAGGTAATTTTTCCTGGTACTTCTTTCTTAAGCCCTTTCTTAAACACATCTGCTGTTTTGTACGTGTGATTGTCTGCTTCAATGGCTTTTTGCAAGAGCAAAGCCTTACTCTGAGCAGGCAGTGCTGCAAAATCCATGGAAAAGTATGTATGCCATATCTTTTAGTATCTTAAAGTTGAAAGATCAGGCAGAAGGAGTTTTGAATTAATACATTGCAATGGACATCTGGCTTACTTGTAAGATCTCAGCCATACCATGCAAGGACTCCACAAGCCCTTAATAACATCACAGGTAAAATTAGACTAATTTTCACCTTCCAAGCTCTGTGGCAATGCTAAAACTTGATAGTGTTTCTGTGTATGGGATCATGTAAGTCCTATCTATAATTTGGATATGGAACATGGGACTTGTTTTGCTAGCAAGTTCTGTGTGGATTGGGATACTCAAGTTTCAAGCTTTTACACTAATGCACTTGTGCACATATTTGAGCCACCCCATTAGCTTGAGGAGACAGTCAGTCATTCTGCTGAGGTCACTGGCAGGCACTTCAAACCTGCTCAAGAGCTGCTTCACAAAAGTCCTTCCTGTCTGCAGCAAGTAGTCCTTACTGAAAGTGGATGCTGAATGCGCAACATCCATCTCCAGGCCTTTTTGTACATTGTGTTTTCTTGGCAACACATACAAAAGGAAATACTTGACAATTTCTTTGTAATGTGCAACTATGTGCTGTGATCCTCATATACCTCAGTTAAGAGATTTTTTTTTTTTTTATTTGAAAATGCTTATTGTTTACCCAGTTTCACATACCATAATTATCTTATTTATATTTCTTAGCGGGTTTGTGTAGCCACTTCTGATGCCTCTTCCATGCCTCTGGACTGCTCTCAAAGCCCCAGGCATTTCTCTGTGTCTTCATGTCCTCAAGCACAAGAAGTTCACCTGAAGGAGGATTTTTGTACTCTGTTCACTCAAGCCCCTGGGTCTCGCTCTTTGTAGACAACCATTTGTGCTTCACTGCTGCTTGCTGGCCAATTGGCCAGATGTGGAAGGACTCTGCTGATGAGAGCATCTGATCAATAAACAAGGGGCAAAAGGGAAATAACAGATGCCTGAAGGGCTTGTGTTTTGTCACTGAGCCATCACACCAGGAGTGGGATTCAGAAACCCTGGTAGTGAGTCATGCATCCGTCTTGAGGTGACCTCGGGGACTTAGCAGGATTGCTGTGGAAGAGGTACAGGCTGCTGTATGAGTCATGGCATCAGGCAATAAATTAGCCGATATAATTCACTGGGAACTTTGTCTATCTGCATCGCTCTGCCTGATGTGCTCTTTCCCTTTGGGAAGCTTCTGATTAAATATACTTTATTTCTTCTATCGAAAATTGCTCACAAAAGATGCAATAAACTCAGGGGAGTCACCCACAAGTACTGTGTGTTATGCACAGTGGTGAATAATGGGTGGCTTGCTTTGTCCCAGAGAACATAGAAAACATTTCTTAAAGGGGGTCTCTAATTGAGTTGCTTGTCTGTGGAGAAAGGAAGGGAAAATAGGTCATCTTGACCTACCTCTGCAGAAGAAGCTAATAATTTTTGATATGCTGAAACACTTTTAAAGCCGTTTCAAGCATAATCATGTAGAAATGACCATGTATTAGCGTACTTGCAGTGACTAATTCTTTCTGTGAAGCTTGCTGGCATCCTTCCTGTCTGTTTAGGAAAATTTAGTACAAAGCCAAGGGAACTGATCAAAAGGCTATGCGTGTTCCTTGCAGGCTCTGGAAGACTGGAACTTCCCAAGCCAATTAAACTTGAGTCAAATTTAAATGGGAATGGATATGATCAAAGCCTATAGCTCATTAAAACAATGCAAATATATCTTTAAAAAAAAATCATCCTATGCAAAGAAGCAAAGAAATCTTTGTCATAACAGTCCTGATTTCCTGGCCCAGTGATTATGCCACACCTGCACCTTTTTGAAGATGTAGCAGCTAATCCTGGGAAACATTTCCAGGCATATGAATGACAAGAAAATAATCAGGAGCAGGCAGCATGGACTCACAAAGGAGGAAGTCATGCTTGATCAGCCTGATAGCCTACAGTGAAATGGCTGGCCTGGTAGATGAGGGGAGAGTTGGTGCTGTCTACTTGGACTTCAGTAAGGCCTTTGACTCTGTCTCCTGTAAGATCCTCCTAGACAGGCAGTTGTATGGCTTGGGTGAGCAGATAGTGAGCTGGACTGAAAACTGTTCAAATTGGCAGATCCGAATGCTGATGATTAGTGGCACAACATCTACTTGGATGCCAATGACTAGCAGTGTACCCCAGGGGTCAATACTGTGTCCTTCAACAATCTTCATTAGTGATCTGGATGATGAGGCAGAGTGCACAATCAGGAATTTTCAGAAAAATAAAACTAGGAGGAGCAGCTGATATCAGAGGGTCATGTTGCCATCCACAGGGACGTCAACAGCCTTGAGACATGGGCTGACAGGAACCTAATGAAATTCAGCAAGGGGAAATGCCAAATACTGCACATGCGGAGGAAAAAAAAATATATATGCTAGGTACTGCCCACCTGGAGAGCAGCTTGATAGAATAGGACCCAGGGACTTGGTGGGCACCAAGTTGAACATAAGCCAGCAGTGGGCCTTTGCAGCAAGGAAGGTGAATGATGTCCTGGGCTGCATTAGGAGGAGTATTGCCTGCCAGCTGGGAGGTGATCCTGCTCCTTTACTCAGAGCTTGTGAGGATATCCCTAGAGTACTTTGTCCAGTTCTGTGCTCTTTGTTACAGTAGAGCCATGAACATATTGCAGAGAATCCATTCTTCAATGGACCCTTCAAGGGAAGGGTCATTAAGACATCTCAGGGACTGGAGCACCTCTGCTATGAGGAAAGGCTGAGGGAGCTGGACCTGTTCAGCCTGAAGAGGAGAAGGCTCAGAGGGATCTCATCAAAGTCTGTGAGTGTGTGCAGGCAGGTCACAAAGAGGACAGAGCAGAGCTCCTTCCAGTGGTGCCCAGTGACAGGACCAGAGGCAGTGGGCACAAACTGAAACATGGGAGGTTCCCTCTGAAGTTCAGGATACACTTTTTCATTGTGAGGATGACCAAACATTAGGGCAGATTGCCCAGAGAGGTAGTGCAGTCTCCATCCTTGGAAATACTCAAAAGTCATCTGGACACGGTCCTGGGCAACCTGCTGTAGATGACCCTGCTTGATTAGAGGTTTGTTCCAACATGCACCATTCTGTGATTCTTTTATGGCAGATAAAATGATGGATGAATGTAAACATGTGTGCATGCACAGGCTGAGAAGTCTCTCATCACTGTGTGCAGGGCACTGGAGAGAGGTAGGCAAAGCATTTTTTACTGGAGTTGGGGATGCAAGCAGCTGTCTTTGAAGGGGGTGAAATCTGCATGGTACACCAGGAATTCTCTGGGGGAAAGTGTGCAATGGGGCACAAGGTGTGCACACAAGTCACAGGGCATCTGTGTTTTTGAATAGCATGAAATCTGCTTTTTTCGGGAAGCAGCCTGTCCAATACCTGTCAAGTGGTGATGGCTTCCCTCCACCATCTGCTCCAGCAGATCATCAGCCATCACATGGCTGGAGGCACCAGGAATGGCTTGCTGCAGTCCCATGGTAGCTCCTCACTCTCAGACATTTCCTCGGCAGCCCCCCTTCTTGCTGCTTGTGGGAAATACCTGCTACTTCACCCTCTGACACCTCACAAGCCGAGTATCTGAGAGCAGGTTTCTCAACCACTGCCCTCCAGCAGCTGTGGGGCCACAGACACTCCTCAGGGGACACCTCACCTCAGCCCAGCTAGTTGCTGCTGGTGGCCGCTGTGAAGATCTTCAGGGCCTCTCTAAAGATCCAGGGGAGAGTGGTGAGCTATGAGATAGGTATTTGTCAGCTCTGCTGTCCCAGTGATCGATACCTAGCAATAAGAGCAGCTGGGGATCAGACCAAAGCATGTACACACTCTGAAATTTCCTTTTTTTTATTTGGCTTTTGGGTGCACCAGAGACTGAGGTCACGGAGTGATGGAAGCCTGTCCAGGCTTCCTTCCAACACTGAAAATGCTGCTGAAGACTGCGTTCAGAGGAAACACTGTTTGAGTTTGTACCCACAGGTACCCTCCATGAGGGGTTGTGAGGAAGAATATGCAGACATGGTTGTTAGGAAGATCTTGCTCTTTTCCTCCATGGGTGGTGAAATGAATGGGTAGGAGGCGGTAGTAGCGGTAAGGCCTCTGTGATGGAGTGGGGAAAAATCAGATGTTCTGTTGTCCAAAGAAAAATTCATGTACACCACCATGGTCCTTGCATGTACACCACTGTCTAAAAATTAAGAACTGATTGGTACAGACATCACTCATAGGAGTGGCTAAATGTGTACTTGATTAACCTTAGTGCCCTACCAACTAACTGGGCAGCTTATGGGGATGGCTTCACAGATGGTAATATTTCCTTTCTATGGACTTGTTCCCTTTTCCCATAGGAGGCACCCATAAGTATCCATTATCTAACTAAGCCATCGCAGATGGTGAGATGACAACAACCATGAGTCAGTCATGGTACTGTACTGTGTCAGGGAGCAGTACTTAAGGGAAGGGTTGTGTGTTCACTGTGCCAGGATCTCAGCTCTGTGAATGTGTTAGGTATAGACCAGATCCTGGTGTTTCCTACATGAGGAAGTGTGTAACCCCAAAGGGCAAAGGATGTGATGGGGGGAGGACTTTGCCAGCATTACACACCTTTCAGTGCAGTGAGGTGTTCTTGTGTTTCAAAGGCATTTGATGCAGAGGTGTAATAAAGTTTTTATTGCTGTACGCTTGGAGTGCTTGCAATGCTTAGAGTTGGTAAAAAACTTGCATGCTGATATCAGGGGATATCAAATGGCTTCTGATTGCAAGCGTGGGTGTAAATACTGCCTTTCACTCCCTTTCTGTAGAACAGACCTGTCTCTCTAAAGAAACGGGGAAAGATGCTGTAAAAATAGCTACATATGTTGCAGAGGAGGAGCAGAGCACGTGAAGGTCTCCAGCCATCCCACAGGAATCAGGGGTTGGTGCAAACCAAGCTTTGACCACAGGCTCAGACCTGTTCCTCTACCACCCTCATTTCCCCTGCACTGTACCTGGAGCAGAGACAGCGCAGGCCACTTGGGGCAGCTTCATTTGAGCAGGGATGTTCCTTTCCACATCCCAGACATACTGGGTTTAGAGGATCCCAGCGAATACTTACCCAATGTGTTTACTATTGCTGGCTCTTCACAGGCCATCATTCCCTGGTTGAGGCTCCATCTCTACATCCAGCATCAGGCATCAGGTGCCCTATGTCCTCTGTCAAGGGATCTCCAGCCTACAAAGAAGGCCATGTGGCAGATTATTTATTGCTCTGCAGGTTGCTGTGAAATAGTGTCCAAAGCATGTGCAAAACAGTTTAAATCACCTCCACCAAAGAACACATTTTCCATTGGTATTGTGGTAGGGAAGACATGGTAGTAGAAATTTTGTAACTTTTTGCTCCTTCCTGCAAAATGCAAGTGGTTCCTCAGACTGACAGCATTTTGGGTCACTGTGGTGTGTGGGCACTGTCTCTTTAGCTGGCCTACTCCTGGAAGCCCTGTTACAGCAGGACAGCTGTCAGAGGTCTAGCCCCAAGACCTGCAGGTGAAGACACTGCTAAAGGAGAAGCCAGCGTGCTTCCTGCTTCCCTGACTGCTGCACCACAAGCAGATGGGCACAACCTGTGCAGTGTCACCCTGACACAGGATAAAGACCTTTGGGTAAGCACATCCTTGGGGCTTCCAGTTGATTCCAAATGCCCTCCTCCCAAGACTCATTTTCATTTTCCATCCAGGAAGCAATGTTCAGCTCAAGCAATAGAATATGGGCATCAGAGACTCCTCCTCTAGACAGACAGCTTATCCCAGACACAGTCACCTAGCTTGGACACCCCCTCAAGCCACCTCCCTATGGAAAGTGAGCACAGGCCAACCCGGAATCCTCCTCTGCTGCTGTCATGGTCTCTGAAAAGGAGCAACCAGCCATTGGTGTGTTTTGAATTGTACCTTGTGCTTTGACAGGAAGCTGCAATGTGGCAGGATGAGTAATTAATTAGCCTCATGCTGCCACAAGCATTTCCAGTCCCAGCTGACAACAGACTAATTAAGAACCTCCCTGTGGCATCTATTTTAGATAACCATTTACTTTGATACAATTTAACAAGGGCTTTTCTAATGGTTTATTTCACAGGCAACTCATTAGATTAATTTGTGTGGCAAACAGCAGAAACTTTAATAGACATTTTGAGTTCCCAGCTATGGCAGCTGGTGTGGGGTCAGTAGCTCTGACCGAGGAAGCTGTGACCGGTCCGGAGAGATGGTCCCGAGAGAGATCGTCTTCCCGGGGCCCGGTGTCTTCCCTCAGCTGCTGGCCAGGAGGGCCCATGCAGAAGCTGTCAGCTCTTTAGTGATTATCAGCTCGTGATTTCAGCTCAGCTCTGCAGGGCAGCCTCCAGGCCAGACCAGGGAGAGAGACGAGAGGCCCATGTAGGTGTTCCACATGAAGGGAGCTTTACTGGTCTGTACCCGGCGAAGGGAGGCCAGGGACGAGCATCTCTCTGCCCTCACAGGGGCAGGGGGCTAGCTTTATAGGGATACAGGGGTGGGTGTCAGAGGGTAAAGGCCAATGGGCTACAAAGGATCTGCATAGGGTCTCCCAGAAGATTCTGGGTTTGTCTTCTTCTCGCTGTAACTGCAAAGTGGTTGCCTTTCCAGGGAGTTCTGCTGGGAGATCGAGCAATCTCCTTATCTCAGCAGATGTCCCTCCAGGGCAGTGGCTGGGCATACCCTACACCCAGCCACCAAAAGTCAGGATAATTTTGCCAAAGAGTGCACTAATTTTATCAATGCAAAACATATGCTTCCTTCTGATATTTTGTGTCATGTTATTTGTTTTCAGATGTTACCTTAGCCTAAGTCCAAAAGTTTTGAAAACTGAAGGTGACCGTGTAAGTGCTGGTTCTTAGGAGCTGATTGATTACTGCCCCTGTATGTGATTTTCCCAGAATAATTTGAGGTGCTTGCAGACTGAGCACCAAGAGTGCTAAGTGCACCCCATTATCAGTGTTGTCTGTTTCAGTATCTCAGTGAAGACTGAGGAACCAAACTTCCTGCTAGCCCAAGGATCCCTGCATCTATGACTGTGAAAAACATTGATACATGTGCAACTCCAAGGCTTTCACAGGATCTCCCACAAAGCCCAAGAGAATCAGAAAAGGGCCCTACATCCCTCAAATGGCAGGAAGGAGTGTCTTTCCTTTCTGCCTTAACTTTCAGACGTTAAGCTTGACCCTACCTAACAACTGCACAAACATGGTTTGTTTTTAGGGACATGCAGGAGTGCCAGATGTAGTCTGGACCAAAGCAGAGACATGGCCTGAAAATGAACCCAGAAGCAACTTGGTTTTCTCCACACAGTCTGTCCTAATGGGAAAATGTGCAGGAGGATTTTACCTTCCCTTACTGTCTCTGCAGTGTCTCATCTTTAAAAATTACAGTTGTGAGGGTGAATATTTGACTCCAAATTAAGAGTGAGTGGATGGCAGCAAAGATGGCAAGTTGGACCTTACATGGCATGTGACTGCACAGCTTGGAAAGAAGACTGGGGCTCTGGACAGGGAAGGAGAGCAAAGAACATGAGCTGAAAGGCCTTGCCAGGGGAATAGGGTGGTGCCACAGCAGCAATTAAATACTCTGCATAATTTTCAGCAGGGTACAGTTCTCCACATGATTGAGATCAGGTTTTTTGTTATCACTACACTTAACTGGGAAGCTCTCTTTGAAATGAATATTTGAAATCGAATACACTTTCTTTTTCCCTAGTGGGATACTAATCAGTTCCCTGTTTTCAAACAACATCAGAAACTTAGATTTTAAGCCTCGGGGATTAATTTGCTTCCGAGTTTGGTTACAATTGGCTTTTGGATTTGGATACATAATTTCATTGGAGAAATTGCTTGTACTGGGAATGCCTCCCTACAAGTCATCTGCTCAGAGCCACCTGCTCAGAGGCACACAGATAACATTGTTGATGAAGAGGAGTGTTTCCACACTTCTCTTTCTAAAATGCTGTCCCAAAGTAAAATCCCTAGATTCTTGTCTAGGCTAACATATAGGAAGTGAAAACTAAAAACATTACTGGGATTATCACTTTGCATTTCTCAGCACCTAATTGTTTGTAATTCTTGCTTCACTCTCCCCCACTCCCAGAAATCGTATGTGACCAGAATTTGGAATATTTCCCCTGTTTCTTGGCAACAGAGCTATGCTGTAGAGGCTACACACGTTATGATTTTTATCCCTTGTTGCAGGCTGGCGGTGTGTAAACACTTCCTTCCCGGTCCTGTCTGACCCTTTTTGGATGCAAGCAGCTACACTGAATATCAAGTCTGACTTCATTTGCTGTAGCTATCTGCCCTCTGCCTCCTAATCCTTCAGGCTGTTGATGATTTCCCCTATGGCTGAATGCTGGGATGCTGGTGACCCACTTCCCGAGAGTGAAGGCACCATGGAACATAGCGTAGCTACAGTGCCCAGCAGCTCTGTTGAAGCTGAGTGCTGACAGCCAGAAGGCAGCAAGGACTGAATGCAATTGCCTCTGAAATGCACACTGTGCACTTCCCCCAGCAGATGCTTCTGCCATAGCTGTGTGACAGAACGTGCTCTTGACTCACAGGGCCGGACTCCTCAAAGGTGAATACTGGCTCAGAGCTATCCGCTTGTATTTATTACTGCCAAAAGCCTCCAAGGACCCTATTAAGCAGGGGGCTTCCAGAGCTTTTTTTCTGAGGAGTAGCCTGTGTCACATCGATGAAATTTGTACTGCTGTCCTTTTCTGGCTGGTCTTCTGAGCATTTCATGGTGGCTTCCTGAGGTCACTGGCACTGCTCTGCTGACTCCTACCTGGCATGCTGCTCCCTTGGCAGAGCTCAGCCTGCCAGGAAAATAATTTTGTCTACCAGGATGCTCATGTCAACTGCTGGATGCAACTGGATGAGCTGCAGTTGTCATTCCTTTTGAAACTATCAGGTGGTGATTTTTTTTGGTACTCTTTTATTCACTGTTAAATATCTGTTTCCAAGAATATTGTGTGGTTTCTAAGGATACTGTGTGTAAGAGCCCCCAGGGTGTAAATTCATGTGTCCTTTGTGCTTTGGTGTATTGACAGATGGGGTACTTGGGCATGTTGCAGTACCTGGAAGTCTGTCTGGCTTCTGAAGCTGACCTGGTATCTGCTGATGATTTTCCAAAGCAGAAATTCTTTATGGGATCATGAGGCTAAGGCAAGGTCTTGTGGATGAGCTACATCTCAGCACCAAATGACCAGAACCCACCATCCTACATATTTCCCTGCAGAAGCTTGCTCAGACCCAGCAGGAACAAACAGCATGTTGTACCTGACTGTGCAGTTTTGATTTTCTCACCAGACATGTGTCATTGATTCCTAGGTATTCTCTAGCCCTGGATGTTACAATTGGTTTCTTCTATACTCCTAGCTCCCTCCAGAGGCAAGGCTGTCCTCAGGGATAACGTAGTCTCCTGTTAAGCACACTGGGAACAGCCCACGAGGCATGGAGTCCTTGGGCTTAAACTACAGAGAATGATCCTCTCCCTCTAGTAAGGGCATTGGTTTTCCTATTGTGAATTCCTGCCCTAAATCCCACCCTAATCTGCCAAAGGGAACCACCAGCTGCCATGTTATCCCATGGCTTTTTGCAAGGTTGCTGTTTTCAGCAAATAAAGCTGTTTTAGCATTCATGGAGGCTCTGCATCTTCAACCCTGACAGTAAAGATCTGTCAGGATCTTTTCCACATTTCCTATTCAGGTGCTACCTGCAAAACATATAATCAGTCAGGGAAACAAAGACTGGATAAAAAATTCCTCAGCAACGTTTATTCGACAGATTCATCCCCTGTGATCAAAGGCTCTGTCCCTATCCTGTTAAGTTTAATGGAAATTTTACTAATAACTTCAGAAGACCAGGATATTACTCTCCCTGATTAGTGGACAAAACCATTATAACATTATAACTTCAGCAGAAATTAAATCCCTTCCCCTACTCTTTGGGTGAGGGGAAAAAGGCATGTATTATGCTCCCTCTTTGGATGATGCCTATTCTCACAACTGGTAATCACCTGAGACAGGAGCTGGTGTCCTGTCAGAGGAGTGTGCTGTAGCAATTTCTCTCATCATCATATATTTAGCCCTGAGTTTGGAAAATGGCTACTGCTAGATGGAGCTGAGCTAAGTTTACCTCCATGGTTGCAGCTGCATTTCTAGTGCCTGTTACCATTGGTGCTGCAGAACCCAGCATTTAACTTCCACTACTTTTTATTCTTTCCTAGGAGACTTGTTGGAGGGGTGTTGAGATAATTTCTCTGTCTTCCCCTGAAATTTTTATTTCTGGAGTGTGTCTCAAATGTACTTAGAGAAAAGGAATGAAATTCAGCAGTATGACTGTGCTAGCAGAGCAAATGTTTTGCTGGTGGTAGCTATTTCCCCTGTCATGTTAGCACTGAATTTGTTCTGGTATTCCTGAAATGCCTTTAAACACTTCATTTCTTCTTTAGAGTGAGCCAAAATGGTCCCTTGTGTGAAAGCTAGCCCTGGGAAGACAGTGCTAAGCCTCTTATGAGAGCAAAGCTGTGCCTGTGTTTAGCCTTATTCCATCACCTTCTGTGGCATTTGAGCTGATTCTACTTTTTATGCCTATCACTTTCTCATTTCCTTTGGCTAGGATCCCTCTTTCTTTCTGCTGAAATGTTTGGAGAGCAGGCAATTCCATGGCTGCCTGCAGATGAAACCAGATCAGCTTTCAGCATTGAGTTGTGTAACAGCTGTCCACTGTCACTTCAGAGCCAATTTTGGGACAGTGTCATCAGCTCTGTCAATCCACACGTCCCAGGCAGATTTTTACTGGATAAAAGCTGAAGTGTGTATTTACTGGATCAAATTCTTAAATGTACATCCAAGACATGAAGTGTCAAATGGGACACCCAACTTTCACTAAACAAACAAAATTGTAATTCATTGATATAAGAATTCCATTAATTCCAGCTATCCATAGGCACATGATATATAAAAGATTGTCCTGTGTGCTCACCCGAGTCTGTATGTGAATATGTGAGAATGAACAAGAAAAATTTTAGTACTCTTTTTTCAAATTTTGCTATTTTTTTTTTGTTGTTAAATAAAGATTTTAATTGTCATGTTCGTGTTTGTCAAAAGTATGCAACAAAAAAGCCAGTATGAGTAATATCGGAGTTTTAGTTCCACAAAGCAAGTGTAAAAAGGATCCAGTGAAAGCTGGCAAATAGATATCATAGCTTTCTAGTAATAAAAATGTCCCACTTGCCTTAGATGTGGGACACCATGTCCTGGAAGATGTCCTCTTGCTACCTAACAGCAGAGCCTCCTCCAGTGAGAGCATCCTCTAACGTGCTCTCTGCCCTTGCATTCATTTCTGAACAGGACAAGACCCCAGGGCTGGTAGGTCAGCAGCGCCCAAGCTGCATCAGATCCCAAGTGGCTTCTGGCAGGAGGTTCAGCACCAGCCTGTCCTGTCGGCGCATGCCAGGCGGCTGATGGACTCTCAAACAATGAATGGAGCTCAGACAGCTCGTAGTTTACACAGGTTTGCATAGACAGCTGCATAACTGAAGTACCATGTGCTCCAGGTGAGTTGTCTGCAGAGGCCCTGCTACTGAAAAGTAAGCCTCAGGACTGAGTTTGGACATATTTCTCTTTGTCTAAACATAAAAGCATGATCAGGTCAGCTTGCTTCACTTGCCTGGTTTGTACTAGTTAAATTACTCACTAGCCTAATAGTAGGTTAACTTCATCCATTACCTTAATATTTCTTTAACTAACTCAGTTTAAATAAGAAACCAATCACATCTGGTGCAAAATTTGCTGAATGATAAGAGAATTGTGGCTGCTTAGTAGCTCACAGACTGACATTAACTTGAAGTCACTTCTCAATAGGCTTCTGAGCATCCACAATATGACAGCTGCCTTGAGGGTGGCCAGAGGAATGAAAAAAATTCTTATTTATTTTATTTTAAGTAACTGTCTCATGATGTAAACAAGCTAATAAGCACACCTTAGCCAGGCATGCAGCATTTATAAATCAGTGTAAGGAGCTCTGTTGTTCTGATAAAGTCAATTGGTATACAATGATTTGCATTTTTCACTGATCAGACCTGCCTGCATGAGATTAACTCCTTGCAATTATCTTCTATTTGAAAAGTGTGTTTACGGCACTGGATAGCTTTTAATAGGACATATCAACCCAGCATTCCGGGTCCTTTGGAACAATGGATTTTGCTATGGAAGTTCACAGAGTCATTTTTTCCAGGAATAACCTGGGGGTTTTTTCAGGTTGGATAAATTCCAGCTCAAGTAATTACACTTTGCCTTCCTCAATTCCCCTAAAGGTCCAATTAATTCCGGCATTCTTAGCATAAAACTGTTACACACTGCTACTGTACATGGCTAAACAGCTGTTGTACTTCCCCCCAATGACAAATACATCTCAGTGGTGTGTGAGCTGATTCCCTCACACCACTCTGATGTGGTGTGCCTGAACGATTCCAGTGCTCACAGTCCTCCAGGAAAAAGCGCACTGGTTACAGATACTTTTATCATGGTCTTCTTAGACCTGCTAATCTTGATCATCCTTCTTTGTCCTGCTGATTAAATTCACTCCTGGATCTTGAACTACCAGAGGTGGGTAGGGTCTCAGAGCAGGGGATGTGCCAGGTGCACTGGCAGGCTGTACTCACACGGCACATGTTGTTTTGAATACCTGAGAGGGCACCCCCACTGAGGTAATTAGTTACTTCCTGATTGCTTAACAGGCCTGTGACACCTGTGCTGCCTGATGTCTGTCTGTAGAGAAAGTAAAGTTTAAAATCTCAGTGAGCGAATGGAGATGGAAAGTCCATAGCTGCAGTGGTGCCTCTTCTGCTTTTTCTTTTGAACGTGTTTTTACATCTGTTTTTTTGACTAGGTCTCAGTCCAATCATTGCATCAAGAGCATGTTGCTTTGATGCCCACTACTTCCTAGTATTGTTCACTCTAATGATCTAGTGTGACTCCTGTGGTTTGTAAAATCAGCTGCAGTGCTCATGTCTGACCTTTGTTGTCAGACAGGAGCCAGCTGTCACATCAGAGAATCAGAGCTTCTGAATAGAGGGTTTTCCAGACGTCGTCCAGCTTCAGAAATCTTGCCCCTGTTGTAATCATTGTGGTAGTGAGGATGTTTCAACACCAGGGTTGAAAGCAATGGCCTCTTGCTTCTGTCGTTCAGCTCAAAAGCAGTGTGAGGCCCAAAGGTAACCCCTGGCTACACCATCTTCTTGGAGGGACCTCTGCACTGCTGGAGCAGCAGCTAACAGTAGCAGAGCTACGATGAGAGAGGGTCCCACAAAAAGAAAGCTGAATATGACAAGGATCAGAAGGGGGCAGTTTCTCTACCATGTGCTTTGCTGTTTGACCTCCAGGGATCCTTTTGGACATGCTGTAGGATTTCCAGTTGTGTTAACTCCCAGCATCTGCATCCAGGTCTGCAAGATAAAATGGGGACAAATTTTTTGTGGTGCTGCTGTGAGATGGGATAATCCTCACTTCTGTCTTATCTGCACCTGTGGATGCATTTGCCCTTCAGCCCACAGGGGGCTCAGTTCAGCTTGCAGTGCTTGAGGGATAGAATTTCAGCTGGCAGCTTCTGGGTCCAGCTGGCGTTGGCAGGTGGAGTAGCTCTGGGAAGGAGGTTGTTCAGTGACGGCTGTCCTACATCAGTCTGTCTCTGATGTCCATCAAGGTTTCACTCAGTGCCAATTTACAGCTTCCTTCCTGCATGGCTGTCAGGGGTAGCTGTCATTGTACCAGGCCCTTCTTCCAATTGTGACATTTGCATCCTCTGACCATGACATGAAGCAGTGGGTAAAGGCTGCAACAGGGAGGTGGCATGTGCCTGCCTTTCCTGCATGTGCTACCAGAGTCAGCCAACTCACATTTCATGTGAGCTCAGTCTGGAGGTGGACACATTCAGTACACGTCCTTCTTGGGGAAAGGCTGCCATCCCTGAAATATTTCTTCCTCCAAGCCCATTGGCTTCCAAGACGTGGCATGGAGTGTAGAAAGCAAGTTAAAGCATTAGGAAAACAGGTTTCATTTTACATATGTAATTGGGCAAATTGACATTCTCCAGAATGGGATGGGGAAGAGAATTGAGAGGATAAGAGTGAAAACACCCATGGTGAGAGGGACCAATTTGATTTTTATTTATGCCTCATAAATATGTTATACATGAGGTGAAAAATTAGTCCAGGGGCTGCACACGTGATGAATGGGGAGCCCTTTCCCTAGGGAGGCTTTGCCTGACAGCCGATCAGGGCAGAGAAAGCTTCCACAATCGGGCTGTGAATGACCCCCTCTTACTGGTGGGGCAGATGGCCAGATGCCAGGAGAAAATGCCTGGGAAATCAGGCTGTGGGAGGAGGCTTAACACAGAGAAGCAGTTAGCTGCGACACAGCGGGGCATAGCGGTAATGATCTGTCCCTGTCTTCTGTTTCTTTCTCCATCTCTCTTTTTCTCTCTCTGCTCTCTTTTCTATCCCCCGTTGGTAGGAACACTTACCTTTCTTTATCAATAAACAGTTCTCAGATAGAATATTGCTGTGTTTGCGCTTTATTTTTGTCCAAGAAGCAAAACAAGGAATTAACTCATTGCTTCCCATAGGCAGGCAGGTGTTCACTAATCTCCAGGAGAGCAGGACCCCATCATGAGTAAGGATGACTTGGGAAGACAAATGGCATGACTTTGAACTTCCTCCCCTTCCTTCTTCTTCCCCTAGATTGATATGCTAAGCATGGCACTGTGAAGAAAGTGAACTCTTCCCCAGACAAAAGCAGCATGCAGACCATCCTCTTCTCCTCATTCTTAGATGCCTGCATAAATGATGACAAAGTTTTGCACATGCCTGAAACCTTTTTAGAGGGGGGCCTCACCTGATCTGAAGTGCTGTGCCGCTCTGGTGCCTTTGTATGGATATGCCTCTGGTTCAAGGTGGGCTGCAAAGCTATGCCTGCCAGCCTCCTCCCCGCACAGCACCCACCCCACAGGCAGCAGCTGGGACCTTTCTCTGCCAAGGAGAAGGGCCATAAGGAGCTGAGGCTGCATTACCAAGGGTCTGGCATAAGGCACAAAAGGTGGCTGGTGCCCAGAGGAATACCTGAGGGATTAGTTTTGGATTATGGGCTGCCCAGCCAGAGCTTAATTTGCTCTTTACCTTGTGCCAGACAGGGAATTCCTGTGGGGAACAGACACTGGAACCAGTGTTTGCACCTGGGCCTAGGGTGTGGGCATATTAAACTGCCATTTTCAGGGTGACCTCCTGCCACTAAGAGGTAGTCACAGAAACCAGTGGAGATGCAGCTACCCTCCTTCTCTTCCTCAGCTTTCCCACTCTCGTCTCCGTTTTCTTCATCACCCTGTCCTCTTCTTCCTCCTTAGTGTATGCATGACACTGATCCATATGGCTTTAACAGAAGATCATTAACCTGCAGCACTACAGAATACTAGTGCTTTCTTAAAACCACTTTCTATTTTTACAGTCTCTGAAGTACAGGCACCTCAGACCAAGCTGGGGGGCTGACCTGCTGCTGTGTACTGATCTTGGCTTCCATATCCCTGCACAAGTTTTATTCTGCTGGTGCTTCAGACATGGTTTGGACTCCAGGTTGTGTCTCTTCAGACCGTGGGCCCATTATGAATTTGTACAATATCACATCTAAAAGGGTAGAAGTACACTTGCATTTTCATGCAAATGAGGATGCCTTTGAAACTTGGAGAATGGGGTTTTGCTCTGTTTCTATATTTGAAATTCCCTTCTTGCCCCACCCTCATCTATTTTTTCTCCTGCTTTCACAAGTGCTGCAAGAAATGAGCTAACTTGCCTTTACAACACAATGACTATGATGTGGCACAGCACGAGTGTTCTTGTGCTCTCCTTCCACCACACTGTCACTTCAACTTGTTCACATTATCATGTGAACATTAAACATACTCTTTTAGCATGAGTATGATAATAGTTGTATCATATGAAAAATAAGGACTCTGAATTTTTGTCTCGCTCAATCTACATTGTATTTTCCTTATTTAGTGGCTGGATAAGCAAATCTTTGCTGCATTTATTTCATGTGGTTGCCTTCTGCTCAATGATTATGTTATCTCTTTATGTAGTACTATGCCATGTAAATTTGGATGGAGGGGGTGTAGATTTTTACACTGCAGGCTGATTGCAAACCTTCTCAGCATTTAGCAGCTGTTTTGCTGGCAGCCAGTTTAATCACATGTCCATGGTAAAGGAAAGTACATGTGATTGTATTTGTAAACTGCCTTTTTGTGAATGTCAATATAAGTTTTTTTTTACCTCAGAATTTAAAAAAAAAAAGTCTGAAAACTGTGGAATCCAGCTGGACACCTAACTTTTGAAACTCCAGGAATGCTAAAATCAAATAAATTAAATAAAAAATCAAATCTTTCAACCTTCTCAAATCACCAAGTTTCATCGTAAAAGGTTTCTCAAATATCCAAAGCTCAAAGCATGTAGATTGTACCTTTGTGACTGAAAACCTTTGGGGGTTTTGCAGCAGTTTTTAACTTTCAAACACTGAAGCAGAGGAACATAAGGCATAGTACCAGATTTGGACATTTTATATATTCTCCAGTGAAAGTTGCTTATATAACTTAAACGTGCAGTTCATGCCTTGCAGCATCAGCCTGACTCTGAGAACTTGCCACGGTTACAGAACATGCTGGCTCCCAAAACCAGGCTGTTCCATATTGGTTGTTTAGATGTCCAAAGTATATCCAGTTAAAAAAACCCCTGAAATTAATTAAATGGGCAAGTGGCTGCTTACCTGGGAATACTCTGTTCTTACTGAGAGCTGCATTTTGAGTGGGACCTCATAATTTATTGCAATTCATTTCTTTCATGACCTGACCATTTATAGGCAAGTACAAAAAGGGCTTATTGGTTTTTTCTTTCTCCAGCTGCAACATAATGATGTGGCATACAACAAAAGAAGCATTTCTACTGCATACAAGGAGCAGAGGAGGAAACCCCAGAAGCCTTTCTCTGTGTAGGGCTCAGCTGTCATGGAAGCAAGACAGGATGTGAATTACCTCTGTTATCCTCTCCCTTACGGTCTCTGCTTGACCTGGCTTATCCTCTTTTTCAGAAGCTGCTATTGCAGTAGGATGTCACTTCAGTCCCTGTTCACGAGTGTTGGTTGGTTTTTCCCAAGACATAAGGACAGATAATTTTGGGGTAACTGGATAAGGCTTCTAGTAAAATCACTGTGCCCTTTGTATTTCTGTACAAATGTCCAGGTAAATTTTTCAGTGCAGGATTCTGGTATTGTCTTACTCCAATTCCTGTAGTCTTGGGTTGGAATGCTTTTTCTGACTTCATCCCACCAGGAAAAGTATGGGATGTCTTAGTAGTGTTCACACCTGCCATGCATCTCTTTTTCCAAGGTTCCCTGTTTCTACACTCAGTGCTGTGTGCTCTGAATACATTGCAATGAAGGACCAGCTGCCCAGGATCACAAAGCAACACCTTTTTAAGTTCTGAAATGCCTACCAAAGGGTATTAGAGGGATCCTTGTAAGTACTGTCCTGCTAGCATCCTTCTCTGAGGAGGATGGAGTCACTGCTGGTTTTACTGCTCTTCTTTTGAGGCATTAGGTTTAGACTTTGTGTGAACAAGCTGGAAGCTAAGATGTTGTGACCTAAGAGGACAGTATACATGAAATCCTTGGAAGGTTAAAAGTTCTGTATGTGTGGTTTTACCTATTAGTGAGTATGGAAGATTTTCAATGCTGTCTTGCCTATCTGTGAAAGCATGTGACATAATTTCTTCCCTTTTTCAGGTTTGCTGGTTTTGCTTTTTCCTGCTCACCTTCCTGCTTTTGTACATGGCTGTTGCTCCCAATGCAGCTTGCATCTGCTTTGTACAACCTCTGCTGTCTTACAGTTCAAAACTACCTTTGGTCTTGAGCAGAGCCAAAAGCAAAGCACATCCTGGCCACAGAGCAATACTGCTGCATGGACCATTGCTGAAATAAAACCTTGGTTTCTCACTTTGCTAAACAGCTTCTATTGCAGGCCCTTTTGACCCAGTTTTCACATAGCTTGAGAACTCATTGCCTGCTTTACTTGATGTCTGCAATATGGCTCACTCTGTTCAATGATTTCCACTTGACCTTTCCAGTTTAACTTGCTTCTTTGCCATCAGCCAACGAAAGGGCAGGCGCTGAATATGTTTAAGGCGTCAGGTTGCTAATGTGGGCACTGTTTGGCCAGTGGATGTGCATGCTTGCAGGAGTGTGAGGAATGACAGGAGGATGTACAGCTTGCTGGTAGAAGACAGGGCATTTCAGAGCTTGAAGGCTTTGCATAGGAGAGCCTGTGCCAGGGAATATTAAATACTGTTCCATGTCCAGGAATAAAAGTCTGCAGAGCATGCTGAAATTCTTTGTATCTTCCCTTGGAATTGTTACTCAGAGAACTCCTCAAGAGCAGCATGCAATTTTGCAAATATTCAGTCCCTTTGGTAAGTGACTGCATGGTGTACATACTTTGTCTTTTTGATTATGATGCTGGTTTAGATTGTGTATGTCCTTTCATGTCCGCAAGACTGAATCTGTGTTTTTGCTTAGACAATAATAATTAATTTTCTTTTGAAACAAAATTTTTTTTTTCCCTTAGAACATGATTATTTTAAAAAGTAAAATAGCTCACAACTGGGTGTATTTGTGGAAGCTAAACCTTTGTTTTCCAAGTTGCTGACTCAATTCCCTTACACATATTAGTGAGCAATGCTGCCATCCAACAGCTGCCTGCAGCTCACATCAAGATGAGATAGTCACTTAGGACCAGTCCTTGAGACTGACAAGGAACTAAAGGAAAGAAAAAAAAGAGCCTTTTATCTACTGCAAGTTGGGACCCTGTGGGCACTCTTTGGCTAAGAGCCAAGAACAGAGATGGGAGATGCATGCACAGCATCTGCTTGGAAAAACTCCTTATCTCAATGAGTAAACTCAGCCCGTCCTTCACAGGTCAGGATGTGACTCATGCTCCAAGGTGCTCTGCAGCAGGGATGACCTGACTAGCCAAATGGTAATCTTAAAATGTAGGAGATACTTGGTGCTTTCTGTTAGCTGAGAGTTTGCAGAAGATAGCAATTTTTCGCCAAAAGCCAGCACCAGTAAGCTGCCAACAGATGCATCTCCCGACTCCAAATGCCCCATCTGCCTGGATAGATTTGACAATGTCGCATATCTAGATCGCTGCTTGCATAGGTTCTGCTTCCGCTGTGTCCAAGAATGGTCAAAAAACAAAGCAGAATGCCCCCTCTGCAAGCAACCCTTTTTTTCCATTTTCCATACAATTCGTGCTGAAGATGACTTTAAGGAGTACATACTCAGCCCCTTAGAAACCAGCTCTTTTGCCAGCCCTGATGGCCGGAGATTTCGTTACCGTACTACCTTAACAAGGGAATGCACGCTCATGTGTCGCAGCAGGGTGCTGATGGAAGTGCTGCAACATTCCAAAAGCGTCTCCAGGGGAAGCCGCTTGGCAAGGCCACCACACGCGCACACATCACACTGGATAGCTCCAAACATACCGATGATATAAGAAGCAGGAAGGGTCTCCGTATGGGGCTCCACAGGGGAAGTTTATTCCAGCCACACAAAGGGGTCCAGAGACAAAGACCAAGAATAATGGAGAGTCCAGGTTTATATACGGGGTGGGGAGAGCATGAGGGACCAATGATCTGAGGGTGCAGGGGCAGTACAAAGGGGGGCGGTTGACTCTGTAAACAAACTGTTTAGGAAATTGATAGTAAAAAGGGCCTTACAGAGCCTCTCAATGGGAGGACTAGTCTCTGTCCCTCCCCGCTGCTGATCAAGGACTCGCTTGATGGTGCCATGGGCCCTCTCCACAACTGACTGTCCGGTGGGAGAATGGGGTATGCCAGTGCCATGCTTCAGCCCCCACTGGTTGAAGAAGTCTCAGAGTTTGTGGGAGGTGTAAGCAGGGCTATTTTCCATTTTTGTTTCTTGTGGGACACCCAAGGTGGCAAATGTGAGGAGGAAGTGCCTGGTGACATCTTTGGCCTTCTCTCCCGCATGGGCCGATGCAAACACTGCTCCAGAAAATGTGTCTATTGACACATGTATGTATTTTTGCCTGCCAAAAGCAGGGTAATGAGTAACGTCGGTCTGCCACAACTGACAGCTATTCAGACCCTGGGGATTGACCCTGGAGCCCAGCAACAGTAGCTGGTGGTGCTGGCAGTTAGGGCAAGTGGCTACTATTGCCCTTGCTTGGTCCTGTGGCAGATGGAACATGCAGACCAAGGCGGGCACATTTTGATGAAAAAAGCCATGGCTCAGCTTGGCCTGGGAAAAGATGTCCAGGATGTTGGCACTCTGGACGGGCATTGACAAGGCATCTGCTCTCGTATTGCCTTCCACAACTGGCCCTGGAAGATTGGTGTGTGACTTCATATGCATTATGTGGTAGGGTTGTTCTCGGTAGAAGAGGAGGTAGATCAGTTTTGAGAGCAAGTTTTGTAAATTTGGGTTGGTCATCTCCTTTAACAAAGAGTTCAGCCCTGGTAGCTACACCGGCTACATACGACAAATTGATTACCAAATTGATGGGTTCCTTGAACCTCTCAAAGGTCCTGACGACAGCCACCAATTTGGCAGTTTGTGGGGATCTTTCAACAATCTGGACGTCAGACTCCCACTTCTGCATCCTTGGATCCCTCCAAGTCATGACGGACTTCTGGGATCACTCTGAGCCATCGGTGAAAACTGTCGGGGCTCTTAGGGGCGTCTGACTTTGTAGTGATTTTGGGGCCAAATGGAAGACCGAATTAAAAAGTTGTGACTAGGTTTATGTACAGAAATTTGGCCAGTGTGGCTGTCTAGGTTGAACAGGAGGTGCTCATTGGTTTGGAGCAAATGCTCCAGAACCCATGTGGTTAACGGTAAATAAATGCATGAGAAGTCACACCCTGCAAGGATGCGGAGGCGTGCCCTGGCCTTGATCAGCTGAGCCATAAGATCTTGTGGGGTGGTGATGGTTTTAACTGGCTGATTGTGGAAAAAGACCCACTCGATGATAAGGAGTGGGTCCTTCAGTGTTGAGTCCCATTGGAATATTGAGGAGTGACGCCAGGGTGACTTACCCAGGACCACTAGGTGGAATGGGAGGGTGGGGTCAGTCCAGTATGCCTGCCGTGAAGTTAGTGCCTCCTGGACATTGCAGATGGATTCCTGGGCCTCTGGGGTGATGGTATGGGGCAAGTCAAGATCCTTGCTGCCTCGGAGGAGATTGAAGAGTGACGCAAGATGCTCTGTTGTAATCCCTAGCAGGGGACGTGCCCAGTTGGATGGACCCACAGAACTGGTGTAGGTTGCGGAGGATCCTCGAGTTGTCCCTGATGGAGAGATGCTGGAGTACGATGGTCCACTCGCCAATCCGGAGACCCAGGTAAGTTCAGGGGCAGACCCGTTGGATTTTGTCTTCACAGATCTCAAATCTGGCTTCCTCAATGGTTTTTATTGTCTTATTTAACACAATGTCCAAGCAAGACTGGTCCCAGGAACAAATTAAGATTCCCCAGATTAAGATACAATGGAGAATGATGGCATCTGGGAAGGTCTTTCTTATGGGTGAGAGGATGTGGGCCACATACCATTGGCAGATGGAGGATGAGTTCTTAATCCCCTGGGGGAGAACTCACCGGTGGTACCGTTTAAGAGGGGCCTGCCTAGATGGGACTGAGAAGGCAAACCGGGGTGCATCTCGAGGATGGAGGGGGATATTAAAAAAGCAGTCTTTGATGTCTATGGCTGCCAGTCTCCGTTAGCGCGGCCGCATGGAGGGAGAGGGCAGGCTGGGCTGCAAAGGACCCATGTGCTCAATGACCTCATTGATTTTTCTGAGGTTCTGGAGGGGCCTCCACCTGTCCTTGCCAGGCTTTTTAAGGACAAAGACAGGGGAGTTCCAGGGGCTGTTGGTGGGGACTATGTGGCCCTTGGAAAGCTTCTTCTCTATGAGGGACTCTAGAGCAATAATTTCTCAGTAGAGAGAAGCCACTGGTCCACCCACACCAGATCATTGGTTTTCCAGGTTAACGGTGGGGTGTCACGCTCCACAGTGGCCCCAAATAGAAATCCCAGGGTGGTGTTGGGATTTCTAGCCAAGTCCCCCATTGGGACAAGAGATCTCTGCCCCATAATGTGGTACCTGCTCTTATCATGTAGGGTCAGATGGTAGCAATCCAACCCTTGGGTCCCTCCATGGTGATGTTATTCTTGCTGCACATGGAGACCCCAGCACCTCCAATCCCTGAGATGGGCCAAGATGCTGGTGTCAGCTCCCAGTCCCGCAGCCACTCGGAATGGGCAATGATGGTAACATCCGCTCCAGTGTCCTCCACCATCCCTGGAATGGTGACATTATCCCCCTGGAAGATAATATTTAACACCTTTATTGGACAGGCCACACTCTATCAAAGGTCTATCACAGCCCACAGCCTCAGCCCAGCACACCATTGGGTTTGCCGGGACCCAGTCTCTGTGTCGTGGCAGAAAAAAAACCTGTGCAATGGCCATCCCTTGATACACGAACCAAGGGGAAACATTGCATGAGACAGTCAGGTAAATTTCATCACTGGGGCCGACAGTCTGAACTTCTGGAGTAACGTAAAGTTCGTCAGGCCCATAAAGTCCATTGCCTGCGATCAGAATGTCACATGGGCCATCTGGGAGCCCAAACTGTCCTGTGGGGATTCTGTATATGCTCTCATCATCAAATTGGATTGATAGGGCACTCACCAGTTGGTGCCACGAACATACCTTTAGGTGCGGGTAAGCCTTGGAGACTTGGAGCTCCTGGTCAGTGTACTCCTGAACATACCTTCTGATACCTGAGTCTCCGCGATGATGGGCAGGGTAGGACGCAACTGCTGTGCATTTGATGTCATTGTGCGGGACCATCCCAAGTAGTTTCCCCACCACCACTGATGGTCTGGGCGGTACTGGTGAGGCCAAGGGCATTCCCCAGGTGGTTTTAAGTCCTTTAAAGCCCGGTGTTCTGGGCAGTCCTTGATAAAATGAGCAGGCTCACCACAATGGAAGCAATGTTGCTTGTCCCCAGATGAGGCCATGAGGAATTCCGCCACCCCCTTAGAGACCGCCATGGCTATCATGTGCCCTGTAGTTATTAGTTTGGCACAGGCTTCTATCATCTGGTCGATGGTAGCCTCTGGGTTGAGAGGCAGAGCCCTCAGTATCTTCTTGCAGTCTGCATTATAATTTGCCTTTGCCAAATTCCGCATTCTCTATCTGCCTCTTGATAGCATTTTTTAGGTTGTCTACAAACTTAATAAATGACTCCTCTATACCCTGACAAAGAATGTCGGCAAAGTTCGGGGGGGGGTGGCATCATCAGGTGTCTGGAGACCCTTTTGATGTCCTTGAGGACAGCTTTGGGGAGGTCCTGTGCCTGGTTTTGGGGTCTTTCAAAATCACCTTCTCCACTCAACTGCTCAGATGTTAAATGAGCCCTGGTACCATCCCCCTGGTACGTCTGTAGGAGCTCCCTTAGATGTTTCTTCCAGGTTCTCTCCCACAGCATATACTCCGCAGAAGAGAGGAGACACAACATAACATTCTTGATGTCATGGGGTACCAGGGTGTGAGTGGAGAAAGTGACTTGAAATAAATTTTTAAAATAAGGTAACCCCTGCCCAGTCTTTTCTGGCCTTGCACAGCTCCTTCAACTGCTGGTAGGGGATGGGTTACCAATGGGAATTCCTCCCCCCCCCCCTCCATAAATAACTGGGGCTGCGTACAGCGATATTTTATCTGCCAGCTCCCAGTTACTGTCCCTGGCCACCTGCCTTCTCACCAAGGCCCAGTGATCCTCTGACCCAGCATCAGAATCAGAGGAATCACTGCTCTCTTCCTCCAAAGAGAGGGGAGAGTGCCTGGCAGGGGTGCGGGACTTTCGGCATACCAGAGCTGCCTGGTGTTGAGCAGCAGTGGACACCAAGATGGCATCCTTCCGCTTGCCACCACACCCACTTCCAGTCCTAGTAGCTTGGGAACTGAAAGCAGGTTGGTTCCCATGGGTGGAACCACCGGTGGAAGGGGTGGGAACATAGGAGGGAGAGGCAGGGTCTGCAGCCAGAAGAGGATTCCCAATGGAAGGAGAGGGGCCCAATGCAGACACACCCATCGATGCTCAGGAGGAGCTAACAATGGAGGAGGGGCTGGGCGCGATGACATGTGCGAGAAAGGGCAGAGGGGGGTTGTGAATCTTGGAAATGGCCACTGCTGTGTGATCGGTGCCATTTCGTGTGGCTGGAGTAAGGGCAGGAAAGCATGGAGAGGGAGAGGACAAGATGGCAGGGCTGGCCACGTTGCCAGCACCATCTTGGGGGATAAATGAGGGTGAAGCAACTGGGTATGTGGGCATTGGCAAGAGGGTTAGGGAAGAGCCCAGGACAGCACAGCCAGTGCTGTCCTGGGAAGGGGACAGAGGAGACTTGGGAGACGTCAGGAAGACGGTAGCAATCCTGTGCCCTTGGGCGGGATCCATCTCCCGATCTCTCCTGAAATGGGGAAGAGGGTCCCGGGACGTGGGGAGAGGAACATGGCGAAGGGGTTTTTAAACTGGGGTTAACATTCCCCTAACATTCCCCAATACCCTTAACGCATTTAATAATTCTTGCAAATAAAGGATAAAACTTCCCCACTGAAAAATCCCCTCTGCATTGTAAAACACCCAACTTGATCCCAACCTCGTCCCAAAAATCTTTTGTAAGAACTAATTTCCAAGAAACATTGGGAAAATACTTAAATAACCAATGAAGAAAACGTTTTAATTCCCCCCTCAAAAAATGAAAATTTCCCCTAACAAGGGCTCCCTTAACTTGGATGTAAACTTCCTGCTGGGGATACATAAGTTTAACTCCTATCTCCACTCTTCCCAACACCTGAGATACAAGAAGTAATGAAAAAGAGATAGAAAAGTGACCCAAAGCACACTCACCAACTCTCTGGGGTCAACAAAAAAGTCTTGGGGTGGCTTGCTTCCTTCAACCGATCCTCCAGTCTCCCAGAGGGTTGCCGGTTGCCCCTTGGACCACTCTGTTATAATGCAGAGCACTCTTTGGGGAAGTGGCAGCACTGAATGTTGACTTCCTGCAGTGCAGGCTACTGGAGATGCTTCCAGGGACGCTTCGAAGAGGTCCCTGTTCGGGCAACACTTGTCGCAGCGGGGTGCTGATGGAAGTGCTGCAACATTCTGAAAGCGTCTCCAGGGGAAGCCGCTTGGCAAGGCCACCACACGCGCACACATCACACTGGATAGCTCCAAACATACCGATGATATAAGAAGCAGGAAGGGTCTCTGTATGGGGCTCCACAGGGGAAGTTTATTCCAGCCACACAAAGGGGTCCAGAGACAAAGACCAAGAATAATGGAGAGTCCAGGTTTACATACGGGGTGGCGGGGAGAGCATCAGGGACCAATGATCTGAGGGTGCAGGGGCAGTACAAAGGTGGGGCTAGGGCACGGGAACCAATGGGGAAAGTCTGGGGGAGTGGCAAAGGGACAAGGGCCAATGGGAGAGTGGGGAAGGGAGAACTTTCTCGATTAGGGGCATATTAGGTAGAAAGGGGCAGGGAGGACAGTGGGCCAACCAGGGGAGCAGAACTGGGGTACATCAACATAATAGAACAAAGCATCCTGGGGGAAGCCTCTTTGGTTACCCTGACCTGGGGAGGATCTCTGGACTTAGGGAAACGGTTCCACCAATGGACTCCCTTTGTTCTTTGGTCCGTAGGCCCATCGGCCTCCACACACGTGCAGTTCCCCTTCCCGAAGGATGCTGTCCCCTCCAGATAATGGGATGTTGTCTGAAGGCTTGTCAAGTGAACCAGCGTGACGCAGGCACAGAGAGATTCAGCAGATGATCAGGAGGCTGGCCTCGAGGAGAAAGGCTAGCGCAGAGGGCAGATCTCTGAGGCAGATTCAGGAGGAGGACATGATCAACTTCCGCAGGGCTCTGTACCGCACTGGTGTGCGCATCCGCAGCATTCAGGATGGTGGCCGATACCGAGACATTTCGGCAGAGTTCTTCTGCTGCAATCCTTGTTGTCCTTTTGACTTAGAAGCATATGATCAACATGCCAATTATGACTGTCCTGCACCATCATATGAGGAAGGAAGCCACTCAGACTCATCAATTATTACAATATCTCCAGATGTGGCATACTCACAAGGGCCAGATAATAGTTTGTCTGTACCTGATCTTGGCCAGGCCCCCTGGGATGATGAAACTCCAGGCCCTTCCTATTCCATTTCAGAAGAGGTTCGTGCAACCATAGCTTCTCCTCTGGAGTCATCAGAAAGTTCTGATGAGGACTCTGCTACAGGGAGTCGAAGAACCAAACTGCAGACTGAGTTACAGGCTACTGTTGACTCAAATGACAGTGGCTCTTCCTCAGACAATTGTGTCATTGTTGGGTATGTTAAGCCGTTAGCTGAGAGGACACCAGAAGTGGTTGAGCTGTCCTCTGACTCTGAGGAGTCCATCAGGGAAGAGAAAAGGGAAGATGTGAAGAAACAGCGACCAGTCCAGTGTCACAGCTGGAGTGACAGTGAACCAAGCAGGAGCTTCTCACCACATTCCCCAACATATAGGGAAGATGTAGGAGGTTGTAGAAGATAGATACAGTGCCATTAAAAGACCATATGAGCTTGTCTTTAAAGCTTAACTTTAGAGCTTGCCTGACATCAGAATATTGCCAATTTCATGCCTTGATTTCAAGTTACTAAAAAGGTGCATACACCTGCTAGGAGATAATAAGATTGAAATGACTGAACTGGGCAGCACAGGAAAAATATTCAGAAATGCCTGAATTCCAGGAAACAGAAACTCCTCTCTGAAAATGTCTTTTCAATCAATTGTAATTACAGCTGTCCACTGATAACCTCAGGACCAGGATGAGACATGAGATTAATGCCATCAGGTGTGCTGGACTTCACAGCCAGACTGATTTAATGAGTTGCCTCAAAAGGTGTTATAACGGATGTGAGTTAATCTTCTCACTTTGTGACTGGACCTCATTGTTTGAAATCAAATTGCCTAGTCTGGCAGACAGTGCAGCCTGGAACATCAGCTCAGCAAGCAAGGCTAAGCCACTGTAAAGCATCTTTTCTAAAGGCAGAGGTGTGGTTCTACCTGCTGCTTGCCAAATGAAATATTATTTTACTAATTCTTTAGTTCATGAAGATGTTAGGGGATGCTGCCTAGTATTCAGGACAAACAAAATCAAACTTTGTTACAGTTATTGATCTTCTCTGGGTGAAAAAACAGAGCAGAAAACCCTACCTCACCAAAGTTTGTCCATTTCCTCACTCCTGTGTCCCCATACATTTTATTTAGATACATAATTCACATGCCAGCTTTCCTTATGAACTGGTTAGTGACAGATGCAGTTCACCCCAGATAAGCATTCCTGACATTTCCTTCTTATGCTAGCTTTGTTCTGACACAGGAAAAGCCAACATGGCAGCTCCTGTGTGCACTGGAGGATTTGGGAGCAGAGGGATCCAGAGTCAGTGTTGGGAAAGAGAGATGAAACTTAAAAGCTAACAATATGCTTTTCTGTTCAGCTTACAGTCCTACTGTAGCATCAGCAGACCCTGATGAAAGGGTGTTGATTTTTGCACTGTCAGTTGAGACTGTCTAGGAAATGGAGCATATTTTATAGTATGTACCTGTGTAGGTAGTTGAAGTGTGTTGGATTATGTTAGGCTTTGTTAGTGGTAAAAAGTACCTTCTTGATTCTTTGTTACCTTGTTCTCACTGTAAGTCATTGGGAAATTTTTCACTGAAGCTCACCTGGTATTTTTGAAGAATTTAGACAGCTTTGCTGCAATTTGCTACTTTCAAGGTCAGTAGGACGCCATAAAGTATGTGACTGATGCATAATTCTTAGGGTGAGGCACCAGGAACAAGTCAAGAATGCCAGCTGTAGAGATAACTTCCTGGTTATACCTCATATGCCACATGGTTTTCTGTAAATCAAAAGGCATTATACATGAACGGAAAAATGTCTCTACTCTTATTCCATGCACAGGTTAATTCCATATTGTTCTCTTCCTCTTCATTCTGTTCAACAAAAGCCATGGTTTAAGGTTAATTAGGTTAGTTTTGCACATTTTGGAAGCCGTGGAAAGAGGAAGAGCAGCAAATGGATGAGGTGCTCAGGAGAACATCACTGGCTTTGAGGATGCATCTTCCCTGTGGCATCTCTCTGCCATATGTCCTTTATGAAAAATCCATTAACTCGGGTAACTTTTTTGTTAAAGCTTTTGCTTCAGAAGACAAAACATCCACACTGAGTCTATGCAAGGAGAAGTCTGTGATCTTTGCCTGTCACAAACAACTTTTGTATGTGCAAGCCTGGGCACTTTCAGGGAGAAAAAGTACAGATAATGTCGCAAATTCAGGCAGTGGTACATGTATTTTCCCACCTTAAACTGGTTAAGCTGAAGTCACTGATGTATTTTGGAGTTAGTGGTGCTCTGGTGTAGCAAAACCCCTTACAGCTCTTACCCTTAGATGTTTGTACTCTCATGCAGGCAATAAGTGCACTGGTGACTTATGCCTGATTCACATTTTTAAGGCACTCAAAAGAAATTTGAGAACAAAGCATTGAGTAATAATTCATTGGGCCAGACTCAGCTGGCCCATGGATGAAAACCAAGTCACCGATCTTTCAGCAAAAACTAGATGGCCTAGAAAACCTTGTTGGCCAGTTTAAGCTAGATCTCTAGTTCTTGGATGGCTGTTAAGACACAATGTCTGTCTAGGTTCTCATATGTTGGCCTAATCAGTTTCATACTAGAGTAATTCAACTTATCCATGCAGACATGAGAGGACAATGAAGTCCTTAATTACAGATTTGTAAATATGGAATATGAAATAGGCGTTATCTCCTGGCTTTTAATTGTGTGTTAGTTCTTTATGCTGCTTGCAAGCCTCATTCAAGGCTTTTAATAGCATTAAAGTACAATTTTTACACCGTAGAATAAGAGTCTGTTGCCTCTGTTTTTCTTACTTGCATTTCAAAACTTTTACTTTACTATTTTCAAAGGAAATTGTGTGAACTTAGCAAAAACCTGACTTCAATTTCAGTTTTTAATTTTAAACTTGTGGCAAGTTGTGCTTAAACTTATTATAAATGTAGCAAAGGAAGACACAGGCTTTTTTCTACTTTTTTTTCAAAGGCATGACTTTGTGTCTGCTGAGCTGATTGTGTCAGGAAAGCGAGTCAAACTTTAGTTTGGTGGATATGGCCTCATTTTCTAAAGGGCAAGTGGTTTCAGAAGTCTCTGTTTCGCATTTTGTCCCCTGGGAGGGATGGGGGTGTGTGCCTGATTTAATTTTGACAGTTTTCTACATTCACATGCATACCATCAATCTTTTTTTTTTTTCATTTGGGTTTTTCACAGAACATAGCATGGAAAGAAACATTTATTTTAGTGAAAAATATGACTGTGAAAACGTAAATTATCAGTGGGCTGCAGGCACAGCTTGCTGTCTTCTAAAACTAATAGTAACTCAGTTCTATATAGCAAATGACATTGCCCATTTAATTCAGCACAGAAGTTTTATACAGGTTTCTAAAGCATCACTTACAGTTTCATTACCTGACTTAAATAGCAAAAAACAAAGGTGAGTTATGCTTGACCCTAAGGAAGCAATAAAAGAACATATGCTTATTAATAAGAATCCTACTGAGCTATTTTTACAACTGCTTTCAAAACTAGAAGTATGTACTCTTCAAATGAGCTCTTTTCCCAGAAGCCGTTTGGAACCGTGGCTGAAAAAGATAAATTGGCCAACAACAGGCTGAAGCATGAGCGAAGTAGTTTTGAGATGTAGTTATGCTTCTTTCTTCCTCATGAGTAAAAGCCTCCTAATTAAGAAAAATTGACAGTGGTATTTACTTACTCATAGACTATCTGTGGGTGAATCTTGCACAGAAAACACAGACAGTTTATTCTAGTCTATCAAGATTTGTTGTAAGAAACTGTGTTTTTCTAAGCTTTTACTATTTCAAGAAATTGCAAATTATCTTTATTATCCATTCAAATATAAAGTTAGTGATTTGAGATACAACCACTTTATAGAGCATATTAAATTACATATTTGTACTTTTTCCTAATACATATTAATATATCTCATTATATCTGGAATAGTAATAAAAGTTGTTTCTGAATTTGTGGGTCTGTCCTACTACTTACTGTAAAACATTTCTTTTTACCCAAAATCAAAATTCCCTATGCAAGTTTGGTTTGTTGTTTGGTTTTTGCACTGGATTTTTTTTGCTGGAAGTCAAAATTAATGGACCATTCAGAAAGAAACAATCTGTCAGGAAAAATACAAGTCAATCATCTATGAGTGGCTGATGTTCCCATGCAGTCACTTGTACTGGATAGGCTAAGGAGGATGGAAAAATACCCCCCTCTGCTGACTTGCTTCATCTTGAGGAGGGCAGTTTGCCATTGCCTGCCCAGTGGAGCTATTTCCCTTCCTATCCTACCCCTCAGACCATGGTTGTCCACTGTCCATCTTGCTCAGATTTTTAAATATCAGACTCATTGTCTTTCAATCTGGGACAGTGCACTGTAACACCACAGGTTTTATTTTCTGTTAATCTCTACAGTCTTTCACTGTCATCCATTTGTAGCCCACACTTCCCATCACAGCAGTGGCTATGTTTCAGTACAGTTTCAAAAGTCTTTAACAAAAATTATATGTTAGCTGTGTTTTCAAAGACTCTTTAAAACCTTGTCTGGCTTGGGAGATGCTGTGTCATCACAGGAGGACTGTGGTCAATCACTGGCGCTCACCTTGCCTGTGAGCACAGACAACTTTCTTACTAGCTCATCTCCTCAGCTTCTGCTCAGGGAAACAGGCACGACTGTATTTCCCTTCACTTGTTCTTTTTGCAGCAGTTCTACATAAGACTGAAAACTCCATGGGGTGTATGCTCTCTTTAGCACCCTCACAAAAATTTGGCAATCTCAGCGTTACATTTACACACGGCTCTAACAACAGTTCTGACAGACCTTCTTGAAGTTTGAGATCAAGCCTAATGATCTGCAATTATTTGAGGAGGGGTTTATTGCTGACACCTTTGGCACTAGGCTAAATCGCTCCATTTTTTCTGAGGCAAAACCCTTCTGGTTGCAGGAAATAAAATCTGTAGGCTGTGGCCCGATGTTGCATTGCCTTAAGCAAGGCATATTAGCTTAATTGGCTACCTTTTGAATTGGTGTATTAGGTGCCATGTATCAGCCCAGGAATGGAAACAAGGACTGAAATGTTAACATTGCTTTGTTTAGTTCTCTTGAGGTGAAATACCTGAACAGCTCCTCTCTGTGGAGAAGAGAGCCCAGCTTTACAAAGGCAGGGGTTGTTGAAGTCATGGACTTTCTTCTTGTAATAGGTGATGAGCTGGTAAATAAGCAAATACATTCAGCTGCAAAATTCACATAAAATGTAGTCCACAAGCCTTTGGAAAGCAAATAGTATAAAAATTCAGTTGGAAGCAGGTTAGCTCCACAGAGAGATCAGCTGAACCCTGCATGCTGTCAAGAGTTTGACATCCACTTTTGTGTGCCATATTGTACATTAGAATGTAAGTCCTTCTTGGAGAGTTACAGTACTTGGGTAAATATCATCCCTGTAGTCTGATCCTGCAAAGAGAGTATGGTGATGTCCCGTCCTGCTGTAAAAGGGAGAGTCGGGGAGGATTCTTTTTGACAGATTTCTCAGACGAAAATAAAGCACAAACACAGCAATATTCTATCTGAGAACTGCTTATTGATAAAGAAGGGTAAGTGTTCCTACCGACGGGGGATGGAAAAGGGAACAGAGAGGGAGAAAGAGAGACGGAGAAAGAAAAAGAAGACGGGGATAAGATTGTTACCGCTGTGCCCCGGGCGCCCGGTTAGCGTCAACTCGGCAGAGAGAGCTCGGCAGCTGCGAGCTGCGGGGAACCTGCGCGGCGCTTGCGAGCGGCCGGGCGCGATTTCCGAGCGGCAGCGGCAGCGTGTCTGCGGCGACGGCGAACGACGGCTGCGGGCTGGGGCTGCTGCGGGCAATGCGGGAAACGCGGCGGCTGCTACACGCTGAGCGCAAGCAGTGTCTGCTCCGCCAGGAAAAGAGCGGAGCACCAGGTTGTCGCGGTGACGAGCTGCCTCGGGGAAGCGGCAGAGCACGGCAGGACAGGCGCAGACAGGGAAGCAGGACTACAAGGAAGGAAAGGCGAGGGGGAGAGGAGAGGCAAGCTGACCCTCCACGTAAGCCCCTGATCCCTCCAAGGAACTCAAAGCAAAATGGCACTGGTTGTGTCGCAGCTAACTGCTTCTCTGTGTTAAGGCTCCTCTCACAGCCCGATTTCCCGGGCATTTTCTCCTGGGCATCCGGCCATCTGCCCCACCAGCAAGTGGGCAGTCGCTTGCAGCCCGATTGTGGAAGCTTTCTCTGCCCTGATCGGCTGTCAGGTGAAGCCTCCCCAGGGATAGGGCTTCCCATTCATCACCTGTACAGCCCCTATAGGAAGCCTTCGTATGTAACATATGTTGAGGCGTAAGTAAAAAATTAGATTGGTCCCTTCAGGTACGTGAATTTATGATTTAAAAGGTACCACATAGTGGTACATAAATACTGATGAATGAATAGCAACGCTGAAAGGATTTTAGTTTGGTGCTTGTTTGTAGCTCAAACTGAATTAATTTGCTTTACGTCCTGAACATGGAAGTTCAGCACATGCATTTGTATGTGAATAGTCATCTTGAAATCACTGGAAACAACTATCACAGTTGTAGAAAGCTTCATGTCTGCCACGGATCTGAAGCTTACCGCAGATGTTTACACAGAGCATGATTTTTAAAATTGCATGTTTTTATTTACATTGATAGGATTACTTGCCCCAAGTCAGGAGAGTAATTTGTATGGATTTGGGATTTAATCTTCTAAAGAAAGGAAAAGGGGAAGGAATTGAAAAGGAGTCTGTGCTATGAATTTCTCCTTCTTGCAATAGGCACTTCTACCTGCTGCAAAATGTATTGTCCACCCACAGTTACATCTGAAATATGACAACAGAGAACACAGAGTATGTTTTCCTGTGTTTGAGAGCCTTTGTAGCTATCTGGAGTGACAGCAGGATGACTGCAGCTGATGAAAAAAGATAATATATGATTATCAAGCTGCATAACCAGCAAATTATTTAACTTGTTAGGGTTTAAATTTTTTTTCTTTTGTGCTCTTATGCTGGCACTGAGCTTTTGGTTCACAATTAAAAGCAATTAATTACAGTTCATAATTTTAGTAATTTTGATTACTTTGCTACTTGAATCAGCACAAGGATAGAATCACAAAGTCATTTATATCATTTGCAGTGGAAGACTATGAAAACAACTCTACCAAAAAATGGTTTGTTGAGTAAAAATACGTTGTCTTATTGACTATAATCAGTACCACACAAAATATGAATGAAGTAAACGCTGTCTTTATTTGTTGGCCATGTTGTGTTCTCAGCTGCTGCAATTATTTCAAAATGCGTGGAAGAAAATGCCTTCTCTTTTGCCTTAGAGTGACTGTTGTCCTTCTGTTCTTAAGTGTGATGTGTGCCACAGAGGAAGGAACTAAGGGAACTAACTGGCTCTGTTTTTCCATCTCACCAAGTCCAGAAATCACTTTTAGAGCAATCCTGAATAGCCACACAGCTGTACCCAGTTAAAAGATTATGATGACATTATTATTATTAGAAATTGCTGCAGCAACAACTTGCCAAATGAACCATTAAAACTCACTGAACCACAGTAAAATTGATTAACGGCTGCTTGGGGCAACATACGGTCTTTGAAGGTCTCTATCTTTTTAACCATTTGTCTCTTCCAGTGTCTGTGGCAGAACCCTCCACCTCTCTTTCATTTGAATGTAAAGAGCCATTTCAAAAACTGTAACTTCCACTTAGTGACAAGCTCATTTAGTGGTGTGTCACTGGACCATCTACTCACCTGCAGAAATTTGAATTAAAGAGAAAAAGAACCTTTTACTATTAAGGAAAATGGTGCATTCTTTCTGCTTTGGGAACTTCACTTGAGTTTTTTTGGCTGTTGCTTTGACCTATGCCCTGAGTGCCCCTTTTGTGGTTGTTGTTTTTGAGGCGGAAGTTTCAGAGATGCTAAACCTTTTTTTCTTCAGATGACAAAAAAGGGAGGTGGAAACTTGCTTTCTGTAAACGGAGTTTCCACAGTTCAAGCCCACTGTGCAAAACCTGAGCAGCAGCTTGCCTGTGCCTTAGACCATGTGCCAACACTGCCGTCTAGCTTCTGCAAAGGCCTTGTGCACTTTTGCTTCTTGGTTGCTTGCGTTCATGTGTTAACACAGCTTTGTCGAGTCTCTATCGGCAAGTCAAAGTCCTGTAGTATTGACTTCTGTTCGGGAATACAGAATCGTTTGAAGTGGTCACAGCACTAGACGAGGGATTGAAGACGGCAGCAGCAAACAGTAGGAGAGATCTGAAATGGCAATGCATCAAGAAAACTCACTGTCTGTGTTTGCAGGTAGGGAAATGAAACCCATCTGTCCAAACTCTTAAAAGATATCTGGCAGCACAGCAAGGCAGAAGAACCAATTCCAGGTCTGTTCAGTGTTTCTAACGACAAAGCATTTGCAATGTCATTGAACAGGGCCTCCTGACATATCACTCCCTGATATGTCCTTTGGGCTCAGTGTTGAATCCTGCTTTCCTGTCTCTCTCCCTTATCCTCTCTGTCTCATACCATGAATACATCTTTTTTAGTCTTTCACCACAGAAGTTGTAGCTTTTGCTTCTTGGTCTGTGGTGACCTGGGAGCTTCTTCCAGTATGAAGTACTGTGTTTAGGTTTTATATGCATTTTATGTCTGGTCATCTTGGGATTTTAAAAGATTGTATGGTTTCCATTTACTATGAACTTGCATTTGTTTACCAAAATCTCTATTTATACAGCCTTAAGGTTACAGGTGGTATTGCATAAATAATAGAAAAGATAATGAAAACATATAATTATTTTTAAGGAGACAGAAGCCTCTGTTAGGGCTCTACTTTGAAATTGTACAATTCCTCCATTTTCAAACAGAATTTAATGCATGAATGAAGCAATTATGTTCGAGCTTTCTTGGTGGTGTAACTTGTGAGAAATTGATTATCATAATATATTAAAGTGATTTAAAGCTGTATTTAGCCCAGAGTGGCCTGACTAATGATTTGTTTCTTGTTTTTGCTTGTTTTCAATAGCCTTCATTAAATAATTCAGCTATGATGTTAATCATAGAATCATTAAGGTTGGAAAAGACCTTCAAGATAATCAAGCACAATCTTTGGTCAGTCACCACCCTGGCATTTAGACCATTACTGTAATTGCCACATCCAGTAATTTCTTGAACACTTCCAGGGGTGGTGACTCCACCACTTCCCTGGGCTGCCTGTTCCAATGCCTGACCATCTTGCCTGACCATCCTTCCAGTGAGGAAATCCACCCTGACGTCCAGCATGGACCTCCCCTGGCACAACTTGAGGTTATGTCCTTTCCTCCTGTCAGTAGATGCCTAGGAAAACAGGCTGACCCCCACTTTCAGGTAGTTGTAAAGAGTAATAAGGTCACCCCGAGCCTCCTTTTCTCCTGACTAAAAATCCCAGCTCCCTCAGCCTGTCCTATAGAACTTACTCTATACACCCTCCACCAGCTCTCTTGCCCTTCTCTGGACACACTCCAGCACCTTGGTATATTTCTTGTAGTGAGGGGCCCAGAACTGGACACAGGACTTGAGGTGTGGACTCACCAAGTACAGGGGGATGGTCACTGTCCTGGTCCTGCTGGCCACACTATTGCTGGTACAGGCCAGGATGCCATTGGCCTTCTTGGCCACCTTGGACACATGGCTGGCTCATGTTCAGGCACTATTGACCAGCACACCTAGCACTCCCCATTAACTCTGGGCTGATTTCCAGCCACTCCTTCCCCAGTCTGCAGCTCTGCATGGTGTTGTTGTGACCCAAGTGCAGGACCTGGCACTTGGCCGTGTTTAACCTCACACAAGTGGCCTTGGCCCATGGATCCAGGCTGTCCAGATCCCTCTGCAGAGCCTTCCTGCCCTCCAGCAGATCAACTTCGTGTCATTTGCAAACTGACTGAGAATGCACTTGATCCCCTCATCCACATCATTGATAGAGATGTTAAACAGGGCTGGGCCCAGCACTGATCCCTGGGGAACACCGCTGGTGAGCAGCCACCACTTGGGTGCAGCACCATCACCTCCACTCTCTGGGCCTGGCAGTCCAGCCAGTTCCAGCAAAGATGCCCCTGTCCAAGCTGTGGGCTGCCAGAGTTTCCAGGAGGACACTATGGGAGACAGTGTCAAAGGCTTTGCTGAAGTCCAGACAGACACATCCACAGCCTTTCCCTCATCCTCCAGGTGGTTCACCTTGTCATAGAAGGAGATTAGGCTGATCAAGCAAGACCTACCTTTCCTAAACCCATGCTGGCTGGGCCTGATCCCCTGCTTGTCCTGTACATGCCATGGGAGCACACTCAAGATAATCTGTTCCATAACTTTCACTGGCACCAGGGCTAGCTACCTTACATATTCTTATCAACCTTGTAATTAAAATGTATCCATGGGTACTGCTTCATGTTAATGAGACAAGGTTGTATTTGAAGGACAGTCTTTTGTCTCCATTGAAGCAGCTGTTAGTGGGGCTGCATACCTGCGTGAATCAACTAATCATTTCATTAAACAAAAATCCTCTTAGCTATGCTAATCAAAAGCATGCTGATCACAGTTTTTCCAAACAAACCCCCTGAAACCTAAACAAACAAACCACTTCAGGACTAATAGACCAGTCTTGCTCTGATATATAAGCTATGCTTTATTAAAAAGGATTAAAAAGAAATAAAAAAGATCTGAGGGAGATTTCATCAGCATTATGCATATATTCCTTTTGCCATCTCTGGTGATATCATCTGAATGGTTAATGCTGCCTAAACAGTTATTTGCTGTATCACTTTGAATGTGACAGGAAACACAGGCTTTCTGCTCTGAACTGCATCTTCATGGGTGAGGAGAACACAGTGGATGCTGAACACTGAGTCAAAGCCCTTCTCATTAAATCCCAAAAGCAGGTTGAGGGGGTTTCTGTGTGCTTCTTGACTTCTATGAGCAAGTACATGAGCAGAAGCTGAACAAAGAGTTTGAAAAAGAAGGGGAAGTGGAATATATAACACTGTCAATGAGCAGCTTCATAGACAGCTTCTTCAGAGAGGGGTGGATAAGTGTATTAAAAAATGAGACAACTGGCTTTAAAACTTCATAGGTGTGGTTTAAGCCTAGCAGGCAACTAAGTACTATGCAGCTGCTTGCTCACTCCCCCCTCCAGCAGAATCAGGGAGAAAATCAGAAGAGTAGAAGTGAAAAACCTTATGGGCTGATATAATAACAGCTTAATAGGTAAAGCAAAAGACACATACACAAGCAAAACAATTCCTTCACCACTTCCAATGGGCAGGCAGGTGTTCAGCCATCTCCAAGAAAGCAGAGTTCCATCATGCATAACACTGACTTCAAAGATAAATACCATCCCCCTTGCTTCCTTCTTCTTCACCCAGCTTTATATATTGAGTATGATGCCACAGGGTGGGGAAAGCCCTTGAATCCACTGAGACCAGCTGTCCTGGCAGTGTCTCATCTTCTCCCAACTCCTTGTGTACCCCCGGCCTCCTCCCTGCTAGTGTGGGTGAGGAGCAACAAAGGCCTTGGCTCTGTGGAAGCCCTGCTCTGCAGCAACAGAAAGTGCTTATCATCACTGCTTTAATGCAAATCCAAACACGGCCTCATACTAGCCACTGTGAAGAAAGTTACCCCAACCAAACTCAGTACATTCTCTACTCCTTTCTTCATACAATTTATGCCATGATGTAGTCCTACATGATTTAATAGAATCTCATTGACACCCCCCATCCCCTCTCCATCCTTTGATATAACACACAGATATCATTCCCTTAGTCTATGGACTACTTAGTCTACCCCCTGCAGAAGCCCATCAAATGTCAACGTATCTCCATAGAATGTCAACTGAATTAATTTCAGGGCCCATGAGCTGGCGCTTTATCTGTTCTGCTGGTCACTCAGGACAGGAGGGGTGGTGTGGTGTGGTGTGGTACTGTGGCCTAGACCCAGCTCAGGTCAGGTCACTGCTGCATTTGCATTGCTTATTATAAGACGTCTTCCATTGGTTCATATGGTTCCTATTACAGTAATTCTTGTAAGCAAAACTCAAATAATGGGTTACAAACAATTTAAAGGCACATCCATTACAATCTCAACCTCTGGGCATTTTGTGCCAGATTGAAGGGTTTAATAGTGTAATGAACTCCTCCCCTTGCTTCTAGGCTGGCTAGAAACTAGTCGTTCCTGCTATAGCAATTACAGTGTCCACCACGGACCTCCATGGGACGCAGAGGGACAGCCTACCTGACTGTGGCTCCACCGTGGGCTGCAGGGGGGAATCTCTGCTTTGGCACCTGGACCACCTCCTGCCCCTCCTTCTTCTTCTTCTTCAGGGGAAGGACTCCTCGCACTCTTCCCCTGGACTATGGAACCATCACCCACTGTGCACCTCATCCACAGGTCACAGTCCCTTTGGCTCAAGTTCATACTGGAATTCCAGCCTGTCCAGCACAGCAGCAGACAGCAGCAACACCCTGGCCACCTGCCAGCCCAGGCGCATCGTGGCTGTTATCAAAACGCTCCCAGGCACAGTAGTGTGAGGTGATAAGAAGCATAGCACTACAGCAAACAGCTACCAGCAAGCATTGGATTATAACACATGGTCAGGCAAGTGAGTACTGGAGCCTGCTTATTAATAATTAAACAGCCATAACAACTGACAATTTCATCTAGTACATTCCAATCTAGACTGTCATAATCTGGTCTTATTGAGCCCCACATTGGGTCCAAAGAAGGACTGTTGTGGTTTAACCCCAGCCAGCAACCAAGCACCCTGTAACTACTCACTCACTCCCGCGTGGTGGGATGGGGAAGAGATTGGAAGAGTGAAAGTGAACAAATTAATGGGTCGAGATAAAGACAGTTTAATAGGGAAAGTAAAAGTCACATACACAAGGAAAGAAGAACAAGGACTTAATTAATTGCTTCCCATAGGCAGGCAGGTGTTCACCCATCTCCAAGAGAGTGGGGCCCCATCACATGTAAGGATGACTTGGGAAGACAAATGCCATGACTCTGAACTTCCTGCTCGTCCTTCCTCTTCCTACAGATTTATATGCTAAGCATGGCACTTTATGGTATGGGATATCCCTTGGGTCATTTGGGGATAGCTGTCCCTACTGTGTCCCCTCACAATTCCTCATACACCCTCAGCGTCCTCACTGATGGCGTGGGTGAGGAGCAGCAAAGGCCTTGGTTCAGCAGAAAAAAAACTCCCTACATTATCAACACTGTTTTCAGCACAAATTCAAATCACAGCCCCATAGTGTGAAGAAAATTTGCTCTACCCCACTTCTGTGTTACGGGGGAGGTAAAAGTGGCTTCTTGCTTCTGCCATCATCTTGACATGACTTGAAGTCAGCATCAGTATGTGGAGCTGAAGATGTTTCTAGGACCCTTGACATTTACTCTAGCATTGAGCTGTGACAGCAACACAGGAGAGAGGACACACAGAATAGTCAAGACAGGGTAGAGAAGAAAAAGCTCTTGAGGCTCTCAGTTCTTTTAATATATGCAGAAACACCACACAGGTTTCTCAGTTAGCTAAGGGCTGTGTCATAAAAAGAGGAAGTTTCCCTGCCTTCTTGCTGTCACTGTGCAAAGTCCTTGTCATCAGCAGGGACATTATCGAGTGCTTAATCTCTCCTGTGAGCAGTCACAGTCTCTGCCTTGGACTTCAGGGACAAGAGAAAACGGACAGGTTTCGGTCGTCCGGAGATTGTTGCAGAAGCATTCCCGAGCACGCACACCGAGCAGCAGCTAAGATGTAGGGAGAGAAATTCAGCTGCTGTTGCTGCTGCTGCTTCCCGCAGTCCCGCACGACTCCAGCCTGCCGTGCGGGCAAACCAGCTTGGAGAGGATGCCGGGGAGTATTTCGCCATCTCGTGGCAGCTCGGAAGAAAAGCATCTATTTCTATGTGATCACAAACACTCGCTGCCCAGAAGGAACAAAGCCAAAAAAGAGAGATTTCCGTGGAGCTGGCTGCAAAGTAACACTTGGAAGGTTTGCAGCAGAGCAGGCCAAAACCCTGAACTGACAGATACCTGCCCACGTGCAGCCCCAGGTGCATGCCAGTGGCGGAACCTGAAACAATGGTCGAGAAGATGAACACTAAAGAGGACCCAGCCTGGGGCAGGCTGGTGCTCAGAGACTACTTCTAACTCCTGCTCTTGGTGTCATGCTGCTGGAGATTCCCAGCTAGCCAGGGAAGGGAGTGGATAACTGCAAGCTGGAGAAGGCTTCAACACTACAGTGAGGACAAGAGCGAACTGAAGCTGAGCTCTTATGGTGTGGATGGTGAAGAACGATCCAGCCAGTCAGCTTTGGCTCAGAGAGTCAGTGAAGAGGCAGAGATCCTGTCAGCAGAGAAACCTTTGGAGGAGCACTGCTATGGGTCTATGACAATTTTCATGTATTTGCAGGGTGATGCCGCTAAGATGGGAGAAGCTAAACATACTCAGGAATTGAACAGTCTGAACCTCCCACTGACCTCCTTTCCCAGGGAGCTGTTGCTGCTGTGCCTGAGGGGGCATTGTCCATGGTGCCAGGGCATACCAGAAAGAGGGCTGGGGGTTGTCAGTGGTCAGGGGCTGCAGATCCCACTGTCAGCAGCATGGGCACTGCCAGTGCTGTGGCTGCTGCTCAGGATGACATGAGACCTCTCCACACTCTTACTCTCACAAAGCTGCTGCCAGGGAAAATTCCTGCTGCTCACCAAGGGACCCCAGAGGACCTGATGGCAGAGGAAGGAGGGCGAGGCTCCCTAAGCAAAGGTTGTTCCCCAGCTTCAAGAGGTCTGTGGGACGAGGTGCTGCCAATCTGTGTGGGCAGTGGGAAAGGAGCCATGAGTTCTGCTCTTCACAGCTGTGTAGAAAACCAGCACCTCAAAACACATCCATTTTATTTCCAGAATTGTTTGTTTTCAGTTCAGAAATTATAAACCCCTGTGAAAATCCTGGAATGCCTTTCATATTTCCATGACCCAGAGATGAACTATCCAAGAGGGTCCCACCTTCCCTAAGAGCTGACACATGCACACAGCATTTAGGAGGTTGACAGAGTACAACTATTAGGGATACAAATCCTTCCCGTGGCAGCAATGGGAGTGGGTAAGGGTCCTGAAGCCAGCAAAGGGTGCAGGTAACAGCAAGGGTCTCAGCTCCAGCCACTGGGGCAGAATGGGTACGTGTGTTCCAGCCGCACCTACTGGGGAGTGAAATGAGTGAGTCTTGGCACCCACACACAAAGCAGGATTGCAGGTCACAGCCCACATGCCTGGTGCTGCCTGCTGTGGACACAAGAGAGGTTGCATCTGCCCTGAACACCAGGGAAAAGTACTGGAGGCAGGGATGTAACTCCTGAGCGAACTTCAAGGTGGGCTACCCGGTGAGAAGCAGGCCCTGGGTCCAGGCAGGGCATGGATAGGCCCATGCTGCTACCTGGGGAATTCTACAGAAGTGGAGCGCCTGTTGGGAAGCGCCAGTGCATGCCTTTGCTCTTGAGCAGGAAGCAGGACCAGCTGGTGCGTGGGAATGAGTAAAATAACTAAGGATATGGGTGGGGCAGGGTTATCACAGGAACAGAAGGGCTGTGTTGGTATTCTGGGGATCAGTGAATTCACGTGTGCTTTTGCAAACTTTAGTCCATCGTGACTGTGGGTAAGAAAAGGGACAGGGCTGGCTGTGCTTGTGTTTTACACGAGTTCTGGTAGTAATACATACCGGTACTGTGGCAGGCTGTGCCCCACCTATGGCAACCTGCTGTGTCCTTTGCACACCTGTGTCTCTTGCAGGTATGTGCTAGTAAAAATCAGTAAGAAGAGGTATTTTTCTCTCTCCCAATAACGGTTTATGCTTTATCTATCTCTTCTTTCCTACGTGCTATTTATGTTTTATTTACCCAACCAGCCACACGGCTTTTCCAGCCTTCGATGGATTCCTCTGCAGCCTCGGAGACAATGCCAAGATCCCGGTGGTGTCCCCGGTAGGCTCTGCCATTGCCTAGTGCAACCCCTGGGTCAGGAAGCGGTTCTCCAGCGTCGCCGGGCGGCCACCCGCGCCCCTAGAGAACGAAGCCCCAGGTACGCACCACCACGGCAGCCACCCCCTGCGGAGCAAAGCGCGTTCTGCGCTGACAGCGGCACCCGCCGCGACTCCCTTCGCTTTTATTCTCCGGGGGCTGCCGCCGCCCCCGAGATGCTCTCCGGTCCCGGGGTAGTACCGCCACGCTCGCCGCTCCGCCGCCCGCCCCGCGGGCACGCACCAGGCGGCAGACTCGGCCGCGGCCCCGGCGCCAGCAGCGCCATCCAGGCCCCGGCCCCTCCCCGGCCTCCGCCCCCCGGCATGGCGTCACTGTGCGGGACGCGGATGTGACGATGTCGGCGGCGCCACGCTGCCGGTAGGGCCCGGCTGAGCTCCGCGCCCGCGGGGAGCCGTTCCCGTGGCAACGCCGCTGCCGATGGCGGACCCGTCCCGGCGCCTGGCGGAGGGCGCCCGCCGCCGCCGTCCGCCCGGAGAGGAGCGGCGGGAGCCTCCCGGCGCCGGGCGCTGCCGGACGCGCCACAGGCTGAAGGCGGCCGCGTCCCTGGCCCGCACGGGAAGCGAGGGCCCGGCAGCGGTGAGTGCGGGCCTGGGGGCGGGCGGGGCGCCGGTCCCCTCCGGGGCGCCGGTCCCCTCCGGGGCGCCGGTCCCCTCCGGGGCGCCGGTCCCCTCCGGGGCGCCGGTCCCCTCCGGGGCGCTGGCTGGCGGCTCCCGAGGCGAGGGGGGCGGGTGGCGCGCGGCGGGAGCGGGCGCGGGCGGCGCCGCAGGGGGCGGAGCGGTGGCGCGGGGCCGGGGCCCGCTCAGCCCCCGCCGGTGCGTGGGCAGTTCTGTGAGCCCGGGCTGCGCCCCTGGCACCCGAGCGCTGGTGCTGCCCCATCCCTGCTGCCGGCGGGGAAGGCCTGCTGCCAGGCCGGCTGCAAAACATGGGCTAATGGCTTTTGAAATAGCGTGGTAATTTACTTCTGCATAATTGTAGTGCCTTAGAGTAACGCCAAAACCTAAAATAATTTTTAAATAGATGGATTTTTTTTGTTGACCGTGTTTGACATCTGTCGTGATTTCATCCCAGCCAGCTTCCAGCTGTCAGGCAGCCACTTGCACACTCCCTGACCAATGAGATCAGGGAGAAAAACGAAAGGGTAAAAGCTGAAAAACTCATCGGTTGAGATAAAGACAGTTAAATAGGGACGCCTAAAGCCACGCCTGCAAGCAAAGCAAAACAAGGAATTCATCACTGCTTCTGATGGGCAGGCAGGTGTTCAGCCATCTCCAGGAGAGCAGAACCCTATCATGTGTGACAGTGATTTGGGCAGACAAGCATCCTCACTCCAAATGTCCCACCTCCCCTCCTTCTTGCCCCTATTGTATATACTGAACATGATGTCATATGGCCTGGAATATCCCTTTGGTCACTTTGGGTTATCTGTCCCAGCTGTGTCTCCTTCCAACCTCCCAACTTACTTACCAGCGTGGGAGTACAAACAGCGGAAAAGGCCTTGGCTGTGGGTAAGCCCTGCTCAGCAATAACAAAAACATCTCTGTATTATCAACCCTGTGTTCAACACACGTTCAAAACTCAGCCCCAGACTCGTCACTGTGAAGAAAATTTACTATGTCAGGCAAAACCAGCACAACAACCTGACTAGATAAAAGGCAGTGCATACTTGAGGATGGGTGTGGAAGTGACATCTGGTTGTTTCTGCTTCAGTCTTAATACTTATTTTTGGCAGGAACACATCCCTGGAGATTGTCTAATCCAACCAGCTGTGTGTGGTCCAGCATAAATGCCCAGCAAAGAGGGGCAGAGTGTGCAGGAATGGAACAGGTCCAGCAGAACTTGGAAGGTGATAATATAGTCCAAGTGCAATTACTTTTGGCTGGTTTGTCTTAAAGGACAGAACTAACTGTTCTCATACTTTTTATGCATAAATGCTAGATTTTTTAAGCTATATTTTGGAGGATACCATGTAAGTCATAAATGTACTGACTGCATCAAAGGAGTTATTTAAGAGTGGGGCAGAAGACAGGCCTGCCTGTTACCTTCATCTATGCTAGCATGACTCGAGCGCTGCGTAAAACTTGAAGCACTGAAGAGCTAGATCTCACTGTGAGGAGAAGCCAAACAAAGTAATTTGGTCATGCTGCCTCTTTGTTCAGCATTCTCTCAAAGCCTCTGCTGGGTTTTGCAACCTTAAAAGCAATTGTTACAGGTTTCTGCATCTAGACTGTAGGATTTTGGCCTCTCTGTGATAGTAATCATCTTTTGTCTCTGTCTTCTAGAACATGACTTCAGATAAGGAGTTTGCAGAAGACAGCAATTTTTCGCCAAAAGCCAGCACCAGTAAGCTGCCAACAGATGCATCTCCCGACTCCAAATGCCCCATCTGCCTGGATAGATTTGACAATGTCGCATATCTAGATCGCTGCTTGCATAGGTTCTGCTTCCGCTGTGTCCAAGAATGGTCAAAAAACAAAGCAGAATGCCCCCTCTGCAAGCAACCCTTTTTTTCCATTTTCCATACAATTCGTGCTGAAGATGACTTTAAGGAGTACATACTCAGCCCCTTAGAAACCAGCTCTTTTGCCAGCCCTGATGGCCGGAGATTTCGTTACCGTACTACCTTAACAAGGGAACGCCGCACGCGCACTTCCCCTTCCCGAAGGATGCTGTCCCCTCCAGATAATGGGATGTTGTTTGAAGGCTTGTCAAGTGAACCAGCGCGACACAGGCACAGAGAGATTCAGCAGATGATCAGGAGGCTGGCCTCAAGGAGAAAAGCTAGCGCAGAGGGCAGATCTCTGAGGCAGATTCAGGAGGAGGACATGATCAACTTCCGCAGGGCTCTGTACCGCACTGGTGTGCGCATCCGCAGCATTCAGGATGGTGGCCGATACCGAGACATTTCGGCAGAGTTCTTCCGCCGCAACCCTGCTTGCCTTCACCGCTTGGTTCCTTGGTTGAAGCGAGAACTTACAGTCCTGTTTGGTGCCCATGGATCTTTGATCAATATTGTACAGCACATTGTCATGAGTAATGTAACTAGATACGATTTGGAAAGTCAGGCCTTTGCTGATGATTTAAAGCCATTTTTGCTGAATCGGACAGAACACTTCCTGCATGAATTCATCAGTTTTGCTCGTTGTCCTTTTAACTTAGAAGCATATGATCAACATGCCAATTATGACTGTCCTGCACCATCATATGAGGAAGGAAGCCACTCAGACTCATCAATTATTACAATATCTCCAGATGTGGCATACTCACAAGGGCCAGATAATAGTTTGTCTGTACCTGATCTTGGCCAGGCCCCCTGGGATGATGAAACTCCAGGCCCTTCCTATTCCATTTCAGAAGAGGTTCGTGCAACCATAGCTTCTCCTCTGGAGTCGTCAGAAAGTTCTGATGAGGACTCTGCTACAGGGAGTCGAAGAACCAAACTGCAGACTGAGTTACAGGCTACTGTTGACTCAAATGACAGTGGCTCTTCCTCAGACAATTGTGTCATTGTTGGGTATGTTAAGCCGTTAGCTGAGAGGACACCAGAAGTGGTTGAGCTGTCCTCTGACTCTGAGGAGTCCATCAGGGAAGAGAAAAGGGAAGATGTGAAGAAACAGCGACCAGTCCAGTGTCACAGCTGGAGTGACAGTGAACCAAGCAGGAGCTTCTCACCACATTCCCCAACATATAGGGAAGATGTAGGAAGCTGTAGAAGCTGTTTATCTCCTGCAGTTGAGAAGATGGAATCAAAAGAGGGTGAGAAGAACAAATGTAAAAGAAAGGATCTGCGTCCACAGGACTTGAGTTGGAGCCCCTCTCCAGGGAGTGACACAGTATGCTCCCCTTGGAATCACAGAGTGAGTAAAAAAGAAAAGTCTAGAAGCCCACAGTCCTGTTCACGGGAGAGTCGAGGCAGTCATGGCCATCGGTCTAGAAGGGAGCACCGTAGCAAAAGCCAACTTAAAAGGAGACGATCGAGAAGCAGAGACAGTAGCAAACATAGGAGCAAAAGAAGCAGCAGAAGGTCCAGGGCTCATGACACCAGAGCCTCTCTGAAAAGCCAGAGGGGCTCTCTAAGTGGCGAGAGCACTCCATCCAGAGAAGTGAGCAGATCACGATCACGTAGCAAAGGCCACAGTAAAAGGAGATCAAGAAGTAGAGACAGTGATCGCTATTACGTAAGAGACACTTATCAAAGTAGACACCAGTGGGGTTCTGCTTTCTGTAGTCGAAAGGTGTTTGGAGACAGCTATGAATCCTCCAGCAGAAGGAGGACCCGGTCTAACACTCTTTACTCAAGGCAATCTACTAGTCCAGAATACAGGATACGATCATTTATTGAGAGGACAGATCTGCATAGCCAGAGGGGACTCCATGAAAGACACTATTATTGCTATGAAAGATGCAGATCAAGGAGTCGGTCAAGCAACAGATCAAGGACTCCTTCTGGAGGAACTGACAGAATGAAAAGTGAAAAGCCTGGTGGAAAAAGGAAGTACAAAACTCGCCACCTGGAGAATGCATTCATGGAGAGCACAAGTCTAGAAAGAGAAAATGACTCCAAGAAAACTTCCTCAAAATTTGGTGACTGCTGCAAAAATGAAGATAGCCTGTCAGACAATCGAGCAAGCAGTGAGACAAAGCGTAAGAAAAGGAAGAAGAAAATGAGGAGTCCAAGTGTGGAGATTGTCTTCGAAGGAAAAGCAACAGACACAACAAAGCATCTTAAAAAGAAAAAGAAGAAGCATAAGAAGAAACACCGGAAACATTACATGAGTAACTCAGTACAATCTTCTCCGGTGGTGATTACGATTGATAGTGATAGTAGCAAGGAGCCAGAAAATACTGAATGGGACAGCAGTATTACATGGACAAGCACAACTCAGATAAATGAGAGGGAAAATGAGTCTCCATCTTCTTTTCTGAGGAGGATGGGATGTGAGGAAACTGGGGTAGACAAAAAGTATGGTATCCCTGCCACAAGGGAAAACTCAGATGGTGACGTTAGAAATGCTGATGTCAAACTTCAAGAAATAGCAGCTGATCAGAGTGTTACCACAGCGAATACCAGCAGTAACACCTCTCACACAGAAGCTGTAACCAGTTATGTTCAGGAAGCACCAGCAGCGCCTTCCAGTCAACTGCCTTCCCCCAGGACTTCCTTAGTAGAGTGTCCAGAAAGAGAGCCATTGATACTAAGACTGCCAAAGAGACTTGTCAACAGATCCTCGTGGTTTGATTTCCCAGAAGAAAAAATGTAGTAGGCTTTCCATGGAACACTTGTTAAGATTGTGAATTTAACTGGGTTTTTTCCCCTCAAGAACTAAAACATCTGATAGGATTTCTGTCTGTTAAAAAGTTGTCTAGGAAATGTATAAAACTTTTGAATGTGTATGCACTTTTAAGTCAAAGAAGATAGGATATTGCTAGTATGTAATTCTAGAAGTTTGTTAGAAGACTGTTTGGAAGTTTTAATTTCATAAAGCCATCCACAGAGTATTTCAAAGTTTTGTGTAAACCAAACAGAAATGGAGCCCAAAACAAAAGTCTAGAAATGCATTTTATGGGGATTGCTCTTCTTAGACAAGAGAAAAGTTGTTTAGTTCATAAAAAATTGCTCAGTTTGAATTCCAGCATCATTTCAATCTCTTTGGTTTAAGCTGATCTCTGCTGAACAGTAGTCAGTGATTTCTACAGAGATTCTCAAAGGACTTTCAGTAATTTTAAGGTAAGCTATGTTGGAATCTGAATAAAGCAATAAGATTTTTTTGTTGTTGTTTGTTTAATTATATTTACATAGGTATTGTATGTTTTGCAAGTGGAGTTTTTTCTTTTGGTTTTGGGTGTCTTACCTATCCAGTCCATGGATATTTGTGCAGTCAGGAGTACTCCAAGTTGGAAGGGTTGTCTGGAGATCATCTGGTAAAAGCCTTTAGAGAAAGCAGGAACTTTGGTTGCGTGGGATTTGTTCAGTTTTGAGTTTTCCCAAAAGCTGGGTGGCCCCTCTGTCCTACCCCTTCTAACATTGGAGTATTCCCATGGGAAACATTTTTTTTTCAGATTTCTTATTTTTATTTCCCTTTTTGGAGCCTGTGCATTCTGCCTTGTGTTCTTACAGCTTCAAGGAGAGCAGGGAGTATTTTCTTTTTACCCTATGGCTGCATACTTGAAGACATCTGTCTTCATCTACAGCCTTGGCAGTAAAACACTTCCTCCTGACCTCCTTGCAATAGCCAGCATTCACCCAGCTCAGCACATCCTGGATGTCTTGCTGCAGGTATGTGCAAGGCACAGGGCAGGGTTTTGTTTTCCAGGTTTGGCCCTTCTCTGTGTGCACAGCAGTAGCTCTGAGGGTTGAATCAGGAGCCTTCTCTTCTCTTCTCTTCTGCATTACCTTCATGAGTTTGATGGGTTTGACCTTGGCTGATTGCCTGCCAGATACTCACCAAGCTGCTCTGTTACTTTCCTTTCTCCACAGGATAGGGGAGAAGGTAAGATGGGAAAGCTGGGTTGAGATAAGGACAAGGGAGAGTACTCTCATTAGCTGGATAGGGTTGGGACAATTAATGCTTTCTATTGCCAATGAAAAATTGAGTAGGGGGATAAGAAACAAACACAAAACTAAAAGCAATTTCCCCTCTTCTCAATTTCACTCTTAGTACAGGCTCTTCTACCTCCTCCTCCCCAGCTGTGCAGAAGGATGGGGAATTGGGTATATTGCAGTCAGTCCATAACATTCAGTCTTGCTGCTTCTTACTCTTTACACTGTTCCTCTGCTCCAACATGGGCCATTTCTGCAGGTGTGCAGTATTTCTGGAACAGATTGCTCCAGCTGCCAGAAAACCAGCTCCTGTGCCTGCTCCTAAGCACAGGCTGCAGCTCCTGACAGGAGCCTGCTCCTGTGTGAGATCTCCATGGGCTGTAGCTTCCATCAGGGCATCTCTACCTTCTCCAAAGTGGGGCTTTTCTATGGGCTGCAGGTGGGTCTGTGCTCCACTGTGGTTGTCCAAGGGCAGAAGGGGGCAGCTTGTCTCACCATGGTCTTCATCACCTGGAAGTGGAGAAGGGCTGCTCCTGCCCAACTAGTCAACATGGGTTGGTTGACCCTGACAGAGAGTCAGGGGCGATGACAGTCACCTCCACCCTTGCCCCTGAGAGCATCTCTGGGCTGCAGGGGTCAGGTCGGTCCCTACCTTGGATTTAGAAGGTTTCAAAGAGCACAAACGTCTGAAGGAGCCAGGGCACTGGCAGGCCCAGGGACCACATGATGTGAACCATAGTGGTGGTGTTGCCATCGTCCATTCTGGCTATTGGCTGCTAAGAGCTCTCTGGCATCTCCTAGGAATGAATGTGTGAGCTCCCTTTGTTCTGTATAGTCCCAGTGGCCTCTTCAAATTCTCCTTGGGATGGGCAGGGGCTTGGGGACTGGAGCATCCCCGGCAGATGGCTCAGGGATTGCCGATGCAAGTGCCTTTGACTGGAAGCCCATGTCTATTCCCAGAGCTGGGGTATCCTTGGCATTAGTGGGACTTGTCCTATGCCCGAAGTCTTGGGGTGGAGGGTACAGGCTATTGAGGAGAGGGAAGGGCAAGGTGTAGGTGTCGCACTAAATAGAAGGGAGAGGTTTGATGGTACAGCCCTTACAGTTGGGAATGATGTGGTTGGGAACCTCTGGGTGAGGATGAAGGGATGGAAAACAAACCAGATGTGGTGGGTTTCTTCTATCAGTTGCCCAGCCAGGATGCCAGTGGTGAGAAGTTAACTTGACAGGCAATTACGAAAAGTCTCTGGATCAGCAACCTTTGTCCTTATGGCAGATTTCAACTTCCTAGAGATCAGCTGGAAGTGCCATCCTGCTGTGGTGAGCAGATTTGAAAAATTCCTAAAGTTTGTGGGAGAGAACTTATCACAAGTATGCAGAGAGACAACTAGAAAAGATGCCCTAGACTTGCTGGTTGAGAATGGAGAATGCCTGGTAGGAGATGGCATAGTCATGGCCACAGCGATCATGAAATGGTTCAGCTTAAAAATATCAGTGCAATGAGAAAAAATAACTGCAGGGTTGCTACTCTATTTTGAGAGAGCAAACTTTGCACCACCCAGGAGTCCCCTGGGAATCTGCTCTTGAGGGTTCAGGAGCTGCATGCTGCATGGAATCTGCTGCAAACACTGGAAAAGAGCACGCTGTCAGAAAACATTCTCAATACTTCAAAGAGACATTTATACTGTGGGAAACATTGTCTGGTTGTTTTTCATGACAGGCTTTACTAGGAAATTGTCATTAAAATGTGAAGGGTGTCTAGGGCAGCGAGCGCAACTGAGGAAAACAAGTGTGCCACAGGCAGCCATTGCTTTCCAGCCCTGCTTTGTGTAAACCAGCTCATCACTCCTGCTGCATCTACCTGCAGAGTGTGAGTGATCAATGTGACTTGGTGTCAGCTGCTACTAAGAATTCTACTTGTGGGGAAGAGAAGGTGTTGTGGTCTAGCCCCAGCTGGCAACTAACTAGCACGCAGCTGCTCACTCACGACACCCTGCCCCACTGGGATGGGGAGGAGAACTGGGGGGAAAAAGTGAAGCTTGTTGGTTAAGAGGTTAATATTGAAATAAAAGTAAAATATAATAGTAATAGTATTAGTAATAGTAATAAAGGAGAGAAAACCAAAGAAAAGTAAGTAATTTACAATACGGTTGCTTACCACCTGCTGGCCAAAGCCAAACCCAGATAGGCCCTCTTCTGGGTAGCTCCCCCAGTTTATATACCCGTCTATTTTGTGGAATATCCCTTTGACCAGTTCAGGTCCCCTGTCCTGGCCATGCTGCTCTCCACTTTTTTGTTCCCTTCCTTACTGGTAGAGCATGAGCCACTGAACAGTCCTTGACTCAGAGTAAGCACTCTTAGCAACAACCAAACCATCAGTTGTTATCAGTATTATTCTCATACTGAATCTGAAACACAGTGCTGTACCTGCTTCTGAAAAAAATCAACTGTATCCCAGGCAAACCCAGGACAAGGACTGAGCTGCATTAATCGGCTCAGGGTAGGCAATGAGATGCATCAAACCTCTTCCAGAGTTCCCCTGGCATAATTTTGTAAGCTTAGACAAGACTTCAGTCAGCAGTGGTGTTGGATTTAGCAACCTACATGACCTTATCTGGGGTTGTTTCACTTTGCCCGGATATTCTGCCTGGTTTCCAGGTGCCTTTTGAGAAGAAGGTGTCTTATCTACCAGACCTGGGGTGTAAAGCCCTGGACTCGCCTGATGTGTTTCTTAAAGGGGCTTAAGTTTTTTTATTCTCTGAGGCAGGCACCTGGGAGAAACACAACATTCTCAACTTTTACAGGCACACTTTAGAAAATAAGGGTACCTGGCAAATTTTAAGACATTCAATTGAAATAAAGCATTTCATGAGGCATTGACTTAGCAAACTCTAACCTGTCGAACTTCTAAGTTTCCGAGGTTTCAAGAAGAGGAAGTTAGAAGGGGACAGGGTGTGTCTTTGTGCAACTGTTTTTATTTGCTTTGGCTTCCTGGGACTCTCCCCTCTGCGTGGGTCTTCCGGTGTGCCAGTGGTTGATAACCATTCTGGAGCTGGACTAGAGGCTCCAGGGAGGTGGGATGTGGAGAAGTGCATCATCACACTTATTGCAGAGCTTGCCTTGCTACCCTGCCACACACACACACTTTGGTTGTTTTGAGCACGTAAAGGTTTTCTCTGGTCTCTCACACTAGGATAACTTGAAATCTCAGGAGAGACATGAGAGCAGATAAACCCTACAGAGTTTTCTTGCTCTACATGCAGGCAGAGCCTGTTCATGTAGGACTGGGACCTTGTGTGCAGTTCATCCTGTCAGAAATTCATAATAACCCAGGATGCACTGCATGGGGCTCCTCCTTTGGTACCCACCTGCTGTGCTTCAAAAGAGTTTCTAGGTTCATCACATTGTAGTGAAACTATGGGGAGGAAGGATGTTTCTGTCTCCAAACTGGACCAGAATCCAAAAGGTGGCTGCAGAAAATGCTGCTGCTGCTGTCATGCATATTTATTGAACATTTTATTGGTAGATAAATCATCAGCAGTGTCACAGGTGCTTGGTGCCTCAGTTTTAAGAAGTTCCAAGTGTCAGTTTCCAGCAGCCTGGGGCTGTCTGCAGTTCAACTGGTTTCATGGCCTTTGCCATGCAGTGACAGAAGACCTGGAAATGTCCCAAGCCTAGCTAGGCAACCTGCTCATCTAGGTACATTGTCACTGGTCTCCAAAAGAGGAACTAAATTAACTGAAGCAAATCTTTGTGTTAGCAAGGGCTGATGGAATGTAGAGGAAAAGTCGCCTCTTAGAATGTTCTAGAATGCTGAGTCCTGAAGAATTTTTTGCCCAAGGTGTGGAGTGAACAACTGCACATCTAAGTTAGTCTTTAGTCCTGATGAATAACATGTGAACCACTGTGTGTGGCAATAGTACTGTTTATCTTTTGAAAACCTGTAGCCCTTAAAGATCAGGCATCCATCCAGTATGCTATGCACAGAACAAATCACAACTAAATGAGAAGCTGCTGTCCAAGGCATTGAGATGAACATCAAGTGCAGAACATAACTTTTTAAAAGATCATTCACCTGGTGAGTGTAGCTGGGGTGGTAACAGTTTAATCCTCAGCCAATTACATGAGCCAGGTCACACAGCTCCTCCAAAACAGAGGGCTTTGTGCCTTGAAGTCATAGTAGTTTCTTATCCATTAGCTGAAGAGTCAAAAATGGATGTATGTACAGGCGTATGTGTGTGTATGCACACATGCATGCATTAAATGTTTATGGGGAGAGAGAGAGAGAGAGTAGGGGGCAGAGCGCAAGTAAGCTGACAGAGGCCTCTTGTACCCTGGGAGAGGAGAAAAGCAAAAGCAAACACTGTGCATCTCCTGCACACACTCCTCCTTTTTTTTTTTTTTTTTTTTTTTTTTTTTTTTTTTTTTTTTATATATATATAAAAATACATGGAAGAAGGAGAAAAACCCATAACAACAAACCACTGGATGGACAGGTATTCTGTGAGATTCATGAACTGCTAAATTTAGAAGTCATTTAACTCTTGCTGGTGTATTGCAGGCTCTTGTGCAAAAGTCAGTAAGAAAAAGAAAATAAGTTACTTCCTCTATGAGAGCATGTACAAGTAGCATAAAATAGGCTCAATTAATCTTTTCAACCACTGAATTTACTCTGGATAAACAAAGCATGTATCAAATTATATGTCCTAGAAAGGTAATCAGCCTTATAAAATGCTTCATAGTTCTGCTTTTCTCATTATTGTATTGCAAATAGTTTTCTGAATGGAAAAACTGTTCAAGCAAAATGTTAAACAACATTCATTTGTCATTTTCCTGCACAGAGCAGACCACAGCCTGCTGGATCTCAAAATGTGTAGTCATTGTGTAGCTTGTATTGAACTGTTCATCTTTTTTTGGTCTTCTTCCTCAGGTGATGTGATGACTAGGGCATGGATTAAGACTGGCAGGGAACCTGAGACGTTTATTCAAAGAAACGAGCTGGTTCTATACACTTCTTCCAGAGCCAGTATTTCCTTACATGGTATTTTTCACTAAGCGACCTATCACACATTGCCATGTAGTAACACACTTTCTTAATGCTCTTATGTGGGGGTGATCATGAGCCTTTCAGGTGTCTGTCAGTTTTGGGCAGGCTCCTCTCTGCAGGGCTCTGCTGTGTGGCATCTCCTCCCACCAAGGTCAGGCGGAGACCAGCTTCTCTGTGCTGCCACGGCATTCTGCAGGCTCAGCCCACAGTCTGCAGCTCAATTCTATCCTATCTCTCCCCACACTCAGGTGGTGTTCCTTTGTGATGGGTGATTTCCAGAACTCCTGCTTCAATTGGCACAGGTGAAAACGCTGCAGGAATCAGACAGATGATTAAATACAAAGGATCATCACAAGCTAGTGATTGAGCTGTGTTCAGGTAACCTGTACAGGCAACCTCTACTGCTTTACCTGTAGCAAAAGATGTTTCTTCATGGGGACCACCTGTGCTCCAAACCACATCACCAAGAAGAACATCATCACAGAAAAAACCTGTAAATTCAGGCTGAAGCATTAATGAGTAGAAACAGATCTTATCAGTCCCTTTATACTGTTGATTTTTGTTCAAAAACCAGAAAGGAAATCTATATTTTTCATGCCAAGTTGATGCAGAAATAACTCAGTAAGGCTCTTCGACTTTTCTATGAAGTGGGTGTCATGGTTTGACGCTGGCCCAACGCCAGGCACCCAGGAGAGTCGCTCGCTCACCCTTCCCTGCCAGAGCCGGGCAGAGGATGGAAAAGGAAAGAAAATTAACAAATGCTTCATGAGCGAGATAAGGACCGGGAGAAACACTTCAAGGGCGAAACAGGCTCAACTTAAGCTGTAAAGTGAATTTATGACTAACAGAATCAGAGGAGGATAATGAGATAAAATAAGCCCTTAGAACACCTTCCTCCGCCCCTCGGCCCCTCCCTCCTTCCCACATGCAGGGAGACAGGACATGGGGGCTTGGTCAGTCCGTCACCGAGATTCCCTTCCGCTGCTCCGGGAGAGGAGTTTTCCCCTGTGAGGCCGTGGGTCCCTCCCACGGGAGACAGTTCTCCTGAACTTCCCTGGCGTGGGTCCGCTCTCAGGAGCAGCGGCCCCACCGCCCCTGCTGCAGCGTGAGCCCCTCCCACGGGCCCACAGCCCTCCCAAACTGCAGCGCCGGGGCTCGCTCTTCCCACGGCGTGCAGCCCTCCAAGGCCAGGCTGCTCCCGCCTGGAAGCAGGGCCCTCTCTCTGCACCGGCTCTCCCGCTGGATCACAGCCCCCTCCAGGCATCCACCCGCTCCGGCACGGGCACCTCGCCACGGGCTGCGGGTGGATCTCTGCATCCCCGTGGATCCATGGGCTGCAGGGGCACAGCGGCTTCACCATGGGCTGCGCCACGGCCTGCAGAGGAACCTCGGCTCCGGCTCCTGGAGCACCTCCTGCCCCTCCTTCTCCACTCACCCTGGTGTTGCCGTGTTGTTTCCCTCACGTGTTCTCACCTCCTCCTCTTCTCTGGCTGGAATCCAAAATCTTGTGACTTTGCTTTGATTTTCTTCTTAGATATGTCATCACAGAGGTGTTACCAACCTCTCTCACTGGCCCAGTTTTGGCCAGCAGCATGTCCACCTTCAGAGCCATCAGCATTGGCTCTGCCAGCCATGGTGGGAAGCTTCCAGCAGCTTCCTCACAGGAGGCATCTGTGTGTCCCCCCTGCTGCCTAAAACCAGGCCGTGCCAATCCAATACAGTGGGTCATAGTAAACAATTGGATTAAATAGTCCCTTCCAGGTTAAAAAAAAAAAATAAAAGGTGAATTAAAGAGTTCAGCTCCAAAACAGAACCTCATGTTGTTTAATGGCACAGTCTTTTGTGCAGGCATCTCAGTTTCAGAGTGTGAGAGATTAGTTATACTATCATCATTACACACTAGGTGCCGTTGCTCACTTTAAAATTAATGCATGAATTTCAGCATTCCAAAGTATGATTAAATAATACCAGTTTATTTTATTTTCATCCCAAATTTTCTACTGCTTTATGTGAGGTTTGCTATTTAATGCCAGATTTATAGGGCTGGTTGGTTAAACTAGATTAGAGTGATTATCCTTGGGAATATTAATAATCCTTGCTTTAACATGCCAAAATTGCCAGAAGTTAGTTTCACTGTTGTTGTCTTTTTGCACAGGCCTACTGATTGCTCCACAGCAGTAGTGGAAGACAGTACTGCTTTACAATCAGAAAACAGCCTTCTGCAGCAAACAGCCAGCACCACAATGAAGATTGCCAAATTGCTGTCACAGAATACCCCTGCCATGTCCTACAGGCCAAACAGGTGAATAATGATTTAATCTCCTACACAGCACTGAGCAGACATGTTGAAATAGTATGCAGCATATTATCTGTGCTGTATCCACAGCTGCCAAGAAATAGTTTCTTATAAAAATGCCTTGTTGTCACCAATTAGACATTATCATTATCAGTGCCAGTTTCATAGATATTTCCTTCAGCAATATTAATGTAGTTTAGAAAATGAAGGTTAGCCTGTGCCTGTGCAGAACTACTCTGTAATAGCAAATCAGTTGTTCTGAGACCTGCCATCTTTAGCATACTTGCTGGGCATACTTTCTACTTGCCCCATGTCCTCAGGCTGCTTGATTTCTAAACTCAAAGAACCTATGTCTTGCATGGAGTGCACTTGAGTCAGGTGTGAATATATAGGCAAGTGGAGAAGTAGTGTTGAAGAATATATTTGGTGCAGGTAGCACAGTGTGCAAGCTGCAGGTTGAGCTCTCAGGGCAAGAGCCCAGGCTCACTGACCCTTTCATAATAAAGGTCCCGGGGACCTGGGGCCCAGCCAGGGAGACGCAACAGGAGCCAACGATTCCAGACTATCCCATGTGTCCTGTCCTACTGTAAAAGGGGAGTTGGGGAGGATTCTTTTTGATAGATTGGTCAGACAAAAATAAAGTGCAAATGCGACAATATTATCTGAGAACTCTTTATTGATAAAGAAAGATAAATTCTCCTACTAAAGGGGGATAGAAAAGAGAGCAAAGAGAGAAAAAGAGAGACAGAGAAGGAAACAGAAGACAGGGATAGATTGTTACCGCTGTACCCCGGGCGCCCAGTTAGCGTCAACTCGGGAGATGGAGCCTGTGTGTTGCAAGCAGCGATAAACCTGTGCAGCTCTTGCGAGCGGCCGGGCGCGATTTCCGAGTGGCAGCTGCAGCGTGTCTCGGGTGTCGGTGAAGCACAGCTGCGGGCTGGGCTGCTGCGGGCAATGCGGGAAGCACGGCGGCGGCGATGGCTGCGGGCTGGGTGCAGGCAGCGTCTGCTCCATCAGGGAAACACCGGAGCACCAGGTTGTCACAGCCATGAGCTGCCTCGGGGAAGCGGCGAAGCAGGGCAGGACAGATGCGGACAGGGAACCGTAGGGAGGGAAAGGCGAGGTGGGGGAGGAGGGCCAAGGTGACCCCCCGGGCAAGCCTGTTATGTTAGTGAGAAAAGCTCAAGAGTTTAATGACAGCTGTTGGTGTGACTTAAGAGGGGCTTTGAGTCCCGCAAAGGTGGGAGTAGTGAAGGTGCTGTCAGTTGTCCTGGGGCTTGGATATAAGAACCGGTGGTACCCTCTGCACCATTAGAAGTACCAACACTTGTCTTCAGCTATGGAAGAGCACTCAGCAACTTTTGGTGTTCTCTACAGAGTCTGGAAAGTACACTAGTCAGACAATTATTTTCCCTTTCTCTGTCTGCTTGGGCTGGGCTTTTGCCTGGCTTTGGGGTCCAGAAACAACAACAACAAAAAGGCATGCAGAGAACCCTAAAACCTTCTGTTTCATCTTTTCATAGCATTTCATGACTTCTTGCTGTTGTATTTATTTTAAGTTTAAATATGCTTAGAATAGGATACTTCAAAGGCTATTTTCTTAGAATTGTGGAATTTCAGAGCATTTTTGGAAGTAATTTTCTTCTCTTTAAGTATCTTGTGTCATGTTAGCACAGCACAAGATAAAAATGTCACCTCTATCCTCAAACTTCCTTCTGCTGGGTGAACACAGACATAATTGCTTGACTATCTATATGCATCTTTTATTTCCATCTCCTTTTATTAAGTCTTTTCATGTTTCCTGGTTCCAGTACAGCCTCTGCATAACTAATTGATCCATCTTCATCAGGTTTTATTAATTAAATGATTGTTGCAATGTATAAATATGGTGTTTACTGGACAACAGTATTTTAAGAGGTATTGTGCACTTGATTTGTAATAACTGTTTTTTGTTATGAACTCTGCTAATCTGTTTGGCTGCTTTTCTTTCAGGAAAACAAAAAACAGATCTGAGAGTTTTACCTGCAGTACAGTTTTGATCTTTTTTCAGTCTCTGGTTATTATTTGTGCAGTCAAGTATGTGGCTAGTGAATTCTGGAAAATTGGTGGTCTGGGATATTGTAGATGTCTTTCAAATACACTCCATATGCTTTTGACTGTGCTGGTGTGCACATTGCCAGACCTTTTTAGAAGTATTTTGAGTTTTGGCTGCAGTGTTCATGGTCATGGACTAGTGTCTGGTGGATTTGGCCTTTGATGGTGCTGAAGTCATGAGCAGAGCCAGCCAGAGGCTGGCTGGAAATTTTGTTTCCAGAAACTTCTTGCTAGCAATTCTGTTTCCTAGCAAGAAGTTTCCAAGTTTGGGGTTTCCATACATTTGAGCAAAATGGTGATTTTTTTTCAGGGCCTGTGTCTGTCTGATCACTTCAGCTGTGCAGTGATACCTAAAGTGTTGGGGTCCCTCCCCCGCCGTGTAGCCCCGGCAGAGGGGCCCTGAGGGCACAGACACGGGGTTTCCCTGCCCCTGCTCAGCCTCGTTCCCCATGGGTTGGTTTGTGTTCCCTGCGCGGGCAAAGGAGCCTTGGTCCATGACTGGAACAGTTCCTGGGCAGAGCTCTGGCCATGCGGCTGGAGAAATAAACATCTCTCTGAAACAGCCATCAAGAATCTGTCTGTCCATATATATTTCTTTTCCACGGGACTCCTGGTTTGATATATGCATGTTGCAGTATCCCCACTGCAACACTAAAGCACCTCTTCTTTTGCCAAATGGATTTGTATCTAATTTGTATCTAAAACTAAAACTGTTTTTTTTTTCCCTAGCATATCCAAGCCACCACTGGGAGTGTTTGGACAGTGCTTGAGAGCTTGTGCCGTGACTCTTGAGGTGTCCTGTGCAGGGCCAGGAGTTGGACTCGATGATCCTTGTGTGTCCCTTCCAACTCAGGATATTCTATGATTCTATGACTCCAAACCCACAACTCACAGCACAGGAAATGAGAACAGTGATCTGATTTCTTGGCCAAGCCCTGACAGCCTGCTTTCAGGAGAGGCTGGAAAACTGATTTTTAACAGTGACTCAGTGACATCATCTTCAGCCCAGTCCCAACTCAAGCTACCAATCAACCTGTACTGAATCAGGAAGAAACCCGCATCCCAAATTTCCTGCACACAAGCAATTAAGTTAATTTCTCCTCTGAGGCCTTGTGTGGATGATAAGGCTATGGCTTTGCCTCTTCCCCCAAGACTGCAGCACTGCTTACATTACAGCTTTAACGAACTTTTAATTACTTTGAAAATGGTCTTTCTAGTTCTGATCACTCTTAAAAATGTAGCCAAGCAAGAGTATCATCTGTTGAAACAAAAGTCAGTCAGCCAGCCTTTGCTGCTCAGCTTTTGCTACCCAATCTGTTATGCCTGTCACAACAAGTTGTCAGACTGTCACAATAAATGGCACAAGTTTAGGATGTTGTTTTGTTTAGCCTTCGTATGAAGTACTTTGAAACACATTTTAGTAGAGGAGTATAATTAAAGTGTAGCAAATGTATTCTGAAAGAGGGGAGTAAGTTACACAGTAGTTTAAAATTGTTAGAATAGTATTTTCTATTATTTTTTGTTTACTAGGAGGGACTGTAAATTGCCACAAATTGTTGTGAATACTGAGGAAATAAATATTGATAAGGAACGTGTTTCCTGAAAGCAATCTAGGAATGTGAATATTTCATTTCCTTACTCAAATTACTTAATTGATAATTACTGCTCTTAAGCAAGTTCAAATAGTGCAGCCTGCCAAATATTCACCCCATAAGAGGAAGAAAACCTGATGTCTGTTCCAAGAAATGAAAATGCCCAGCCATTGGTATATTTTTCATTAGGTATTGCTGTTCTGTCTGGTTTTCCGCAGAGATTGGACATTTTTCTTTTCCTTCTTTTTTTACATCCTGGAACAATCACTGAGCAGAGATGTAATTTTGGTTTCAGTTCTCACTCCTCTTACAGACACTGATGCATCTATGGCTCTTGAAAAGTTCTGTCACCATCTATCCAACTGTATGTGTCAACTGACTGTACTGCCATCCCTTGTGAATTTTGACTCACTTGGCACTGTTAAAACCAAACCCTTTTGAAACCATTCTGCTCTAAAACCACCTTCTTATCCCAAGCCATCACTGTCAGCAGTGTGGGCCATTTTCCATTCAGACCTATGACCTTGTTCAGCCTTGATCCCTCTTCATCTTGAATCATAGCTACCTCTTGTTCTAGTCAAATGCTTTCAGAGGGACTATCCTTTACCTTACTGTACACAGAGAACTTCCTGTCCATGCCCTTGTGTTTCTCTGTCTTGGCTTTCTGCACATGTACGTTTTTCTTTCACACAGGAGGTGAATGGCCTCTGATTTCCCATCCTTCTGACTGTCATTGTTAGTGTTTTGGCTAATTTCATTAGTTCCCATTTAGTTGTTTTCATTTGACTTACTCATGACTGTATCTTTTCTTGCTATTGTACTTCTCCTACTGTACTTCCTGTTCTGTCTGGTACTCTACTAGCATGCTATGGTGCCCGTTGTAGCACCCCTCTTTCTCTCTCTCCTTTTGTTCTTACTCAGTTTTCCATGTTAGTACACAAGCCCCTGAAATGTAGAGCTTTCTTTGCATTTCACTGAAAATTTGAATTTTCAAAGATGTGGGCAAGATTTTCAGCTCAGTGGCTAAAATACAGATTATCAGAATATCACTAGATTCTGACAGGGCCAAAAGTTTCTCAAAATGCCCATCTCTGCAGGCTGGACAAAGAAAAGACCTGCCAGTATTCTGCAACTGGTATAACTGGAGAAGTATTCCTGGAGTGCAGAGTCACCTGACTTCTCTCCTGAAATACTTGTCTCACACGTGTGAGCTGGACAGAAATGCAGTGTGAGGGTAGAAAGCTTTTACCTTTAGGGCTTGGAATATTGAAGAAGTTACAAGAAATGATAAAATAATAGTATTTCATATTAAAAATGCTGTTGTTTATGCTAGACTTTTGTACGTGTTTATATTGCAGAATATTGACAAATCAAGCAAAAATTATAGTGTTTTTCAAAATTAAAGAAGAAAGATCATTAATTATTTTTTGTGTAAGGAAGGGACAGGAACTGGATACACCATATAATGTAGTTACCTTTTAAAATCAATGCAATTAAAAAAAATTAACATAAGTGAATTAATATTATTATTGTTCATGTATACATACACAGAGATAAATGTTCTAGCCAAACAATCTATCACAAACAAAGATTTAAAATTCCCTTTGTTATTTTGTGTTTTAGCAAAGAACAAACACAAGGACTGGACCAAGCAACCTATATACACACAGCACTGTTAAAATGCCTGCTCATGCCAGAGAGGTCACTGCTGTGGATGAGCCTTGCAGAGGCTGATCATTGGGTGAAATTTGTGAAAGTATCTCCTTACTGAACCAATTCAGCCTGCATGGGTTAATGTACAGATCACTCTGTTCAGCACTGCTGTAAGCTTTAAAACTTGGGACAAAGGTTTCCAGGGGCCGTCTTTGTCTTGGTTAAACACCGGCCATCTCTCTGTACTGAGTCAAACAGCTGCAATATGACCTCTCAGTTATTTTGTTCAAGACCTTACAGGCCATATTGTGGTGTGTACCAAGAGAGATAGTGTTTATTGCAGAGGTCTTGTCCTCCTCACAGGGAAGAGTCAAGGCCAGCAGAAAAGACACATTATCCCCACTCTTTTGGTGACGTGGAATTGAAGGATGAAACTGAAGGATGAACTGAACCATGATGGTTAGCCAAAGTCAGTACTGAGACACATCACACTGGTTCCTTGGCCAGGATCTGAACCAAAAGAGGTTTCCTTATGATTTGTCTCAAAGAGAAACGGCTTGGGAATGAGGGGCAGTAGAAACAATGAGATTCAATTTAGTAAAACTAATACACAAGATAAAATTATTTCCACTAGCAATAGTGCAGTCAGTTTCATAGAACAGCAAGAGAAAAACATAGTTCATGGATAAAGGAATCCAAGGAAATAGGTGAAGAATGAAGTCTATTAATTTAAATAACTCATGTGAGTTAAATCTAACTAAGTTCCTCTGAAATTATGAACTACAGGCAGTGGCATTTCATCTTTAGGGGTGATGGGTTTCTAAAGAAATTAATTTTAAAGTATTTGGTTGAAAAACATTTGAATCATCTAATTGAATATTCAGTAGAAAGGAAGAGAATGGCTCTTCAGGCCTGGTGCTTAGATTTCTGAAATCAGTGGACATGGTGCTATATAATTATTTTGGTATTGCCTTAGTTTCACAGTGGGACAAGCAATGTGATCTGCAAGCTGACGAAGACCAGAGGGTGCCCTAGACCTCAACAGGCCAGCTGTTTACCTCACATCAGTAGAGCAAAACCTTTTTACAAAATTGAAGATCTAACTAGTTCCCTGTGTTAATAGTTACAGGCTTTGGATGCCCATAAGGTCTGTTTTCGACACCTGATGTCTTTATGCAATTCCCATACTATTTGTCAGACAGGCTTGCAGAATTGATCCACAATGCATCCCCTGTCATCTCTTTTACCCACCTACTATTGCTACTATCTTTACAGTGCTATATATTAGCTTTTCAAATGGCACAGCCTTAGATAAGCAGCAATATTTCCCTTCCAAGGCAAGACACTGTTTATAGAAAGACGCAGATGTTCACAGAGCTCTGTGGCACTGCATTGTGTCAAGTAGTGTTCAGAGCTTAGGAGAGCTTCTGTTGCTTCACATTTGCTAAATAGTTAGCTCACATGAAGTCTCCTGTTTCCTTCTTCCCTACTAGTTTTCTCACTTTTAAGTAGTATTTCCCCTACCTCATATATTCTTCCTACAATGAGCACTACCACATGTGTAGGTAAGACAAGACAGACTAGCAATCTAAACATTTAGATTAGCATTTTTTACGTTAAATGCAATTTAATCTTAGAATATATATTTCCCTTCTGTGTTTTGGGTTTCTTTTTCCTGATCTCTGTTTTTATCTGAGGTTGTTCATTTACAGAGCTACTGCATTTCTGTGACTGGCACCTCTGAGATCATCTAACTGATCCATCAAAGTGGGGTTGCTTGGAGCAGGTTTCCCAGGACCATAATCAGTCAGAATTTGCATATCTTCAGGAATGAAGACTCCAGAGCCTCTCTGAGCTACCTTCTCAACTGTTTGACCAGCCCCACAGCAAAAGCGGTTTTTTTTGTTTAAGTGGAATTCATTGTGATTCTATTTGTGCTGTTTATCTTCTCACTGGGTACCCCTGAGAAGAATCTTCCTTTGCCTTCTTTCTTTCCATCTGATTTATATACACATGTGTAATCCTCCCCTCATACACATCCTCCCTTGCCTTCTCCAGATTGATCAATTGCAGCTCTCTGAGCCTTTCCTGACAGACAGGGTGTGCTGGTTTGGCCAAATTTAGAAATATATCCTCTGAGAGAAGGCACAACCACCCATCCCCCACCAGGTTCAGGGAAAAATAAATTTTCCTCGAAGGAAAGTGAAAGATATAAAAACTATTTATTTAACAAACACACGGGAAAAGGAAAATTATGCTAAATAATAAAATCTTTCACTGTGGAGAAAAAACCTGGGAAAGTGTCAGAGTCCTCCCTTTGGTCTCCTCGGAGCTGGGGCTTGGGCCAGCGCCAGGCCCTCTGTGCTCGGTAGAAAGTCCTCACCATGTGCTCTGATATTGAAGCAGTCCAGTGGAAAAGGGAGAAAATCCAAAATTCCAGGGAAGAAAGAAGAATATTCAACTCTCAGTCTCTCTCCGGAGAACAAAGCAGCTGAACAACTAGCCAGAAAAACTGTCCTGGGCGCAGCAAGCTGGGTGCTTCCTCCCTCCCCTGCCACAGCTGGGAAAAAAATTGCTATCTGTGTGTGACCTTGAACAAGCTGCAAACTGCTTTGAAAAAGTTTTGCTCCATTTTTCCTTCCCCCTCTCAGGCTCAGTTTAGAGGCATAGAAAGGCACAAAGTTAATTTCTGGGCATAGGGCAGTGAGATGGGATACACATCATAAAGTCACCCCAAGACACAGGGTACCTCAATTATTGCACAAGAATATACATAATTCCAAATTTATATTAACTCAAAGCACATTAATTTAATTTTTCTTATTATAAATGGTGTGAAGGGGCACCAGCATAAGCCAAAGTCAGGTGAAAGAATTATGGGATAACCTATCTGAATATCAATTCAGATTATTTTGGACTAAGATCCTTCCTCTGTTTAAATAAAACTGGTGCCATTTCTGAAATATGAATTGGTCTCAGTTTTCTTGGAAAATGGTTTTCTGTATTTTGTTGCCTCCCATCTGTTTTTGTCTACTACAGCCCAGTGTTTGACATTTGTATGATTTTAATCCTTTAATCATCGCTTCATTGTGACACTCTCAGAGACCTAGAGATGGGAGCTTCAATTCTTTGTTCCTCATGTGTTCCTTGCATAGCTGTGATAACTGAAAGGAAAAGCCATCACTGAGATTCACTTTTGTTTCACTTTACAAAGATGGAAATTACCAGCCAATCTTTTAAGAAGATAAAGATTAAGCCTTTTTCTCATTTTCTCTATACATTGTTACAAAAACAGACACAAGAACATACACACAATCCAGTTTGCAGCTGCTGTCTAAATTTGCTCCAAATTTTTTATTTATTCTGGTGATTCCAGAGCTTACTTTTTTGACTATAAGGATACAAGCAATCCATATTAGATTAAAATTGCCTCTCCATAGCTAAGAGCTTATACCTCTAATGATTCCGATGTAAATGCAAATTAAATATCTAAAAGTGCAGACACTCTTACTCCAAGATACCCTCCATTCTGTTTGTAAGAGGGAGAGCTGATCTCTAGAAAAACTGCTCTTTAATCTTCTCTGAACTGGCCAGTGTGTCACAGTGTTTTTTGTCTGGGCAGACTGATCATTAGCTTTCCAGTGCAATGAAATATTTTATGAATTGACTGCAAAAGCTCCTTAAGCAGCAAAGGTCTGCAGTTCTGCCTCTCAGCAAGGAGGAATATTTTCTCAAAGAGATCTACTTGGTTGGTTTGTAGGGAGTGGGAGGCAGTTGTGGTATTTGGCACACTTCAGCACTGATCCCCCAGAGCTTCAAGAAAATAATCTCAAAGGGCATTGCATGTCATCAGATGGCCAGTGAAAAAAGAGAAGCCCAGCAGCAACATAACAGTTTTCCTACTGATGTTGTGAGGCAGACAGAGAAAAGGAGATAAATGAAAATTTGGCAGTTTGAACAATACAAGTTTATAAAGGCAAAACCAAAAAAATTGCCATTTCCAGCACTCCCATTAAACTCTGCATTGCTCTTGAAAGCTTTGACCACAGCTGATGACCGAAAGAAGAAGCTTAATTGTTGATGAAATCCTTCATTCCAAATTACTTCGTAACCCACATTACATTGAGAGATAGAGGATCTCTCTCTTTATGTGAAAGGGAGATACCATGTGCCAAATGCTCATTATATGAGCAGTGGAGCAGAGCAAGACATCTAGAGGATATTAACAACTCTATTTTCTTCTTTTCCTAAATGGCAGTGGTAAACTTATTAAAAGTGAATTATTAGCATGTTTATGGAAAGCCAGGTATTTTTGAAGTGTGTCAGACTGCACATTAAGAAATATGGAAACATTAAAAATGTTTACTAGAGAGTCTCAAAATTCTAGCAAAAGTTAACAAACCTTTCAGTGAAATCTGTCCTCTGTTCAGAGATGGCAAGGGGAATTACTTAATCAATCAGTGGCTTAGCAGACTCTAATGGATAAATCTAGCTGCACAGGGATCTGTAAGACAGCCAGGGTCCTAATCACTTCCTAACACCTGACAGTCTCTTATTAATATTGTCTTCCTCTCTAAATTCCCCTTAAAATTCACAGGCGAGTTTGGAAAAAATTACTGAATTTTTTCTGCAAAATACAAAGAATTTTGACAAACTTCCCTAAAGTGTGAGGACCAGTGAGGTGCTACGATTTTTAAGGTTTCTAAAGTTAGTAGTAAAAGCTTATGTTAGTAATTGTATTTTTATTGTTTATAAAATATACTACCTTTTTTTCTATACTATTATTTTGAACGTATTTTGCTGGTAAGCAATGACAAAGGACCATTACTAGCAGGAGCTTTATGCTTCTTTACATTTCCATACTTGACAAACAACGTGAATATTATCTTTTATGTGATTCACTTGGAGGGACATGAGTTTTCTATTTGTTCAACAGAAAATTTGTGAAACATTGTGTAATGGATGTACACAGTGTGTCCTTCCCTCCCACCCCCAGGTAATCAGTGTGCTAAATCTGTGCATGTGGGCCTTAGGAAATATCACTGGTTTTGGTGTGGAAAAGAACTAATGAAGTGGAAGCTGGCATCTTCCCTCCATGTTCTCTTACTAGTTGAGGTGCTCTCCTGCAAGACTTTGTTATGGTAGCTGCTGTCTCCAATAGGATATTCCAATGGCTTCTTTGGATAAGTCAGGATTGGCTGATTAACTTAGCTGGTCAAGCGTGTTGCTAATAATTCCAAGGTTGTGGATTGGATCCCTGAATGGGCCATTCACCTAAGAATTCTCTTCCAACTCAGTATATTCTCTGATTCTGTCACTCACAAGCAATGATGTGGTGTGTAGGCTATGCTTATATCCCTGAACTCTCACTTATGTTTGCCTACTGGTGAAAATTTTTGCCTGCTCACTCCTCTTCAGCTAAGTCAAGCTGTGCAGGCTTTCTGAAAGGTGGCAGAAGGGAACAACTGATTGGAGCTGCCAAACTGAAATGGTGGCTATTGAATAGCAGCATCTTAACTGAGTCAATTATAAAAACAACCTTAGCAGATCACACAGAACTGCATCTCTCCAGGAAGAACACTGGGAAGGGAAATAGATGTCTATCCCTCTCCCTCTCACTATGGACTAACCCACAAATACGTATGCCATGATCCCAGGCAGAAATTTTTTCCTGCTTCTCACCCATCCTCTCTCCTTTGACTTGCTCTCTTACACAGCCGAGGTGTGTCCAGCGACACAGAGAAGCAATTTCACCTGGTCCACACTGCTGCAGATCGAATGGTAGACAGAGCTTCCTGGACACCCCTGCACTAGCATCTCCCACCCCAGCCTCTTAGTGTCACTTCTGGGCCTGCTCAGGCTGAACATTCACTGAGGTACAGAGCAGAGTGAGCAACCTGAGAAACAAATGCCCATGCACTGCAGGCACTTCCCAACAGCAGCACCACACTGTCACTGTCTCAGCTTTGGCATGCAGACACCATTGTCTCAGCCAGAAGGCTGTCTTTGATGGAAAATAAAGCATCTTCAGGGCCATAGTTCCCAATTGCAGTTCCTGTCATTTTATTTTAATTACTTGAACTTGTTTTGCAATCAATCAGGTAATTTTATATTTTAGCTTATTCTGTTTTAAAAATTTTTGTCTGCTCTTATTTTTCTTTCTTGACTGAATGTGTGAACAAACTGCTGCAGTACCAGTATCTGTATAAGAAACAGTACTGAGATATAGATCTCCAACAAGTTTTTTTCCATCCACATAAAAAAGCTGAAAAAGTACCTAAGTTTTTCAAGGCTTAAACAGTCGACAGAAGGTAGGCTATTGTGAAAAGGTTTCAGTGGAAGGACCTTGCACTTCTTTTTTTTGCTAGACAAGTACTATTTTTATTTTCCAAATGTATTGCCATTACAAAGAAAAATAGATTATAATTTTAGGTGTTAGCCTTGGGTATTATTTGGTACCTTGGGTTCATGTAATGCTGTTCTAATGCATGCATACACATGCCTTTGCACCTGTGTGTGTGTGTCGGGTGTGAGGAACACTTTGCTCTGTTTGTTTCAGTGGAAGGGAGGCAAGCTGTCAGCAGAAAAAAAATTACAGCCTTTCAGCTAACAATAAATTTGTGGACTTCCATGGATTTCCAAGTGAGGAGATGGCCCAGTGTGTTTGTAAGCTCGAGATAAATCTGACTGATATGACCCTGCTGTGTAGGAGTGAGAATAAAACTATGTAGTCCTCAGAAGCTAGAGGTAAATGATAGGCTTGCAACAGCTAAAAGCCTGTGATCAGATGGATGTGAACTTCACCCTGGTGTACTATGATTTGGTTTGTGAAATGTGCAGCATCAGTCCTCTGAGAGGGGCTTGGGGAAAAAATAACATCTGCTATATGACCGGTTGGCAGAACCTTTCTGCAGTTATAATCAATAAGCAATTATTTTGTTGGAGGGTACACCTGATAAACAGTCTATGAATTAACAACTCCACATAATTTCTTATTTCACCACTAGAGATATACAGCAGGGCCTAAAATACATCTGCCACTCACTTTTAAAGCAATTCGAGTTGAGGCTGAACCAGAAGAGATTATTCTGGTTCACCAGAGCTAATGTTGCTACTCTTATTTCTAAAGAGCTCAGACCCTCATGTCCTGACAGAAGCTTCCGTCCTGCTGCTTTCCAGCTTGCTTCTACCTCTCTCAAACCTGAGGGCCAATACTTCTATGGACTCCAGGAATTTCTATGCGATTTGTTTTGTGAAAAATTCAGTTTCCACCAAGCTTGTCTTTTTCAAACCATGCCCCACTGAGAAGCGTTTTCTGTGACCATTTGACATCCAGTGCTGATGAGCTGTTGTGCCATTGCCTTCATCTGTCTGCAGTGCTTGTGACCTCAGTGAGAACCACAGGACTCCCTGCAAGTCTGTGCACAAGGACTGAGCCTTGCTGACAGCAGTTTCAAGCATCTGTCTTGACTAACACTTAAAGCTGACCTCTTCACTTGGCTACTTAGGCTTGCACCACCTGTTGATCTATCATCTATTTCAGCCCACTTGGGTGTGTTTCTTTATGCTTCATATTTTTGGAGGATCAGTTTGAACTGTTTTGCTTTGACTGCACAGACACATGTTTTGGGATGAGTCATCTGGCACTTTTACACATTTTATTAATACTGCTATGTAAGTGTGAAACCCCTTATCTGTTGCCAGAAGATTTCTCCTTCTGTCTTCTGCTTCTTTCACTTTATTTTGCTTTGAACTCACTCCAGTTCTCACCTTCTGCTTTATGTTCTTTACCAGCAACTGCCCATTTCTTACAGATAGTGCACATTCATAATAACCCTCCCACGATCTACTGATTTCCCTGTTTCTTTGTTCAGTTGGGTTTTTTAACTACTTTGACCTATGAGATTGTAGCATTTACAGAAGAGTGTGGGAGCTGGAGCAGGCTGCAATCCTGCTGTAACTTTCTATTACAGTGGAGGTTAAACTAGGTGAACTAATGGTCTTTCCTTGCCTGAATACCTGTCAAGAAAGCATGGAGTGGGAGAGGAATTCATAAACAAGATGCAGTATATTCTCTGGCATGTTTCCAGTAACTTCTCTGGAGCTAAAAAATTTACCCAAGATGATTATGGGCCCCAGATGTTTCAGTTTGTTAAGTGCATTTTTGAGTAGGTATTTAATGCCAACACAGTGAAGCATCTTCTTAAGGAATGACTATCCCTAAGAGAAATCTGAGGCAAACTGAGGAAAAAAAGTGGGACTGATTTTTCAAAGTAACAGAAGTAACAATACCTTGTTTTTTCATTCTGTAACTGATGTTGTACGCTCAGTTAATATTCAGTAATTCATATTCTGATTACTATATTTAATCATTTTAGAAAAGTCCTAATGTATTTTGTCCATTAGAAAAGCATTTAACAAAAAAGTATCTAGTCATTATAACTAGAATTCCTACTTTTTCTGCTTGTAATACCTAATAGGCGAATCCTTTTTGAGATTAAAAATTTAAAACTGTACAAGAAAAGCAGTTTGGATATGTGTTGGGAATCAGTTCAGATTTGATCTAGATACATTTCTGTTGTCTTAGATCAAGGTTTTCTGAGCAAAACATTTTATCTGTGGCAGAACCTGAGAGTGCAGAAGGTAGTGGTGGTGATCCATCCAGCTCAGTAACATTTCTGTACCTGACGCTGAGGAGCACATTCACTGAGGTAGCTTGTGGTGCAGCTGCAGTGGGAGCTGCAGGTTGAGCTCTGGCAAAGAGGCTGTGAAGAGCTGACCCTCGGCACAACAAGGGCCCGGGGACCTGTGGCCCAGCCAGGGGACCGGACACTGAGACACGGCAGGAGCTGATGATCCCAGACCTTCCCACACTCAGACTGGTGAGGGGATAAAAGCCCAGGAGTTCCTTTGTTCTGGGTCCCTCCTCAGAGGCACCAGCTCGAGCTGTTAGTTTGTTATTTAGTTATTGCACCAAGAGGTTCTTGCTCTGGGATGGGAAACCTGGGGTCAATGCAATAAGGAAACCCGGTGTGACTGTGTGAGTGTGGGGGGTGTAGCTGGGAAGGGGCCTTGGTCCCAGCTCAGGTGGTGGGAGAGTGACTGCCAGAGTAGCTCCTGGATGGTTGGAGTGGGAAGTTTCTTTAGTACTGGGCACTGTCAGCTGCACCAGAAGAGTGTAAAAACAAATGTTGTACTCCATAAAAAAATGTTCATTTTCATAAAACCTGATTCAATTGTGGAAAAAAGGATGACACTTTGTTTTCCTTGTCATGTTCAGAATTACTCTGAGTGCTCTTACAGCATGAAGAGATTTATGCCTTTGAGTGCTGCAAAGCTTCTGACCTCAGGAACATTTCTTGGCAATGAGTTTCACAAGGTAATTGTGCACTAACAAAATGCATTTCCTTCCATTAGTATGAAATGTGTTGTCTGTCAGTTGTATAGGCTATTTCCCTTCCTTTTCTTTTTTGATATTAGTGGTGAAGATTTTGGTGGTACAACTTCTTTTCTTTGCCTGATGTCTGCCCAGCCCAACAAATAGCCTTTAGGGGTCTTCTGAGGGTGGTGAGTAAGTGGGTATTATTAGCCTGTTAAACCTTAGCTGTCTTTTATGTGTGTTGAGTCATTATAGAATTAATTTACTGTAGAAACTTCTTTATATCTTATATGCAGAGTCTGTGTGTGGAGCTAAAAGCAGCTATACAAACTGACCCAAGAGATGCTGGTAATAAGCTCTAAACAGATGGGAAAAGATACTGGAAGAAAATATTTATCCAAGACAATTTGTTGCTACTGTATCTGTTGAAATAAAATGCAAAGGTACCTGAAATGACATTTGGTTAGCAAACACTTCAAAATCTGAAGTAACTTCAGAGGCATTTTCCATTGAAAGAAGATGCAGTACTTTACAACCAGTGTTCAAGCAATTAGAGTGCCTTGGTAAACAAATTCCTCTTGACATTTCCTGTTAAACCTGTGCCATCCACGACAACCATACTATTGTTGCTGTACTTTGAATCTCTTCAATGTGATTCTGTAATTCTACACTTTTTTTTTTTTTTTTTAATTGGAGGAGCTAGAAATAACAGCATGTGTGCTTTGGTGTATTATAGCTACTAAATAACTGTGTTTCTAAGTTGACTATATTTTTCTTACAAAATATCTCTGAATTATTCAATTGACTCCAAAGAGGGAGGTAATACTTTATTAAGCCCTTGCAGTCCTTCTATTTGTCACAGATGTTTGGGAGTACTTTTGCTAGAAATATTAACACTGCTGATGACAGGTTTTGCAGTTTTTGCCTTTACCATGTGCCAAAAAGTGCCAGGACATATAAACCTGAATAAGACCATCAGCATTAAATTTTCTGGAAAACCTTTCCTTTAGGTGAGAGTATTTTACTCATAATGAGTGTAGAGGAGCTGAGTGAACTATTAGTGTTCTAGAATCTAGAAGCATGTATTGTTTTGTGCTTTGTTCTGACTGTCCCTAGTTAAATGGTATCATGCAAATAGCACCACATGGGAAAAACTGGTAGAGATAACAAACAGAAGTGATTCATTCTGTGTTGGGTCTGTACGGACAGATTTTTTTTACTGGCCGAGTAGATTCTCAGTAGGTTCAACAAATTTACATTTCAGTCAGGGTTTATTGTCCTCCCTGCCTGTTTTCACAGTTGCTGTTCAACTGTTCTGATGGGTAACAATGAAGAGTATGCAAAAATTCTAAGGCAAAATGCTCTGAAATGTTTTTTACCACCTAAATTATTAAATAGTTTCATTCAGAATTCTTATATGAAAGCTCTAATTACTCAGACTTCTGATGTCAAATTTGGTCACTAAAAGTTATCACTGAAAATTTAAGTGGTCCAGAGTTATGTGCATTTCTCAAGGCAGTGTTTATCACACTCATACTATCTCCAATACATCATTACTAGAACAATGTCTAAAGCCACTGATTAAAAATTTAATGCCTGGAATAAATATGATACTATATCTACATTGATCTCTGTCTAAAGTCATCACCAGTAAAAGTTTCCTGATTTGATATCACAGAGACAACAAATGTAGAAAAAAATAATAAAGGAGTTTCTAATATTTTTTTTTTTACATTAAATTAGCTGGTACAGTCTGCATTCTGGTCTCTCACAGTCCTTTATAACTAGAACTTGGGTGGATATTTATGCTGTGATAATTATTGACAACTGAGATATGTATCCCTCATATACTCTAATCTCCATGCCAAACAAACTGAATATTAGGATATACTGATATATTTATTATTAAAAACGTAATGTCCTGTGTGTAGTTATTGAACAAAGATTTCTACATACCTCTTTTGTTATGATGATTCTACAATTTTCTAAAATTCTCTTTAAAAAGTCTTGCCTGGTTCTATATCACTGTGAAGTAGTGAACAGTCAGTGTATAGCATCATGAACAAATCTGTTTATAAATATGAACATTGCACAGAGGAGCTCTATAAATGTTCAGCCAGGCAACAGATGTTTATAACTTGCTGTATTTAAAATATATTTCTTTTACAATCTTATAATGTTAATGATTTATTTAAAAACAGCTTTCTTACTTGGAGAAAAATGTTCTGTTATGAGCATTACTAGCTGAAAAATCCTTCACACTGGTTTTAGATACTGTCTGCAACCTCCATCATGACTTGATTTTGTTGGGGTTGGTCACATCATGCAGTTGTGACAGAGGATTTTCTCGAGTGATCTCATGCATGACTAGTTTGGTGAAAGTATTATTATGAGGAGTATTTTTCTTACTTAAAATGTTCTACTCTTACAGTGAAAATGTAAGATACAGTTTTATTTGTAAACAGCTGAAGTGTAGTATCCGCAATACACAACACAAAAGTATAATCACTGTCAAAATGACAAGACAACATCCCAGAAAGTGACTGCTGTAATTGACAGAGGTGGCAATCAGGCCGTGAAACTGTTTTGTTCTGATTGCATATTCATGATTCCTCTCTATAGTGTGTTACAGTTACTGTGTGAGTCGTTCTAAGTGGATGTTTTAAAATGACTAGACTGACACCTTGTACTTTGAGATTGGCAAGTCTTATCTTTCACACCATTCCTTCCACCTTTTTTCCCCATGTCTAAATCTTGATGTGCAGGCTTAGTTGTGGGACACATCCAAGAACACATACATGCAGGAGGACAACAAACTGTTGTATCCATGGTGCTACACCGCTGATGGTGGTTTGCTGGTAACTCAGTCTGACATTGCACAGCCAACCCAGCAGGCAGCTGTCAGTACCTGGTGAACTCATTCAGCAGTAGCTGAGAAATGTGCTTTCATACACAACCATTAGCAAATCATTTGCCTGAATTTCTCTCTGCCCTTGGGTAGCTCTTTTTAAGAAGGCTCTCTTGTTTGCTATTTATTTGACTCATTTGGCTTTTAGGGCAACCTCTTCCAACATGCTGTGCCATAACAATGACAGCTGCTGGTGGGTGAATGATAAAGCTGCAGACACTTGCAGAAATAAACTGCTCCATTTGCCTCTTGGATAAGCAGAAGGCAATGTTCTCTCTTTTATGATTTTCACTCAAGTTCAGAGAGAAGTTTGGAGGGAACAAAGAAAAGACACTATCTGTTCCTATTTTTTTTTTTTTCCATTATTTGTTTTTCTGACAAAGTCAAGAGTTTGGCAATTTTCCAAATAAATGATGATTTTAATTTTTTTTTTCTTTTCCCAGGAAGTTTATCAAAAACTGAAGTTCTGTATAACTACGTTCCTGAAGACATTCCACATTGTATAAATACATACTCAGTGGTCCAGAAAGGAAATTACTATAAGCAGAATTTATGAAACGTGTGCAAAAAGAGAGATTAGGGAATTGCTCTTTTATTGCACATTAATTCCCTCCTTTTTCTTATCTTCCTATTAACTGTACACAGAAAAGTTTTAACTTGATCTCAATGCAAAAGTAGAAAAGGTGGGTTTTATAATTAAAAATACCTTGTGCAGTTAAGAACTACTAATTCCTATCCACCTCCATTCATGAACAAAGGAAATATATACTATAGGATGTAATTCAAGACTCAAAGGTGTATGTGGGTGTCCCAAATTTACTGTTGCTCTGTACAATTGCTGCCTTACATCTGACCTTCCTCAAATCACAGTCTTTCCACCGTTTTCCTGGGTGTTGCTGCCCATGTTCTCATGGCAGAAAACACAGAAATCTTACATTGGCTAATCTTTCTCTCCATGCAGGTCACATCTAAAGGCCACGATGCACCACAGTCATATGGATTTGAGTATTTTTTGAGTTAAATATGCTTCTGAGTGAAAGAAGAGAGGGGCATTTGTCTGCAAAGCGGACAAACTTGCAGAGAGTGGCACAGACAGCTGAAAGCTGACTTTTATGCCTGAGGGACATTGCCCAGGGTAACAGGCCAATTTCCTTTTGCTCTCTTTGTGCATCCAGCATAAACATGTCTGTATTTGTTGGACATTGAGAATGAGTAAGTTGCATGACTGGAGGATCTTCTGTACCCAAGATTAAAGCAATAAGTCCTGGTATTTTGACAAAGACAGTGAACAGCAAACCTAGACTTTCAGACCAGGTCACCTGGATTTAAGGCATTTGCAGTGAGTCCACCAGACAGAGAACACTGTTGAGTCTGGTCCTTTAATAAAGAATAGTTCACAGGGCAACACCTTAGATTGCTGTCAACATTTCCGCAGTACCGGATCAGCCTGGGACGGTAGCCACAAGAGCATCCAGCCTACCAGAAAGCCCATTTTGATGTCTTTCTAAATGGGAGAGTGCATTCAAAAGCTTGGATGGAACTACAAAAAATCTGGTCCCTCCAGGATGCAGCAAGTAATCTTTCAAGTGTCTCCATGTCCCTCCCAACTCCAAACCTACCAGCAGCTGAACAGAAAGAGTGAAATCACCTAAGATGGCAGAGCTGATCAAGCCTTGCTCTTATCAGAGGGAAGGCCCAAACTGGTTTTCTGTCTGCCTGTCCCCTGCTGCAGAGACCTGCCTCTTGTTTTGCAACTGCTGTGAGTCTTCAGTGAGCTGCGGGTCCAGTGCTGACATGTGCTCACTTGTTCACACAAACCTGAGTGATGCTGTGCCATACCCCACCACAATAACTCTTGCATCAAGTGAGGGGGCAGCCAGCCCTCTATAGTCCCACTGCTGACCTTGTTAAAAACATAAGGATGTTCTCTTTCCCCTAGATGCATGGTCCAGAAAATATTTGTGATCATGCAAATTTTGGAAGAGGTGTCAAAAACAAAGATAATTTTTGTTACATGATGACGTATTTTTCTAATTATACTGATAAAGTTTGTTCTGTTAGTGTTAATACCTTTATCAATTTTTAGCATGCTGGCACTGTTGTTTAAAAAAAAAAACATAAAGAAACCCCATGGTAAAATGCAGTTTGTGAAAAATTGAAGTGTTTTATAGAAATTTCCCCCCCCCCAAAAAAAAAAAAAGAAAGAAATGAAAGATTTTTAGCACATTTTCAGTTTTCTTATGTCAAAGCATTTAATAAATATGAAAACAGCTTTTCTTCAATTTATAAGTACATTAATGTGCTGTATATGTAAAGAAATTATATGACTAGATGTTTAATATTACACCCTTTGAGTTTTATAATAAAAGGAGAACAAAATGTTTTAATGGTGTTGACAGATACTTAGAAATTAGTGAAATTAGTACTTTCGGGTTTTAATTTCATGGTAAATTTTTTATTTTATGGTAAATATACGATTTTGATGACTTTTGACTTCGATACGAAGTAATATTTTTCTGCTAACCGCTAGGAATATTTTCAGAACACGAATCGTGTTTAATGAGTTTTCTTCACCTTTTTGTGAAGAAGTAACAACACACGTATTTTCCCACAAGATGGCAGAGGCGAGTTGTGAAATTTATGGGCACAGAGGTATGGAGACACGTGAAAAACTGAAAATAGACGATACAGGCTTGATAAACCAACAAGAATGAGGATATTACAGAGTCACAGGGAAAACTCCATCTTTAATTCACTTTTTTGTGACCAGACAGAGCAGTCTGTATTTTGTAAGTAAGATCATATACCATGGCTTTCCAATAGCAAGCCAAAATTGGCTACAAGATCTAATTACAGTTAGTTATCTAAGATTTTATTTTTATTTTTATTTTAAATGAAGTGTTTTCAGGTACAGATGTCACTCTTACATACATATTTTTATATTCATATGGCTGAAAAGTGTTCATATATTAAGTCTGCTGTTAACTGAGTAGTTAGAACTCACACATTATTTTGCCTAAAAAAAAAATTAAGAAGAAAAGATATTTGAAGAGACAATAAAGGAGATTAATTACAAGTGTAGTGATAAATACATATCAGAAAATTTGTATTTTATTAATAATTTTAATTAATATTTTATTATGCCAGATCTTGTTCTAAGTCTCATTCAAACTGAAATTAAAACCCCTGTAAGTAATGAAATACTGCATAGCAGGGAGTTGCCATAAATATACAGTAAAGAGCTTGTTCAGTCATGAGAGGAACCATCATCAGTGGGCAATGATCTTCGCTGTTCCTAACTGAGAAATACAAGCACGTTTTTCACACTACTTTCATAAAAATCCTGCAATTCTTTTTATTTTGGTTTAATTTAAGCTCTGCAAGAAAGCAAGTGGAGTACAAAAGCCAAAACAGCAAATCCCAAGCTTTAAGTAAAAGCTGGGGTTTTTTTCCCCTGTTTTGTATGAAGCAGTTTGGACTGCGTGTCTGTCTCTCTACGCATATATGTGTGTGTGCACACCTCCTGCGATCCCTCTGCCTATTTCCAGCTTTTCCAACCCTGTTTCCCAAAAGGATGTACACCTATGTTGCTAATTATGAGTACTACTTTACCGTGACAGTGCAAAGAATGACCATTTTCTGAAGATGTTGGTGCAGAGTGAGTCCCCAAGTGGTGAAAACCATCAGCGGTGCAAACACAGGGGACAAGGCCAACTTGCAGCAGTTCAGGAGCTGTCCACATGAGTTTGGCCCTTCCAAAGTCACAACTCTCTATGAATAATTTACTAGAGGTAATGTAAAGCCTTCCTGTGAGGTTTGCATGAGGAAATGTTTCACCCAAATGGATCCCAGCCGAAGTTAAGAATGGCCATTCAGAAAGCATGGCTTGGCCCCATCCAGCACATGCACTTGCTGGTAAAGGGTCACACTTGGATACCTGTGTCTTTCCAAAACACAAGCGGGGCAGCTGGGGATGTCTGCTCCACAATGCAGCATGGAATTCTGGCTCAGACAGACTCTTGGTCCTTTCTTCTGACATCACAAGGTAAAGATCCTACTTTGCAGCTTTCAGATGGGTTTCCAGCAAGGTGATATCACCTTGCCTTTCACAAGCAAGGGGAGTTGTCACACAACCTCGAAGCCAGCAATGCAGCAAACTTGGGAGGAATGGATTGACTGTCTCAGCTGCTGTAGGGGGAACAAGGAGAAGCACGGTAGGCTGCAGGGAATGGGAAGAGCATGCATTGAGTCTTTGTATAGTTAAGTTTGCCTGTCTGTCCCTCAGTTGCTGTTACTCTGTTGGGTCTTTGAGAGTACTGTGGTTTACAGAAATGCATGTTTTGATGTCAGAAAAGACTGTTTATGTCATGTCCCGATTGTTGAACTAATATGGATGTTGCTTCTGTAAGATCTTGGAAAAGAAATTCCAGTGGGAAGGATGTTCCACAAGTCCCACAAAAAGTTCCAGCCTTAAGTGTTTAAGAGCTTTTGCTAATCTTTAGCATAGCTTTCCTTAACAATTATAATTTGTGTTCAAAATTTGTTGTTCTGACAGTGACTTACAGGAAGAACAAATGGTCATGATTATAAAAGAGATACATTTATTTGAGGAAAATTGCCTGTTCTTCTACCCTACATGTCTTTTTAAATTAACTTTTATTTTTTTTAATATGGTGCTTGGAACCAGATGTGGTACTCCTGAACTCACTGCTTCTGACTTTGAAGAAGGAGTTCCCAGCATTGCTTTGGCTGAAATGACATTTATTATAATTTGGAATTTTGTTTGGATTTTTTTTCACCTTTGACTACTGACCAAGTTCTCATTTGCTTTGTAATTGCTATGTCCATTGAACGCTTTGAAGGCTGATTTTTATTTACTGTAGTTTTTTGATCTTGACTACCAAAGCTTCTTTTTTCTTAATGATATTTTATGTCTTTCCTGCTTTATGCAAATTCTTGTTAGCTCCATTTGCTAAGAGGTAGATTCCACCTCTGCTGCAATCATCAAGGTCTGCACTATTCTCATGAATGAAAGTTAAATAAAGTTATGAATACCTTAAAGCTAATTGATGCATCATGTAAATACTACATCAGCAAATACAAATAAGGTACAGGCTTTATTCTGGCGTTCTCTTGGTATCCTTTAGTTTTAACCTGCTACTGAAAAAAAGTGACTGTCAGGTATTTTTATGTTTTCAAAACATTTTGTTGCAACATAGACTGAGATGATTTTGTCTGCTCAAGTGAAAGCTTACTTTATTGATGTGGGGTTTTTGACTCATTACAGTGTCAGGTTGACACTGCTGTTTGAATGTCTCAAAGAAGAATGGGAAGAGTCCGATTCCCACAACACCCAGTTTTATTGCATTGGAGTAAATGGTGTTAATCTTTTTTCATTCAGGTTGCTTGGGTTTCTTATATACGAACACAAATCATAAGCATGCAGGTATATTCTCTCACTTTTCTAAGCCTTTTAGACTGGTTTTGGACCTTCAGATGTTGGAAAAGGCAGACAAAACAAGAAATTATGAAGCAATTTAGCTGTGTGATGGAGTTAAAAGCAAACCAAGCAGACCACAGTTCGTACAAATCAGTTTCACAGAAGTAAAATCAACTTGGCTCCTGAAATCAAGTGTCTGCAAGAACAACCAGAGAAGCTGAAATTAAAAATAATTCACCTAAAATGTATTTTCAGCTTGCTTCTGCCATGGTATCATCTTTTTGAGGTAGGATTTATCTTATCCAAATACAGACTTCCAAATGCAAACCACTAGTGCTCAAGTATAAATAAGAAACTTTCTTACCTTTTCCAAGTGTACTCTACCATGTCTTGAAGAGTTTGAAAGTTTTATAGCTGTTGTGAGTTGACTTAAACTCTTTTGACTACATTGTCACAGAAGGAAAATATACTCATTAAAAAGTCACCATAAAATTTCACTTGGAAATACATTTTTATAAAGATCTGTATTCCTGACAAACTTGATGTCATTACCACTTTTAGAAAGTACAGTCAAAGGATGCAGGAATAGGAGTGACTTTTTTGCTTTTGATTTTTCTAATTGTGAAAAGAAAGTGTAGCTCACATAGGAAGTTTCAGGTTGTTTGTGCTGTCTCATAAGCATGTGGTGGCTTGTAGTTAAGCATGACAGAACAAATGGAATTGGCATGTTCTTCTTTCAAATTCCTGGTGAGAAAGCTGGAATAAAAATTGAAGGGAATGCTAATTAAATGGATGATATAACAAATTATGTTACTTTTTAAATTCTCACCTGCACAAACAAGAACAGATGTTGCTTAGCTTTCCACATTTTTCCCACATTGGAGAATAATGTTATGTATAAACACCCAAAAAAACAATATGCAAAAGTGTCAATAATTCATGTTTGTATATTACTTGGTTTTGGAAAGAAGAAGCCTGAATCGAGGATGTAAGCCAGGTTCATATTGTAAAGAAAGTAAACAAATTAATTTAAAACACCTTTCTGTTTTGAAAAGTAAATAAAATACATTATTTCATGGGCATTTTCTTTATGTCAGCATCTCTTAGTTTGGGCCATTTACATATAACATTAAAATATTTCATGATAGCTGGCTCCAAAAAGACCTTGGACCTGGAAAGCGAATTTGGCCTTTATATTTCACCAGAAACAAGGATTCTGAGATCATTGATTTTTCAACTATTCTGTTGATAACAGGTCAGAAGATCTGATCCATTCTCCCAGCTCTTTTCATATACTAATTGGAAAAAATAAAAGTATTTTGTTCAAATAACACTACAAGCAGCTTTCTGAATACAAACAAGGAATAGAGCTATCAGTACTTTGTCCTTACTTTCTAAACTAGAAGTTTTATAAATAGCACAAACTAAAAAAGGAGGAAAAAAATTTGAAGTTCATATTACAGTGGATTCAACAGTTTTGTTTGACTTTCAGTTTACAGCTGAAGTAAAATATTTTCTCTCTCCTTCAGGTACTCTCAGAATTTCAATCTGACTGAGAGTAGATCTGAGGTTTTTCCAAGAGCTATCTTCCTCTGATTTAGAGGCTCCACATTTTTAATTACTGCTACAAGTTGAAGAAATTCACTTGAATATGTAAAAACTTCATGAGATTCTGTAAAAAGACAGAGCAAAAAGACATTGCTGCCTCCAGAAGAGATTATTGCCCTCTCTGAGAAATGCTGCATGGAAAAATATTTTTTAAAAATTAAATAAAATATATAATTAAAATTCGGGGACAATTTCACTTTTTTCCTTGGTTATTTTGAGTAAAGTATTTGCATTTATCAAACAGTTTTACTATCAAACTAGGCTACTCTGAAAAAGCCAAGAAAAAAAGCCAAACCACTTGCATTTAAATACTACAAATCCATTTTTGTATCTGCCAAGTTTTGCTGGGCTTCACACCAAAATTATGTGAAACTACAAATTTCTTACTGTACCACTCTGACTCTCCAAGGATTAATTTAGAAAAGAGGAGTAAAAGCCCACATGTGTGTATTCTCTACCAAGATTCTTTCTTTAAAGTTTTGTTCTAACAGGTTTTTTATCTGTTTTCTATCTCTTTAGAGTTTTAGAGAAAAAAAAACATTTAGCCAAAAGTTTCAGATCTTGCAGTGAACACCTGGCCATGAAATCCTCCTAAGTTTTAATCACAGTACCAGTGCAATAGTATGAGCTGTCTTTCACTTGTGATGAGGAATTTTTCCACAGTATTATCAATGTACAGCTCATGCAAAAATTCCTCATACAATTAACTTTTTTGACAATTGTTCTTTCCTTGCCTTCTTGACAGAGCAATTCAGTACGTTCCTTACTAATTATGACACTTAAACACTTCAGAAAACACTTTTCATCTTCAAAGGTTTCTTCAGGCATTGATATTTGTTACGTGTTAAAACGTTGACATGGGTCAGGCAGAGAAACAGCAGCCTCTTTGTAGGAGCCGGCGAAGGAGTAGAAGGTTTTGGGACGTGGTTCTACTTGCAGTTGTCCTCACACAGCCTTTTCTGCTGCCAGGCATGTTTACATAGCCAATAATTTCACCCTGGCTTAGCCCCCAGCTGCCTGCCACAAGGTTCTACACAAAATAAAGCTGGACCCAAACCCCAGCCTGGATCCCACCATCTGCTTTCCGGGTGCACCAGGATCAGCAGATCCCTCCCACTGCATCCTGGCCACGGAACTGGCTGAACACCCTGACCACTGCTCCACCGTGCCCTGTGACATCCCTTCTCCTGGGTTTCCTTTTTCAAAACACAGACATCCAGTGCTCCAGCGGTCACATGGAAGGAGCGCTCTGCCTTCAAACAAGTGGGGTCCCTGCAGCCCTTCTCATCTGCAGAGGGTGGTAGCTTCTTTACGTAGTCTTTGAATCTCACTGAGTTACATGATATAAGCCAAAAATAAAGTTATTACTGAGTATTATGCTCAAGCCATTTAATTGCAACAGCCAGAGTCACAAATCTTGATTTTGTAGTATATGTAGTAGTGAAAACCCTATGGGATAAAGTTTCAGGAAAATTTTATGGGGTTGTGTTTAATCTCCTGTAGCACACATACCACACAACACCTGCAATAAAAGAGTTGGATATATGGTTCAGTGAGCAGCATGACTGATATGTGAACCAGAAAGTCATAATATCAGGAAAGTTATTATTACCTAATCTCCTTTTTCTCCTTTGTATCTTATCACTGGACACATTATTTCTTTTACCAGTGCCTCAGTTTCTCTAACTGTACAGTAAAGAAAGTCACACTTCCCAAAGTGCTCTGGACAAACTCAGTACTTAAAAATCTGTGGACAATTTGCAGATCTGTTTAAGAGCAGTGGCAAAACTTTGCAGGCGAAAAGATTTCTGCAGTTATGAGTTATACCACAATATGAGACTCTGTGATTGCAAAAATTGCATTGACCTAATGGTCCTTGACACACAATTGTTTTCACACTGGCAGTACAAATCCAGTCAGACCTAACAGACCAAGCACTGTCCCCAAGGTAGCTACCAAACTTTGGACTAGTAATGACATATGCATCCAAATAAAAGTGGTTCCTTTCAATATGTACAGATTTTTCCTGATAATATAAAAGACTTCTGGTGGCTAAAATCCATATATATATTGACAGTTATGGACAGTCTCCACACAATTTTTATACAAATCTTACAGCTGAAGGGAAAACATTAGGAAAGAAAACAAAGCAAACAAGCAAACAAACAATGCTTAAAACATCAAATTTTCTCTTACTGGGATGCAAACTATACCCTAAATTACACTGTGTTTCCTTCAGAGCATAGTTTAAGCAACAGAAGTTTCATACCATCCTCTGAAGAACACAAAGAAAAGTTGTGTAGTTTGAAATATTAAAAAAAATCTCAGTATTTCCAATTCATTAGAGTCTAACTCATATATCTGGTTTATATCATCAATTTTTGTGAGCTGTTGATCACAATACATCAGTCATTGCCCTCTGTACAGAAGATACACCAAATCCCTATTTTGCATTACCTTCAGTAGCATGTAGTTGTTCACCCTAAATGCTGAACCTGGACTTCTCTGTTCCTGACTGAGAGCGTCTCTGCAGAACAGTCCTGGTGGAGCTCTTATGGTGAAATAAAGTCCGTTTCATACTGACTGCTTTAAAATTCACTTTTTTTTCCTCTGTCTTTGAATTTCCATTGATTTGTGAGTGGAGGATTCTTTTCATGAAGTGTTGAGGGGCCGTGCAAGGACTCTGATCCACAGAAGAAGGAGCTGGAGCTTTTTGATCAGTGGCTTTGTTTTCTGCTTGAATCCTGAATGCATCAGCTTGGTAAGTTTTTTTGGTTTAAGTTTTGTTTTACTATGTTTCTCATCTTATATTCTCCATCCTATTTAGCAGATGCTTTTGAATTCTGTGGCACTCCCAGGATAACTGGATGGATAGGGAGGCGGAGCTCTTTATTCTCAGAGATTTTTTGATATCAATATTGAATTTAATGAATTCCACCTGCACTGTAAAATAATCTAGCATACAGAGGAGTAGGTACTGAAACACTCGTGTAGCTGTGGTTGCCACCAAAATGCACTGGGTAAGTAGTGGACCCAAGTCACCTGGTCTTCTAGGCTAATATGGGATGGTTCATCTGCACCCTAAAGAACTTTTCTAGAGATGACTGACTGGGGGTGCAGAGTATCCCACTGGCACTTGAAATATGGATGAAGATGTTTAAATCATGTATGGCATATTGCCCCTGTTTCCCACATTCCTTCACCAGGAGCTTGCTATACCCAAATCAGGGTACTCTTTGTTGGTTTCCCTCCCCTCCTCTTCTCCTGGGTGCACACAGATGCCCTGCAGGGCTCCAGTGTTGCCCTCTGGCTGTTGGCCAGCCCTGCCATGCCTCTGGGTGCAGATGGAGGGGCATCCTCTCCCAGACAGCCGCCTCCCACACAGGGGCAGTTTTCTCTGCTGATCAGCTCCTGAGCCCTGCAAGCTTTCCAGTGCCAGTAATATACACACTTGAAGATTTCAGGGGAACATTAGAAACCTCACGTTTTGCAGATCCTTGGAAGTATCTCATAGGAGTTCAAGAGGAGTTCATTGACAACTTCTGAAAATCTCCCCAGAGTGGATGGTTACTGCCTGAAGGGCAGTTAAGCAATAGGGGAGACAATGAACTTAGTTTTAGTTGTGAAATATTTTTCTCTTTGATAAGGTTAATAATTTTAATGTGCAATTATATTTTCATTTGCAGTATGTAATATTCATACACTGATATTTTACTATCTCTAAAGAAATATGTTTTGTTATCCTATATTGTATAGCTGTAGCCACTTTCTCAGACAGCTTACTAAAAAATTTCAAAAGGGAAGATTAGCCATTGTCTCCCTGCAGTGAAGTTAATTTTCAGCTAACCATTTGGGCTTTCTGAAATTTGCTCTAGGTCTGTCCTGGTGTTCATGTTTGGTCCCTTGCCTCAATTTCCCCATTACTTATTGTTCTCATAGGTTTTCAACTGCCAGTTTATCACATTAAATGTCCTCCTGCACTTGTGGGCAATATAAAGTACAAAACTGTCTCTGGCTCCAAAATAATAGTTAAATATAATGAATTCTCTAAGCACTCTTGAAATAAAACATGAATCTTCCACTTGTATCTACGCTGCAGCCTAAGCCATTGGTACATGACATTATTTCCAGTGCTGTAACATCTTCAAAAAAAACCATTGTGAGTAAACCTTTTTTCACTGTTGCCTTAGCGTTTCTGAAAGCTAAACGACAAAATCTGTTCCAAAAAGGGATTAAACTTCAGTGTCCAAAGAACACCTCTGAGACACAGACTCGGATCTGGCCCAAGGGCACCAGCTGGGTGCAAAGCTCCAAGGCTGTCGAGGTTAAACTAGTTTACTCTGCATGGGCAATTATCCTAGTACAAACTACTCTTGACCAGAAGAGAGAACGAGCAGTTTTAGGAGACATCAGTAACAAAGTCCATACTGCTACACTGATAACAAGGGAATAAACAAAAGCAGTTTCAATTAACAGAACTTCATCTGCATAAAATCTGTCAAGGGTGTCCCTCAATGATATTGACAGAATTACCTGCATACTATCAGCATATTAACTACAGTTGCCTTAACTCCTAAAGCTCTTACCTTCAGAAATGTTTCATACCTGCATCACCAGTGGATGATCCAGCAGATCTCCACTCACGTCCCAGGAAATTAATCTTCTACTGCTAGGGATCTAGAATCCAAATCAACCAGAACTTAGAATTTGTCTTGCACTTGCACTCAGGTAACATTATTAGAAAATGATAAGACAGGGAGAATTAACTTCCATGCAGAAAACTTGCCCATAATTTCCCTCCTTAAAAAGAGATGAGGAAATATACATCAGCATACTTTTGTTGCTGATATAAATACATATTTAAATGAGGGAATAGTAACAGCAAATGGGAAATGTAATTTGCAGTGAAAATCTTGTTTGAAGTAATCGTGGGGGTAAAAGATAGAAAAAAAGGGGAACATCTTATTTTACGGTGCTGAATTGGAAGTTGTGTGTGCATTCATTTCTGTGTAGTGTTTAGTATTAAAAGCCTAAAGTTTCTACTGCCTATTCCTTTAAATAATAGAACTATTAAGGCATCACACATGCCAGGGTCTTTATTAGACTATAGGTAGTTCTATTCCAATGTAAATTTCAATACCATGAAATTGAGATAATTTTATTCATTGTTATCTCCTGCTTTTCAACATACCACACATGGGATTTTTCTTTTTCATGCACTTTTGCAGCAGTGAGCCTGAAGAAAACTCATGTTAAATATCTGGTGCCTTACAGGAGCTTTGATTCTTGATTTTTTCAGCTTTCACATCAAATTAAGTTGTTACAGCATAAAGTAATGAAAAGCAACATTTGTATTAAACTGTAGTTACATTTATTGATTGATGCTAAAACCCAGGCATTATATCTCCTTTCATTTCGGAAAATAGATGAAATTTGTTTAGCTCAATCTTTATTCTTTCAACAAAACCAAGAAAATGTTTCCAGTGTAGTCTGCAAACTGACTATCTATGCTTAAGAATAGAAAGACAACTTGGTGCTATGCTCCTCTGAAAGGTGTTTTTATCATGGCTTTTTACTTCTAGTCTCTACTCTTGTGCAAAGAGTTTTACTAAGCATTGTTCATCCTCATATGCAGCACATCTGAGTCACAACTTACATGCTTACCAGAAAGAAAGGTTAAATATGCATGTACAAAGCTATCTATCAGAAACAAAGAACCCCTGCACATCTTGACATGTTTTGCAACAAGTTCAAGGACTTCTGCAGTATGATAAATTATAGTTGTGAGCAGTCTTTTGGCCTCTAGGATCTGCAGAGAGTGAAAGCTAGGGGAGAAAAAGAAGAACTGGAGTCATGTGAATTCGGCAAGTAGCCAGCTTTTCTGGAAGTCCTACACCAGCCCTAGTGGGAGCAATAGGATTTCCTTTGGTTGGCCTTTTGTGCTCTGTGAAGTCAGCACCCCTTCCCCTCCTAGAACAAGGGGGATGGTCTCTGGAATTACACAGCCTCCTTAAGAATGCCCTTTATTTTGAGGTCTACAGCAGATAAAGAATAATTTGATATCTGAAATCACTGCCTGTCTTGTCTGTTATTGGCTCCCAGTTTCTGCCTGTATTACTAGAATCTGTAAAAGTCTTTCAGGACAAAGGTCATTCCGTGTATATACACCATTTCTTAGGCTTGCCTCACTTCTGGCTGCTCTCAGGGATGAGGCTATGGGCCACGTATTCTTGTCCAAAAGGTATTTACATTCTTACAAATATTAAGTTAGTAATGGAAAAACAACTTTTTGGTTTTGTGCTTGTGCAACAACTATCCAGATACGAAAATGATCTGTGAAAATATTTCTTAGGCACCTGAGTAGCAATCACTGGTGTTTCAAATAAGTGCTACTAGTACATTGGTGTCAGAGAGGTATTTATATATCTTTAATCATCCTAGTGCCTTTTAATTGTGCAGTGCTTAGCTAACTTTTTTTCAAAGGAAAGGTATCATTCAGGCTCAATTCCATCTTAGGTAAACTTCATCAGGAGTAAAGTTTTTCCAGCAGGTGCAAATAGGACAGTTCTATGTCCTGGTGTGGTGTGTGACTTCACCAGAAAGATGAAAAGGCAGATATTGTGGACCCACTGCTATCCTTGGACCATCAACATGTCACCAGCTTGAGACTTCCTGTCAACTCCTGGTGGCCTCAGTGCCTGTTTGTGAGGTGCTGTCTGAAATCTGGTACGGGGTGAATAATAACTAAATCATTATAGTAATTTCTAACTGTCCCTACTGAAATACCATGTGGATGTTGCACTGCACAGATGAAAAGAGAGGACCAGTTCAGAATTACTAGTCTTCCATTTGTGATCAAAACTAGCTACAGGTTCATTGTCCCCCGGGGCACAAAGCTAGTTCATTAACCCCTTGCACTAGGCAGACTTTGCACTGACACCTTGTGCTAATGATTTCTCAAGCAGAACCTGTCATTCCAGGCAAGAAGCAGGTTTGTGTCCTTGGAGTTGGAACTAGAGAAAATGTCATTGTGATTTAAGCAACAGTGATCAAAAGTAGCTAACACAAATCAGTAGGACTGAGTTCCAGGCCTTTATACTAATCCAAAATAAGTAAAGAACATCATGTTCAAAGAAACGATTTTTGTATAAGACTTGACTTTTAAGTCTGTGTGCAAAAATATTCTTTTTGATCTGAGTTCAGTGATTTTCCTCACTTATCTAAAAAGAGTTAGCAACACAGGTAGTAAATGAAGCTTGAATATAGAACAAAACCATCACTAGACAACTGTTTCTTTATGGTTTTACCAGCTCAAGAAAGAACCATATTGAGAAACTATTAATAGTGCTCTTAGAGCATTTATTTATTAGATTATTGTGTCTAAGAGAAGCAGGGGGAGAGAGGTGATGGACTCTGGGCCATGTTTTGCCCTTAGTGTTGAACTCCTGTGACTGGCAACAGCTTGGGCTGTCACTTTTTTGGCTCACATGATAGTTGCACTTAAAGATCATTTGTGCTTTTACCATTAACATGGTACATGTTAATGGTACATTTCGGGATACATTTACAAATCCATATGGAGACTAAGGAGGTGACAGAAGAGTTTCTACCCTGTATACTGTGGTGCTGAAGAATCAAAATTCTGACTGGGTTTCAGAACAAATATGGCATGTTGGAAAGTAGATATTAAATGTAACTTTCTGTGACAGTTGGAACATCCTTAAATGAATTACAGATTAAATGTCTGTACTAAAAAGTCACTGAGTAGCAGCCTCTGCATTGTTGTTAATTGCTAATGAATCAGGCTATGCACTCCCTTCCAGACATTCAAACATAGAACTGGCCATGGAGTTTATACATGACAGATTTTGATACTTAACAGGTATCAAAGAATTTCAGGATTTTGGACTCAACCAGTTTTTGGTCAACAGACATTTCTGTAACGTTATGTTTGCATATTGCTACTAAATATGATTATAAGGATAGGAAGCCAAATAGGAAAAGGCTATAGCTCGTCTTTTCTTTGTTTCTTTGTCTTTTATAGGTCTGAAGTTGTACATTGTAAAGCTACGTCTTCATTTCAACCAAGTCTTGCCATGTTTCCCTAACTAACCATGTACAGTCTGAGCTATATAACTCCTCCTGAATTTGCTCTGATTTATTAATTTTCTATTTTCTCTAGGACTTTAAATCAGCAGGGGATATACAAATCACAAAAAACCATTTACTCAAAACCAAATTTTGAGCTCACTAGAATAAAACTGTATATGTACAAAAATAAAGCCTTTGGATAATATTCAGAAAAGAAGGACACATGAAATTTCACAGTGAAGCTGATCTGTGGTGGGTGGAAGTGCTTGTTTTAATAGCAAAAAATATGGCAATAGCTGCACTGTGCAACCTGTACTCTAGAGGAAACAGCATAAATATTGTAATGCCCAGTCATTCAGCAGGAAAAAGAGTAACATTTTCCAAATGTGCTACTTCTTTATTCAAACTGCCTTCCATTTTGCAGGTGATATCTTCTTCTCTCTGCTTGCCTAGCTGTGGTTCCCACCCAAACACAATGCTCTGGGAAATAAGTTGTTGCAACAAATCCCCTTAATAAATAGTAATCCAAAGCTTTGTCTCAAAGAATACCAGGACAGCTGTCAAAAGAGGCAAGATTCGTTTACAAAGAGAACACGGAGATGTAAATGGATGAGGTAGGAGCAATGGGAAAAGGAAGCATGGTGTCTAAAGGTTAATGTACAGTGTAACAAAACACACAGGGCACATTTCAGGGGAAAGGGCAGAGGCATTTGAAATATGAGAAACTACATCCAATAAATCATATGAATCACTAGGTCATGAAATGTTGAGAAACTTTATTTTTATTCTAGAATAGCAACTGCTCTGGCTTGGAGAGAATTTTCTTTTCTATTCAGCAATAGAAGATGCAAAAATGTTTACTTTCAGCTTGTATTGGAGGATGGCAACTACTTCTATTCTTTTCCAAATGTTTGCTGTTCCTGTACCAGCACAAAGATGTATAAAGCTATAAAAAGTAGTCTACAGTCATGTGACACCTATCTTTTGAGATCCCACATGATTCATGTTTATGGTCACTTAAATTGGTATAGTGATTTAGTGTGATGCAAAAAAAAGACTTCCCTGGGCTTACACTTAAGGGTAAATAATCAGCCCCAAATTACATTACTGACTCCAAGTGAATTATTTTTAGTTTCTATTTTGGTAACTACACTGGTGATTAACACCTAGGAAAACACAAGTACAGGGAACAATCCATGGCAACTTGATACTCAGTTTTCAGCTCTCGAACATGCAGAAAAGCAATTAGATTTTCTTTATGTTTTTATGCTGTATAATAGCATTAGTGCTCTCTAAGTCAAGCATTTCCTGGCAGCTAATGGTGGGTTGGGTTAAGAGCCCCTGGGTTTATCTTAGACCTTTTACTCTTTCAGCCAGTCATTAGCAGCCAGGAAATGTTTGACTCAGGGGTCATTATTGCTTAAATATTGCCTTGAAAGCTTCTCGTTACTATCAATTCATTTTGCTTTTGTGCTGTATTAGCAGGCATAAGTAGTAATACTAATAAGTATAATAACAAATTAGGCCAGGGACAGGGCCAAGACAAATTATTTTCTATGTATTTCTAGTTTAGGGTTGGATATTGACACTGTAATAAACTCAAACAAGAAGAGTAAGTATCAAATGACTACTAGAAGAGAAGAGGCAAAATGAGAAAAGGAGAAAAGAAGAGGGAGAAGCAATTTCATGGCAAGAGAAAAAAAGACAGTCAGAGGGAAAGAGTAGCATAATGCCAAAGTCTTGAGAGAGGAATTTTGCATTCCTGCCAATGAGAAAAGGTACAAGGATATATTGCAGTGTGCCAAGTAATTGCACATATTTCATCACCAGTATCCTCTTTTTGCATTTTCAGTTTTATATACACAAACAATGACTTGTGGCTCGAGGCTGCAGCACAAATATTAAACAGTACAAATATTAAAATCTCTTTGATTTAGTCACAAGTTTCCTGCAAGAGAAGACCTCATCTGAAATTCCCAGAAGCAAAGAAAAATGGAATGTTGCCTCAGTGTGAACTAAAACTTTATTCCTTTTTCACCTGGTGAGATTGCAGCTCAGTTTCTAATCAGCCTGAATCCATTATCATGCATATTCCTTTCCTCCATCAGTTATCTTGTATACTCAGTCTTTCAGCTTCTCAAACTATCCTATCATTTGTTGCCTGGAAGAGAAGCTGACCCCGACCTGGCTACACCCTCCTTTCAGGGAGCTGTAGAGAGCAGTACGGTCTCCCCTGAGCCTCCTTTTCTCCAGGCTAGACAACCCCAGCTCCCTCAGCGGCTCCTCATCAGACTTGTGCTTCAGACCCTTCCCCAGCTCTCTTGCCTTTCTCTGGACACACTCCAGCACCTCAGTGTCTTTCCTGCAGTGAGGGGCCCAAAGCTGAACACAGCACTCTAGGCACAGTCTCAAAAGTGCTGAGTACAGAGGAACAATCACTATTGCTGATACGGACCAGGATGTCCTTGGCCTTCTTGGCCATCTCAGCACACTGCTTGGTCATATCCAAAATTACAAAAGGTTGCATGCTTTTGACTGCCCCTTTATTTACAGCCATCAAAGAAAAGCACTGCAAGCTGAAGACACTGCAGTACACAGAGCACCCCCCTAAGCAGCCACCAGGCTACTGTTGAATTCCTAGCCCCTGTTTTTCACTACCTTCACAACATTTGTTCACTTCAACATGTACTCATATAAATTGTCCCTGAATGAGTCAGTGTTCAGCAGTGAGACCTCCCACTGAGCTGCATTTTAGTGAAGCACTTTTGTGAGCACTCAAGCTCATCAATATTTCACTAAACTTTGGACAAATGTATTTCTAAGTTATTCTGGAAGCAGACTGAAAGTTGTGCTTAAATTAACCTTATATAAGTTAAAAGCACATTTAGGCATCTTGGATATCAAGTCTAAAATAGTCTGTTACTACTTGTGAAAAAAAATAAATGGGAGAAAGAATTATTTCTTTAAACATCAATGTACCTAGTCTGGAGACCATAAAGAGTATACTACCTTCAATCCTACTTATTTGATTACATTATGTTATCACTACAAGCCTCACTCAGAACTGACAAGATCAATTAAGCTAACCCTGTAAGTTATCCTGCAAAAATAATTGGAAGCCATAATTATCTAAATTTAAATTTGATGTCTACAGGTACATGCTACAAACAGGACCCTAGTTGAGTTTCAACCTCAGGTGAAAGTTGCCCTAAAGAAAAAGTGAAAATGTAGTATAATAAGATGATCAATACTTTCAAACTGATGCATTTTAGAATTAATTTCAAGTTAAATTAATTAACTCAATATTATGAGGAAAATGACTCAATATTTTGAGGAAAGATACATTCTGGGTAAGGAAAATAGTGTTGCCTACAAATGAAAATTCCATTCTATAGATCAGGAATAAAACTGGGGTTCCAGCCAACACCTGCAGAAGGAATGGTTCCCTGAGCTCTGGATTTGAAACAGATACATTTATTCCTAACTGTATTTAGCCTTTCAGAAGTAGTATATGTATGAAACTCTCATAAGTTTGAGTTTCCCCCTCTCAAAGGCAGCAAGAAAAACACCCACCTGAATTAGTAAACTGCACTGAGACATAACTCCCTCAATGCTTTACTGGATCAGTTTTCTAATTAAAGAAAGTAAATCTTAGTAGCTTTTAACTTACCACAATGTTCAGAGTTCCAAACAATTGTCTTGAACCCATAACCTATCTCAAACTGACACTGCAAGACCACTAAGGTTGTGAAGTCTAGTGTTCAGAAAATGAGGAACTACTGGAATAAAGTTGTCCCTGATATTTGCATTCACCTTCCTTACGCATTTGCATTACTTTGCAATCCTTTCTTACATAACAGCACACAAGCTGTTCCACGGGGTGCCTGACTCAGTCAGGGAAGGGTAATCATTTGGTATTCCCTTTTATCCTCACTGGAAAGGCTCCAGGCCTCACTTAATCATACAACGGGAAACCATCAGTGAATTAAAAGTTAGTAATTCCCTCACTAATATTTCTATAGTAATTTCTTTATGGTCTCTAAGACTGTGATTTTTAAAAGATATGTTTAGATATTTGTTCAGACTGCCAGTAACCTCCACAAAATTTTCAAAATTGTCTTTGTCACAAGGCTCTGCAGCAATCGTAAGCATGTGTGTGGTGGTCACCTCTGGTAGGAGTTACCCAGAGCATCCATCCCTCCCCTGCTGCATTGGAGGAAGATTTGCTCTCCTATGGTACAGTCCCAAAGCACCATCTGGCAGAGATCAGGGCTGCCCTTTATGTGTCCCTGTGTTTGTGCCATACCCAGCTGGTACCACAATATGATTGTTTGGGTCTGGCTGAGGTATGAGGAAGAAGCTGGGGATGCAAAGGGGCTCCGGTGCAGCTGAAAAGGCCAGGCAAGAGGACCATTCAATTTGGGAGAAGTAGACAACAGGTCCAACAGTGACTCTGCCTGCCTCTGTCCTCCTAAGATCAAGGGCTAGCAGACACTGTGGGATGTGCATTCATCAGGTCCTCAAATGCTGCAGAAATGCTTCAAGGGAGATCAGTCCAAGGTATGAAAATCCTGTCTGGGAAAGTCATTAACAGAGTGAAGATCACAGAGGAATGATAGGGAAGTACATCATATAGCCCAACATGGCAGCCCAGATTCTTGAAGACTCATAAATAAATGACAATAAATTAGTATTTTTGGTAAGCTGCAGAACACAGTCTGCTTTAGGATTACTTCTGCATGCTTCTAGAACACAATTCAGAGATCTGCCAATATTTCAGCCATTTTACTTAAATTTCTCATATAATAAATTTTGCTTCATTCTTTCTCATTTTCCAATTTGTCACCATCCATTAACTATGTTTTTCTGGTGCATTCAAAGGTGACCATTTTTGCTGCTTGCATCATGCAATCGTGGTCTGAAAAGAAATGAAAACAATCAAACCAGCGTCTTTAAGCCTCAGTAGTCTGTGGCTCTCCATGTCAGCCCTCTAAGCTGTGAGGTGGTTTTTGTGCAGCTTAAACCGAGGACAGAAACTTGAGTGCCATGTTTCTGAGTGCTGCATTGGGTCTGCAGTGCTGTGCAGCTCTGAGAGGTATGTGTCTTTGTGTCCTGCAATACCAAGTGAGAACTGCTTGCCAGGATTTGTGCCTGGAATTTGGAGCAGTTCCTTGGCTTGTCTGGCAATTCAGATTTTTAATTTTGCTCTTCAGACATTTTGAGTAGGTAGGCAGTTGTTACAGTGCAATTGCAACTGATCCTTCCCCAACAAAAGAGGTAAAAGCAATCCTATACAAGTCTTCCAATTATCCTGCATTGTGGTGTCACTGGTCATAAAACTGTCCATTTTTCTTGTCATACTATCACAGCTTGTAACACACAAAATCAGTAACTGAAAGGAGTAGAAAGGCCAGTCTTGTGGTGCAGAATAATTGATTATATCATGTGAATTAGGCAAGAAATGTCTCACTGCTGCTATTCCTTTTATAGATTCACCGTAATAGAGCTTGTGCAGTGTGAAATTACTCTTGCCTACCCTCTTCTTGAGATGAATTCTGAAACATACTGTTTAATTATCTGCTTTTTCTTAAATATAAGATAGAGCAGAACGTCACCGTTGGAGATTTGTGTGATCAGTTCTGCACACACATGTAATAAAAGGCAGAACTTACTCCAAAGAGTACATGGGAAAGACACACAAATCTGTGAGGACTGGAGGAAAAAAAAGCGGGGGGGGGGGGGGGGGGGAGGGGGGGAAACATCAACTCTAAATCTTTGTCATGAACTGACTTTATATAATGTGTTTCTTTTCTACCCAAGTGTTATGATCTGCTAGTTTTCTCTAAACAACAATATGGGTCTTGAGAAAAATAGTGTATTTTATCTATATTATAGGAAAGTGGTAAAGCAATATACATGGACCCACAGGAGAACCTGTATGTACATAACTGAGAGCAACTGAACAATTTAACTGTTTATTTCAGGATATGAATATGATGGATATGGTCTATAAACAATACATTCAGTAACAATGCTTCTGCCTAAAAGACAGAAATTAGAGCCTGAAAAGAAGGGGGATTTTTTTTCCACAATTTGGACACAATACTGAAAAATTAGCTCCCACAAATTTTAAAACCAAGGAGCTAGTAATGAACTCAGAAATATCTTGCATTTAGTGTAGATAAAATAAATGTAATTTGACGCTCTTAAGGTACGAACAGGAAATTTTAGTTAATGCTACATATTTTCAATGCAATGTTACATTTATATGGGATCACAGAAGTCAAAAACCCACACATTTAAGACTGTGGGCAGGCAGGACATGATTTAGTTATACCCCAACAGTCTTACAATGTACACAAGGTTTTGATTTTCCACAGCAAGCCAGAACATCTCACTTGCTATAAAGTTGGTCCCCTGACCAGGAAGGCTGCTGCTGAAATGGTTGCTTGATCTTTTTCCACGAGGAACACAGACCAACACATTGGCCATGGTATTTTCTTTGCAGTTATAGCACTGAGGTAGCCTTTCCAATGACAGGAGTGTAAGAGTGCTTCTTTCTGCAGGCTGGTTAGGTTTTTCTGTGCATTTGATGGGGGAAATGGAGACATGGACAGGACCTATGAGGACATTAGCACAGATAGTGCATGACATTTTCATGCCTATCACTGTTTAGTTTTAACCAATTCTCATTTCTTTCATAGACAGACTTGTAAGAAACAGCTTGAATGGGTTCTTCTTTGGAAGAACAGTGATTTTCTGGCAAGGCGGGGAGTGTGCTCTTCTCTTTTCAGAGTACAAACACAGGACCAAACTAATGTGAGTCTGTAGGTGAAAATCTTGGAACCAAAATTAAGGCCAAACACTTTCTTGTTGCAGGCAAAAAGAACACAGCAAACATTGCTTTCGACCGTACAAAACAAAACTCAGAGCAGTCACATCCTTCATGGTTTTATACTTTCCAGTAGAGCCTTTGATACTGTCTCCCACAGCATTCTCCTGGAGCAGCTGCAATTCATGGCTTGGACAGGTGCTCTCTTCCCTTGGTAAAGAACTGTCTGGACAGCTAGGCCCAGAGAGTGGTAGGGAATGGAGTTGCATGCAGTTGGTTCTCAGTCACTATAGGGGTTCCCAAGGGCTCAATTTTGTGTCCAGCCCTGTTTAATATCTTTATTGATGATCTGGATGAAGCATTCGAGTGAACCATCAGTCAGCTTGTGGAGCTGGGTGGGACTGTTTATCTGGAGAGCAGGAAGACTCTGCAGAGGGATATGGACAGGCTGGATTGATGGGTTGAGGCCAATGGTATGAGGTCCAAGAAGGGGAAATGCTGGGCCCCGAACTTCAGTCACAACAACCCTGTGCAGTGCTACAGGCTGGGGCAGAGTGGCTGGAAAGCTGCCCAGTGGAAAAGGACCTGGGGGTGCTGGTGAACAGCAGCTGAACATGAGCCAGCAGTGTGTCAAGGTGGCCAAGAAGGCCAATGGCATCCCGATTTGTATCAGCAATGTTGAGTCCAGTAAGAGCAGGGCAGTGACCATCCCCCTGTACTTGGTACTGCTGAGGCCACTTCTCGAGTGCGGTGCCCAGTTCTGGGCTCCTCGCTGCAAGAAAGACATTGAGGTGTTGGAGCATGTCCAGAGAAGAGCAACCAAGCTGGTGAAGGGTCTAGGGGTTAAGTCCTGTGAGGAGCAGTTGAGGGAGCTGGGGTTGTTTTTTCTGGAGAAAAGGAGGCTCAGGGGAGAACTTATCAGTCTCTACAACTCCCTGAAAGGAGGTTGCAGCCAGGTGGGGGTCAGCTTCTCTCCCAGGCATCTGGCATCAGGACAAGAGGAAATGACCTGAAGCTGCACCAAGGGAGGTTCAGGCTCGTCACCAGGAAAAATTTCTTAATGGAGAGGGTTATTCAGCATTGGAATTGACTGCCCAGTGAAGCAGTGGAGTCACCATCCCTGGAGGTGTGCAAGAAGTGACTGGACGTGGCACTTAGTTCCACGGTCTAGTTCACAAGATAGTGATTGGTCAAAGGTTGAACTTGGTGATCTTAGAATTCTTTTCCAACCTAAATGATTCCAAGATTCTGTGGTCAGGATCCTCTTGTATAAACAGCTTACTTGTGACCATTAATATCAATGTATACTGCCTTTAAAAGTCACGAGAGAATCAATGTATAATTGTGTGTGAACAGTAACTTTTCAAGCTATTTCAAATATTTGAAGTAACTGCAGGTAATAAGAAACTGGTAATTTGAATAGCTTTAAAGCAAGTAAAGTAACCTTATAAATTTTAGAAGTTTTTATTATAAATCCTTGAAGAGTTTGTTTCTAATCCCTTTTAAATAAGTAGAAATGCTGCTTTTGATCTAAAGAAGTGCTGAGTCACTCTTCAGGTAAGACCATGTTTACAAGAACAAAGGGATTATTTACACATTTTTAAAAGTTCTGAGCAATTTTTTCTTTACATCTTATATAAATATGGCAATTGTCAATCCATATTCACAGCTACACAATCACCAGTTTTCTGAGGTTGGCAAACACCTCCAGAGACCATCCAGTCCAACTTCTACACCCTGCCATCAGATGTTTACACACATGGATAAAATACCAACCTGAACAGCCTCAGCTTTGTGTAAGATTTGCTTGATTCCCCTGTCTCCTCTGTAGCTATTTGCTGGACTCCCTCCAGTATATCCGTGTCTCTTTGATACTGGAGGGATCAGAACTGGACTCAGCACTCTAGATTCGTCTCACCAGGGCTTAAACAGAGAGGGAGGATCACCTTCCTTGATCTGCTGACAGTAAGTCTCCTGATGCAGCCCAGGATACCCACAGGTCTTTGATACAAGAGTACATTGCTGGCTCATGCCAAAAAAAAAAAAAAAAAAAGAAAAGAACCCCAAGTCCTTTTCTCTGTTGCTATTTCCCAACTAGTTAGCTCCCATTTTGTACTGTAAACCCAGAGCCATTCCTTCAAGAATTTCCTATTGGCCCATTTCTCCAGCCTATCCATGTCTCCCTGGGAGGTAACCCAGCCAGCCAGCCAATCAGCCCCTCCTCCCTGTTCTGTGTCATCTTCAGAGTCTGTTCCATTCCAGAATCCTGGTCGCTGTAAAGAGGTAAAACCATACTCATCCTAGTGGTTCTGTTGACCACTGGGATACACCACCGGTGATCCTTCTCCAGCTGAGGATTTTGTGCCACTGGTCACAACCCCCTGAGCTCATCTGTTTAATTTCCTTCTTCTCTTCCTGTTTTTTGATCCCAGAGACAGGAGTGCAATTTATTTTCTCCCAGTCCTTTGGAAATTTTCTGTTCATGAAGTGAACAAAGATGATCAAGAATTGCCTCAAAATGGACTAGCAGCTGCATCCTGTGACACATGATGAATTTTTGTGTCTGTAGAGTTTGTTTAAATATTTCCTAACCTAATTAAATTGCAGTTGAGTGCAAGTCCTAATTTTTTGCCTTCTTTCTTCCTCTCAAGACCTTGGATTCCACCACCTCCTAGATTGCTGTTCCATGCTCTGTTTCCCTTGCCAAGATACTGGGATGGTCAGGTCACTCAAGAAGACAGATATCTGTCAAAATGAGGATTCTTCCAGTTGTTTGAAGAAGTCATCATCTAATTTTTCCTGACCAGGTCACTGGTAGCAGTAGTGTGGTCCCACTGCAAGGCTGCCCATGCTCATCTTCTGTCTAGTCCCAACCCATTACATCTGGATGGCTTAAGACTCCTCCCCAGGTGGAGCATCGTGCATCTCCTCTGCTCTCTCATTAAGTCAGGATGCACTGCTACATCACCTGCTTTGGAGAGGAACCATTGTTCAGAATCTGGGACTTAAATCTACAACTTCTGGCTTTGAAATATTGTGGCAATAAGAATTCCAAGTAAGTCACCATAGCTGCTGAGCACTGGCTTGCATTTTTTTTTTACTTGCTTTCATAGCCTTTTGTTATGTTCTTAGTACATTTAACAAGTGTGTCTCCTTAGTTTTGTGGTCCAAGCTCACTACATTTAAAACAAATCTTTTCTGTTAAGTAATTACGTACAAACAGCTTTTTTTCTTTTTTTTTTTTCTGTATTAAACATTTACATTTACACTTAGTTTGAGTCTGCTTCTCCTTGAAAAGTAGAAGAGTAAACTTCAGAGTGTAGTGGTGACATACAGCAGACTGGACATGTCTCACTGAGAAATCTGTCCAGAACAGATACTACCCCATATCTAATCCTATTTATGGGAATTGTGTATTATTTCAGAGTTCTGTCCAAGTTAAAAAATATTTAGAAGGTGATAACTAAGTTACATATTGCATTAGGGAGAAAAGTCAAGAGTAAAGTGTAGTTCTCAGAAACATTGGTAACACCCTGAGCAAATAATTTTTAATCCATTCATTGATTTTAAGGCAGGGCCTAGGTAACTATGGGAAATTTTGTAAAAGCAAAACATGCTACTTTGATTATCTAAAATGTAGTAAATGGGTTAATTTGTATTTTGAAAGCCTTATGCAGTACCCTTGGTAGCCGCTAACATTTGAATACCAGTCATCTTTGCATATCAGCTTTTGTAACCTCAAGAGCTTTTGCCATTTGTTCTGATTAGGTCTGTCTTCAAGAGATAAGTCTCTCAGGTAATTTGAAGCACAGGCACAAAATGAAGTCCGTTTGATGGTCTGAGACTAGAAGATGTCTCTTACCGGTTTAATTAATGCATTTTTAAAATTCCTCTTCATGTTTCAATTTTTATACCATTTCCTCAGATGTCTGAACAGCAGCACAATTATTTCAGGATGTTTTTCAGTGTTTCTAAGCAGGTGCTCCTTATGTAAGTGGCTTTGCACTTTTTACCATAAGTTAAATAGTGGTCTGAATCCCTTCCCATGTCTGTGTCCACAGTGGCACACTCCCACCAGATAATTTCATATCACGTCTGTGTAGGGTTTAAAGTTAAACTGACCTCTTTTACTCCAATATATTATATCCACCATACTGAGGATTATTTAACACCAGGAGGAAGCAGAGCACAGAAACAAAGGAGGAAGGGCTAAGCTCTCATTCTCTGTAGTGTTGCCTGATCCGTTTCTATTTAATATTACAATTGAAGTTACATGATCTGAAGATTTCCTTTAAATTTCAAACTTTTTTTTCCCCCATTGAATCTGTGGCTGCTAGTGCTGAAGTGCAAAACTGATCTCCAGCTATAAAGTCACTGCATTATTTAAGCTCTCATCTCTATTATGTAGTTACTTTATTAATACCTTTTCTAAGATCATGACCTTAATTCAATGTTTAAAGGAATAAAGGCAAATGTCTCAGTCAGTGACACATTTCTCATTTTAAGGAGAGATAAACCTCCTGCTCAGCCCAGAATTATGGACGCTGGAAATGTAGGAAGCATTTCTCAGCATGCCTATTCCATAAAGTGTGCTCCAAGGCAGCAAATGCCACTTCTGAGCCCACATCCCCTGTCAGCCATTTTGCACATAAGTAGCATTCCTGTGAGCATGGCAGACATCTTGCAGAGAAATAATATCACTTGTGTGTAGGAGCCAGCAGGAGACGTTGATAAACAGTACCCAGTCTTTATTAACGCTGCTTTAACGAGCAGGAAAAAGATACTGCTTTATTTTTGAGCACTGTGAAGGCAGTAGGAAATTATATTGCTCTTGCAGGTGGATATTAAAGATTTTACTTTTATTACACACGTATCATAGTGCTGTGAGGTAATAAAAGAGATATGAAATTAAAGTACTGCACCAGCTAAAGAAGTGCTGATACTTTTCCTTGAGTCTGTAAGAGTTTTATGTTGAAATGCCTGTGAAAATAATTCACAAATAACTCAGACTGGATCTAAGCCTTGATTTTCCTATTCCCAGTTCCTCCATTCCCTTCCTTTTTTCATCCATCGTGCTTTCATCTTACTGGTGATCTAAATGTACACAGTGAGATGAGATACTGGAATTAGTAAAAAAGAAGTGCTCCTCTTTAAAACACGTATTCGCAAATTAAAATAAATGGGAAGCAAAGAATGCTGTTAGGGTTTCTTAATGTAAAAAATTTGGCAACTTTCACTGTGTAATGTGGTTCTTTATTACCACCGAACTTGGGTTTTTTCAGCGTCTCTAAATCAAAACTTCAATGCCAAATCCAGTATCGGAAATTAAAATGGTGCATGGGGAGCACTTTTAGAAGCCCCGTGTTCTGCAGAGCTCCTTGCATAACTGAATGAACAAGGAGAGCTTAGGAATAAAAATAGAAGGGGAAAAACCAGTGTTGTCAGATACAATTTGCCAGACTTTTGATCAGAAAAACATTTACTATGAAGTTTTCTTAATCAGTAACAAAGATCAGCAGTGCTGTTATTCACCATAGGAACTGTACAAATTTTTAACCTCTTCAGTGCTTTACCTCAATATTTTTCCTGGGTTATTCATTCTGTTTAAAATATAATGTTGGGGTGTGTGTGTGTGTGTTTTGTTTTCATAAAATCACTCTTTGCTTTCATTTTTTAAGTAGCCCATCCTGAATTGTTTCATGTTTGTGTAATTCTTGCCACAGTGCAGTTTCGTCCTGACAGCTGTGACATATCTGTGGCCCCCCTGCACAAGTCAAACATTGATCAACACTGTGATACCCAGACCTACTTGCATCATTCCTTCTTAATGATGTTTACCTCATGTACTGCACCACCACCTTGTTAATAACAAAGAATTATTATATTAGTTAAGCTTCTTGGTTTTGCCCAAGATTTAGTATATCTGGTGTATTTAATATATCTGTATTCACCAGTATAGATGGTGTAATCTCTAAAAGTTGATACTTGATGTCTTGATGAAGTAATAGCAGCAGATAGTTGCAAAAATCTCAGTAGTGTACATTTCACACAATACTGTGTCTATTCAGATGGGTTGTTTTAACTCTTGACACTGTATTGGTCTACAACTCCATGAGTAAAGTCCTGCATCTCTAGTAAGCCCCTTGTGTAGTTCCCATCATGCTGTTGCCCCCACATCTCCTTGTGACAAGAACAGAACCCCCTGCTCACCCACAGGCAGGAGCAAGACACCCGTTCAGTGACAGGTATAAACTAGCAGATATCCCTGGAGAGTTGTCCCACAGGAAATTGAAAGGCTTTCAAAAAGGATCCATGTCACTGGAGAAAAGAAGCTGTCTGACCACCTCAGCCCCCAGGACTTTGGAAGAAAGAGACCTTTCAGCCCAAGAGGATTGGAAAGGGAAGGCAAGGAGGCTACTACAAAAAACTGGCCAGAAAAGTGAGAGAAACTGCTTTTGCAGATTCATGCTCACCAAAAGAAGACTTGCTGCAGAAGGCACTAGTAATGACAAAGGGAAAAGATCACATCTGTGGGGAATGAGAGAAAGATTAAATGAGAATGTAAAAAAAGATTACTGGAAACTTCCATGGCACAAACATTAATTGAAAGGAAGGAAAAATTCAGACTGCTTTGTAAACATGCTGTCTACAGCACAGATATGTAAGACTGAATACAGAAGATGAGTGTTTCTAAAAGGCTAGCCGACAAACTAGTGAAAATAACTGTTTCCCCTTCTCTGCCCTGCCTGACAAATTATTTTTTATTCCTCCTGAAGTAACATTTTCCTTGGCTAAATGAAATAAAAGAGTAGTTTTTTTGATCCACCAAGAAATCGATTTGACTCAAAGTCAAACATTTTTTGTTGGAAGATTACTTACTTTCTAAAACACAGAAAGTGTATTCAGAATATTCTAAAACAAATACTGCCAACTCCACATGTACAGTTAGTGACTGCACATTTGGAACAGCCAATTCATATTACTTGTAGATGTATTCATAGTCAAACCCTTGTTGAGATCTGAGGTGGTGAAAATGCTGACTGATATGGTACTTAGGATATATCCAGCAATATAATACCTAAGAAAAATTAAATAAACCATATATGCAACAAATGCATTTGATTTTATTCTTTTTAAATTAGCTAGAAGATAAATGTGAAAATATACCCTGTGAATTATTGCCTGGGAGTTTGGCACGCACAACAAAATAAAGGAGTTTAGGGTTCCACAACAAATATCTACCACTGAAAGTACAATATTTCATATCCCTAGTTCACATGTAAATGAGTGCTGAAAGAAGGCAGCTTGGTGCAGTTCCCACTGACTGGAAAAGGGAAAACATAACCCCCATTTTTAAATATGGTAAAATGGAAGGCCTGGGGAACTACAGACTTGTTAATCTCACCTCTGTTCCTGGCAAGATAATGGAGCAGAACCTCCTGGAAACTCTGCTAAGGCACATGAAAGACAGAGAGGTGACTGATGACAGCCAACATGGTTAGTGAAGACTTAAGGGCAAGCCTTGCCTGACAAATTTGGTTGCCTTCTGTGACATGGTTACAGTGCTGGTGGATGAGGGAAGCTACCTGGAGTTGTGCAAAACATTTAATAGTAATCCACACAATGTTCTTGTCTGTAAGCTGGAGAGACGTGGATTTGGTGGGTGGACCACTCAGGGGATAGGGAATTGGCTGGATGGTCACACTCAATGTGGTGCAGTCAATGGCTCAATGTCCAAGCAGAGACAAGTGTGAGGGGTGTCCCACAGAGATCAGTATTGTTACCAGAGCTGTTCAACACGTCTGTCAATGACATGGACAGTGGAATCGAGGGTACCCTCAGCAAGTTCGACAACACTGAGCTGTGTGATGCAGGCAGCACACTGGCGGGAAGGGATGCCATCCAGAGGGACCTTGGCAAGTTTAAGAGATGGCCCATGCAAAACTCAGAAGTTCAACAAAGCTAAGTGCAATGTTCTGCACCTGGGTTAGAGCAATCCCAGACAAAAATACAGACCGGGTAGAGAAAAGATTGAGAGCAGCCATGAGGAGAAGGACTTCGGAAACAGCACCAGCCAGCAATGCACCCTCATAGACCAGCAAACCAAATGTGTCCTGGGCTGCATCCAAAGCAGTATGGACAGCAGGGCAAGGGAGGGAATTCTGCCCCACCTGCTCTCATGAGATTCCATCTGGGGTGCTGCATCCAGTTCTGGGGTCATCAGCACAAGAAAGGTGTGGGTCTGTTGGAGTGAGTCCAGAGGACAGCCATGAAGAAGACCAGAGGGCTGAAGCACCCCTCCTGTGAAGACAAACTGAGAGAGTTGGGATAGTTCAGCATATACAGGAAAAGGCTTTGTGGAAATTCTCATTGTGGCCTTGGGTCTGTAGTGATAGGACCAGGATAATGGCTTGAAGTAGAAAGAACATAGGTTTAGATGAGATATTAAGAAGAAATTCCTTACTGTGAGGGTGGTGAGGCACTGGAACAGGCTAGAGAAATTGTGGATACCCCATTCATGGAAGTGTTCAAGGCCAGGCTGGATAGGGGTTAGAGCAACCTGGTCCAGTGGAAGGTGTCACTGCCTCTGTCAGGGGCTTCAACTAGATGATTTTTAATGTCCTTTGAAACTCAGAGTTTTCTATGATTCACTATTTCTGACTTCTTTCCATTTTGTGTAGCTTTCTGTCAGTCAGCTAATTTTATAATAATACATGAACAATATTTGGAGTGATGTCTATGGTACAGTCTCACCCTAATATTTGCCAGTGAGATATTGAAGTTGCAGAACATGGTCTCAGTGCTTTGTTCCTCAGGGAGCTCTGAAGAAGTGATTTCTTCCAAGCAAAGGGTGAGCTAAAAGGGAGCCCTCATTGCTGAGGGGGTTGATCATCCAGCACTTCTTCCTAGCAGTTTACACAGGGGGATTCTCAGAAATCTCAGAAAGTAGTGTACTCTTCATTTGGTATAAGCCTCTAGAAAAGGCAAAGTGTGGTCAACTCACCATCCACAACTTGGGTTGTATCCCATCCCTGCAGAAATTTCCAGTTATTTTCATTTGTGCCTGCTTCAATGTTTAGGTCTCCGTCTGTATGTTTTCGGAAATTTCTGGCAAGATCTGTTTGAATAGTCTTGTCTCTTAAATCCATTTCAATTTTAAAGAGCAAGTCCTGATAGAGACAGCATAGCTGAACATTTAATTCAGTTTCAACGTTTTTTATCATCACTTGAAATTTGTCTCAGATGCAGTTATTGTAACCAAACTTACTATGCATCATGATTTCTCTTAGCAGACTTATGGATTTTTAAGGTCTTTATATGATTCTGCAGCATAAAAGATGGCCTATGAATCTCTCTGCTTCTTAACACAGATTCTTATTACCTTTTTTACTCCCTATATAGATATGGAAAAAAGAAAAATTTTCCAAGTGGGATAGCAGCCATGAAGTATTTGACAGATCCTGAAATCACTGACTGGAAGAATTTAATATACATGAGTGGCATTGAACTGAGAAAAGAAATTAGTATTTTAGATTCAGGCTGAATAACTTTTATTCTTTTTTTATGTCTTTGAGATAAAGATCAAAAATCTTTGTATGCTCAAGTTATGCACATATTTTGAAAAATAAACAAACTGCTCTTTTTACTTTGTATTTTTATAATGATTTTGAGTTTCCAATCCTCCTCAAGAATTTGCTAATTTCATAAACATATACTACATTTCTATAGTCCTTCGTGGTTATTTTTTCCTCCACAGATTTTCTAAAGACTTATGAGATTAATAAGAAGAGCTGAGAGTTCACTAGAAAAGAGGAAACATTGAAACCAGCTCTATGAAATTGTATAAAATACATAAAGTAAGCCGTAGGGAAAAAAGTTATTGTGATGCTTTCAGTTACCACAACCTTAAATTGTAAATGGAAACATAAACAAGTTAAAAATTATTATTAAATGGCATGTCCTTTTAAATCAGTGTTTTAATTTCAAATTCTGGTCTTCAAAAATAATACTCTCTTACTAGATGACAAAATTACATTTACCTGGTAATAAATTTGCTGACCCTGCTTCTCAGATATTTCTGGATAGGAAGACTTCTTTATAATCTCTGGCTGAAGATTCTTTTGTTCTTTACTTACTGCCCAAAGTTTCAGGCAAAATGGTTTACACCTGAAAGTCTTTGAATGAGTGATTTGTGCCCATGATAAAGTGATGTCACTGTGCAATGACACTCACAAGATTGACTAAAATCCTAAAAAGATTAGATTATATGGGTGCAGTCTTTGTATTATTAGTTACAATAGCTGTACTTAAGTTCTTTTTATAGATATACTACTGCTGTCAAGTAATTTATTACTACTTCCTAGCACAATATTAACTCATTCGGTTGGCATCTAAAACAGTATTTTTAGTGACACATAATTGCCATCAGAATAGTCCATAAATTGCAGGAATTTTTTTCTTCAAGCTTGCCTTTGAGATCAAGCAGTTAATTCCCAAACAAGAACAGGTTTTTTACCTTCCTGTCTCTAGTGATATCTTTCTCTCAATCAAATAGTTACCATCCAGCAAACAGAAGTGGGAATAGAACTTTATAAATTCAGAGGTAACAAAAGTGGAGAGAGAAAAGAGGGCCGGCCTTTCAGCAAGCTATTAATACAGTTGCATCTGTAATAAAATGTGAAATATCAATATGCTGATCAGTTTAGATAAAATGTGGAACAAGTAGTATTAAAAGAAGACAAAAGCTAACTAAAATAAATTATATTAAGATTTGAAAGAATTGTATTTATTTTAATGCAAATTGTGTCCCCATATCCATAGACTGGCTTGGTGCTACAGCTGGATCTTACATTTAAAAGGTCTAACATTGAATAAGAAAGGAATTAGGATCTTCAGATTGTGAAGAAATTTTCATTTTGTCTGTAATATTTTCATCCAGAAATTGCTTTAACTTCTTGGAACTTTATTGCATGTTCAGTTCAAGGAAGCTTAAAAAAAGAAGTGTCTATCCCAAACTAAGGCTTGCTGAAGCACCACTGAAGACAGATATTGCTGTGCTTATACACATCATATTGCAATAGAAAACTTTTTATGCCATGCAAGGTCTCTGACTATTCTTTCAAATAAGTCTTGAGAAGAAAAGACAAATAAATCTAGTAATATGATTTTATTTATAGTAAAAAAGGAAAACTGATAAGTGATTACACTTAGAAAGCCACATAAGTCGTGCAATTAGAGGATGTCCATCAAAGAAAAAGAGGCTTTTTTCCCTTGGTCTGTGAGGCTATAGACAGTCTTACATGCAACAATTTAGCTACTGCCTATTGTATGACTTTTGGGACAGTAAGGCAACTATTGGTGATCATAGAGATGGAAAGTTGTTAAAGTGTGAATAGGTAAAAGCAGTTTGAGATCCTGAAACGTAATGTGTCAAGATAGGGGAAGAAATATACACACCCTTCAATTATTCTTAGCAAGAAGAGTTGTCAGTCATTTTTTCATAGCAAGCCTCATGCTACTTTTCCAGTTTTATTGCTTCTTATTCTATTTTACACAGCACAACTGATTCTACCCACACAAGCTGGAACACTGAAACTCCTGCCTTGATGGTTTTCCATGGTTTTGTGGACTGGAAAATTAAAGAAGGATGAGAGGAAGAGAGGGAGAAAGGGAGGGAGGGAGGGAGGAAGGAGGAAAGGAAGCAAGGAAGGAATTCGGAAGGAAGGAATTTGGAAGGAAGGAATTCGGAAGGAATTCGGAAGGAATTCGGAAGGAAGGAATTCGGAAGGAAGGAATTCGGAAGGAAGGAATTCGGAAGGAAGGAAGGAAGGAAGGAAGGAAGGAAGGAAGGAAGGAAGGAAGGAAGGAAGGAAGGAAGGAAGGAAGGAAGGAAGGAAGGAAGGAATTCGGAAGGAAGGAAGGAAGGAAGGAAGGAAGGAAGGAAGGAAGGAAGGAAGGAAGGAAGGAAGGAAGGAAGGAAGGAAGAAAGAAAGAAAGAAAGAAAGAAAGAAAGAAAGAAAGAAAGAAAGAAAGAAAGAAAGAAAGAAAGAAAGAAAGAAAGAAAGAAAGAAAGAAAGAAAGAAAGAAAGAAAGAAAGAAAGAAAGAAAGAAAGAAAGAAAGAAAGAAAGAAAGAAAGAAAGAAAGAAAACTGAAGAGAATTTCCTATATAAACTCATTCCTAAATCAATAGTTTCTGGGGAGACATTCTACCTATGTCCTCAAAACCCATTTATTTCCCCATGGAGGAAGGTGGTCCAGTGATTTTCCTTTGTGCCATTGCCTTGTTTTCTTCCTCTGAAGTCTGTAATAGCTGTTCTGCAGGTCCTGAAGCACTCTGCCTGAAAATATTTTCTTCCCCTGCTGCAATTTAATCTCAATAATGTTATTTTCACCCTTAGTGAATATACAGTTTATCTTCTTCTTGTACAGACGATTTTGAGATCTCCAAATATGTACATTAAACTCCTGCAATGTTTGAATAAAGTTTTACAAGGGCAGATTGACTTTCAGCATAGTACAAGTCAATGAGTTTCAATCTTCATTTATTTGGTCCCTGCCATTCCATGTCTCTTTATTATACTTGGGTCAGCGATTTTATCCCCTGCTTTAGAACTGAATTTGCCTGCAATCAGAGAATGCTGAGTTAAGTTTTTTCCAGTGCAACTCCACTGTGGAGTACTTACATGAGGAATGAATTTGGCTCAGCATATTTGGCATAACATCAACGTGTTACCATAGCTTCTCTAGGCCTCTTTATTTTCATTATCCTTGGCTACTCTGCTTGGTACTTAAACATGAGCAGTGGTCAGATTTATCTGGGATCTTTAGGGAGGGATTAAAGTAAACTTGACACAGCCTGAATTATTTCCTAGAACATGGTGCTTCTTACTCAGATCTGTCTAACATCTTTACACATGGCCAAAACTGCGAATCCTGAATGGGAGGTAGGAGGGTATAAAACATGCATCACAATTAAAGGAAATGAAGAGGATTTCCTATGTTAAACCAGGAGAAAAAAATGCAGGGCATAATGTGAGCTTTTTTGCAACATGTTATGAATTGCACAATGTTACTTCCTGTCAAAAAGTGGCTGAAAATGGTTGCAAATTTTATCCTTATGTGGTGAAATTCCACTTCACTATAGACTTGACTATTCTATATAGCAACATGATAATAATTTTATCCTCTCTGTTCCTCTGCTGACATCAGTAGAAACTCCAAAAAGGTTTGGTGCTGTTCTGTTACTTTTCTGTGCCTTATGCAAAATATATAATTGATATCTTTTTCCATTGACAAGGAAATTCCCATAGTGGTCAGTTATGTCAGGGACATTTGTCCTTAACCTTGAAATGAAGCAGCATCTGCAGAAGAGTTAGAAAATACCATAAATTGCTACTTTTTGTGCCATATTTGCTTCATATAGAAATACTAATTTAGGGCTTTCCATGGTCATCTGTACAGGCCTTTTAGGATTTTTGTCCACTGTAGTATTAGGAGGTATCTTTTTTAAACTGGAGAAAAATACAGGCAGGCTTTTTTCTTTTTCCTATCACATCCTCCAAAGTTTGGGAATAGGTAAGTTCAGGTGCTAAATTAGCTAAGTGACCTTAAAAATCTCAGACTTATCTGGTCTATTTACATGCTTATGTTTAAGGAAAAAAATAAAAACAGATTTTTAGGTCAGAAAGGAATCCATCTCTAGGTTAGAGTAGCCATATGCATGATTTTGGAATTTCACTTAGCATGTTCCTCCAATTAACAGGAAAGTAAAATTCTGGCAAATAATGACTCTAGTATCTTATACCCCTCTCTCTCATTTGAGTAGCACATTTTAGCTGCAGCATTTGTTTTGTGTGGTTTTTTTCCCAGCTACACAATTTTATTATGGGATATCAGTGATATTATTACAGTGCCTGAATCTGTTGTAGCAGACTCCAAGACAGAGGCCTCTGCTAAATCATAATGTTCTTGAGTGATTTTCTTTTCATTCCAGCAGTATGAAATAGTTATTTGCTCTTTCTCTGCATGTTGCATAAAGGATCCATAGTGCCTGCTGCCTCTGAAACAATACTATGTTGGATATATGTATGATCTGAGAAAATTTAGTTGAATGATTTCCAGTTAGATTGTGCAAATTCTCACTAGGTATTAGGCTGAAGAATGTTTAACCATGACACCTTACAAAGACAATCATATGCAGAATCACAGACTGACTTATTTGATGAAAGTGTCTAAATTCATCAAGTAATTTCTATAAATAGCTTGCATCTGGTTAAGTATCAGCAAAAGCAATTTGCCAGATATACTGTAAAATAAGCACAAAACAGGAGTGAGACAAATCATATTGAACAAACATCCTGTGACATTCCTAGAGTCGTGGGTTTGAGGTTTGTACTGAATACCTTGCTAGGCCATCAAAAGCCACTTGTAAGACTAAAGTGCCTCTTCAGACTCTGAGATAGGCTGGAGAGTGAAAAGGAGATGACGTTCATCTGTTGCTTCCAGAGCAAGTCAACAAGGAGCCCAATAAGATGAGGAGAGACTAGCTAGGACCTTTGCTGTCTGACATAGATATTTGATGGAAGATCTGAGGTGGTATATAGAGGTCATATTTCCTGCTGCTGGCCAGCTGTGAATGGCCATGGTTCCTCCTGGGAACCATTGTACCAGAGACTTATCTCCAAGGTGGAAAACTTTCCAGAAGCTGACAGTATCAGTCTGTGGAGAAAAAGCAAAAATTTCACCATGGAAAGGTTGGTGTGTGACAGTGTGCGTTCAGTCACACACAGAGAGAGCAGTGACCTGCTGTCAGAGACTAAAATATTATATTATATGACTTAAACATTTTCTTAAAGGACTTTTAAAATGCATTTCAAAAGCTGCAGAGAAGACTACCACACCCTGACTGAGGCCTTACACTCCTCGCTGATGAAGATAAGATGAAGTAACAATTCAGGGCTGGGGACATTCACAAAGCACAAGCTTAACACCTCCAAGATGAGGACCACAGCCCCAGGGCTATCAGCTGCCAGGCTCACACAGACCCCCTGCACCAAAGGGTGGAAGGAGGAGAGGCTTTGGGTGTGTGTTGGAAAAGCCTCTGGTCAGAGGTGCAGTGACCGCCCATCCTCCACTGTGCAGAGCCCAGCTGAGGGGTCCTCACCGGGGGGGGGGGAAGCTTATCCACAGCAGGAGGGGGTGACATGGCCCATCACAGGGGCCCCCCTCAAAGGAGTCCTGGCCAGACCCTGCACGAGAGATGATGCAACAGACCCTCAGTGTTGCAAGGGACAGTGTCAAGCTGGCCCCTGCAAGACAGGCACGTGGGCGTTCCCACCTGGCCCAAAGTGTATAATAATCCATGGGATTCTGCACTCTTTGGCGTGTGGCAGCATGTAGCGGCGTGGCCACGGCGGCGATGGGGGACCCTCACCACCAGCAGAGCAGATGGAGGGGAGCAACGAGATGTTGTTGGGACCCTTGGATGGGTGATGGGCTTCCATCTAACCCATGTCACCTCTCCCTGTCCCCCCACCCCCCACGCACACTTCTTTTTTCTATTTCTTTCTTTCCCTCTTTCTTTTATCTTCCCTTCTCTTTGCCTCTTTTGCTGTTAAATAAAAGAAATCAATTTTATTGGCATCAACATCTAACCTCATTTGGTTTTAATCTTGTTTCTGGGAATATTTTGAACCTTCAAAGTTCTTTCCAGTTTATGCTCAGACACTTAGCTTTCTTTGCTTTTCTGGGTTTAAACCAGATTGTAACACCTGCTGGGCAGAAATACCTTGATAGAAAATTGAGTCTTTTCATAGAAAAGAAAGCACAAGAACAAATCTGTTTTGGCAGGCACTGTTGTAATGCTAGGTTTAGTTTAGCAAGCTGCAGCTTTCCTGAGAGCTCAGCAGAGCTGCTTAGGGCAGTGTGACCATTGTTGCCCTCCCGTAGTCCTTCTCGGACAACTGTGGTTTTGCTCCGGCAGCTAGCAGCGTTACAACCAGTGATGGCAAAGGAGGCAAGAAGGGTCCCTCCAAGAGGGTTTCAGAGGACCTTTAATAGTCACATCTTGTCCCAGCAAAACCCAGCGGCAGAGAGACCTCCTGATCCTGGCACAGGGGGTTTTCTCAGGGGCTCAGGGGCAGTACATGGGTGGAGTTGGGGTACAGGAACCAATAGGGAGAACCTGAGGGAGTGGCCCGGGCTAGAGGCAGGGGAAAGTGGAGGGGAAATATGGGACCAGAAAAGCAATGGGTAAACAGATCACCACAAGGCACAAAACATATTCCTGCAGAAGATGTATCAAGAATTAGATAAGCTTTGTAGTTTACCTGTTATAGGTAGTACAGCACAGAAATTAGTTTTTTTTCTGAATTATTAATGTGCTTTATATACATGAAAATGAGCTTCATTTTATTTTACTATACTTTTTTTTTTAGTTAGTGGAAACAGAAATATTTCTTTCACAGTTATTTTCCTTTCATAGCTGTTTGTGGGAGTGACCAAATTCCCCCTTGGTTTTGAAGAAAACATCTTGCACAAAAGAAATAAGTTATTATTTGTTTGAGTGTGTATGAGTATATGTTGATGGCTGTGCTTATGCCCCTCTTTGTGGAAATTGTACACACAAACACCCTGCAAGTAGAAAACAGTGGTCACTTTGAAATTTACAATAGAATTTTGGGAAAAGGATTTAGCTTTGTAACTCAAGGACCTCTAAAATAGCAAACAATTAACTACCTTGTCTGTAACAGTAAAGATGGATAATATAGCAATGTGATTTAAGAATTGATCTTAGCTCCACTCAGCTGAGCATAAAGGAAAATATATGACCTGCTGAGGAGACACAGTGAGCCTGCAGCATATAGTATATCACTGCCAAAAGTTAGGAAAGCCTTTAAAAGACCTTGCTACTATGAATCACGTTTTCCATCTGATGCAAATTTCTAGCTAAACTTTCATTTGACCTTGAAAAACTTACATTGTAGTCAATTTCATTGTAGTCAATGATCACCTAATACCAGCAGTGCATGTACAGTATGCTGGAACTTTTATGCCATGCATGTTTTAAGAAGTGCCTGTTCCTGATTCAGCTGTAGAAGCTGAAGACCTTTCTATGGCAGAATCTTAGGCTTCCACAGGGTTATTTTAGACTATCACCGTTTCAGACTACTGGCCTTATTAGAACTAGACCACTATCTATTTGTATCTTTACACAAAATATAAAGGACTGGATATATGGAAGACCTTAGTTACTCAAAATACCCAGCAAAGTAACTAAAATGGGGTGCAGATTTTCTGAACTCCCCTGTCGGTGACAGAGGTCAGGATTCCAAAATGCTGCTGAGTGTTCTTTCAGCTGGAAATTTAGAAGTGCAGATGTGTTTCTATGTGTTTAAAAAATGGGAAAGAATTTAGGCAAAACCCCAGCAGAAGAAATTAAAGTGCTTTCCATATCATTTGCCACCAGCTCTGGCAGCATACACAGTCATATGGCTGATGCATATTTGTTAAAATATGATACCTTGACAGCATTTCCCATGCTGCCATTCAGTTTCCCTGTAGCTATCAGAGGCTGGTGGGTACTTCTACAAAGCTAATAGCAGAGCAGCTCACTGCTGAGTGCATTGCCAGCTGGCATCAGTTCCAACAGCAGCAACAAAAAAATGGGTTGAGTGCATTTCTGGCAGGCACATGGAAGATATTCAACAGATAGTTACCTCACATCAGGCAGCAAAATTTCATCTTCATTCAATTCAAGCTATACTTGATTTCTATCTCGTAAAGGACACTAAGATATTTTTACATTTTTACATCTGTCGCACTGCTCTGACTATAAGCTTTAATAATGCAATAGAAAACAATGAAAATAATTAACAAAAGAAATAGAAAAAAGTATAAATTTCTTATCATATACTTTCCTGCTCATGGTCACTGGGGATCCTACAGTTTATCACTAATTATATGAAAGGAAAAGGTGTTGCATGGTACTTTCAGTAAGCAAAGGATGAATCCTTTTCTGTTTAGAATTTTGATGGAATTTGTTCAAAATAGTGTGATCCTTATATTTTTTATTCCATGTTTTATGATGTGGGGTTTTCTTCAGAAGGTAAGAGACCATCTTTTTTGTCTGTATGGAAGTTGTGCTGATTGCCATTTGCTCTTAAACTATCTCTAATTTTTGAACCTTTGTGAACAGAAAAGAATCATAAACTGTTGCTTGCAAAGACTGCATATGAGGAGATAGATACCAAGTAAAGTTAACACGGTTAGAAGAGTTGAGTAGTCCCTGGCACAGCTGTGAGAAACACTACTATACCATTTCTTTCTCTTTCTGATTATTCTTTTCCCAAGTTGAATTGGAGGGAATATTTCTTTGTCTACACCCTCACTACTGCAAGTAAGAAATCTCTGACAAAGTCCATATTTAATCAGCTGAAATCAGACCAAAGGTAGACCATGTAGAGCTGTTGAAAGTCTACAAAATGCTGTCTAATTTACAAAAATCAATTTAGCTTTGTTAGCTGTGAACTGTTAGCTTGCAACTGTGAACTAACATGAAGGGAAATTGATATAAGTTATGATTTTTCTGTAATTTTCTTGTGGCTCAACAAGTGCAACTGGAAGCAGACTTAAGCACCATCTTATGACTTTGGACTGTTAAAACAAGTTTATTAATTCAGATTAAGGATTCTGTGTTTATCTCTGAAGCAGAATAACAGGAACCATATTTTAAAATTGAAAATTACATTCCCTCTTTCTCCCCTGTGAACTGTTTGATTGCAGATGCCTGAAAACAGTACTGCAGCTCTTCATACTTAGACCTGTTGGTCTTTTTTTTTATTTTGTATATACCCATTCCATGATATTGTTCTCCTAGTCATGTTTTGAATCCTTGCCATGAAATTTTTTCATTGTATTAAAGAGGCCATCTGGACATATCTTAACCATTTTTCAGCCTCTCCCCTTCCTTTCTTCAGCACTAAATGGTTTCCCCTCCATATGGATGTGGAAATAGTGAGGTTTTTTTGATTTTAAATCCTTTAAAAAAAACAGTGATTCGGCTTATGATCTCATTACCACTGCCTTTAAAATGAAAAAATCTTCTGAACTTATATGGAAATAAACTGATTTTAAACAGGGGTGAAAGAAAACTCCATCGTTCTAGACTTTTTATAACATAGGCCAGAGTGACTTACAGTCTGAAAACTGATTAAGAAAAAACTATCTTAAAAGATGTGCTCTTAAAACACCCTTAGAGGCACTTTCAGAAAGCACTACATAACTTAACATGGGGCTGGGCAAAAGAAGTGCTATAAAGAAATTATTTTTTGAACTTGTAAAACTCATTAGACTGCATAATATTTTACATATGATACTAACACATCCTGTTGTTAGCACAACAGTCTCTGGTCTTTTTCAGGTATGTTGATTGCCTAAAAATATGGAAGATCTATTACATTGCCTGTTAACATTTTTAGGATTTACATTAAAGAAGCAGAGAGAGCATGCCCATTTAAAAATCCTAGAAATTAATTTCTGTTAGTTTTGTTCACTATTTAATTTTCCCACTTGATTCATTCTCTTTGGGAATAGTTTGGAATCCTTCTTCAGATAGGCTACTGGAGAAAAGCACTCAGTAGACCTTGTAAGGAGCAATTTCCATGTGGGAAGCTGTGCTGGTGCTATACTAGGCAATCAAAAGGCTGAGTGTACAGGGGTGGCTTAAATGAGAATAACCTGTCACTGTAAAGGCAACACAAGGAATTTTCAGCTGCTGAGACTCATGACTCATGAATTATGGAAGACATAGAAATTTTGGCTTAGTGTTAGTGTTTCTGCAGAGTGATGTGGAGTCTGTCTGGAAGGCACAACTGTGGTGTGCTCACCTTGACCGTTTCCATGTGGCATTCTTTCTTCATGCAGCTGAACATGAATTTTGCTGTGAAATTTACTGTGACTGGTTTCAAGCTGAATGTTTCTCTCATGCTAAGAAGCTAAATCCCAGCTATTATACAGGAAATTTCATTGATACTGGAGTGAAAATGGAGTGAGAAGAGATTCCATTGCATGGCTATGTTGCTGCTGTTCTCATCCCCTTTTATTATGTATTCATATTGTTGCTGCATCCTTGTTATTTTTCCCTTTTTTGCAGTTTACCTACCAAAAAGTGTACTTTTGGCACTCATCTTCTGCAGCTGAGCTGAAAAGCAGCAGAACTCCACCATTTTCACCCATGAAGTATCTGACCCTGCACTTCCAATTGATAATTTGAGTTCTGTGAAAGCCACTTTAGTGATTGCTGTCTCAGGAAATGAAAACAGGAGGGTTTTTCATGTATCCAACTGAACTGTTCAGATGGAGTGGAAATATGGAAATGATCTACACACCCTTGTGGTGCCTCATCCCTGTGTGTACTCACACCATGAGGGAGGCAGTGAGTGCTATCTCATCCTGGGAGCACACAGCTGCTGCATTCAGAGGCATTTCAGAGGTGGCTGAGGCCTTTTTCAGGTTTTACTTCCTACTGGGACCATCAAACTGCTTCAGATTTGGGGAGAGAAGGGTGTGTTTGAGTTTTTTTTGTTTGTTGTGGTTTGTTTTAAATATTTTAACAGTGACTAGAACCTGGAAGAACCTGAAAACATCCTTTGAAATGCTGCAAGTATGCCAGCTGTGGGAAGGATGGAAGGATGGAAGGACAAAAGAGAGGAAGGGAGGAAGGAAGGGAAGGAGGGAGGGAGGGAGGGAGGGAGGGAGGAAGGAAGGAAGGAAGGAAGGAGGGACTGGAGATTACAGAAGAAATATCTTTACCTCACAGAAAATCTGCAATATTTGACATATTTTCTTTTTAGGAAAGCTTGCAAAACTTTTAAAAGATTGTTTTTTCCTATGGTCTCTAGGACAATATGGTAAATAAATCAGATTTCCTTACACTTAGACAAGAATATAAGAACACTTCTTGAGCTAGACCAAAACTCTGCCAAGGCCTGGACCCTGTCTGACAGGTTGCAGGAGTCAATGGTGCCTGTCTAGATAAGACTGCAAGAGGAGGACAAGAAGGATGCAGTCCCATTGCATGGTCCCCGCTTCCTCTGGGTTGAATCTTAGTGACTTGATGCTGACATAGTACACACCCGTTTAAGAGAGTTCTTCCTAAGAAACTAGCACATCTGGTTTGAATGCAAATAATTTCTCAGCATCCACAGCATGTAATGGCTTTGCAGTTTTTTATATATTCACAGCTTTGCTCTATATTCTTCTAGATGACATTTCCCTTAGATGCATAGAAAAGACATGGACCTGTTGGGGTGTGTCCAAAGCAGAGCCACAGAAATGATCAGAGCTTGGAATACTTCTCCTATGAGAGCTGGGATTGTTCAGTCTGGAGAAAAAAAGGCTTTTGGAAGACCTTACTGTAGTCTTTCAACGCTTAAAGGAGGCTTACAAGAAAGATGGACACACACTTTAAACAGGGTCTCTTGTAATAGGATGAGGGGTAATGTTTTTAAACTAAAAGAGAGTAGATTAAAACTAGATATAAGGAAAAAAAAATTACAGTGAGAGTGGTGATGCATTAGGACAGGTTGCTCAGAGGTGATGCCCTATCCCTGGAAACATTCATGGTCAGTTCAGACAGGGCTCAGAACACCCTGAGCTAGTTGAAGATGTCTCTGCTCACTGCAGCAAGGGTTGGAATAAATGACTGTTAAATGTCTCTTCCAACACAAACTATTCTATGATTCTATGATTTTAAGCCTACCATCTATCTCCTTCATTATATTAAAATGTTTTATCACATAAATTATGTACATCTCAGGTGATGAAACTGTTGTGGTTGTGGATACCAGTATTTGACAGATGAAGTAGTTGTTCTGCTATTTTATTTATGCTGTTAAAATTTTATATTTATAAAACAGATTTCTGTATTGTGGTAGCTGTAATCTGATTTGGTATGTTTTTGGGTTTTGTCCAGTGTGTTAGCAAAGAAATGTTAAGTACTTTTATTCATTGTAGACGTCACTACTGGTAAAATGATACCACACAAGAAAATAAGTAGTGTGAACTTCATCTTTATATGATGAACTAATCCACAATGTTAATTACTTAAAGGCTAATGAATGAAGAGTGCATGGAGGATGGGCAAAATACTTATTCTACCTGAAAGAGCAAGTAAGGTAATTTCATCATTAGCATTGGAAAACAGTGACTTTTTCTTCTGACCACAACCAATTGCACTTTTGAGAACAGTGATATTTTTAAGGCATTTAAGTGAATTAGTTGCTACCTTTCCACTGACAGAGAGCTTGGAGATACATTATTTCAATGCCTTTTGAAAATTTCACTCTCAGCAGAGGAGCAGTTCTGAGAAAATACCAATGAAACAGTCCTCCAAAGCAGTCAGAACTGGGTTTTGAGCTTAATCCAAGGCTGTAATGCATAGCACACATCCAAAATAGCGAGACATAGGTAGTATGACACTAAAGACAAGAAAACCATGTGATATTTTTCAATAGATAGCTATTTCAATCAACAGTTGGGGAGGTTTTGCTGTTTGGGGTAGTTTTTGTGTGGGAAGAAAACTACATCTTCAGAAAGAGCTCATTCCAGGGAAGGAGAGGGGTGCATACAAAAATACCACATACCCACACACACACACACATACACACAGACACACACTGTCCTCCCCCAGAGAGGCCCAACGATGCCCCTGGTCTTTGACAGGAAAAGAAGCAGTGCTGAGCAAAACAGACTGACCACCCGTGCAGACACTGAAACCCATGAACTCATGCAACAGTGCAAACATTGCAAAGTCAATCAATTCTGATGATCCATAATAACGTCCTCCATCCAAAACTTTCGTTAAGCCTCATGGAAATGTTGGATGCACTCAATTAACTGGTAATCAGCCAAAGGTAGACTGTCTTTGGTTCTTTGCTCTTTTGATTAACAACTTCTTAGAATATGATCATTTTTGTCACTGCTGATTTTCATCTTGAGGCCCTACTCTGGTTTCATTTTGTTTTAAGCATTGGAATTTCAGTAAACTCAACTGATACATAGATATGTAATTTGAAAGCAAGTTCAAAATAACTTCTTCTCACCCACATGCATGCACGGTCAATGAATTTACATGTTCTCCAAAATATATGTGTTCCTTTCATACAGTATGCGTAGTATCAGGCCAATATCCCTTATGAATATTTTGTTGCGTACTTCAAGGTTTTTTTTAATGCTATATTCAGATGTTATCAGAAGGCTAGAATAATATAACAAGGCATAATAATGCCTATAAAAATGTACCAAGGTAAAAAAACCAATTGTCTTTGATAGTTTCCAGTGGTTCACTAAATCTATCTTTATAGTATCCGAACTCAGGTTCCAGGGTAATCTGTCAAAAAGTTGACTCAATGGACCAATACTCCTGTCCAAATTACCATACAACAATACATCAGGTGTATGTACTCTATGATGCCTCTTCAACTGCACAAAAATAAGTGCAACTAAAGTAACGCATCAGCAACTAATTAATTATAGATTCATAAACTCAGAATAGTTTGGGCTGGAAGAGACTTTTGGAGGTCATCTTGTCCAATACCCCTGCAGTAAGCAGGGACATCTTCAAATGCATCATGTTACCCAGACTCTCATCCAATTTGACTGTGAATGTTTCCAGGGATGGGGGATCCATCACCTTTCAGGGCAACCTATCCCAGTGTTTTACCATCTCATAAGGAAGAAGCATTTTTAGGGACATCTGGGAGCCTTCTCTTCTCCAAGATGAATAAACCCAAGTCTCCTGGCCTTTCCTTAAAGGAGATCTGTTCCATCCCTCTAATCATCCTGGTGGCCCTCCTCTGGACGGACTCACTCCAGCAGGTCCATGTCCTTCCTGTGCTGGGACCCCAGAGCTGGATGAAGTGTCCCAGGTGGGGTCTCACCAGAGCAGAGCAGAGGGGCAGAATCCCCTCCCTCCCCTGCTGCCCACGCTGCTTTGGATGCAGCCCAGGACACATTTGGCTTTCTGGGCTGTGGGTGCTCATGGCTGGGTCATGTCCAGCCTCTCACCCACCAGCACCCCCAAGTCCTTCTCACAGGGCTGCTCTCCATCTGTTCATCCCCAGCCTCTTGTGATATAGGTGATTTCTGGTATTCTCTTAAATTTCAAAATGCTCTCTTATATATTTATTTCTAATCTGGGGAAAAAAGGTAGCTCTAGTATCTTTTCAAAGCAGGATGTTTTATTCTTATGAAACTTACATAAAGTGACAAAAAATCACTTAAAATATGTTTGAAAGTTTTCTGAATTTCTAGTTAAGGTAATGTTGTTGAAGTTATTGCTTCTATTTATTCCTAAGGGTTGTGACCACACAGTGACAAGAAGGCTTAAGACAAACCATGAGAAGACTTTATCAACATCTATTTATGACATAATTTGTGCAATATGTTAGTAAAACCACACAAAGTAAACTGTAAAACTTCACAATTTACTATACTTGTGGTTTTACAGAAGATCTATTCTTTTGCTGTAGAGGATTTTACAGGCAGCAGGATGAGCACTGTTGAAAAGGTAAAATCTAGAGTTTCTCTGACATTCATCTCCACCACGAAAGGTTGCTAGGAAATTGTCACAGTGGATACCCAAGAAAGGTTTGTTACTTGTGTCTGCTCTCCATGTTAAAGACCTACTAAAAAGGTGTTTGGAAAGCAACAATACTTCCACTACATAACTTAAAGAGACAATCAGTATTTTATTTGTTTGGAAAAAATAACATGAATGTGAAAAGTGTGGTGTTAGGCTACCATAACTTCATCTCAAGGAATCAGTTCAACAGCTTTGGTTTTCGTCATGTCATTCCAGAAGTCTGAGAAAAATCCTCAGACTTTGGTGTAGCTGACATCAGCTGGAAGAGCTGACATCAGGAAAAAGAAGGGATGAAAATGAGGGAAAAAAATGACCAACACCCATCATCCCAACCAACCAGGCTGACCCAATAGGCTAACAGGAAATCACTGAACATAAAATGTTTGACACAAGATACAAGACACCTAAAAAGCCTTAGATGTAAACAGTGCTAAAGTAATTCTTATTACTTCAAAGATAGCTGTCCAAGGCACACTTGCATGGGGGGCTGGAATGAGACCTCCTCATTGTTAGCATTTCCCTCTTTAATTTCACTTGTGCACAGTGGAGTGAGTTCAGCTGTGGTGCCTTTGCCCACTCACCATGTTTGTCATGTGTGAGTGGTTAAACCTCTTTCCGGAATAGAGCTGAGCAGTCCCACTCACAGGAATCTGCCTCCTGAACCGTCGGGCTGAGGGAGGGGAAGTCTGGGCTGTGGGAACCTTGTGCCTCAGCTGCATCCCATTCCACCAAAAAATATTTTATGCAGAGCTAATTTTTTTGTGATAAAAGCATTTCAGGGGTGGCTATGGGAATTGTGATATTTGAAATATGAATTCAAAATTCACAGCTTATCAATAAAACCACATTGACTTTCATAGAGGTTGTCTAGTGAATTTGAGTACGGCAGTGCAAACATTTACTTACATCATGTCCACAACTGATAAACTGCAGTTGCTAATTAGATCTTGGTTAAGCTTTGTCCTTCCTGCTTTTCTGAAAACCTTTAACATTTGAGGATGCATTTGCATGCTTCAGTCCACACAAGCACTGAAGGAAGAGCTTGTTTTGGTAACAAGATAAGGAGGTGCCCTCTCCACTTTTGGGTTTCAGGTGCCACGGAGGTACCAGTTCCCAGGATTCACAGCTGCTGCTTATTCAGGCAGCTCCGTGGTTTGTGCTGCATATTAATTTCTGTCCAACACGGGAATTCAATTTGTACTGTACATTTCATTTCTACATAGATTTAGATTTATTTCATGTTCTCTGCTTTTAATTAACTCTCTGGCACAGCTGCTGGATGGGATATAAAAACTCATTGCTCTCCCTGCGTTAGGAGTACACCACCAATCATTTAGCACTTAGATGGTGGCACAGGAGCTATCAGTTTCCATGGCAACCAAGGCCGTGGTGATTGATTCCTTGCCAGTATGGCATCACCACAGGGACTGAGGCTTGTAATTTTTGTATGCTTGCAACATCCATCTAATTAAAATGGGATTAGAGAATCATCCTTATATATGTTCAACAACTGCTCTGCAATCCATTTATGTAAATGTCAGCCCTGTTCAACTCAGTAGTTGGAGTGTTTATGAAGAAACAGTTGTTTTGCTCCTAGTGTCTTGTAAAAGGGAGGAGGGGAGCTTTGAAAACAGTAATATGTATACAGCACTATTTTGACTACTAAATAAAAAAATAATCCTTTCACTCACGCACAAGTGCTATGCAAATTGCATCCTCTTTCCAAACCTGAATCATGACTACAGGGACCAAAGATGGCAGAGCTGTTATGGTTCTGCTCATGTGCTGATGGCTAACACAGGAAAATGTACGGAGCCTGCCTTGAAAATGCATTAATTAATTTAGTGTGTTTGAATTATTCATTTGTCAAAAGCCTTTAATTCATATGACTGATTTTAGTACAGTGGCATGTCTTGAGAGCAAAGTAATCCTTGTATTCTCATAATTTTTCCTTCATGAAGCATTCCTCAAGTCTTATACAGTTACTTGGAAATTTGTGAAATCTTTGCAGATCAGGGAAAATGACAGATCTGTAAAATTCAAGGAGACTCCAGATGAAAAGAGAATGACATGGACTTTTGGAGGGCTGAAAGTGAACCCAGGTTCTTTTACATTGCTAGATGTAAATGCAGAGCCAAATAAAACCCCAAAAGAGAGAGGGTGACTGATCAGATAATATTTTTTCTGTATATCTCACCATTTCTCCTGCATAACTCTGACAAAAGAATCTTTTAACATGAAAAATTGCAGTTTGCAGTACCTAATGTCTCATGTCTGTTTTCATTTCATTTTGCAGTCTATTTCTGTGTTTTAAAACTTAAAACTATTATACAAATTTTAGATAAAATTAATAGCCCGTGGGATTTTATCTAAAAGCCCACTGATAGCTGAATGGATTTTTATTGTTTTCTTTGTCCATTTCCTCTCTCAACAAAAGAAATCTGAGTGTATAGGAGGCAACAATATACAGATGGTAGAAATGCTATATGCAACACAGGAATTCTGTGTTTTATCATGATTCCTCAAAATCCTTCCTCATAAACAATCCCGCCCTTTTCTGGGTGAAAAGAAATCACAGTCACCATAGCTGTGGAACTATTGCAAGTCCTTCCACAAAAACTGTAGAGGTATGAGACTGAAGACTGGTTGTACCTTGTGAAAGCTGTGATAACAAGTGTCACAATAACTTTGGCTTAAAATGGTCTAATCCACCTTAAAATCCATACAAAACCCTCTTGCAAAATAACAAAAAACACCCACAAAGAAAAAGACAAAGCTAGCAATAAAAAAAAAATCTCCAGGCAGCTTCCTGTCAAATGAAAGCCCTGCCTTCCTCCTTAGGGTAAGCCCAGGAGGCATTCAATGATCTTGCCTTTTGATGCATTTTACCTGAGAGAAAGCAATCCTTCCTTCAGGACTGAATGTCTGCCAGGTGTGAATCAATCTTCAAGAGATTTCTGACACTTGCGCTTGGTTTACATACAAAGAGTGTCTAGCAGTTCTCTCTCAGATCCTTAAAGGCTCTTAAATCCTCTCTGTGCATTAAAACAGCCTAATTACAGATTCCTCTTTCCATATCTCACACGTAGACTCACTTGTTTCAGAAAAGGTTTTGGAACTTTCATTGTCAAAAAGTTCAAACAACTAGAAAATGTTGTCTCAAACTACAACATCTTAAATTGAATAGTTATCTTAGTGAATCCTACACTTCTTATGAGATTATGAGCATTTACCCCCAAAATAGAACATCAGAAACACTTTAAATTTACAGATTGAGACTGAAGAACACCAAGGAGAAAATTTTAAAATATTTTCTCTGTAAAACAGAAGGAATACTTTCCTAAACAAATACATAGAAAATTCAGTATTCTCTTTGGTTATTCCTATGCCACTTTTGCAGGTTTAATTCAACTACTGAAGTGCAAGAGCAGATTCCTATCTCTGCCTCAAATAATTTTCACAACGTAGCCATGCATACTGTTTCAGCACTGCCAGCTCTTGAATACCCTGAAATTATGCTGCATTAAATGTGGTCAGGGCTGTCTCTTCTGTGTAATGCCTCTGCAGATAATACAGATTCTCACCAGCAAACAGCAATGCATTTTTGTGCAGCTTCATGACAGGCACAGCAATGGGAACCAGGAAAGGTTCTCTAAGAATTTTGATTAAGGTTTTAGAAATTTAGCAGTAGGCCATCTGCGTTTTAGGTGGCCAAACAAAATGTTACGATTGGAAACTCAGATCTGCATGTGTAAGTTTAAAATGTGTGCATTTTCCCATTCATTTAGTTCCACGCTGAGCCAATGCTCCGTTAGGATTAGCTCCCTTGCCTTTCTCCCTTGGCTCCGTATCACAGACACTCCAGGTGTGTGTGTATACTCTTACCAGTAAAAATTAAAGCTGATGCTGAATCAGTGCCATACTTGCAAGTAGTGTGTTCTTACTGTTTCCCTCTGCAGAAAGAGAACTAACTCAAGGCAATTCAGTTAACCTGTCACTGCAGTATGTAAATGATTGCCATAAGGTAGAGTAAAATGCTGCTGAATAAAAATTCTTGGGAAATAACTGTTCAAAATATTCACAGAAAATGTTTTCAAGATTTTAAAATAACAAATACAGTGGAAGAAACAAGCTTCAGACTGTGAAACATGGAAAATAATGGCAGTGAAGCTCAGTATTTTAAAGGAAAATATTACAATGGAAACAAAATGATGTTGAGAATGGAGACTTGGTCTTGTGTGTAGCCAAAATTGTTCATATTCCCACAGACAAAATGATCTACTGCAGCTTTGTTCCCTACTTCCTTTCCAGCCAAGTGGTCCGGCTGTCTTTCATCCCTTACAGTTAGCTGAGCATGCTGACCAGGGAAAGGTGCCAGTCAAACATCTGCATCTTCTACCTGCACAGCAGCCTGCAAGGACAGCACAACAAACTTCTTTACCTCCTTGGTTCTCTGGAAGAGCCATTGTAAATGGGGTTTAATATTACTTCTTAAGCAGTCCTTGGTGTCCCTGGTGAACTCAGAATTCTCCTTGCCACCTATTAAAATCAACCACCAATAGCATTTTTATTATTTTTATTTTTATTTTTGCATGCGGATAGCTGCCCTTTGAACACAGCTGAGACAACTCAACTCACTTCATTCAAACCAATGTAGAGCCTATAGATGCTGTACTTGGGCCTATTTTTACATGAAGCATCCTGTGCTGGCAGCATCCTACCATCTCTGCAGATGATGTTTTTAGCCTTTCACACAGGTAGAATCCAAATGCTATTTACCTTTTAAATTTTGGACAAAGTCTTACTCTGCTGATGAAGGATCATTTGCAGTGTATCTTTTAGTACCCTTTTGTTTATCTCTTGGAGTGGTTAGAATGTAGACTAATTAAAATTTTTTGATACTTTAATAGCTGAAGAGATATTGCTAATGGAGTGAAACTGCTGATCTCACCTTTTTCTACTGTTGTGGGAAATTACTGATTATGGAAAGCAACCAAATGTTTCTTCCAAAGGTTATTTTTTCCAGGCTCATGGCTGCAATATTAATGCCATACCGAATATTCATATTGCAGAATTTTGCAGTTAATATAAATGACCATCCTAGGCCATGGCTGAAATATATTTTGAAAGATGTTTGTGCCTCATGTATAGTTTTATGTTTTTGTCTCAGCTGTGGAGCTGTTAGTGACCATAAGTAACATTGGGAGAGAATACGGAAAGCTGTAAGGGGCTGAGAAAATTAGTGACCAGCATCTGATCACATGTCCTGTCTCAAAGAACCTCTCCTGCCCTGTGGTCCTGTGTTCTCCATTTCTGATGTCTGACAAGGAGTAGAGCATGATTCTCCTTCAGTCTGTGACACTGCAAAAGCTTTTGTCTCACTTGCAAAGCACAGTAAATTTTACATTTTATATTATTTTCTGCTACTAGAGCCTGCCAGACCGTCTTGGCAGAAGTACAGCTTCATCAGCCATGCTACTGGTCCTGTTTGTTCAGAACTTTTGATCACAGCCAGTGCTTGCCATGTTTTCAGGGCTGAATGGAAGTCACCTGGGACAGAACAGAGCTACAAATGGAGCATCATCCACCACTGTGCACTCTTCAGATCCCTCAGGCTGGCTGTTTCCAGTAAGCGCAGTGGAAAGTCCTAGCCAGTAGTTTTCAATCTGTAGAATGAACACCAGTGGGCTTCTCCTTGTTACTGTTCTCCCTTATTGCCTTTTGCTCTCAGGCTCACCCCTGTGAGCAGGTACAGGACTCGGGATGAGATCTTAGTGATAACAAAGTTTCTAGGAGACTTTACATGCTTGAAGTGGAACAAAAGGTATTGCTGTTTTTCACACAGCTGTGAGACAAGATTTAAAATCTAGGTGAAGTATCAGAAAGCAAAGAAACCAGCTTGCAGAATCCACAGGGCAAAACAAAGAAAAATGAAGTCTTCCCAGTGGTGGTTCCTCTATGTGCTAAGGTTGGATTGAATGGATTTAGGTCCTTTTGACACAGATTTCACTCAATTCTTCTACTAACCTTCCAGTGATGAGAATGATCAATGGCATTCCCTAACTCAACTACCATCATTCTGCTTCTCTTGAGATGAAATCCCCACTCTGCTTGCTGCAGTCTTACCCACTAGCAAGCAGAGAAGGTTTGTTCTACCTTGCCACTGCTCCTTGCATGCTCACAGCGGCTGTGGCTGCCTCACAACATTCTCTTCTCTGCACATGCCACATTATCCTCAGGTATCTGCATCACCTCCGTGGCATAAGGAATTACTATGTAGACTGGCTCTTTCCAGGGAGAGGGTATCTTACAGCTTCCTTTGCAGGACTTGATAGATGGGACTCATTGCATGACCAGAACTGTTGCTTTTTCCTCCTTTAAATCTGTGGAAAGGGGCAATGATTTGGCTTTCAATTTTCATTCACCAATATTTCTAGAACTCTTTTCCTGGGCTCGTCCCTTATGTAATGAAAAAAAAAAATCTATTTGCTTTATCTTTTGTTTGTCCCTCTACTGCAGTAATCCCAATAAATTTCAGAGACTTCTGAATAAAGACAGCATATTTGGCCCATTTCTTTCATATGCGTCTCCCTTAGCATTTGTTTTCCGGAACAAGTTTCCAGAATAAAATGTGTCCTCATGTATAAAACAACACAGGCAGGCATTTAAAAGTATACAAAAAGGTAACCATGAGATGACTCTCATCTCTTTTGCCCTTATGTAGGTGACAGAAATAATTACCTATAGACATATCACTGCACTGTGCACAATCGGCACACAGGAGATTGCAAGGTGTTGAATGCGATAGGAAATGTGCAGCCTGATTATGTATGCTAGAATCCAAGTGCTGCAAAACATCTCTTTTCAATGAGTTGAGGAACAAGAATTTAAAGATACCACTTAATTTTTCAACTGCAGTCAAGCAACACCAGTGTTTCAAGATGAATTTGCTAATCACATGGGACTAGGGATTGTACATGGTGATAAAAGGCAAGAAAAACGTATCCTAGCAGGCAGCAATAACTGTTCCAGTCAGTTTAAGTAATTTTTTTTTCCTTTGCTAGTTTAATTTCCCCTGCCCTGCTGCCTGCTTCAATTTATTTGAGTTGAAAGTGATTGCAGAGCTGGTGGAAGGCATCACATTTGTGACTGTGGAAATAAAATCCATTTGGTTGCAAAGTCTGTGTGAAATTTACCATTTACGCAGTGAGGCAATGCAAGACCTCATCACCACTGGATGTGTCCACATTGCTGACTTTGGAGGAGGTCTAGGTGTTGTGTGAGCCTCGCCCAGCCCAGCTGCATGGCCATTGCTGAGACAGTGGTGGGAGGACAAGCTCCTCATGCCGTGCCGTCTCTGTCACCTGGCGCTTGCTTGGACGGGCAGCATCTTGGTGTTACAACTCACATGGACTGAGCATCACCAGCTGGAAAAACAGCTGTCAGGGTAGGGAGCCCCTCACTTTCTGAGCCCATCACCTCCTTGACAGGAGTCCACCAGTAGCTTCTGGTCATTACTCAGACACATTCTTGAGCACTGTGATTCCTCCTGTAGCTTTGCACCGTGCTTGAGGTGTTAGTGAGTGACTGATGATGCAGGCTAGTCAACAGCACGCTGCTCAAAAAATTCACCTCAGTAAAGACCCTTTCAGAAAGTCTAAACCAAATGACTTAAATTAATTGCATCTCATTTCTCTTAATGCAGGCACAGGCTGAGCAATTCATGCTCAATTATGACTTGATTATTTAGAGACATAATGACTAAAACTAGTGTACTAGTACTGCTCAGTCATGGAGGAAGACATTTCTTCAAATCTCTATAGCTATTTAGTTAGACTCATATTTGCATCCCTTTTTATGCATTTATTCACAGTATGTGTACAACAGATGCTGAATTTTTCTTCCCTGATGTGTTTGAGAACAAGACACATTTCCCAAAACACTGTTTTTGTACATTTGCAAGTGTATCCATGAGAAAACAGATTGTATCCTTTATTGCTGACTCTAAAAAAAAAAAAAAGCAATCTAGATATAATCAGAAAGTGACAAAGAAGCCACATAAACCTACAGTTCTTCACAATATGTAGATTATTTATTTATTGATTGATTGGTTTTTGAGATAGTCTTCATAAAACAGCTTCTCCAGGCTTCTCACCAGCTAATTTACCCTTTCTTCTCATTTAGAACTCACACTGGTTTCACTGTGCAATACTGAGAGTGAATTTTCTTCTGCTCTTCTGAAACTTTAAGACCTCATAGCAACTCACTTCATGAATAGATTTCTGTTAACAGTAATATATACTTGCCAGTCCTTTCCCTATACCTGGACCTCTTTTTCCTTCCATTCTCTTCAAGATAAGACCCTTTCCACTCTTCTTTCAAAACCTGCCATTGTTTGTGATTTTGTTTCAAAGTTGATGTTATGAAAGACCAGGCATAGTCTAGCCAAGACACTGAGAAAACTGCATGTGCAGGCTTTTCTTTGAGTTCAAATACGTTTCTGATAGTTTCTGGGTACCAGTAAGACAGGAGCTTTTCACAGTCTGTCTAAATACAAGCACACATATGTACAGGTATACATAAAATAATTAGGTTTCGGAGAACCTTAATAGGTCAAGTTGTGGCAGTGCATCCCTTTCCTACTTCCCACCCCCCACTAGGGCCACACTAGGGTCTCAGAATATTCTTTGAAAGGCAGCATAAAGAACTCATTCACGACAAATGTAAAGGGCACACTGAAACAACAGCAGGTATGTATCAGATGTCTAAGATCAAAGAAAACAAAAGAAATTTATTCTCTCAATACATTTTGTGCTTTGGTTTCTTGCTGAAATTTAGGCTGGATTCTTTCTCATTCTTTTAGCAAGATTGTTTCTGTTGCTTAGGCAGCCCTGCTTATTTACTTTTCACCTGCTACCAGACTCGTCTGAGAAGAGGGGAGTCATTTCCCTGATGCTGTGACTTTACTGTCAAAATAGTGCTCAGTTTCCAGAGCTACAAAAAGAAGACAGTTCATAAATAACCTTGCAGTCTTGTTACAGAAGTAAACAAGCTTCAGAATTTGAATGCTGGTCTTGATCAGCTAAATTAGTGGTCCTGATTAAAGCAGGTAGTTTTTCTCTCTGAACAGTGTAGCCCCAACAAACATTGACACAAATGCTCAGGTATGTAGCACATGTGGCCCAGACACCCATGGCATGAGGGATTGACAGGAACATTTCAATACAAAATTAAACTAACCTGTGTGCTCGACAGTGGGAGCTGGTCAACAGCTTTTCCCATGCTTTTCAGGATAGTGAGTAGAGAGGACATTGTGGAATGGATGTGGAAGAGCTTCTTTGAGACTGCTCTTCACAAAGGTTTCCCACCCCTACAGTTACTTGTGGCTGCTATGTAAAACATACCAAAGCTTATTTTTTTACCAAAAACCAAAGTGTGATGATTCATCTGCGTATTATTCATTGACTAGAAGGGCTGAGACAAGCTAGGCAGGTACCTAGAAATATTTATCAATAGTCTCTTTTGGAAAGTGTTAAGACATCAGTCTTGCAAAATACACACAAGTGTATACGTACAGAAATTTTTGAAAAGTCAAGACCCACATGTGCAGGACTGTTTGTTTCATGTCACTTTGTTATTGTTTCTACCACATTTACATTCATATATGTCTATGCCTGGTTTATGAAATATCTTTCAAGTGGTCTTATTAAAACATCAGATGTTATGGAATATTCACTGAAGGAAAATTTTGTTCATATGCACAGAGTGACACAGATTCTAAAGATCGTGCCTTTTTAGCCAGAGAGCAAAACCAGTACTGAATTATGCAAAATCCAGCAAGCATGTCTCCCATTCTGGTGGAAGGTTGTTTGAAACTCAGTTATGGTCCATGAGTTACACAATGCCTGAGCTGAATCTTTTCAAACAATAACAAGACTGAGAAAGAAAATAAGTATAAATAAATCAATAATTGCAGCATCTTTTAGAAGAGAGGAAAATTTGCATAAATGCAAGTTTCACACAGTATTTGATGTACAAAGTATAGAATCCATTCTCAGAAAGGAAACCCTTCCATCAACTGCTGTGTGATTTTGACCCGCTGCCTGCAAAATATAGATGACAGCATTTCCTCAGCTCAGGATTGTGAAAATACAGTCAAGAGAATTATCCTTCAGAACCTATAGTCATGGAGGTTGAACAAGTATCAAAGAGAACAAGGTGATCAGGAAAAGGTTCAGTTTTAAAAATATTATAGTTTGGGGTATTATTTTAATGTCAGGTAATTAAAAAAGAAATTTAAAAAAGGAAAAAAAAAACAAAAAGAAAAACAAAGGCCAGAGTCAAGCCATCTAGGAATTAGGATAAGAATTCCTTGTGTATAAGAAAGAATAGCGGTATGTGAGTAGTTCCACTGAAGTCAAGTTAAGTAGGACACAGGCCAACCTGCCAGATGCTAGGTCTTATGTGTAAACAGTCCAGGAAATCATTCTCCCCTGCCCTTACCACAAAGTATGAGTGCAGTTCAGGAGAGAGCATATCAGAATCACCAGCATAACTTCTGAGCTGCAGTTCTGGTGATGTTAAAGCAGAGTTTGCAGCAGCTGGGAATACAGCAATACCAGAGAAGAGCAGTAACAATTTGCTGTGGGTTTTACTGTGTGATTTGCACAGTGTATTAGGAAAGGGCCTCCATTCCATTTCCTCTCTGCTGCTCTCTTTTTATTCTCTACAGTCAACAAAATGCAATTATCTGCTAGAGCTTATGTGTGGATGTGAGTAAAGTTTAAAGAGGTGAAAAATATCCCATGTTATTATTTTTTTATGAAAATTTTGTGCAGGATCACTCCCATGCTTTTAGTTATTTGTACAAAACAGCAGTAAATTTTCTCTGTAACAGGGTCTGACTAAAAGCAACCCTGGAAGCTAAGATACTGTCTCAAAAAGTCACTGATACTGACCTAAATTTCTCAGAAGTAATTTCCTGGCATGCTCTCTCTAACCATAACATCTTAGAAGCAGCATATCAGAGCAAATGAACAGTGCTGTGCTGAGTGCCAATTGTTTATGTACCTTTCTGAAGTCAACCAGCGCAGCCCAGGTATCTACTGTCATGTGTCACGGGGTCACCATTTCTACCAGTACAGTCTACTAAGCAGAAGGCTGGGTGACAGCTGGGTAATACAGAGTAGGAAAGCACCTTGTGTTGCTGGTTTTTTATGATTTGAATGAGAAATAGATGTTTTTCTCATGATTTAAATGAGGAAGGAGCACATGAGCCTTTTTAGAAGAGGAGTTATCTTTTTTTTTCTTAATGGAATATACGCTGTCTAATATTCCTTTAATTGCTAACTTGCATTTCTGCACAATCTCTTCCATGTGTTGACTAATGGCTCTTGTGTTATCACAGTAAGTAATTTATACATTTAAGTCACTTTATTTTCTGTTTACTCTTTCTGTGCTTCATTTCTCTTACTGAAATTAGAACATACCTTTCTTTTCTTGATCAGTTCTTAAATTTCACTTGCAAAATAACATAATGCTGTTCTGTTTGGATTTTAGTTTCCAACAGCGTGGATGGAGGGGACTGTTAAATGTCATCTTAAATTAAACCATTTCCATTGAAATGTGAGCACTTACATTTAAATGTTTCTATTACCACTTCTTTCATTGCTTGCTTGCTTGCTTTTAATCTTTCTTTCCTATTTCAATAAAACTCATTCAGAGATTTATAACTACCTGATAAAAAATTTTAGGCGATATGTTACTTCTCTTACAAAAAAAAAAAAAAAAAAAAAAAAATTCCCATGTAAGAGGTTTGCTTTTCTTGCTAGTAAAGTTCTATATCAGTTATGTTATATAAGATGAATTTTGTAACAGTTCTGCACACACAGTCCACTCAGGAACAATGAAGCATTGAAAGTAATGAGTCTGGCAACATACAATTACATTTTCTCATCCCTTCAGAAGGAATATTCCTGGGAATAGGTTCTCAGGATTTTGATGGGTCAGTCATTTTAAATTAAGGCTCCTAATTGCATTTTGTGGTTAGAAGGACAAACAAACAGGGCACAGAGTCCAACAACTTCTTTGGTGCATTTTGCTTTCTCTCAACTTCTTCTCTGAGTGGAGGGAAGCTGTGCTGAGGAGGGTATTGATATTGGGAGGAGGCAACATCAATAGCAGAGTGTGTTCTTACAAGCACAGCTTTGCATCAAGTTACTCTTCAGTATGCCTCACTCATTATGGTGCACACAATGCCCTGGTCTCACTCCTGTTTGATTGGAGACTTGCTCCCTGGTCCTGGGAAGCACTTGCTTTGGTTCCAGAAGGAGATCCTTAAAAAATGGTGCCACGAGGCTCTCCGCGAAGTCCTCCCCAAACACCTGCTCCATAACATCTTGGCTACAAGCACTCCCTAATGCAGAGAGACAGAGTCTCTGTGCGATGAAGAAAAGGATTCTTCCTGATTCCAAATATAACTGAAGTCTTAACAGCTGATGACCAAACACTTATTCATATATGGAGTATATTCAGGAACATTCCAAGTATTGAATCAGCAAACTGTGTTGGCCATTAAGCAGATGAAAGACCAAGAAGATAAATTAAAGCCAAACCCTTTATGCACTATTCCCTAGAAGCTGAAAAACAGTCACTTATAAATAAAGAATAGAAAAACCATTTTGTCACTTGAATAGAAGATTCATCTGTGTGAGGCAAGGCATCAAAACTCCCATTTGTGCAGAATATCTTATCTCTGGGAGGAATTAAGTGCAACTCTTAATTACTGCATGAAAATAACATCCATCACTCATGGGATGAATGTAGGAAGAGAATGAAGTGATAAAGACTTGCTTAATAGGCTGATGAGTAGAAACAGAAGTGTTTGAGGGGTGGAAGTGAATGTCAGGGGAGAAGCAGTAGTTTGTGCATGCTGTTCTGCTGGTTTACCCTCCCTTATCTGTGACAAGTGTAAGAAAAAAATCAGCAAGTCTCACTTCATGGGATTATGCTAGGACAGCTTGCATGAGAGAGTTCATAGTTCAAGGAGATAATACTATGCATTATGAATGGCTGCCACATTTTGTAGACATAAAACCAAGGCACAATCAGGAATGAATTGGCTTGTTGATGTCCAGTCAGACAAGACCAGGATCAAAAAGAGGACTACAGCAGCTCATTACCACTGAGATAGGAAGCAGTTTCACCACTTTCTGGGTTTAGACAGGTCTATGCTTCATATACTGGAGCCAGGAGTGCAAAAGACTGGCAAAGATATGACTACTCTGGCTGCATGCAGGTCAGCTCTAGAAGTTGGATTAACACAGCAGCACTCAGCACTCACACTGAAGTGCCCTGCTAGATTGCTAGACTGGACTAGAGTATCATCCCAAACACAGGTTCCACACAGGTGTGCCACCAGCAATGCTCTGAGGGTGCATAATTCATGCCAATTGGCTTGTGAGACAAATCACAACCTTTTCTGCATCTTCAAAGAGAGCATACTCATCCCAAATGTTCCTAATAAAATTGACATTTTCTCCTTGTGAGAGACACTTTTCCTTACAATTTATAAATCCATGCTAGGGTTTTGATGCATGGATGAATAAGAGGTGGGTTTCTTACAATCCAGCCCTCGGTCTAGGTTTCTAGAGCAAAGAAACTGTAGGCAAATTTAGTCAGCCAATATATGATGTATGTACTATTCATAAGTCTTCTTTCTCAACTAAACAGAATTTTTCCCCAACACAGATTAATGCAATGAAACCTGTTCCCATGTTGCTATAAGATCCATGTTACTACTGGCCCCAGTGATTTGTAGATTTGCATCTGGACCAGAAGATCTTGCACAACTTCAGGGTCGGCTGGGAAGTGATCATTCTCAGTCATGGTCCTTCAGCTCAGGGCACTGAGGCCCCCTTGGTCCATCATCTGTGTCAAAGACAGAGGTAAGAATGCATTAAACATCCCTGCCTTGTCTCTGTCTGTGTTCACCACCCTCCAGGTTGCTTGTTCTACCTGAGGCCTTCAAAATCTCCACTGGTTTCTCCTGGCAATACAGCTCCTTGCCTGCCTGGCTGCTGAAGGCTTCCAGGTCGTGATGAGGCTCGGGCCTGCTGAATGGGTTCCTGACCTCAGGATGCGCTTGAACAGATTGCTCTTACCCCCCATACTTTCCTTCAGTCATAGCCACTTGAGCCTCCCTGGTGGAGGTGTTGTTACACTGCATATTTTTTGTCCATATTGCTTCACACCCACCACCTACACAGATCATAGAAAGGGCAGAAATCCTTTGGTCTGATAGCAAAACCTGAGAGGTCCAGGGTTTTTTTTTTTCTTTTTATGAGTACAGAATATTTTTTAATTCTCTGGCTTGCTGCCAAAATTGGTGACTGCAGCTGTGTTTTATAGTCCAGGCTTACCTCTTTCTCCCATTCTGAAAAATCACACTGGGTATTTCTGTGATAATTTACAGGATCTCTGCTGTTCCCTTATTTTTGATGGGCTTACCAGCTGCTGCACTGCTTGCCTTCACAGCTGGTATCCCAAATCTTCTTCCTGCAGATTTGCTTCTTGAGTATTCCTCAGGAACCTTGAAACTTTGCCTTCTGCTTGCCTCATGCAGTGATAGACTTGCCACAGCAGCAGCCTCGAAACAACACCCTTGAGTGCTCTCTTTCTTCCATTTCCTGTCCTTAACTTTAACAGGTCACCACTTTTCAGAATGGGTATTTCTATGGCATAGTTCTCAACACAGGCAGTCCAGTCCCTCCCTTCACACTAAAATACTAACCCCTTCAGCCTTGGTACTCTTCAAGACTAACACTGGACATGCTCACGCTAACATTTTATTAGATTCCTCGTACACAAAAGCAGCTGAAGTGAGATTTCAGTGGAAGTCAAGCCCCTAAATAAAAACCTGTGAGCAAGATAATTGAAGTACTTAAATTCAAATAGCTGAAGAAACTTATTCTGTTTCACATTTCGTAGGTGTGATGCCTAACCCTTACTTCATTTCTGAAAAGTGAATTCCTGTGTTGGTGTTCTTCTCTATCCCTAAGGGTCCTGGTCAGAGCACTGGTTCCCTGGCCACCCATGTGGTCACTACTCTCCCTGGGGTACCCAGGAAGTATCTAGCTGGGGCCTACCAATCAAGAGATTATGGACAAAATCCCTGTTTAGAAGTAGCACTAAAAATTTCCTGAGGGTAACAACAGACTTTGATAATTTATGAAAAATGGTACCACTTTATGTAAGTATAATGCCCTAAATGATTTTTTGTCACTGTTTTTCAAATTGCAATGCTAATTATTTTCTCCCTTACAGAAATACTGAGATGGTCTACACCATGGCTCCTTTAGTACATCAATAAAGGCAGAAAAAAATCTTTCTCAAATTGGAATCATAATTGCTTTTCTGATTTTAACCCTAACAAATACAGGAGCAACTTGAAATCAAATAAATGATTGTAATTTACCCAGCTGGTGATCCACACTGGTGACCCACACTGATGAGCATGTTCCCACGTATCCAAAGTAACTCTGATAGTTCCTAGTATACACTAGCTGGCTCTTTTTGCTAAATGAATCAATGTTATGGCAGGCAAAATTTCAGTGAAAGAAGATGCCTGGACATCTTGTTTAATTTTCTCATTATAACAGTGAAGTCTTGTAGAGCTTTTTCTGATACTGTGCTTGAATGGAACTGCAAAATAATCCTAGGAAGTAAATTCTTTGGGATTTTAAGACTCATCTTGGTTCTAAGATGAGTTTTTTACATAATTAGAATTAAAAAGACCTTAAAACCACAACTGGATGGAAAATATCTACCCCCAAAACATTGCATGCTTTAGAGGGCAAATTTTTTTCAGTTGGCAGTGCAGTCAGATGTGCTAAGCTAATTGTTGAACCATAACTCCTCTGTACAGTTAGTGTGTTAGGGATATTTTTTATAAAGTGAAGATAGTTTTTCAATACTCCCAAACCAGGTGATTCACTCTTGCAGTTGTATGAACTGAAAATGTTTATTTAACTTTGGAAATAAGTATTTTTCTTTTAATGACATATCACTGTTGCAGCAAGTCACAAGACTTGTTTTTGACAGAAAGTACTGAGTGTCAAAACAATTTCTTGGTTGTTACCAACCTGATGAAGCTAGGCAGTTGTGATAAAGCTGTTAAGGTCTCAGGTGGAGCTAAAGGACCAGAACAGACTTACAAGAGACTAGCTCAGAAGCCATTAAAAGTATGTCAGAAAAGCTTTTTTATTCATTTCTTGTGTCTCATCTCTGGAATATGATGTGTTTCAACTCTGCTAAACAGACAGTTGAGAAATTCTCAAAGGGAACAATTTTTCCATCAGAGAATAATTTTTGTCAAATTTCAAATGGTTGCAGAGACATTTTGATTTCTGTGAGGGTATGATAGGTGAGGCAGGGTTTTGAATTTTGCCAGCAACTTTCTTTAACATCTTTGTACCCTGCCTGCCTGCTGGAGATTAAATAACTCCCAGACTCTTCAGTTTCTCGTTGAAGTGGGAATTGGAGGTTTTCTAGGTTTTGAGGTTTCAATTATGACTCTAGCTGCCAGTCATAAAAATGAGCTGGGAGACAAGGCCTGTAATTTACAGGCTCAGAGCTTGGGAACTAGCACTTCTAGGGTTTCCAGACTCCAGCTGTTAATAAAGACCCAGTATTCCCACACACCACAAAGGTTAACTAGAAGCCTTTAAAAATCGCATCTTGACACTTCCAAGAGGCTGGGTTTTTGTTATTTGTTTTTGTTTGGTTGGTTGTTTTTTTTTTTGTTTTGTTGTGTTTTTGGGTTTTTTTAAAGATAAAATTTCATAACTTCAAAATTATAATGAATTTCAGAATTCCTAAATCATCTTCAAAATTAAATTATGTTCTCACTTCTTTTAACCACTTTGCAGTTATTTTCAAAACTTTTAGTTCCAATTCTACAAGATTCTCCCATAAAGGCTTTCAGTTCTAGTCACGGTGTCTAACTGTTGCTGTTAATATTCTATTTATTTTGAGAAATTGGTATTTTTAAGACTTTAGACCTTTTTTTTTTAGTCACTTTTTTTTTTCCCGTGAAGAAACTTGGCTCTTAATTCCCTCATGAAAACCAACTGGCTACTGTGACTCAAGGAGAGACATATTGATCTTCTGTCTGCCTTTTGTTCATCTTCTTCCTAGTCTCCCTATAGTTACTGAGATTTGGATTAGTAGAATGTCCCTTTACTTTCTACACCCTCTTGCACCAGAGTCCCAGAGCCATCTGTAGTCCTTGCAAGCTACACTGAGTTTCCATCATTAGCCTTTGTTTAATCAGGGCAGTATCACGGACGTGTTTGTGAATATGAAATTCTGTATCTTGGAGTTCTGCTCAAGCTGCAGCAGATAGAGTCTCTGTTCATACGTAATCAGTCAAGTATATTTCCAGAAAAAGTGATGTGCCCATAGCAGACCATTGTGCTGAAAAATATGGTTGTTTTCCTTCAGTTGTGTAATAAGCAAAATCTGGGGATATATTGAGTGAATTTTTAAGTAAAAAATCTGTATCACAATATCTGGGCTTTATCTTTAACATTATTTGCTCACATAGAACCATATCACCCTGACTGTACCCAGCAATGCAAGGAAAGCTTTCTTTTGCACTCTCGTTTGTCTGCCTCTGACTTGTTTCCCCTCCCTCTCTCCTGTTTTCTTCTCCCCTTTTTGTGTATTCCCTCCCCATACATCTTTCTTCTGCACAGCTCACCCTCTGCTAATTGATCACACAGTTTTGGCTGATTTCGGAACAGAAGAAAACCCACTAAGTCTAACCTCCACCCCCCACCCCAATCCCCACAGAGCTTGGTGTCCCTACCAGCTGACTTCTAGCATCATCCACCTCCTTTGTCTCTAGCTATTTTTAACTGCACAAAAGAGCTTCCTGTAAATGCTTAACACACCTATTCTGTCAAACAAGTTCCATGCTTATCTACCTCTTTCCTTTCTTTTAGTTCTTTTTTCTATTTTTTTGTTTCAGGACTCTGAATGGTGGGCTATTAGTACCTCACTCCTCATAACTAGAAGCAAGGCAAAACCAGAAACTCTTTAAAACAAGTAGTTGGCGTAGTTGTCTCTGTCCTGCAAACAGTTACTGAACCTTCCCAAATCTTTTTTTCATGTCAGGTTCCTGTTTAACTTTTTTGGGACTAGCAGGGGCTAAAATACAGCAGCCTTGGGATAGGCAGGACTCTGAAGCATCGTTTTACTGAGGACACTGACCAGTGCAGAAGGTGACCTGGTTTACATTAGAAAAATGGCAGCGGGGTGTACAGTAACATGGTATTTGTCAGAACAGTGTCCTGCGGTTTGGCAGTCTGATAGTCACTTGCCTTGTGGATTGCACAGTTAGAGTAAATTGCAAGTCTAACCAGCAAGAATTTAAGGCATGGAGCACCAAAACTAATTCAGATGCCAAATAGATCTTGGGTTATTCTACAAGGATGTCTGTGTGAGGAAGAAATGAACTGTTTCCCAGTACCCAATTTTTATAGCTGTGAAATGCAGTCATGTTTGACAAACAACAAAGACAGAAAGAAATGTGAAATATCTCATATGAGTGTTTGAGATCCCACATATGCAAGGCCATGGAATCTGTTTTCAAGATGAAAGTGTTTAATGGAAGATTATGCTGTTGATTGGCTGTATTCTGGGTGTGCTGATCCAACACAGTGCTTCTGGCTTCAAGGTAAATTTCTTGGATTATAAATTGCTGCTAGAAGGAAATGCCTATCTGTTAGTGTTATTAATTAGATTGTTCCCACCACTCAAAAGGCACAGAATAGTAATTTTTTCCTGTGGTACAAATTAAATTACCAAGTTTCTAAGGCTTTGAAACTAGACTAAACTAATAATGTAAAAACCCAGGCAAAATAAAGTCATAATACTGACTATATGTCACATATCTACAGGACAGAAGATCTGTTCCAATTTCTGTTTATACTGGTCACATGCTTTAAAAAAAAATACTCAAGAATCCATTAGTGACAAGATGCACTAATGGCATTGACATATGTATTCCAAAGAGATTATTTCTGAGCTATTATTCCACAGTCAATAAATGGGACTTTTATTATTCCAGAGACAATAAATGTTTGCATTGAATTGAAAGACAAAAATCTCTTCTAAAACTAAAGGGTGAGTTTTTCTGAAGCTGGAGAAACACCTCTAAGGAGGAAGAGGAGCCATACAGAATTAAAAATTCCCCAAATCTCAGTGAAAGCCCATACAGGTTTCAGATTATGTTCATCAGTAGTATTATTCTTCAGTACATTCCCATTATCAGAAAATGACAGACAAAAGAGACCATTCTCTGCAAGTTTCCTTTTCACTTTTCTATGTTTTTTAACAGACAGATTGTGTCTACTGATATTTTCTGACTTTCTGTAGGAATATTTGTTGGAAACACTAGAGCAAATGCAGCTTTGCTGAGCCTCCTCAGACTATTTCATAAGGGAGCCTGTGTCCAAATCATTGTTCCTCTCACTCCAGATTCTTGCTCCAAGTGATTTAATTTTTAAAAAGAAAAATCGATATCTTCTAGTCAGAAAGGTTTATACGCCTTCAAACTTCAGAGTCTGAAAGCAAAGTTGAACAGAGAAGATAATTTGGAGTCCAGTCCTTGATCTTCAGGTAAGAAAGTAATCAGGAGACATCTTGTTTTAGTGTAGATTATAATATGTTACTACAAGTGTGTGTAGTGTGCTCATTTGTTGCTATCAAAAAATAGTGTTTCCAGAGGAAAAACAAATTACTAATACTGTTCTCACAAACATATGGGCTTTTTGCTTTTTTTGAATGTGAAGCATGTAGCTATGCACTCAACAATAACTGCCAATGGCTAAAATGGTTTGAATTGAGCACGGAATATTCTACCTTTTTAGTAGCTTGAACATTTTAAAATTTTGCTTTAAGAAAATATGACAGTCCCTGTATGTTTTTTGTTTAAACCCAATGAAAATGAACCCCAACAACGCGAAACATGCCCACTTAATTGCCTTATCTAAATTCTCCTTCTGGGTCATAGATGTCAACTGAAGTCTAATTCTATTTTTGCTGTTATTACAGCTATTATTATTGCTAGTGTTATTGTTATTCATTTTGTCTTTGTGTTCAGGTCGCAGCTTCTTTTCCCTTTGCTGCTGATTATTAGTGGAAGAAGATGAAAACACAAGTGACTCTATGGTCTTAACATTCATGCCTTCAGTATAAGCTTCTTTACTTATGGTTTACTGGAAAGGAGGATGCATTAAACACCAGTAAAATATTTCATTATGGAAGACTGTGCTCATGGTCTCTCAGGAGACAGTCTTGGAAGCTTATCTGGCCATCTGTGAAGCCTCATGGAAAAGTAGGAAGGAGAATCTTACCTATCCAGTTGCTGCATAGACATCACCCTCCCTTTAATGGAATAAGGTTGTTACTGGCATCTTCACCCCACATCATGGACTCTGCTCCCTGGATTTATGAAGGCAGAGTAGGTGTGTTACTGTGGCCATTGGTTTATGCCAGGAGCAGAAGTATGAAAGTTTATGATACCAGAGAAGGAAAAATGTGTTTCCAACTCATGTTTTTGCAACCACTCTTTACTGATGAAGTCCAGCTCTTTGGTTGCTATACAAGGGGACTCAAGAAAGACAGAGAGGTGGGCATCACAATTGTTTGTCTAAAAGGTAGCTTTGCACGCTGATAGTCCCAAGCAACCTACTTCAGCTCTTGTTCCTTTATTTTTTTCGTACCCTATACCTTGTATCCTCAAGCTGTCTTCCATTAAAGCTGTAGCTCCAACTTTGTGCTCTCCTATTCATTTCTTCTGTTTCTCCTGCTTCCTCAACAAAGGGCTATCTTTGGTTAGTTTTCTTATCCCTGAACCAACTTCCTAGTGTACTGTGTCACAGACAGCAAAACAAGCTGGAGCCAACATCGCTATCTTAGACAGATATTTGCTTTCTGAGTAATCGACCTACTACTGCTGTGCCACCTGACTATAACACTCATGGAGCAGAGGGCTGAATGGGTTGTATCTGTAGGATTTGTGGAAGAATAACGTTGTAAATAATTGATTAAAAATTTTGGGTTGACTGACTGTACTCAAAATTATCTGAAATCCAACACCACTCTAAACTCCTTCATTGGCAAAACATCTGTTTGGTTTTTTTTTAAAGCAGCTATTTCAAATATTTCTTTAGTGTTTTTCTGGATACCCTGTTATAAAAGGTACACAATTAACTTCTTTAATGTTTGGTTTCTTTATGACTTTTATTATAAATTTATCCCTATTTTTCTCCTAAAGGAAGAAGCTCTGAGTGGATGCAGAATAAAGAAATTAAAGGAAATAATTCAGAAATATGTAATGCAATGCAGTTATTGGACAATTAATCAAATAATCTGGTCTGATGTTCAGTTGTTGAGTCACTGTTACAGTGCCTCCTTCTTAGTCACTAAATTTTTGTGTTTTTTCTTCAGTTCACATGCAGACTTTCTTTTCCTAGCAGCACTTCATCCTGTTGAAGGATCCTCATCTTGTTTATTATCATCGAGCAATTCTACCCCTGGAATTACTTCAAGCAATTTCTATATTGATTGGCCTTTTAAACCTTCTAATAATTGACTTTACATTTATATTCTTACACTGACAATCATGCTGGCTATATGTTCTTTTTCCACGGCTACCCTTCATTTATATCTCTCCTTTTGTTTATCTGCTTCTCTTGTTCCAGTATCATTCTTTCTCCCTTGCATTATGACATTAAAGTTTGTGACTGATTAACACTTGCATTAAGTCACTGCATTTATGCCATTCCTAAAGATTTCTCATAAAATTTCAGGAAAAGGTAAACATGAATAAAAATCATAAAGCTTCTGGGTAAGAAAGAAATGAAATTGCATATATAAATCTGTGAGCAACTGACATTATTTTCATGTTTAAAGTTACCCATGTATTTATTCTTCTAATCTGGGTCATGGGGGGAAGAATATGCTCATGATTGTAGCTGTTTTAGAAGCCTTCACTAGCAGTTTTTTGAATAGAAACCACGAATCAGCTTCCATGGTGTTCAGAATTCTTTTCATTTACGTTCTCCAAATGTTTCTGAAAGCAAGTTTTTGTTCAGAAGAATGTTCAATGCTAAGTAAAATATCAGAAATAAGGGTGTGAATGCATGTTTGCCTGAGTATTTACAGTGGAAGCATTTACATGGCCATCTGCACAGCTCTGTCATTCTGGGAGATGTTCAAAAATTAGCATGTGATTTGGAAATCATAAGTGGAGTGCAAAAAGAGAGTAGCACAGTGGTGATAGTTTCAGCATTAGTACAGTGAGTCATTCAAGAGAAATCTATGGAATGAAATTTCACTAACTACTACTCTTCCTAACTCACTGTCAGTGAGGTTTTGTCAATCTGGAAAAAAAATGGGTTTAGAAATAATGAAAATATCTGTAGAATTCCCTCCTGAAGTATACAGGGTGTGAGTACATGTGCAAGAAACTTGCCATTATTCAAAAATTGTTCTCTTTTTTCACAAAACTATTCATCGCTTCACTTTAAATAACATAAATCTTTCAAATTCTATTTTTGAGCCCAGCTACTATGAGAAACCTCAAAAAGACAATTATGAAATCTGGATTTTTTTTTGTGCTTTTCTCACAACATGCTAGCTACAGAAATAAAAAGATGTAGCGAGCAGCAGATGTGGACAGAGTATGAGTGTATGCAAATCTAATCTTTAGATAGTTCATCTTTAAGAAAACCCCTTTACATATGTCAGTAACCAAAATAAACTGTGCCACTTGGCTTTATTATAACCATGACTTTAGTTAATGTGATTGGCATGAACATGAGTAACCTCCAGAGTCACTGGGTCCCAGGCTCTGATTGCTTGTTGCTAGCAAGTTGTCCCAAGGCTCTCTGGCAGAAATTTGGCATCTTCTATGGGCAGAAAATTCAGTATTTCAAGACATAATTGTTTGAATGTTAAGCCATGATAAAATGATTCTTAATTGGAAGCACATGTCAACCCACTACTAAAATAGAAGAAACTTTCAGCTGAGAAGAGGAAGGAAGGAGGGAAGCAATTGAAGAACATGGGCCATTCATACATTTTCAATGAAAATTTGTTATTACTTCTGCGTATTTTTTAGAGATTAATATATCTTTTCCAATGATCTACCTTTCTTGTCTATTTTAAAAATATTTTCTGTGGAGGAACATGTAGAAAAAATGCCAAGAATAAAGATTATTGTCTCCATTTAGGCTCATCTTTTTAAATGGGTAGAAATGATGTTATATTTTTTTACCATGGCCAGCCCTTTGAGTAAGGTGTAAGACACACACGGTGTTTGGCTTCAACTGGAAAGAACTACTTTTTCTTTAGACCTTTCACATCTGGCATTTTATCCTTTACAGAGTGATGCAATTATGAAAAAAACCAAAACAAAACCCCAACAAAACTCTTTTTAAATAAGAGTTAGTATTAGCATTATATAAAGGATGACACAGAGTAACAGCAGCCCCTCTCTCATTTGTAACAAGCAGCAAATATATTTCTAAATCTTCACAGAAAAGGAACTGAGGGTGAAAGTAACAATATGTTCAATAGCTGTTACTTTGGTATACATTATGCCTGAATGAAAAAACAGACATAGATGTAGAGTCATCTGGGGCCCAGTGTTAGGATCCTCATTTTATCAACAATTTCTTTGGGGAGTTCCCTTGATATTTCAGTTATTCTCTTTAAGTACTGAAATTGCCTTTAATCTTCCAAATACTTCTAGTTTCATGATTTTAAGGAAAAACTGTTTCCAGCGGATGTTTTTACACTTCTAAGGAATCTAATCTTGTAGCTACTTCAAAGGTACAGAGCTCCAGGACCATTACTGTTGGCTTTGTTGCAGCTGAGTTGGACGTAAAACACCAACTGTACTTCATTGACTTGGACTGCTCACCAGCCACCTGCTCCCAGGGTCACTCTGATCCACCACTGTTTAATTATAATTTTAATTATCTTTAATTATAATTGGGAATGACAACCTTGTTTACAAACCCTCTATCATTAAAATTCCCTGTTCCAAGAGGAAGCATTTTCACTGGCGTATAGTGTGTAGCTCTCACTGGCAAAACCAGTAAAAGGGATGGTGGGAAAAAACATGGGGACAAAACAAAGCCTTGTGGTCCTTCTGTAAAGCCACTGAAGGGACAGCCTTAATCTCTGCTAGGACAAGGAGTACAGACATGGTAATGGGAGAGAAGTACCAGAGGCTGGGAATCAGATATGGAAATTATGCTAATACCAGGTGAAAACACATATCGTCTGGAGAAGACATTCAAGCAGCAATGAAACACTCTGATAGGAATGATGGAAAGAGCCAGATGAACAGAAAAAATATACAAGGATTTTGTCCATTTCTGGCCAAAAAGCAAGTTAAAACCACTAAAATTAACATTTGCTGTTACAACAGGGAATCCTTGTTAAGATGAAGCAGGGAGTCACAAGGAATGGAAAGCTCAAATTGTTAATTTATATGTAAAATAAATTCCTTTTAATAAGGTTTGGCTGAAACCTTATTGGCTACACCTAATGCTTTTTGGTATTTTCTGTATCAGTCAAAGAAGAAAAGGAAGACAGAGAATGAAAAATAACCATTTCTGTGCTATTTACATAGGATCTAGGACTACAGAATGAGAGGATGTGGCCACTTCTATATTTTGGCTCTCATGCAACAGGGAATACAGTTTAAAATAATAATCTGCAAGGTTCAATATGAGCCAGCTAAAACAAGTAGAGAAGACAATTGCCTCAGAGAGAAGCTATTGCCTGAAGTGAACAGAAAAGAATGAGCTTAAAGAGAACACATCTATTTAGGGCCACATCTATTAGATAATATTTAACTTACATGAGAAAGAAGGCCATGAATATTATTAGAGGCCTGGAACACCTCTCCTGCAAAGACAGGCTGAGAGCATTGGGACTTTTCATCCTGAAGAAAGGAAGGCTCCAGGGAGCCTTCACTGCAGCCTTCCAGTACCTGAAAGGGGCTACAAGAAATCTGGAGTGGAATTATTTACTAAAGAATGTAGTGATAGACGAGGGGGAATGGATTCAAACTGAATGAGTAGGTTCAGATCAGATAGAAGAAAAAGTTTTTTTCCTGTGAGAGGGGTGAAACACTGGAACAGGTTGTCTGGAGAACTTGTGGATGTCCCATCCCTGGGAGTGTTCAAGGCCAGATTGGATGGGGCATTGAGCAACATGGTTTAATGGGAGGTGTCCTTGTCCATGGAGTGGGGGTTGAAACAAAATGGTCTTTAAGGCCCCTTCCAACCCAAACCATTCTATGATTCTATGATTCTGTGGAGGGAAAGGAAGGAGAATATTGCTGCAGAGCTATGCAGAGGTAAAAATTATGCCAGTAAATTAGTCAGTTATTCCTCTGCCTAGTATTAGATACTGAGGGCAATGATGTGAGAGGGAAGGAAAAGGAGAACTGCAGGAGAAAAACTCCTGTAGAGAAGAACTGAGGCTACTGATTGAGTGCTGCTGTTTCATCTGACCAGAGTGACGATGCTGGCCTGGATTGTCAGATGAAGCAACTCATATGAACCACATTGATATGAGTAGAATAATTTTAATTCATGTTGCAATTTATGCAGTTTGCTTATGAAGTTCTAGTCACAAACAAGTTCCTGGGGGAATGGTGCTTTGGTTAAGAAAGGATGAGCTTCAGCTGCTGGGGTTTCCTACTCTGGCACAGTATTAAGCTCACGCATTTAATATGTTTTAAATACTTTATTGTGAGTAAACAGATTTGAATATGTTTCAGTGTTTAGAATGTTAAAAAACAGCCTCCTTCTTACACTTGCATTTCCTGGGATTTGTCACAGCACAGCTGTTCAGCAGCTATGCCATGATCTGTGTCAAGAAATTCATCCAGCAATAAAGCCTCAAACTCTCCATGTTTTCCATAAATGTTTTTGGCATCTGGTTCAATTCCTCCAGTCTGGTTCGCCGCATTGTCCTCAAAGACGAAGCTGGAACTGAACCTGGCAAGGGATGTAAAGAATAACGGGAAGTCCTTCTTACAGGTATGTTAACTGGAAAAGGCAGGCCAATAACCTGTGCTGGTAAATTGGCAACAACAGATAGGAGAAGGTGACCACCTGAGGAACCCAAATGTACATAACTCCATGGGGCCTGATGAGATGTATCAGAGTATCCTGAAGGTGTTGGCTGATGTAATTGCCAAGTCACTCTCCATCATATTTGAAAAGTCATGGAAGTCAGGTGAAGCTCTACGTGTCTGGAAAAGAGAAAATATTGTACCCATATTTAAAAAGAGCAGAAAGGAGGACCCTGGGAACTACTGACCTGTGAGCTTTCCCTCTGTGCCTGGGAAGATCATGGAACAGATCCTCCTAGAAGCTGAGCTAAGGCACAGGGAGGACAGGGAAGTGATTTGACAGCCAGCAAGGCATCACCAAGGGAAAATCCTGTCTGATCAACCTAGTGGCCTTCTATGATGGGGTGACTGCATCAGTGGATAAGGAAAGGACTACAGATGTCAGATATCTGGACTTACGTAAAGTCTTTGACATGGCTGCCCCAATGTTCTTCTCTCCAAATTGGAGAGTGGGGGATTTGATGAGTGGACTGTTAGATGGATAGGAAAGTGAGTGGACAGCCACATCCAGAGGGTAATGGTCAACATCTCAGAGTCCCAATGGACATCAGTGACAAGAGGTGTCCCTCAGGGGTCTGTATCAGGACCATTGTTATTTAATATCTTCATCAGTGACACAGACAAATGGATCAAGTGCAGCCTCAGCACATTTGCAGATGATCCCAAGCTGAGTGGTGCTGCTGACACACCTGAAGTTCAGAACTGCCATCCAGAGGGACCTGGACAAGATGGAGAAGTGGGTCTATGGGAATCTCATGAGGTTTAACAAGACCAAGTGCAAGGTGCACCTGGGCTAAGACAACTCCCAGTGTCTTCTCCAGGCTGAACAAACCAGGTGTCCTCATCCTGTCCTCATAAGGTCTTGTTCCAGTGGCCACTGAGCTCTTCCAGAGCAGCTCTTGCTGTGGTTGTGTTGCATCAAGGAAACAATACAGCTGAAAATAAGGCCTCTCATTCTTCAAATCAGCTCCTCCTTTTGGTTCAGCATGCAGCTTCACAAAAGCCCATGCTGATACATTGCAGGGGTAGGCGAGCACAGAGGGTCAAGGACTGCCGAAGATGTTCCTCCACAGAGGAAATCTCTGCAAGACTGTGCATGAGATTCTCTGCCCAGGGCATGCCCAGACTGGCAAATGACCTTTACCTTGTAATTGCCATGGGGGTGTCAGGTCCCCTGCCTAGCTCTCCTCATGGCCACATAAATGTCTAAAGATGCTCCAAGAATTTCACCACTGAAAATCAGCTTGCTTCTTTGTGCCTGTTTCATGTTGCACTTCAAAAGCACAAGGGACTTCACAGCACCAGCAAGGTGTGTAGTTCTTTCCTTAACTTTGAAAATGTATCTTTTTCACTTAAATATAGGATTTAGGGAACACAGACAGCTGCGGTGAAAAGTTTTTAATAACATAGACATTTTCTTATTCTAACAATTACTCATTTTTGATGAAACTATTTCCCAAAACTTGAAATATATAATTATTTTTCCAGCAACAAAATATGCTTCTTTTAATTCATGTTCTCTTGAATATGAAAAATATGTTTACCAGTCAATCTTTTACTCAGGTTATTTTTTTATGTGGCTAATTTTTTTGCTTTACATATGAAAAGTGAGAAAAATTCCATAGCTGTGCAGCCTTGAGGGGTATTTTTGATATCTGAGTGTGGCAACTTTTTCGGACACCACCAATAAAGATTGTTACTGTTTACAGTATAAGCCCTTTAAAGTGTCATTCCCTGCTACTGCAGCTGTGAATGATTTCCTTCAGGGAAAAAAAAACCCTTTTTTATTCTGGTCCTTCACTACTATCTAAGTATTTGCTTTACAGCAGTGCTGCAGGTTTCTAATTTGAGGCTAATTAAATGCAGACACTTATGAAAACCAAGGATGTGATTTGCAAGGAGAACACTTGTGGGGATGTGAAAAATGAACCAAAGTAATGAAAACCATCCATTACAACTAAGGCTGCAAGGCAAAATTCTCTGTAGATGTTACTCCACTGACTTGTGGGGTGATGCCAGAGGAGCCTCTGGTGATGAAGTCTAGTTCTCAATGTCAGTGAGCACACCAACAGCAGGAGCCAGAAGCACGGCAGCTTCACCCAAAGTGTGGCTGGTGCTCTGAGGGCTGCACTTGCCTGACTGCAGCCCATCACCTTGCAGGGGCTCCCAGGACCTCTGGGGGTCTCACCATGGCATGCCTGGCCTAGCATGGGAACAGGACTAGTGGTGCCCTTTACAGTCTTCATTGCACTGGGTCCTTGTCCCTGGTTTACACGGTACAGGATTCTCTGGCTTGTGGGGCCAGACAGGAGAGCTCTCTTCCTGCTGGCAGGGAGAACCCAATGAATCTGAATTACATGTGTAAAGAAGGTGATTGCAAAACCCAGGCTTTTCTTCAATCAGACCAGAGCCCTTTGTCATTACAAGCGGAAATGGACAGCTTTTAGATGGATTAGTGTATGCTACTGTAGATTGTCAGCTACTTATCTCAACCAGTCTTAGCTGAGAAAGTGATGAGTAAGTTTTTTTTCTCTGCTCTTACTGAATTAATAGTTGCCCTCGGTAAAATATGTCCAATTTTAAACCTACTGAATATCTTGTAACAAAACTGCTACCAGTCACCAAATTAAAAATTATTTGGGAACATATTTTGAAAGCAGTTGAATTTTCTGGCTGAAGATTATCTCAGTTGCAAAGAGTTACTTGATTTGACTTTGCTTTCTTTTCTATTGCAGAGGACATCAGGAAGAGAGAATATTGGAAAGAAAAGGTACTTAAAGATCACAGCTAATAGCGCCTTTATCACGTTATTTTATTCTGCTGGCACTGGACTATCTTTCCTTGTGGCAAGTGTTGTTATGAAATACACAGAAGTGGAAATAAAGTGCTGGCTGTGAGCAGATCATGGGCAAAGGAAACCCCTTACAGAAACACAACACAAGGCAATCCCAAGTGACTATGTGACAGCAAGCAGGTTGGTTTTGTGCCTTTATTTTTTGTGGTTTGGTGGGTTTTTTTTTTTTGTTGTTGTTGTTGTTTTGTTTTTGTTTTTGTTTTTTTGTTTTAATTACTATTATACCAAACAGTTTCAAAACATTTTTTTCCAAAGAAAAGAGAGAGACAGCATTTGGAAAGGAGCCCAGGGAAACACAGTCATATTCCTGGTCATGGAGCGTCACAAATAAAAATTTAAATGCCTCTTCTGGGAGAAGGGGTAGATGGTCAAGTTTTCTCTTTGTGTTTTTGTGATTGAGGTAATGTATGGTAATCAAGGTGTGCCTGGAAAATGAAGTCAGCGATGACAGCTGATTATGACACATTTCAGTGTCTGAAAAAGGTACCCACTAATGTCAAGTCTGAATGCCCACAATGAGCTGTAACTTGTGTTATAAATACATGGAAAGGGTCAGGTGTCAGCATCAGCAACCTGAGCAGCCTCTGGAGAGCTCTTTTTTATCTACAGTGAGGATGAGACAGGTGGATCATGTTCATACTGGAGGTGGGGAACTGTTTGACCATGAGGTCACAATGTGCCATCTGCCCTGCATCTTGCATGTGCAGCATGTGGCTGTGCTGCACAGGGATTTTAAAGCAGCATTCACCCTCCAAAATAAGTTTCCATGATTTTTTTTTTCCTTTTGTGTCTTATTGTGCTTGTACCCATATGGATGCAAAAATAACCTTCCCTATGTGTTTTTGTTTAACTGTCTGCCCTGTCTCCATTACTTCTCTTGAGACAGTTCCAGCTTATGTAACTAACCCCTTCATGCAAAGCATGTATGGATCCATACAAATAACTTGTAATGTTTAATTAAACTAAACTGTAATCAACAGAATTTATCTTTTGACTACTGTGTACCAGGGAAGCTTTATCTGCTGAAAATTCACAGTAAGATTGGCTTGACTTTTAAAGGCACCATGTGAGCTTCTCATTAGCCTTATTATAATTTCTGAATAATAAGTATGTAAATGATGAATTTCACATGGGAGATTTAATTCTGTGCTCTTATTTCTGATTAGCTGGATATACACTCTGGCTCTGTCAGATAATTGGTAGCACTGCACACCAATAAGGCATTTCCCTATAATTCATCAGAAGCAGCTGAAATTATAGAAGGCAGGAGCTGTTACATTTTTGACAGTTTTGTAATGCCAACTTGTTGAAGTTATAATTCAGCCCTTAATATAATGTATGAATTATTAAATCTTTCTTATGTCACGAATTTAAAAACTGAAAACCCCAAACTGAAGATCTGAGCCTAGAGTATAAATGCCCTGGGAACCAGATTTCTGCCTTCTTCACTTCCCCCATTTCTTTTCTGAACTACTCTCCAAACAAAACACACTCATTTAGTTTGAGTAAACAGGAGGGAAAGGTAGTATGTTTAGGAATTTGAACTTTACATGCACATTCCAAACATGTACTTTACCTGTGTGATTTTTATTTTTCTTGAGATCTTGACATTGATGAGCCTGGCTATATGATAAGTGATAAAGTGTCACTGCAAATGGAAGATTACAGATAAATGTGAGTGTGTGCAAGCGGTGCAAAACAGGTAATGTAAAGCAGCTTCATACTTTCATGAATTTGCCTTTCCTTCACTGAATGCAATGGAAGAGGCAGTACTAATTTTCTCTTTTTTGTTTCTTTTTTCTTTGCCTCTGTTTCATGAATTCTTTTACTCAGAGTTTGGATTGAAACACAGGAGACATGGAGTTTATCTTCAGACTCAAATGTTTATTATTCCTTATCTATAACATAGCTGCACAGAGTGTGCCTCTGAGTTAACAAGCTGAAAATGGCCCCAAGTTCTAACTTCCAAGACCTTTTAAAGTCTCAACTGTCTATTTATGGAATGCCAACGAACTTATTTTTACTTATAACCCAGTAACTATTCATTTATGATCTGTGCTGAGGGTTTTTGAACCAATACCAAAACCACCAGTTTTGTGAAGAAGAAAAAGGAAAAAAAAGAAGGACAAATCCACACCCAAAGTCCTCCATCTTACTAAATCCCATAAACCTAATTTTCTACATCTCTGCATATTCCACCCAGTGACACAACTTTAATTACACAGCAACAATCTCAGTGTTATCACACAATTTGGGAAGCCTTTCCCAAGGCTTCAGGTCAAATGCAGTGTGCTTTTGAAGATCATTGTCTGTCAACACTGAAAGATTGAAATTCTCAGAACTCAGGGTTCCAGCAAGGCAGGACCATATGAAGAAATAGTAGTTGATTAGCAGTGAAATATCAAAATGCAAATGTACCCTCCACATCAAGAATCTATAGTTTTAATACGTTATCTTTCTGTAGACTTTATTTTGTTGCTTTAGTAATTGACTCCCATATACATATTAAAAAGCAAACACTTATCTACTGAGATGAACAAAATAGCCACAAGCAGAGACAGTGGTTTTAGTATTATTTTAGTATTTCATGATAGTGTAATATTTGAGTGATTCGGTGAATCTCATATTCTCTTCCAGGTTTGGAAAGGGACCCTTTTTGTAGTGATCATGTGGCTATCCCCTCACCATTTTTTTTGTCTTCTCACAAGGCCAACTTTAAGTTCCCCTTTAGGCAATCTGAGTTCCAATTTCTACCGAGCACCTACCACCTCTCCTCCGCACAGGCAGTCTCCTTGGCTGACAAAGGACCGTCCTCTCCTGTCCTGGGGCAGTTTCTCCCCTCGATCAGAAGCAGCTCAGTTTTATCAACTTCTCATGCCTTTGTATTCTTCTTTACTCTTGATGTTACCCACCCATTTCAGAATGCACTAGGCAGCTTTGCTGCTTGTCTTCATCGTGTTGTATAAAGTCATAGAAATAAAGCTTACTTAAACTGCCCAGACTGCCTTTTAACACTGCAAAATCAGTAGAATGAAATCAGGAAAGGTTTTAATTGTAAAGGTCTGGTAATTGTTCACAGAACATAAATAAACTATGATTGTCAAACTTGTCATATGCCCAAGGTGATCTATTTACTAATTTTTAGTGATGTTTCTACAAAAATTCTTTTTTTGTTCTAGCCTTCCAAACAATTTTGGAGAACCACTAACTACAAACTATTAAAACCTGTCACATGAAAAGAAGAGTCACATAATCAAATATTAAAAAAACATGTCACCAACTCAGCCCTAATAAGAATTTTTGATGGTGTATGCATTTTTATGTGTTTGTGCAATTCTCCTTTATTCCTTTACAGGTGAGACCATGCAAAATAGAGAAGAGACTGTTATTGCTGTACTGCAATCATCAACCCTTATTTCATTACTATTATTGCAGTAGTTATTCATCATCAGTATTACGATGATTTTAGTAAGTTTAAAAAGCACATTCTTTCTCTGTTCATTAGTTTTCTTCAATTGTTATTGAATTGCATCTGCAATTGGTAGGCAGTCAGCTTAAAGTCTAACAGAGATGGAAAAATTCCTTTCTGAATTGAATGCAAGTCTGCATTTATAGTCACCCTAAAATGCAGTAAAAGCAGCTTTAATCCTTTTCTGTTTTTTCTTTTAATACTTCTGCAAAGTGAGCAAGGGTACAACCAACATTCCTGGAAGCATTATTTTCCTTCTGTTAAGTGCTGAGGAGTATGAGCAATCCTCCAAATTTATAGACTTCTGTCACAATGTCTCTTAATTATAGGGGCACTCCATTTGGTGAGACACAACAACTGTTCTTTAAATGGTATTGAGACACTGCCTTCTGTGAGGATGGAGGTGGCAATTCCTGAGTTTTAGCACTGTGCATTGGGTAATTTTTAAGATCAACCACCGGATTCCATCCCAAGGAATGTACAAATCCAGGCTTGGCACTTGGCATCATGCAAAAGCACAGCAGTGGTTGGGATCAGACACCTGCATAGATGACATGCAAACACAGCACAGCACAGCAAAAAGAGCAATAAAATAGGACTGCCCTTTGAAAATATACAAACATGAGCACAGGAAAAAGCTGTGTTTGTAATAAAAGCTAAGATCATGGCACAGTCCACATGATCCACATTGAGCTCTCTGATACCAGAGGTGGCTGTGAAGAAACACTGTGAAAAATGTACCGAGCAGAAAGGTAAGAATTTTCCTCTCTTTCATGGGGAAAACACAATTAAGACTTCAATTTTTTACACGCATAGGAAAAGACAAAAATATTCCAAGAAAATTAATATTAAGTCTTGGTGTGGAAGAGATCTTTACCAGTTGCAGCTAGTAGGGTCTATTCTTTGATATAGAAGCATAATTTAGGCCTTGTTTAATTTAGAAAATATTAAAACCACAGAAACAGCAGGGCTTAGCTGAGCTAGCAAGTCCTTCTCCAAGCTACTGGAGGAAACTGTGTTTGAATCCTTTACATAAAATGATCAGCCATTTTAGAAGTAGCTCCCTTCTGCTCTTCCTTCCCTTCCTGTACTACCCTTCTGAAAAGGCAGGCTCAGACCTGCACTTTACAGGTTAAAAATCTTCTTGTTTCATGGTTTAATTTATTCATGATATATGAAGGCTTTGTTTAGCTAGACTTAAACAGAGTGTCCCTATCCTGGGATGTGTTTTCTGTGACCTACATGCCTGTGAAGCATGTTTCCGCTTTGATTCTGAGTGTTTCTTTCTTCAAGATAGGACCAAGAGAGTCCTCAGCAAATTGTTCTATTTATGTTTTTTATTCTCTGCTCTACTGGTCCCCAGCTTCCCTGATCTTGGACTGCGTGGCAGTTTAAAACCCTTGCTTAGGTCAGCTCTGCCCCACATTTAGGCTCAGCAGATAATTGCTCATCTGCTCTTGTAAAAGACAAAAATTATGCGTAACATCCCCAGCTGCCAAGATGCTATCCTACTTAAAACATGAAAACTGAAGGAAGCAATAGGAACCATTTCCATAAAAAAATCCCTGCTAGACAGCATCAGCAAGAGGCAATCTAACACCTCCCAAATCATCAGAATAAAGCCATGTATGCTTCTACTCTGGAGAAAGCCTAGGTCTTCTTTACTGTCCCTTCCCACCCTAACTCCACTCAGGAGCCAGGCTGTCATGATGCAGAATTTGCTAGGCTGTAATGCTGGCTGCCAAATTTGTAAATGGAATTCCCCATGAAGACAAATTCCTTCTTCTATAATCTCACTATGATGTGAGAAAACTGTGCTGGTTTAAAAGTAAACCAGCAGGAGGAATGAACCACACACAAATACCATGAGAGAGATTTTAGGTCAGAGTTACAATTTAATAGAAAGATTACAATAAATACAATGATCTAGAAAAACTGGCTTAAACCCACAAAGTCAGAACACAACCTGGCAACCCCTTGGTCAGGGTGGTAGGCACAAACCTATCAAGCAGTGATTGCAGTTCTGTTGAAATGGTGGCTGCTGTGGAAAGTGGTGGTCCTGTGGAAGGTCTAGTCCTCCTGTGGAAGTTCAGGTCCTCTGGATCTGTGCAGTGGTGGAGCCCCAGGTCCCCAGAATTCCCAGACTACATACCGGGGGCTTCAGGCAGTACCTCCCCAATTCAAGCCAAAAGAAAGGGCAAGCAATGTAGAAAGAAAATCCTGTGGTTTTAGGCTAAAATGCCAAAGATTATTGATATATGGGTCTCTAGGATATTTAGGTATATAGTGTAAAATGAGACTGAGGATTGTGATTATTTCTAGCACAGATCATGTTTCCATGTGATTATATTCCATCTTTTTTTTCCAGTTCTGGTCTTGCAGACTGTCTTCCTAGTATCAGGTGAATGAGAGCAGAGCAGCATCCCATACGGACAATTAATATCAACTAAAGTATACCCTATTTATTTTTCTAGCTTTTAATCCATCTTGCCAATGATTTTCTGGAGTGTATCAAGACACTTTGGAGACGAGCAAAAAAGTCTGGATATCACGACAGGAGATACGTGCACTTTTTCCTCAGGGGTTTTCACATCTCACTCACTAACAAACAATTGTGTGATTTGCATGACTACAGCAACACTGACACTTCAGCTGCAAGCTTTCAGTGTGCTGTTGCTGAGAAACAAAGAAGTATGTGTGTACACTGGTTGGGTCTTTTAAGAAGAGTGAAATATGTTTGTGATTTTGAAGCCAGGTTATCAAATATTGCCAGTTCAGGTCATGCTCTAAAAATATGAAGAGGTTTGCTTGGAAAAGCAAGAAGGCAATACTGTCATTAAAACCTGTGTGCACATACTAAGGACATGTATAGACATGAGCTTTACCTACAAAACCAATTACTACATGAATAAAAATAGAGACACAGGTGTGTATTTTTACAAATAGATTCTGAGTCATTAACAAATTGGAATTTCATGCTGTGGCAGTAAATATCCAGGATGTTTGAAATGAAAGGGCCACTTCGGCAGTCCCTTGGTCCCTTTGTAAAAGGCTGGAGACAGGCACAGGTATTTAAGCACTTCAGATAGAAGGAGGGCCTGACTGACATTCCACCATGCAGGCCTGTTGTGAAGGCTGGCAGTCTTCTGAATAGAAGCCTTTGCAGAGCTGTAGCTGATGTCTTGGCCTCTCCTGCATTACATTTTCAGTAGGGCTCAGCTTGATAAATTACATTCTCTTGGCTTCTTTTACTTTTGTTTTAATGGTTACTTATCTGACCACTGCTGCTCTATCACACATCTTCTCCTGACTCCTTGCAGCCTTGTTTTTTAATCTTCACTCAACATTTATGTAAGACATCATTTCAGAGACATAACAATCTAAGTTCAGGAAACAGAGAGAGAAGAAGAGAGACACAGAGAGCAATACATGCATATATCAGGTGGAAACAGAAGGGGCTTGCTGATAATCAGGGTGACATTGAAGCCCTGGATCTAGTCTCAAAGTATTTTAATACAGGTTGTCTATGATTGCAGGATAAATGAAGACATTCGCTTTAGGTCTGCAGAAGTGAGTTCATGCTAGGATTATTTGTTCCACTATGTTTTTCATGCACCTCTTTTTTTTTTTTGTGTATGTGTCTCTGGCATAATTACTAGAAGTAGTAAAAAAAAAAAAAAAGCCTAAGTAGAGCGGTAATTCCATCACATTACATTTAGTTTAATATCACAGTCCATCAGGTGGTGTTTTTTTCCTGGTCTACAGCACACTCACCTTCCTTGCTTGTTATTCCAAGGAGTGAATGTCTGTATGCTACATGGCTGTATGAGGTGGAGCAGCAGAAGTAACCAAGGTACTCAGGAAATGTCTTCAATGCCAACTGAGAGTATTGCTTCTGGAACAATTGCCTCAAATGTGAGTAGAAGCTGCAAATTTGTTCTCATTTTTTCTTCTGACATGCACATTTTTTTGCTTACTCTCCTGTTCTTCTTACATGAAAAGGTCACAAATATTTCATTTATGAATATACAGGAACATCTTTCCAGAGAAGCCATTCTTTTTGCCTAGCCTTTTTTGAATTTATCTATTAAATATTGGTGAAATCTCAAGACTTATGGTATTCATCCCTTCTCCCTAGCTTCTTCACTGATACAAACTGAGCAAAAACCTTTAGATTAAGAGGAATTCTCTAAAATAGTATTTATTTTCATAATACACATAGAACTGGAGTTTATTTAAATCTACCCTAGGAATCCTTGGTGGGGATTGCACTGGCTGGAATAAAGTGGAGGTCTTTCCACGCAATTTCCTGGTCAAGAAAATGGATCCTTTGGAATTGATGTTTTCATCAGTGGTCCTTCACTATTTGCTGGATTCTGAAGCAGTGAATTTCATGGAAATATTTAAAGACTTGCTCACCATTCTTCTTAAAAATTTAGGAGAAAAGAATGTCATATGAATTTTTTTGTTGTTGGGGAAGAAAGTTAAGAATATAAGTTGCATAGCTCTTCTCCAATAATAGGCAGGAATGCCTTTATCAATCTTTTGAATTCTGTCTGACATACTGTCATTTGTCCTCGATTTCGAGAGCTTTACCTGTACTGGAGTCATGGAGGAAACAGGCAGAATCTTTCTCATCACCCATGAAGAAAGGTTGAAAAATATTCACGGATGCCAGCACACAACGCTAGAAATGTTACATTTGGCATTACAAAACTTTATCAAGATAAAACCATTTAATTTTCAGCCTGTCCCTCATCCAACACCATTCTCAGTCTGTAAGAGTTGAGATTGTATGAATATTTCTCCATTAATTAGCCTATTTTTAGACAGGAAAGTCAACAGTGAAGAATAAGTTAACTTCAGGTACCAGTGGCACAGATAAGAAAAGCCACAGCAGGGACTGTCAGTGATTTTCAACTGCATGCTGGTGCTTGTTGATGGTTGAAGGGTTTAGATGACCTTTTCAGAAGTAAAAGCTGTTTGCAAATATTGGATGGTCCTAGACATTATGTATTTATCTTATTTTCTGCCTGAGATTCTAGATGTTCAGGTTCCCTGACTTTCTTAAAGAATACAGGGTACCTGAGTGCTTTCAAGGACTTAGGCATTACAAAGCTTTTGAAAACTGCCCTTTACATATGTTTCTGTAGCTCAACAAAGCTGACATGCATACAAATACAGCCAGGGTTATATGGGAAATGGGTGCTGCTGTTGCATCAAGCACTGAACGAACAGGGCCATTCTGCTCAGGAGGAACTATGATGTTTTTACTCTTACTACCATTCAGAATTGCGCTGGAAATTATTGCATTCAATTTCTTTGGTGAATGGAACCAAATTGTAGTTTGAGTCCACAAATTTGACAAAATTCACCAAAAAAGTTACCAAAACTGGAATTTTTGACCTGAAAAGCTCTTGCAGTGCAATGACTTCCTTCTGCAAGAGCAGCTGTGTGCAGATCATATGAAAAGCTGTTCATGAAAGATGCCTCAAGATAACAGTTTGGACTAGGAGCCCTGGATTCATGACTGAATTACACCACAATTTTACTGCATGGCTTTAGCAGCCCAGGTTACTCTCTGTGTCTGAGTCCCACCTCTAACAGAGGGATAACAGCATTTCTCTTTCTCACAGGATATGTGCTGCAGGTAAGTGCAGTAAAGGTTGTAAGGTCTTTGAACATCAGTGTGTGGAGGAGATGGATGTGTTTTAGAGCTTTGCTGAGGAGGAATTAGTAAAGAAAGGATTTTCAGAAGAGGAGCAATGCATAACAACATTATAATGGCTTTTCCCCACCATGTCTAACATGCATAGAAAATACCTTTGGTAGTATTTTGGGCAAGGACTTCAAAATGTTATCATATGTGTCTATTTTTCCCTTCCAGTTTTAAGGGACTCTACTCAATCATCCTCAGTCTAGTTAAAAAAAAAAAAAAAAAAAAAAAAAAAAAGAAAGACAGAAATTCAGAGATTTCAAAGTTTTCAAAGTAATTTCAGGTACCTCTTATGTATGCAATGCATGTCTGTTTAACATAAGTATCAAGTTTTATACATATATATATAACATAAAGTTATTATTATATAGTTTCTTACTACCAGGAATACTGCCAGTAAATCACACCATATTTTTTAGTTATCCAAGAGGGAGGATTGCTCATATACTGCCTCCCAGGCAGCTGTGACAGGAAGGAGGGAAGGAAGAAAATGAGGATCTCTGTTTTTCTTTTAATAGACATCAGTCTCTGCTTCAAGACAGTTGTCTATTTTTTAAAAATTGCAGCTGATAGGAGCTGCTCAATGATTTGACTTTTAGAGATAGTCTTTGTGGAGTGTGCAGAATGCACTTTGAGGGACATGATTAATGAATATTTCACAGGTCACTGAAATATGAAATGTACGTAACCCCGAGTGTGCATGAACAAACACACACATATATATATGCATTGGCTCATTTACAACTTCTGTAGTAGTTTTGTAAATCAAACACCCAAATTCACTCGCACTTTATCATAAACTCCAGAAATATAAACCAATTTAGTATTACGTGTTCTATTTTTTTAAATTCAAAATATTCCAATGCCACTATTGTTCTGTTCACATCATCAGCTTTGTGGTTGTTATCTACTGGGTCACTTTTACTTGAATTCTCCTCTTGTCATGAAAATTATTAGTAAGGTCCACAATTATGAAGTATTCCTGATTATGAAATAAAACAATAAAACCAAAAATCAGTAGAAGACTGGTTGGAGTGAATTTATAAATTGCTTAAAGTGCAAAACTGTCCATTTAACTTTTAAAAACATTCTTTTTTTTTTCCTGTTTGTAAACATTGTCTGTGATTAGAAAAGCCATGAATTTAAATAATCCTTATCAGTCTGAGAAATTAATAATTTGAAAAGTGTACCAGGCAAAAAGTTGAAATTATACTCTCTTCCATCTTCTCATAGAAGAATTCATTGCAGGCTTTCTGCCAAAACTACAACTGGAGAGGAAGGCAGTGCTAAATAGATAAACAAATATAGAAGGTCTCAAATAATAACTATTTCTTGATTTTTCAGATACTACATTTTAGGTGGATTCAGAAGTAGAGCTCCTGCTGTCCCCTTGTTTCCTCAATCTATGACTTGCTCTGGAAATTTAAAAAGTCTCAAAAAAGGTCCTTTTCAGATTTTATTGAAATGAATATTTAATCTGATTCAAGTTAATCAATGGAGTTGCTAGCAGCTCTCAAGCCAGACTTTATTGTTTTGCAAAGATGAATTCTTATTTCAATATTCATGCAGACATGGACAGCCTTGCTAACTCAGTGTGACTGACAATGCACATAGGGGGTTTACAGGAAAAGAGGGGAGCAAATCCTCTCCTCTGAAGGTGGGAAAACTTTGGCCTGTGGTCCCTGAGGCTGTCATCCCTGGTATGGCAACTTGGACAGTCACAGGCTGCTTGACCCTGCAGATGTTCGCGCCCTGGGCCACCCAAAAGGGCTTGCAGGGGTCCTGTGGTACACCAGGAGTAAGGCTAAAACACCTCTGTGATCTGCTAAGGCTCTCTGTGGTGCAGCACAGTCAGGAATTGTTTAGATTGCAGCAGAAGGATTAGTCAATACCTGTGTGCAGTATATGTGGAACACAGGTCTGCAGGAATATCTCTTCTTGCTTTTCTCTGTATCCTGGCTGACTTGTGTGCAAATGAGTGCAGTGGAGACCAGGCTTTTGATACAGAGCAGAAGGAGTGTCACAAAAACCTGTTTTTCATCCAGCAACTGGAGAGAGAGGGTGAGAATTTCACTTTGAGGCACCTGATGTGGGAGAGGGTGAGCTGGCAGCAAGGTCTCTGGGACAGTGATGGTGGATGCACAGTCCCACTTTACAGGGTGATAGGTTTTCTACAGGCTTAATAAAGAATCATAAAATCACAAAATAGTTTGGGTTGGAATGGACCTTTAAAGGACTTCCAGTGCAACACACCTGCAATGAGTAGGGACACCTTCCACTAGACTAGGTTGCTCAGAGTTCTTCCTACCTCACCTGAATGCTTCCATGGATGGAGCATCCACCACCTCTCTGGGCAACATGTGCCAGAATTCTCATGATAAAAACTTGTTCCTTGTATCTAGTGTAAACTGACTCTCCTTCTGCTTAAAATTATTACCCCTTGTCCTATCACTGCAGATCCCAACCCCATCTTTCCTATAAATGCTCTTTAAACACAGGGAGGCTGCATTAAGGTCATCCTGGAGACTTCTCCAGGCTGCACAGCCCCATCTCTCTCAACCTTTCCTCATAAGAGAGGTGCTCTGTCCCTCCAGTGTCCCTTCCTTGGATCCACTCTAAAAGCTCCATGTTATTCCAGTGCTGAAGACCCTGGAGCTGGAGGCAGTGCTCCAGATGAAGTCAGACAGTAATAAACTCTTCCTTGTCCTGTCCACCTTTGTGTTGCTCTGCAACTCTCAGCCTCCCAAGCTGTATAGGCTCACAATCTTTCTGGCCAAAGGAATGCATCTTGCTTTTGTCTTGTTTTTTTTTTTTCCGAGCTGAAACTTCAGTGTAAAAAATTTTCCTGTTTGTTTATGTTTTCACAGACACTTGCAGTTTTCAGTGAAAACTGACTAACGAAAAATATTTTGTTGTCAAACACATTTTTATCAGACTTGGGAGGTTGCCATGCATACATCTTGTACTGCATACCTTCTGGTTTTCCCCTTTTTTATGCAAATGAGGAGAAAAAGAGAAGAAGATCAAATAATGAATAATTTTATATTTAAAAAAAGGTCTTTATGCGCAACTCAATTATGATTGAAGTTTTTAACTAGTTCTTAGATGAGCTAATTAGCTTCTGCTTGGATTACCTTGAAATTCTGTGTAGGTGCTGGAGTGGCTCAGTTTGTTGATAGGAATTTAATACTGGTTTTGGCTGAACAAACTGAGCAGTCCTTTGGGATTAGTTGTCTGTGAACTCTTTGAAAGGAATTGTCTGGAAATTTGTAGGTAGCAGGTCAAAGCTTTCAGTGGATATTGACAAGTATGAAGGAAGATGGATAACATGGGGAGAGGCAGTGAGATTAAAGTCAGAGGAAAACAAAAAGGAACAACAAAAGCAAGTTTATAACTAGATGTGTATTTTCCACCCAACATGGCAATACAGTTTCCCTTTACAGATACCTTCTCATCCTGCAGATCTTGTCCTTATCCCTGTGTATCTCAGTCTAGCTGGAATTTCCCACTGCATTTTTCCAACACCGCACAGTGACGGGGTTGGTTGAATCCTACTTTCCTGCCGTGTAACACTGTTCCTTGCTTTAATCAGAGTACAACCTTATTGTAGGTATGGAATACGGTTACAAAAAAATCTTTCCTCAAAAGTTAATTTTTCTCTTTCTTCTCTTTCTGGGGCCAGCAGTGTGGAACAGCAAGCTGCCAAGAGGGAAGGGAGTTGGGCGGCTGGGTGTCCCTCCACTCCATGCTCCAGCCCTCCTCCCAAAGGAAAACAGCACTCCAGTTAGTCAACCCTAGCAGTCCTTGTGGTCAACACTTTTACAGTCATCTCCATTCCTGTTTCTAAACTTGCTTTTAATTGTAAAGTGTTAATTCAACTGATACTGCTTCTTGCAGAAGACAACATAAAGATTCTACATAAATATAAAGTTTTGTAACAACTTGTAAAACTGTTTTAGGCCAGGGAGGGAGGGTTCCTTCTCATGTTAATATTTGCCTTTCTCATGTGGCAAACACTTTAACCCAACGGGTTTTTCTAGCAAACCAGTAGGTGCACACTGACCTTTATGGTCTTTAAACAGGAATTGCTGGGCTGGGGAATGACTGGGAAGGTACACACAGACCTCTCACTCCTGGAATACAGTTACAAGGAAATTAAGCCTAAACCCTCTGAAAAATACTGCATGTGTCTTCTCTTTCTGTGATAAATGTGTTACAGACTCAACTACTTGAGTTAATACTTTGGTTGTAGACACACTCTATCTCCTGATTATCATAACTCTCAATAGATCTATTGAATTCACAGACTAAGAGTCATTTTAGTTAATGAAACACATTTGCAAGTGGTAAGTTTTATATATTTGTAAAATGATAAAAAAGTTGGATGTCTAGTGCATAAAAACCGTAAGAGCACATCTTACCACACAGGCAGCAGTAGGAATTGGGTCACTGCAGAATTTGCTTCTCCTCTAAACATGTTTCACATGATTTGTTGGCCAAAGTTATACGGGAGATCAGTGGAGGTCTAGTTGCTTGGTTGAAAGCTTATTGTAAACCTTGAGAGGAGTTAAAAAAATGACTGACTTATATAGAAGGGAATTCCAGGGGAAAGGTTCAGCTGAGCTCATGGTCTTTATATAAGGAAAGATTTACTCAGAGCCTGTAAAGCAATATTTCTGCAAGCAGTATCTCTGGTCCTGTCATGAGAACTCCGTGTAGGCACTTTGATATATAGGTCAGGTCACACAAGTTAGTTCTCGCATTATATGTGGAACTGGATTGTCAGCCTAGGAAACCTTTAAGTATTTAATTTATCTAAAAATAATAGCAAAAAGGGAGCAGGACTGACTTTGCTACACTCTGGCAATCAAAGCACGTTCCCAGGTGCCCCAGGCTTGTATGGCCCAGCTTTGAAGTTCAGGTTCCTTGCTGCTACTGTTACCTAGCTCAGGTAGATTAGTGAAATTTCTTTGCAGCTTCCAATTGTGCTTCCCTGACCTCCATTCCCAGTTTAAGCCTCCTGTGGACGAACAGATGTCATTAAAAAATGCTCTGCAAATCAGCTAGACAGAATAAAATTTTGTTTAAATTTTATGGTTTTAATCTGATCAGTGTTGCAGAAATACTTCAAAAACTCAAAGCCGCATTAAACAAAGAAGTCTGTAAAACTTCTTTCATTCCTTCTCATGGCAGAAAACTGAGCTGTGACTAAAACCATGCTGCAAAACACGGTGTGACATTTTCAGTCCTAGCTTATACATGGATTAAGCTTATATTAAAATTAAGACAAAACCAGTGTGCATTCTGAACAACATTAACAGCTAATATCGGAAATAAAATTAGAGAGTGAAAAGTAAGAATGGGCTGACTCCTTCCACACAAAACTTTGAAGTTAAAGAACTCCAACACAAAGAAAGGAATCTTTATCAGAAACTGCTTGATGCACTCATAAAACTACTAGAAAGACATTTTTTTAACAAGTATCTTTCCAATATTTTTTAAGAAAAGTGCCCTGTCAAAAAGTGTTTAAGTGAGTTTATGTGCTAAAGGTTTTCAAAAGAAACTGCAGCAAATGCATTATGCTAGATCCTGCTTAAGAACAGTGATACATATGAATCTTTGATCGTTCAAATATTGCGGGATCAAAGTATTCACTGTTTTGGATATAAACCTGTGCTAAAATCAACTGATAATACTTCTGACCGCAGAAAAGAACCAGGTACAAATGACTTTGAACTGATGTCACTCCAGGTAGTCTGTGCACTTTTGAGTTAATTAGCATGTCTTTGAACTTAATTTCTTTCCTGTTGCATGGTCTGGAATAAATACCAGTTAATGATAATCTATTTAAAACTCATTTTCATGCTACAGTGTAACAGACACAGAGAGAGAGAGATATGAACAGAAATGTGTGGATATGTGCATCTGCTCTCCTTTCTCTTCTTAATATATACATTAAAAAACATCACATCTAGCACTCTGGTTACCAATTTTTCTTAATTGGCAATCCTTCATACTAAATCAAGCACTCACAGTAGCATGAATTAATTAATATTAATGAAAGCACAAGAAAATTCTGCAATGGGTCATTTCATTATCAGTGCTTATTTAAACATATAAAACAGTTTGAAGTTCTAGAGGGAGGAAGGAAGAATTGCTTTCTTGTCTTTAAAGGGCAATTCTCATGAAAAAATCAGCCCAGACCTATATGGAAAAAAGCTCTTTATAAACCATTTGAAGGTAGGGTACTTGCAAGACTCCTGGACCCAGTGAAAATTTTGGTCATCACTAATCAATGTACAGAAATGCTACACTTCACAGGTTTGTTTTTATAAATCAAAGTAGGAGATTATTAGAAAAAGTAATAGAGAAGCTCTATTGACTCCTCAGCACATTTTCCCCCTTCTTTCTCTAAATAACACTGGCTGCAGGCATCTACCCCTTCACCCCACTTTCCATGTGGTTCAGGACTGCCAGGTCCATACACGCCTCTTGCTGAGTAACACTAGAGACCCTTTCCACTACTGGGCTTGTCTCCTGCAGCACACAGATGCCAAACAAAGTTTTTAGAGCAGTGATCCTCTTCTGATTGTTGCAGTCTTTGCCAGCACTGCTAGCTTCATTTTGGTGTGCCCTTGGAGTGGGCACACAGAGCATGGGCCTTCCTGCCCATGCATGAGAAGCCTTTTACTTGATGACCAGTCCCAACAGCCCTCTTTGTACCTGGCTTGATTAAGGTTATGTAGAAATGTCCTTGCTGGTGTACCTGCTACATGCACAAGGTTTTTAAGGTTTACAGGTCTCTCTGCATCATCTCCGAGTCCTTGTGAATATGTAAGCATAAGAATGCCCATTCAGTCATGGATGCAGGAAACAAAGGATAACAGTCAGAGAGGCTGGCAGTACACAGACTCTATTTCTTAGGAAGTTGTCTCCAGGAATCCTTTCCTCTTACCCAACTACTTTATATTACCCTCCAAAGCAAAAACACGGTGAAAAATGCTTTAAGTGAGAGGAAATTCCTGAAAGAAATACAAAATATCACTCACAAAAAGATGCAGGTCATTATAAACTCAAAGGCAATAATACCTGAAATGATTTCTGCTTTGAAAAATGCACATGAATTACCAATGATATCTTAAATGTCAAGTGGACAGTGACTTGATACAGCAAGAAAGTTCTTTAAGAAAAGAGTAAGAAATGGCCTAGAAACTTAACAGGGTTTCTTTTCAAACATTTTCAATAAAAAAAACTTTATTTTTTTTCATTGAAACATGTAGATTTTGCTAAAGATTAGAGTGATTTTTTTCTTTCAATTGCTCCTAAAATGCACATGGGGCAATGAACTGAATTAGCATGTCAAGTCAGCTGGCATTACATAACTTTTGAATGCTACCTGGATATGGACTTTGCTTTTTGGACTTTGTCTGTAGTATTTCCCATTTAGCAAATTTAATTTCTAATTTCACTCTTCCTCATTAATTCTTCAGAACAGCATTCAATGAATGGAGTAAGACCTAACCTGATGGAGTGAGCAGAAGTATGTAACTTTGAGAAGTGTGTGATTCAGCATACTCTTGGACTGGAAATATATTCACTGATCAGGCACTGATAAGACAAGACTCATTCATGAGCAGCTCAGTGTATGCAATGCCATTGTTGAAGAATATTGCACTCAAAAGAGGCTTTCTGTGCCTCTATTTACTGCATGAACCTTACACTGCTGAGTTCTTCTCTCATATAAAGACTGAATAGTGGAAAAGTTTTTCTACAGAAAAATCAGCGTGAAGGTAGTTTATTCCATTTCATCTTGCTTGTCTATCTGTGGTTCCACAAAGGTATGCAAAGTTAGACCGAAGTGCCTATTTGTCCAGAACAAAAGCTACTTCAACTCTTTCAGCTTTGTCAACAAAGCCAGAGGAGAGCAAGTAAGTTGTCAGGGAAAGAAAGAAAAGTCATGCAATATTTCAGCCTAGAGCTTTGTAAACAAGGTCTTAAATATAGGATTAATGTACCTCATTTATCCACAAACTGTTTGTACTATGCTGACACACTTCTGTAACTCTAAATAAATTACTAGTGCATTTGGCATTTGTAGGTTTCCTTCCTCATACTTTCTCTAACACATCACCTCAAAAGACAGTTTCTTCCAAGATTCCCTGTCCAAACATTTACTGCATTTCATTGCCTGTTAGATGTCATAAATTAAAATGAAAAAAAAGGGAAGATATTTAGATGGAAATTAAGCTAACTGAATTATTTAACAAACTGATGCTGCATGGAAATGCATAATTTATTCTAAATGTGTGGAAATGAGCTTTAAGATTATGGTGCTGTTAAGTCAGACAACTTTTCTTCCTTATATCTTTTAATTTACCAAGCTACTGTCATCCAACTGAGTAACAAAGTGGGAATAACATATGTTCTTTGAAGACACAATAATGTCAAATATAAGCCTCTCCAGGTCCTACTGGCTTGTCTTTTAATTAAACTGGTTAACTAGAAAGCGAGATAGTTGAACTTGAGCTAGCTCCTGAAGGTGTACAGCATAGTAAAAAGTTCAATGAATCAAAAGTGACAGTGTGAGGGTGTGTGCCTGTGATAAAGAGAGATGAAGGCAGACAAAATGCTTAATGCTTTTAAAATGAAAGAATTATTTAGGTTGGAAAAGATCCTTTATCATTGAGTCTAACCATTACAGGAACACTACCAAGTGCAACATTAACCATGTCCCTTAGCACCATATCTATATGTGTTTTTAAATGTCTCCAGGAATGGTGACCCAACCGCTCCCATGTGCAGTCTGTGCCAATACCTGGATAACCTTTCAGTGTAGAAATATTTTTTAATATCCAATCCAAACCTCCCTGTCACATATAGAGACCTTTTAGTCTCATCCTAGGGCTTGCTACTTGAGACAAGACAACAACCTCCACCTGGCTACTACCTCCTTTCATGTCTTTGTAGAGAGTGAAAGGTCCATCGTGGGCCTCTTCTCCATAGTAAACAGTCCCTGTTCCCTCATTCACTTCTCATATGATTTGTTTTTCAAACCCTTCATCAACTGTATTGCCCTTCTTTGGACATGCTTAACAGAAATCTACAACAGGGTCATGAATTAAGCCAAAGACAAGCACCCTATGTCACCTTTAAACCTAGGGAGAAACTGGATGAGCTACAAGTTAGGTACTGTGAAAACTGTGGCATGATAAGCACAGCAGAGTCATGGGATTTTGTTAGTGTCTTAGCTCTTGCATTTGAGTGCTTTTAAACAGTGGGACATGATATTTACATTATGTGTCAATAAAGTACATTCTCTCCGCAGTCCTGAAAACATGAGATGGGGATGTGCTGAATGTCTCTGGGGAGGGGAGAGTAAAACAATGGGTAACAATGTTGTAGCATGGACTACACTAAAAGAAAAATGATGGTTTGTTGAGCAAACAACAATGTGAAGAAATAATGTACCACACAGAGAAATTTCAAATGTTCAATTGTTGGAACCCTGGGTTCAGAGAATTTCAGTCTGTCAGTGCTGAGAGGCAGTGACCCTCAGAAGTACACTGTATTCTATCCAAAACCCTGGGAAAAGCTTCCTAAATTGTGTGATAACACTGAGGGTGTTGCTGTGTAATTAAAACTTATATCACTGGGTGAAATATGTAGAAATGTAGAAAATTAGGTTATGGGGATATAAGTAATAATAGGTTACAATATGGAGGATTTTGGGTGTGGATTTATGTCTTCTTCCTTCTCCTTCTTCACAAATCTAGGATTTCTGCTATTGGGTCAAAAGTCCTGCACTGCAGGACGTGAAAAGTTAGTAATTGGGTTATAAGTAAAAACATATTACTTAGCATGTCATAATTGGTTAGTTTAGACTTTAAAAGCTTTGCAAATTAAAACTCATGGCCATTTTCCACCTTGTCAACCTTGGAGGCACACTGTGCAGCTGTATTACTGATAAGATATAATAAACAACTAAGTCCGAACAACCCCAGGCACCAGCACAGGCTGGGGGTGACCTGCTGGAAAGCAGATCTGTAGAGGAGTTGGTGGTCCTGCTGGACAACAAGCTCTCTGTGAGCCAGCAGTGTCTTTGTGGCCTTGCAGGCCCGTGGTACCCTGGGCTCTGTTCAGAAGAGCATTGCCAGCAGGTCCAGGGAGGTGATCCTGCCCCTCTACTCAGCCCTGGTGAGGCCTCACCTGGAAATGCATCCAGTTCTGGGCTCCTCAGTACAAGAAGGACATGGAGCTCCTGGAGCAGGTCCAGTGGAGAGTGACAAAGATGATTGAGGGACTGGAGCATCTTTCTTATGAGGAAAGGCTGAGTTGGGCCTGTTCAGCCTTGAGAAGAGACAATTGATGTGGGACCTCATCAGTGTCTATGAGTATTGGAAGGGAGGGTGTCAAGGAGATGGACCGGGCTCCTTTTGGTGGTGCTAAGCAATAGGACAAGAGGCAATGGACAGACACTGATGCATAGGAAGTTCCAACTGAATGTGAAGAAAAATCTTCTGTGCAGGTACCCACGCACAGGAATAGGTTTCCCAGAGAGAGTGTGGAGTTCCTCTCACTGGAGATATTCAGAACCATCTGGACTCAATTCAGTGCCATGTGTTCTGGGATTACCCTGTTTGAGCAAGGAGGTCAGACCAGATGACCCACTGTGGTTCCTAACAACCTGACGCATTCTGTGATTTTTGAGAGCATGGTAACTGGGCAAATTAATCTGAGAAGCAATGCCAGTGTATTAGAGTTTATACTATCATGATCTACCAGTCAATGCTTTCATAAATCTGATGGAGATATGAGTCAAAAATGGACAGATAGATGACATGTCAAAAAAGTTTGCATTATGTTAAGTGGATGTCAAACTGAAATTTAGCTAGTAATCACTTACTGTTGCGAGGAAGTATATACAATCATGCAGTTGAGCCCCAGATAAATGAGAAGTGTGAACCTTCTTTCTCTAGTAAGCATTTTCAAAATGTTGTTAATCTTAGACTCCAAAGATTCACAATTTCTTACAATGATCAGACTATTTTTGGACAAAGGAATGACTAAAATATTAGAATAGATTAGATTAGATTAGATTAGATAGTCCAGAAATAAATTAAACCCAACTTCCCACATGCCCATCCTGTATTAGTTTCTTGCTATGCTGATCCTAGACGTGTGGCTACAAGTATGTTTGAGCATCCTGGACCATGGAAAGTTTACCTGTATATACTCTGAAGCCTGGTAATCCTTTTTTACTCCTCTCAACAGTCATGTCAAGATCTGGAGAGGCCAAACCAGCATTGTATAAACACGAAGTTCCTCACACTGTTCCCTGTTATGAAAAACACAAGGTCCCCCCCTGACAGAGTCATCAGACTTACTGTCTGGTTCTCCCTGGAAAGCCAGACTGTTTGGAAATATGTCCATGTGTGTAGTGGTTTGGTTCAAAATATCTATTACTTATTTACCTTCTGTGAGATAAGAATTAGGAGAAAAGCAAAGCAGGCACAAAACTTAAAAGAATATAAAGAAATTTATTAACAGACCTAAAAGAACGGAAAAAAAAAAAGGTCAGACTACAGCTTCAGAACACTTCTCTTCCCCCCACCTTTCTCCCTTCTCCCACTGACAACGTAAAAAAGACAACACTTGAGATTTTTCAGTCAGTTTACCACCTCTATGATAACCTTTTTCAGTTCACTTAGGGAGAGGAGTCTCTCTTGCTCATGCTATGGAGACATCTCCACAAGAAACAGTTCTCTCATGGCTTCAATGTCACAGCCAGACAGCCACCCGGGATGGTTCTCTGCTCACATGTGAGAGTCCCTTCCCCCAGCTGACAGCTGTCTCCACAACTGTTTCCGAGGGTCCAATCTTGAGCTACTGGGGTAACATTTTAAGGTTGAGCTGTTCAGAAACAAAAGGTTCTCTTCAGCTATCTCTGGGAGCATCTTCATCTCCAGGAACAGAGGTCTTCTCCTTCCCTGGGAGCAAAAGGGTCCTCATCACCTTCATTTCTATCTGTTCAAGACTCTCATCAAATTACAGCTACTTCAACATTTGCTCATTTCAGCACAGGTGCTTTTGCTCACAATTGCAATTTGAACGCTCCAGCCCCCATGTTTTCATGAAATTACAGTGGGTACTCTGATGTATCATAGTCCACCACCATAGCTTTACAACAGAATTTCAGCTCCTAGGCTTGAAGCATCTCCTCTTTCTCCTCTCTCGGGGTTTCAGCCCTTCCTTCTTCACTGACTTTGGTGTCTTGATGGTGTTTTCTTCACTTGCCTTCACCTTTCCCTTTCTTCTGATTTGGGAGAGGATTGTTGTCTGCAGGCTTCATCTGTTCTGGAAGAAACTTACAGCACTAAAAGGGTTAATCTCACCTGGGCTCCACAGCTGGAATTCACCTCTTGATGTAGGCCACATGATCTTTGCCAGGCAGTGGCCTCAGATGAATTTCGGCCACCAGGTGAGGGCCAGCCTGCACAGAGCAGGGCCATGGGAGGGCCTGGCCTGGCCCCGCTTGGGCCATCTGCAGGCCACCCCCAGTTACCTGTCCAAAAGCCAGAAGCAAGAGAGCTTTCCCAGGCTCTGTTCATTCTTAAATGTGGATCACAGAGGTGTGTCAAGCTTCTTAAGTGGCTTAAAATTTGCCAGTATTCAAACTAGCCGGTTGATTGGTTCTGTCAAGTCATAGAGGAAGCTGTAAGCACCTCTTTGCAAGAGAATCACTTCTGTGGCTGATGGAGACTTCTTTAACTATGCTAAACCATGAAAATGTGAAAGGTGGACAAAGAGTTGTGGGCATTGCTTGTGGGAGTTGGAAGGGACTGAGAGACACCTGAAAGCAAAAAGGAGAAGATAAGGGTAGGCTTCCCTGTGTCACTTGAACAGTCAGCATCCCAGGCTGCTCTGAAGAGTGTTTTTGATGTGCCCTCTGACACCTGAGCTGACTGACCTTGTATTGAAGGCAGTGGCTTTGTGCCACTCATGGAACTGTATTTACTCTTCCCTCTGCAGCACATGGGGTGGAATGTGGGAATGAGTGAGGGCAGGGCAAAGGGAGACATGTGAGCCAGGAGTGGTGGAAACTGTACAGCCTGGGAGGTGTCCTGAAAACAAATACCACACCTTCCCCCTTGGCTTTTTTCTGCGTCTGTGTGAAAGACTGTGGGACAGAAGTAATGGTCATTCAGAAACGAGACAGCAAGCCACATTGAGCTGGCTGGGAGGTAAGGGGAACAGAATAAGTGTGCAGGACCTACAGAGCTGTGGAACAGCAGCAGATGTCCACTTCATGTGACCCTAGGAGCAAGGAATACTATGCTTCTCACTTGAACTGCAGGAAAGTAGTTGCTAGGTAATTTATCCAGCTTCCTTAAAGTGGGGGTCACACGCAAGACGAATCAGTTCTGGAGTACATCAGGGATCATCCTGTCCATCAGGACAAACAGAGCTTACACACAAGCAGGGAGGCATGTCCCCTAGGCACTGTCCCTGGGGAGTCAGTCTTCCTGGCCATTGTGATGCTCCTGATGAGGCTGTACAGCTCTCTACATCCCATGGAGTGTCTGAAGAGATGTCCAATACCATGTCCTTGCACAAGTGTGCATGTTTCTGCAGTGAGATGTGTTGGTGGACACCAGTGTCAGCAGACACAACTCTGCTCTCCTTCTGGGACATCCACACTGAATGGAGGAAAGTGAGGGGGTCATGAAAAGCCCAGGAAACCTCCTGGTCTGAGCTACTTCCCCATGTCTTTCACTGTAAAGACATTGATGGTGGTAAGGAAAACCTGTCTTGAGAATGCTTAGGCAGGAATGCTCTTACAAGACAGTATAGATACTGTGAGTACTTACACTTTACAGATAGTCTTTAGGCAACAAAGTGAGACGGAAACTCTTACCCCCACTTTAGTATTTATGCAGTCACAATTTACAGCTCGTCCCCTTGTACACGCTCACAAGTCCAAAGCATTAAATTATTCAAAAGCATAACAAGTACTACAAAAAAAATAAAAAAAGAAGAAAACCTGCTAATGATCACGTTTTTCCTTCTACAGCCTTCTACAAGTGCTCTTAGTACTGATAACACCTTTTCTTCCTGAACTGTCACTTCATCAATTTCCCTTCTCTTCTTTTTTTACCAGGCTTTATCACATCTCCCATGTGTTGCAGCTAAAATCCAAATATTTCTAGTGCCTCATGTGCTTTTTCCAACTTCAGCAAGTGAAACAAGAAAGTATTTTAAGAAAGAGATGAATCTTTTCTTCAATTTTGTAGATTTTGACATTTTTACTACTTGTTTCTTAATATAGGGATAAATGAAACATAATCAAGGGTAACAGCCAAACCTATGAAAATTACCCAAATCTTTTTGCTCACTCATGACCCTCACAGTTAAGTTGCTACACAATATTACCTTCACCTCTCCACATAAAAGACAAGACTTGGCAAAGTGCAGAAAACAACCCAAGGAAAACTTGTGGGATTGTTGATATGCTGTAAAATAAGAATATAGAGAATGTTAGCGGGTCTTAGACTGTTGGTTCCTTGAAGCCAGTACCATGTATTTCTGTTTTGTGGAAGAATGAGTTTTAAGGAGTTCTGAGAAGCTATTTAAATCAAAATATATTGGGTGAAATTGTGGAGCCACTAATGCTTTGATCTTGACAAATATAATCCAATTATCTTCAATGGTATTTTAGATTAAGCACTTTCAGACTTGGCCTCAATAACAATAGCAATGAGAAATATTAAGATGAGATAAATAATCTTACTTTTGCATATCCCTAGTCCCATCAGTGATCAGATTACTTGTGTCTATCTGCTCTCTGTTTCAAGAGACTGATATTCTGGCTCATTATATAGAAACGTTTTAATTCTATTCACTTCATTAAATAATACTGCTCAAAAAAAAGGTAAAATCAGCACAGTATAAAATGAGAACTCCAATTTTAATTAAGGAGCAATCCTCGAAAAGCAGGAAAGCCAGTAGCCTATGCTATTTGAGTTTCAGTTGTGTTTCTAAGAGGAAATCTGAAGCCTCTAGCTTATTGTGGGAGTTAAAATTCTGGTTTTTCTATTTTATTAGTGCTTTCTGAACATAGTATCTATGGTCCAAATTTTGACACTTCCCTTTTCACAAAGATAGTGTTAGAAATGGGGAAAGCTGAGAACAAAGTTCATGTGTATGATATTCATGACAGCCCTAGGGGCAGAGTCTCCAGACAAGTTTTGTTCACAACTTTCCCATTTCTCTTGGTTGTCACATGTGGAACTAGGTGGAACACCTCAACTAAGTTTTTTTTGCAGAGGTGCATAGATTTTGCTCACTTTTAGAGGAAGTATCCTTTTCCAAGGTCCAGGGGCTTGCTTTCTACTGTTCTCCATCTACAGAATAATACCTCTTTTAACCTGGAAGAGGCATGGCTACCTCCTAGGAAAGTGATATAATCCCCAAATGCAGATAAGGTGAGACAAGGAGAATGGGCATGTGAGAAAGAGGTAATTAATTTTCTTACAAATTAGAATATAAGTTGTTGGATACATGGACTGTTTTTTGCCTAATATTACAATGACTGCTGGAGACTAGGACAACATTTTGAAAACATCTCTTGACCACCAATATGAATACAAATGAGCAGGAATTATATGGCAACTATGATTGAATTAAAAGATCTCTTGCCTTCCTTCTGCCTTTAAACACAGATCACAGATCACAGATCCTCCTCATTTTCAGGACTCTTTTGTTCAAGTAAGAAGTGAATTCTGGCAGCCTGCCTTCAGGATCTTGCTGTAGACTGCTAGTTTCAGTGTCTCCTTCTGAGAAGTACAAACCAGGAACTGCCCACTAAACCTTGGTGAGAACAGCAGAGGAAGTGAATTTGAGAGGTACTGCCACAGGGGTCTAGCACTTCTGTTGAGGAGACAGAACATCTGACAGCTACAGAGTCAGTCAAAATCATGTTCATTTGGAATCTACTATCCAGTGAAGGCAAAATTGAATAGTTCACATGTTTTCTACCTGCATTCGTTGCAACAAAATATAGAGCGTGAAATGGTTCTTGAGGTGACGTTATGATGTGTATCCCATATCGCTGCCTATGCCCAGAAATTAATTTTTGTGCCTTTCTATGCCTCTAAACTGAGCCTGAGAGGGGGAAGGAAAAAAACTGAGCAAAACTTTCTCAAAGCAGTTTGCAGCTCGTTCAAGGTCATATAAAGATAGCAGGTTTTTTTCCCCCCAGCTGCGGCAGGGGAGTGAGGAAGCACCCGGCTTGCTGCTTCCCAGTTAGTTTTTGGCCAGTTGTTGTCAGTTTCTCGTTCTCCGGAGAGAGACTGAGAGTTGGACTTTGCTTTTCCTTCTCTGGAATTCCGGATTTTCTCCCTTTTCTACTGGACTGTTTTCAACCTCAGAGCACATTGGGAGGACTTTCCACCGGGCACAGAGGGCCTGGCCCTGGGCCAAGCCCCAGCTCTGAGGAGACCAAAGGGAGGACTCTTAACACTTTCCCAGGTTTTTCCTCCACAGTGAAAGATTTTACCATTTCACATTATTTTCCTTTTCCGGGTGTTTGTTAAATAAATAGTTTTATCTTCTTCACTTTCCTTCGAGGAAAATTTTCTTTTTTTCCCGAACCTGGTGGGGGAGGGGTGGTTGTGCCTTCTCTCAGAGGATATATTTCTAAATTTGGCCAGACCGGTACATTATCACAACCCACAACTGATGAGAGGAGCCAAGTGCATTTCTTTTTTCTCTCATCATTTTAAGGGAATACACTGCAGATACGCCCTTCCTCTGTGCATAACCTAGAGTTAGTCCTCCTAGATGCCTTTTACCACACCATCCTGTTCATAATATCCTCTTACCATCTGGTATCTTCCCCTTCTGCAGGACTACAAAACGTCACTTGCTGAATTGCAGGCTGTCCCTAAAAGGGATAAGGCTCTTCTAAATCTGAAGAAGGAGCAACAGCCTATTTATCTGAATTACTGGAAATGCTCTTTGAAAACAAGTGTGCCAGTTCTTCTAGCTTCTGTAAGATTCCGTATCATAATCAATGGTATAAAACCACTGATTCTCCCCCACATATACTAGGTAAACAAATCCTGATTTTTCAGGTACTTTTGGTGGAACTGAAATTGATGCTAAACATAGAGTATGGGCTGGATAAATCTGGATGGAAAGAGTTTTCTTCACTAAAAATTGTTTGAAAATAATCTTAATGAAAAATAAATTCTTTAAAGACAACCTACAAACACTGTAACCATGTGAAAGTAGTACAACTATATAACATCATTTTCTCCCTGTGTTAGAGTGGAAATCAAGTCTTGATATTGACTGATATTCACATAAGTCGCATTTTTACAGGAATTTTAAATAGTGACTCAAAATTTTCACCTCACCGTCTCCATTCATATACTAATTTCCATTTTCTGGTGTAATTTTTCATGTCATTATCACTCTATGTGTTTTCCTTTTATACACTGCATTCACTTAATTTCTTCCTTTCATTTTGCTTCCTTTGATACCCTAACAGCTGGGTTTAAGAAAGTGTTGCTTTTATTTACTGCCACTACAGGCAAGAAAATTAGCACCTTGATGGGAGGTGTACTACATGGAGCATATAGGCATTACAGAGCTCTTAAACACATTTCACTTCACTGTGATTAAAAAAAATTTAAACCAGGCATCAGCCACTTTACTTCCTTTTCTCCCTACACTGCCTTTGCAGAATGACAGCCATAGAAATGTGCATTAAGTAGCTCAAGCCTAACCCTTGATATTGTCAGAGGACAGCAGCAATAATGAACCCTCTTTTCCATATATAATTTGAGACCAGAGGAATAATGTACCAGTCAAACCAATGTCTTTTTAGTCAATTCCCCACTGCAGCAACAATGGTTACCTCTGAAATATCCCAGGATTAACTGCAGTTAGAGCTTAAAGGATGGATCATGAGCAATGTTGGAGGCTGAAGGGGCAAGAAAGAAGACTCTCTGTTCCCACCTTCAGGTAACAGCAATCTGTGAGAGGCTGAAATGGTAATGTCTAATGACAAACAATCTGCCATGTGTGAAAGCAGTGGGTGCTTTTCTGAGGCCAGGTTTGCACCCCTCAGCCAAAGGGGAGGAGGAGAGGGTTTGGGTGTGTGATGGTGAAGCCTCTGATCTGCATCAGAACAGAGAAGAACAGTTCAGGTGCAGAGGGACTGCACACCCACCACTGGAAAATGACCATGACAAACCGACCTTTCTTTACCAACAAGCTGGGTTTTGAGTGACATAAGGCAAGAGACTGATAAGAAGCAGATCCCACTAGGTGGGACAGTGCTTTTTATCACACCAATGTCCTCCAGGAACAATCGGCTCAGGTGTGAAAACTGTCCTCCGGGGAAGGACATGCACGTGTGAACCTACATGTATCCAGACCTTCTGATGGGTCATAACTGGCTCAACTACGCTGATGTGAGAGGCAGCTGTCATGTCTTAGAAGGTGCTATAGACCACCAAAGACCCCCAAAGTGCCCCCAGACTCACTTCTGGAGCCTCCCACCAGAGGGCTGCGCATGATCCACAGTGTTCCATCAGATGGTGTAAAACTTCCATGCCCCCAGAGGAGGTGCCTGAGTATTCCTGTAATCCTGAACATATATTGACCCATTGAACTCTGTGTTTCCTGGGCTTCCCCTGCCCCTGATGGATTCAGACTGTGATTATCACTTCAACCAGCAGACATTGAAATTGAAACTATCAAGTCTTATCAGTGGATCTATGGATGGTGACATCTTTTTGCTCTTATTTCTTTTTCTTTCTTTCTTTTCCTTTCTTTCTTTTCCTTATATGTTTTTATATTGCTATATTTCTACTGATAACAACCCAAACAGCTACATACCTCCTTTCCACTGCAACCAGAGTGTTCTAGAAGAAATCCTACATGTGCATTCACACTGAGTGTCTGGTGTTTATATGCCTATGTCAACACTAGTCATTCAGTGTTTTTTCACTCTAATCCACCCCAAGGGATCTATAATCCTCACCTGCAGGGTCAGGTTGTAACACAATCTGTACAGAGAAGCACCTAGGAGCTGTTAGGGTGGGATTAACTCACTGCAAGACTCGGGAAGAAGACACCAGAAGACATGACGGACAGACTTTCCAGATGCTGCACAGGAAAGGAAAGTAGCTCTTCGCTGAAGAAATGTAGTCACCCACTACTTCCAGGGGACAAACCCACTCCCCATTGTAGATATTAGCTTCATAAACTTGACTCCCCCATTTGTAATAAGATGGACTTTTAGGAACTTTTCAGAGGTACTCCACAAAGACACAATGAGAATTTCCCTTTCCAGTCAGAATCCCATAACTTTGAAAATACACAGTCCATTCTTCCAGAAATGCAGAGAAACATATTCAGTTATGAAATGCTGTTGACTGTTAATTGATGTTGAACTCACACTACCTAATTTTAGGCACCTAAGTAGGTGTTTGTGTTTCGAGACTTGTCTCTCTGAATCCTGATGTGGTCAAAGCAAAAATGCTCCCACAGAAAAATGATCCAGGGCAGAAATGTTCTCCAGATACTCTGAGTTTCCTTGAATAAACCTCTCTCCACAGACTACAGGAAGAGCTTAAGGAAACTGGTCTCCTAATGCAGGCACTGAGGATACACCCCGGAAAATTAATATGTTTAATATGCATATGCCATGGATGAATGAGGCAGAAAATGGCATGCCTGGTAGCTGAAATAAAATAAATAGGTGAATATTAGGGAAACGCAGCAAATTTTGTTACTTTAGGAGGGACTCGTATCAGAGATCAAAATAACTCAAATCTAGCACTCCATGTGGTCCCTCATCATTTCCAAAGGAAGCATAAAATGCTGGAGGACTCAGAGTCAAGGATATTCCATAATCAGGACCTGGCACTGGTTATTATATCTATCCTTGATTTGCACCTGTATTCTGGATCCAGGGCTGCTGTTGGCACCCCTTTTAACAAATGCTTGCAATTGTGCTTTGGACATTTGAGGTGCCTCAAGTGCCAAGAAAACTCATGTTTTTCTTTTCACAAATAAAAATAAACTGTATAATTGGTCCTACTGTCCTTGTATTTGTGCTCTAAACTGTACTGTATATGAACAGGTATATCAGTGAGTCCTTTTGCAAGAGATTACTGCAAGCCAAACCTTTTGAAGATAATGCCCCACTTTCGTAAAGTGTTTACTAACTCACCCTAAATAGCTCCAGAAATGTCACATGAGAAACCTGCTTAAAATTAAGCACATCTTAAAAATTACTCAGTTTAACTGGGGTCTTCTGCTATCTTCTGCTATACAACTGCAATTTGACATGATTTCTTGCACTTTGTTACTCACATGTGTGGCCTTTTTACTGTCTTGAGATGAGCTGTTTTGTTTTATGTGGAGAGCTTTATAAATACAAGGAAGAATTTGAGCCTGCAGTGAACAGGATGAAGTATTTAAAAACAGTGTAAAAAATGCTGCATAGCAAACTAGCATCTAGGTATAAACCTAAAAAGAGACTTCCTATGTTACCTAAACACTGCCATGAGAAGGCATTTAGGAGCTGGCAATTACTTGGCACTGTAGGTTGCTAAAACTGTTAAAAAAATTGAAATATCAGCAGAACATTTCTTCTCCATTTCCTACCCACAGTGTCATCTGAATCACTATTCCCATGTGCCTTTCTCACCACTTAACTTTCACAGAATCACAAAATCAGCCAGTCCAACTTCCCAGCTAAAGCAGGGTCATCCTAGAACACAGGATTGTGTCCAGATTAATATCTCCAGTGAGGGTGAGTCCACAATCTCTCTCTGGGCAACCTATTCCTGTGTGTGGTTATGTGCACAGTAAAGAAATTTTTCCACATGTTCAAGTGGAACTTCCTGTGCATCAGTGTCTGTCCATTGTCTCTTGTCCTATTGCTTAGCACCACCAAAAGGAGCCCGGTCCATCTTCTTGACACCCTCCCTTCCAATACTCATAGACATTGATGAGGTCCCACATCAGTTGTCTCTTCTCAAGGCTGAACAGGCCCAACTCAGCCTTTCCTCATAAGAAAGATGCTCCAGTCCCATGACCAACTTAGTATCTCTCTGCTGGACCTGCTCCAGGAGCTCCATGTCTCTCTTCTATTGTGGAGTTCAGAACTGGACACAGCATTCCAGGTGAGGCCTCACCAGGGCTGAGTAGAGGGGCAGGATCACCTCCCTCAACCTGCTGGCCATGCTTTTCCTAAGGCACCCCAGGATGTCACTGGCCTTGGTCACCAAGGCACTGCTGGCTCATGGAGAGCTTGTTGTCCAGCAGCACCCCCAGCTCTTTCTCTGCAGATCTTCTTTCCAGCAGGTCACCCCCAGCCTGTGCTGGTGCCTGGGGTTGTTCCTCCCCAGGTGCAGGACCCTGCATTTGCCTTTGCTGAATTTCACAAGGGCCCTCTGTGCCCATGTCTCAAGGCTGTCAAGGTCCTTCTAAAGGCACAGCCCCCTGGGGTATTGGCCACTCCTCCCAGCTTTGTGTTGTCAGTGACACTGCTGAGGAGGCCTCTGCCCCTTCATCCAAGTCACGGATGGATGAGTTAAACAAGACTGGGCCCAGTACTGAACCTTGGGAGACACCACTAGGAACAGGCCTCCAACTGGACCCTGTGCCTCTGATTATGACCTCTGGAACCTGCTCATCAGTGAGTTCTCAATCAATGAATCTCACTGTTCCCTCTGTTCACTCCTCTAACATCTCTGTTCACTCCTCCAACCCACACTTCTTGAAATTGCCTATGAGGACTGCATGAGATACAGACAAAAGCCTTGCTGAAGTCAAGATAGACAACATCCACTGCTCTCCCTTCATCTGTCCAGTTGGTTGTTTCATTGTAGAAGGTAATAATATTCATCAATTGTATAAATATCTTGTTTTCCCTGTGGGTAAAGATGGTCTCTAGAATGAGGTACACCATTACCTTTCCAGGGATTGAGCTGAGGCTGAATAGCCGGTAGTTCCATGGATTCTCGCTCTTGCCCTTGTTGAAGACTGGAATGACATTTGAATTTTTCCAGTCCTCAGGCTGCTCTCTTGACCTCTCAGAAATGATAATGAAATCATGATGTCCACCAGCTCTCTCAGCATTCATGGATGCATCCTGTCAGGGTGCATGGACTTGTGAACGTCAAGTTTGTTTAGGTGTTCTCTGACCCAGTCCTCCCTGACCAAGGGAAAGTTTCCCTTCCAAAATTCTTTTACCCTGGTCTCCTGGGTCAGAGGGCTGGTCTTAGTGAAGAACAATGCAAAAGCAGTGTTCAGTAACTCTGCCTTCTCTGTGTCCTCTGTTACCAGGATCTCCCTTCCATTTAATAATGGGCCCATATTATCCTTTGTTTTAGTTTTGTTATTTTTGTATTTGAAAAAGCCCTTTCTGTTATCCTTGACTTTCTTGTCCAGGTTTAATTCTATATGGGCCTTTGCCTTTCCAGTCTCATTTCTACTTATCCTGATGGCCTGCCTATATTCACTCCAAGTGGCCTGACCTCACTTCCATCTCCTGTGAATTTTTTGCTTATACTTGAGCAGTGACAGGAATTTATTCATCCACAAAGCTTTCTTTTTCCCTTGGCCTGATTTTTTTCTCATCATAATGCATTATTGTTGAACCTGGAGGAAGTAGGCCTTGAACATCAACCAACTCAGCTGGACTGCTCTTCACTACAGGGTCTGCTTACAGGGATTCTTCCAAGAAGATCCCTTAACAAGCAAAAGCTAGCTCTCCTGAAGTCCATGGCTGTAATCTTACTCCTTGTCCTGCTTCTTCTTTGTTCAACACTGGACTCTGTAATCTCATGGTCACTACAGCCAAGGCTGTCCCCAGCCTTCACATATCCAACAAGGCCTTCCCTGTTGATCTGTATGAGGTCAAGCAACATAATTCCTTGTGGGATCTTCCACAGCCTGTGACAGGAAGGTATTGTCAGTGCTTCCCAGGAACCTCCTGGATGGTTTGTGCTTCACTGTGTACATCCTGCGGCAGAAGTCAGGGTATTTAAAGTCCCACACACGGACCAGGGCCCATGATTTTGAGACTGCTTTTGGTTGCCTGTAGAAGGCCTCATCCACTTCTTCCCCTTCACCAGTCTGTAGCACACACTCACAACAATGTCACCCTTACAAGTCTGCTCTTTTATCCTAACTCATAAGATTTTGACTCACCAAGGCAGAGGTTGATACATTCCATGTTTCCTCACACAGAGGGCACCACCACCGCTCCTACCTGGTCTGTCTCACCTAAACAGTACGTAGCTCTCCATGACAACATCCCAGTCCTGTGAGCTATCCCACCATGTCTCTGTAATTTCAGTGAGACCAAAGCCCCATGACTGCACACAGATGTCTAGTTTCTACTGTTTGTTCCCCATTCTGTGTGCATTGGTGTACAGGCACTTTATAGAGGTGACAATATCCCAGTGGGGGTGCAAAGGGACACCCCATATTCCTCTCTAGTGGTTGTGGGCTTGTGCTTGTCAAGGTATGCCCTCTTAAGCCTTCTTTTGCTACTCTGGGGGTTTATCCAATGTTTCCCTGCTGGTTTCCATTATCTCAGGAGTCCTTGGTACATCTCTGCAAGACAGCAGGTGTGCTCCAGTTTGGCTGGTACATCTCATAGGGCCCTTACAAGTACCCTGTCCCTCTATTTTTTCTATTCTATCCCCCAGTTTGTCAGGGACAAGCCTGATGTTGTTCATGTTCCCCATCATGCCTAGTTGAACTTTCTAAAACGAAGTAAGAAAAACACTTGCAGTCCCTGATCTTTTGACCAAAGACAAAAAGGACCTCTCCTTTTCAAAGATTTAGTATATTTTCATGACATAGGAGGATTCTGTCAGCAATTTAAAATCATTTTAATTTATTTACAAGGGCACATACTGTACTTCATTAACAGGGTTGCTGAGAAATAATGAAACATTTCAGAGAAAACTGCAGGATATTTAGTGTAATTTCTTCCTGAAAATATGCAAAACCCTTTGAGGAAAATGTAAGCAGATGGTGTGTGAACAACTCATTGTTTTTTTATGTAGTGACAAACAAACGTTTTAAATTAAGATTCATAACTTTAGGAAATTTCATTCTGAATTATGCACCCAAACAAAAGACCCTCAAAATAGAGTTTATCTTTAGATCTCCAGTGTTTTCCTTCAACCTTTCCCATTTCTAAGGCCATCCTGTTGGGAAATGATTTGAAGGAAGAGCTCTTGGGACAAATGCTCAGGTGTACTATTACTCAGGATGACATTTGAGCAAACAGAGTTATGACAATTAACAGGGCAGCAAATATGTCCTTTTAACCTATAGGGGGAAAGAGATGAGGGCAATAGTGCTCCCACTACTGACTAGCCCTAAGCCTTTCTAGCTGTATACAATGTCTGTATTATTTGCAGTTTTGTATGATCCTCTAAATTGTCACTACCTCATGTCTCAATTTACCTGATTGTAAAATAAATTCTTCAAAAATACATCTTAAGTTGTTTGAATCAAAGGCCATAATGTTTGTAATAACACACACCAATTAACGTCAATGACTGTAGTATCATCCTGAAAAGATATCACAGTAGTTTATCTCTGACTGGAGTGTGATCTGTCTAGTGAAGGGGAACAGCATCTTACTGAATTTGAACATCATGACATGACAGTTTTGTATTTGCGTATTGCCACACATTGCTGTCACTGCCAGTTTGGCAATCAGAGCACAAATAAAAGAGGATCCCTTCTTAGAATGACAAAATCCCCCAAATCCAAAAAGAATTTATATTTTAAAATGCTTTGCATAGTGAATATTTCCATTCCTTTAGCAAAATTGCTTTTTTTTTATTCACACCTGCAAAATGATACTGAAATCTAAAATAAACTAACAAACTTGTGGTGCTATATTTTACTTTGATTGACCATGACGCAAATTTGCTACAATCCTGTTGACTTTAATAACAATTATGTAATGAATTAATTTATATTTACACCAGTGTAACTGGGAACACAGCTTAGTTCTTGACACAACAAAGGATTCACTAGTCCAGAGTACCTTAGTACAGCTGTTCAGTGGGAATATCCCACCCGCCCTGTGGAAAGAGCATGGTCAGTGAGCTGAGGTCTGGTGAAGGAAAAAAGTAAGAGGAAAGCCTGTACAGCACTGATGGCCCTGAAGTGGTATTTTGCATATGGATTTTGCCTCATGCTTTCTTCAGAAATGTGTTCCATTTCTCTACATATGTCTTGAAAGACTAATGGTTTCTTTTTCTTACTCTGTTTATATCTGATAATAGATTTTGGGACCCAGTCTTCATCAGTAGTGATTTAGAAGACAAAAATATGCAGTGTAACAGGACAGCCTAAGGAAAAAGGATACAATCAGTTTGCAGGATGGAAAACTTAGGGACTGTCACAGCGTCTAGCATAACAAAGACTTGAACTCACCTAATATACTCAGTGTCACATGATTATTAATATTAAGTCATCAGAGGAGAAGATTAAAGGATAATACAGAAAGAGGGGATTTCTAAGCAGAGGTGAAAAAAAGCAAATCAGATATTGAAGTGCAAGTACAGCAGAACTTCAGCTTCTCTGGTTAGGACCCTGCTGTGAGCCGTTATCTTGCTATGAATATTCATCCCAACTGAGTTATGAAGACTGATGAATGATGTACAGTATGCTAGGGCATACATTTCCTTGAAGGAAAGAGGACCATAAACTTCAGGAGCTTAAAAACCCCAAACCAACAGGTAGACTCTGAAATCAACATGCAACTCATTCATTAAATAAATGAATTCACAAGTCACAGTCATCTCTACAGATCATCATCACCTAGCCCCTGCTCTGAGGAGGATCCAGGTTGCCCAAACTGATATTCAGTTGGGTTTTGAATATCTCCAAGGATGGGGAATATACAACCTCTCTGGGCAACAAGGTTCAGTGCTCAATCAATCTCACAATAAGAAAAGTGTTTTCTTCTGTTTAAATGGAATTTCCTGCAATTCAGTTTGGGTTTCTTGGCCTTAAATATGAGCTAAGTAAATAACTAAGCAGTAATTGAATGAGGCATAAGAGTCATGCAGATTTTGGGAAATTGAGTGGCATGCATATGAATAGACTAATATATGTGGATATTGAAAAGCAGGAGCCCAGTATGCAGGCTAACGGTAATTGGTTTTCTTAATTTACTCTTTCTTGTACATTTCCAACTCTCTTAACTCCCATATGAGTTGGTGAGCTATTATGTAGAGGCTGCCTATTAGATACAAAGCTTTACAAGCTCACTGTTGATAATGTCAATGCTATGAAGAAAATTCAGGCCAGTTCCAATATGTGGTACAAAGCTATCTAAAATTATAAGTGTGGGCGTTTCAAGAGTGGGTCTTGCCTCATTTGAAATTGAAATATGTTTGCAGTGCTTGAATGTGGGAAGATTAATTAGCACCTCTGTTTCAAAATAAGAAGTAGAAACCTACCACAAAGAATGGGGAAAGTGACACTTTTGACAGCTAGGAAGAGAGGGTTTTTTACCTGGCAAATAGTGCAGAAAAAAAATCAAATGCATCCGTCTTTCTAATCTAAAGGGAAGGAAAATGACACCTGATACTGACTGAGTTATTCAAAATAATTCCATTGTCACATTTTTCATAGTTGCCAAATAATAGCAAACTAAGATATTGAGTTAATTCTCAGGAAGTTACTGATTTAATGATACTTGAAGGCATCTCCTTTCCAAAATTCCAGCTCTCAATTCCTCTAAGAAAGTGAAAGGAAGTTAGAAGGCAAACAAACAAACAAGTAGCCATGCATACTATGGCACATTTCACTCTGGTGTATCTCAGTGAAAGACTGGGATACATTAAGCAGTCGTAGGTGTCATTTGAAAGTAACTTTCTGCTGCAGTTTAGGAAATAGAAGCTGCCTATTTCCCTATTTCATCTTTTTCCTATGATCCCCTACTGGCTGGGAACAGTTCCCTTTGATATCTCATATAGGGTCACTCACACATGTTTCTCTTATTCTTTATAAAAGCAATCTCAAGACACTGATAGTTCGTACACCCTTCATTTACTATCAAAGGGTCTTAATATAGTGTACTCAAATGACACTGAAAAGGGCTGTCTCTTAGTAGGATGAATTTGTGAATGCAATTTGCAGATAGCAAGGTAGGTACCTGTAACATGGCGTAGAGAAACAAGATGAAAGAGAAATTTTCAAATACTTGAAACCTCTGTTATCCAGCAGGTGATTCTCTTTCTGCTTCAGGTAGTTCAGCAGCACTACAACATTGTGTTTAGATAACAGAGTAGCAGTATGAAACATTCTAAACTGTAATTTATCACGGAAAGTGAACACTTCGTGTAAAAAGACTAAACAAGGCAACAACAACAAAAAAAAAATAAACTAAAACAACTACCCAGAAAAAAACTCCACAAGCCCCAACAAAACAAATAAAAAGCCCCATCTTCCCCCTGTTAAAAAAACCCCCACAAAACAATAAACCAAACAAAAACAACAAAAACCCCCCACCACACAACAAAATGCAAACACCAAAACTCAACTTGGAGAAGTGATTGTGGAAGATATGAGATTCTTGTCACAAGAATTTACTCACAGGAGCGTCTACATAAACACACTTCCCTGTTTCATTTTCTCTCCTGGCTGGATACCTACCTTCTCCTTTCTATCAGCGTTCAGAAAAAGAGCCCCTAAGTGCCAATTTTGCATGCACACCTGAACAGTAAGAAAGTCTGCCTTTGAAAATGAGCTAGCTTTCCCCTTGTCATGGGTTAGCATAGCTATGGAAGTGATTCTTTTGCAAAGAGGTGCTTACAGCTTCCTCTATGAGCTGACAGAACCTATCAACTGGCCAGTTTGAATATTGGCAACTTTTTAAGCCGCTTAAAGAGCTTGACACGCCTCTGTGATCCACATTTAAGAAAGAACAGACCCCGGGAAGGCTCTCTTGCTTCTGGCCTTGAGACAGGTAACTAGGCGGGCCCGTGCAGCCCAGTGGGGCCAGGCTGGGCCCTGCTTGGCCTGGGCTGGGCCGGGCCACAGTCATCCTGGAGCTGTGTGGCCCTGTTCCATCCGCGGCCCCCGCCCACAGCCCTGCTCTGTGCAGGCAGCCCCTGGTGCGGCTGGGGCTCGTCTGAAACCACTGCCCCGATGTCTGGCAAAGATCATGTGACCAACAGCGATAAGTGAACTCCAGCTGCAAGGCCAGGTGAGATTATCCCTTTTAGTGCTGTAAGTTTCCTCCAGAACAGATGAAGACTGCAGACATCAATTCTCTCCCAAGCCAACGCCATAAAGACACCAAAGTCAGTGAAGAAGGAAGAGCTGAAACCCTGAGGGAGAAGAAAGAGGAGATGCTTCAAGCTTAGAAGCTGAAATTCTGTTGTAAAGCTATGGTGGTGATGGACTATGATATATCAGATTACCCGTTGTAATTTCATGAAAGCATGGGGGGTTGGAGCATTCAAACTATAATTGTGAGCAGAAGTACTTGTGCTGAAATAAGCAAATGACAGTAGCTGTAATTTGATGAGGCCCCTTTGCTCCTGGGGGAGGAGGAGAGCCTCTATTCCTAGAGATGAAGATGATGAGGACCCTTTTGCTCCCAGGGAAGGGGGAGGTCCTCTATTCCTAGAGATAAAGATGCTCCCAGAGATAGCTGAAGAGAACCTTTGCTTCTGAACAGCTCAACCTTAAAATGGTACCCCAGTAGCTCAAGATTGAACCCTCGAAAGCAGTTGTGGGGAAAGCTCTAAGTCGAGGGAAGGGACTCTCACATGTGAGCAGAGAACCATCCTGGGCGGCTGTCTGGCTGTGACATTGAAGCCATGAGAGAACTGTTTCTTGTGGAGATGTCTCCATAGCATGAGCAAGAGAGACTCCTCTCCCTAAGTGAACTGAAAAAGGTTATCATAGAGGTGGTAAACTGACTGAAAAATCTCAAGGGTTGTTTTTTTACATTGTCAGTAGGAGAAGGGAGAAAGGTGGGGGGAGGAGAAGCGTTCTGAAGGTTTGGTCTGATTTTCTTTTTCCTTTCTTTTAGGTCTGTTAATAAATTTCTTTATATTCTTTTAAGTTTTGTGCCTGCTTTGCTTTCTCCTAATTCTTATCTCACAGAAGGTAAATAAGTAAGTAATAGATATTTTGAACCAAACCACTACACCCCTACAAACAAATTCCTTTTTTAAAGGAAGTTCACATAATTCTTAACGATATTTGCGACATAATGAGTTACTCTGAATCTTGCTTAGCATATGAGCAATCTGGAGTCTCAAATAATTTCACAGGAAACATTTTATATTTTGTTTTTGTCTCTCAATAAGAAAATGCATATTGTGTATGTATTGTGCACAGAGCCTCGCTGAATCCATTGTTATGGGTATTTTCAGCTAACATAAGCCCTACAGGGGCAATTTAGTTCAGTCAAAGTCAAGCTGCCTTCTGTCAGTGCTCACATCTTCAACAACAACTCCTGAAATTGAGCATGTTTTGTGTTCTTGATAGTGTTGATGTTGAAAAAAAGCAAGTAAAGTCAAATTGATTCTCCTAAATTCATAATAATCTGCAGAGCACAAGGTAATAAAAACATTATTTTGACTATCAGACTGAGCAGACATGATGGCAGTTGTCAGGGTAAAGCATGTTTCAAGCACATGCAAAAACTTGCCACAGCAGTAAGCTGCAATATTTTGTACCAGGCCTACTTCCTTTGCAGGAGTGTCTTTCTACAAGAATGCTTTGGGAAGAGGAAGAGTAGAAGAATGAGAAAACTAAAAGGCCTGAATTGATTAGAAAGAAGAAGTATTCAAATGGTGGCTTAGAAAGATAAATAGTGAAAAGAGCCCCTAAGATTGAGTTCTCATTTTGAAAGTTATTCATTGGTCATGAAAGGCAGTTCTGTAAAAGTTGTATGCATTGAAAGTTAGCTATCCACGGGACAGAATTTATGTGCACCTAGGCAACATTTATCTGAAAACAGGTGTCTAGGAAAGCCTGTGGCACAGTCAGCTCAAGTTCCTAAATTCCCTGTGAGCTCACAAAAATACATTTTCTAATGACCATGTAAAGAATTATATTTCACAGGTTTAGGGGCTAAAATGTCCTCTCAAAAGAAACTATCATGCCTTTATGTCCCTAGTTTGTAGGAACTTAAAGACCTGTATGGATTAAAATGAGGCTTGGGCTGAGGAAGGCAATATTTGTCAGAGCAGGGTGAGGTGTATAACCATCACACAAGAATATTGGATTTCACCAGACACAGGTGAAGTCTTGCAGGTAGGAGTATTCTGGTGTTGAGTAAAGTTCTTATTCAAGAAAAACTAGAACAAAAAACAAACCAAGGCAGAGAGAAAAAAAGGAAGAAATGCTTCTGGTGTCCAAGACATTAAATTAGGTCATTAATATTTTTAATCCAATCATTTGTCTACAGAACCTATTAAGAAAAGAAGCCTGGCAACATTCTGAGCAGCAGAAGGAATGTCATACTCTACAGAATGACAGAAGACTAATTGGTGTCATTTTTTGAGGATTATTATCAGAATTTGTGATTGATTTCTTACTTCAGGTCTCAAAATATTTTAAGACCTTTTATTTATGGTTTGTTTATTTGTTTGGTTTGGGTTTTTTGGGGTTTTTTGGTTTGGTTTGGTTTGGTTTGGGTTGGGTTGGGTTGGGGTTTTTTGTGTGAGAATGGCAATTGTGTGCATATGACTAAAAGAGATTCTGTAAATATGTGTGTAATGTTTGCATACATATGTATGCTATATGGTAGCTGTAGTAGCACAGAAAAGTACTCCTCACAATATATATTTTTAAACTGTCCAAATGTTTCAAGTCATTACCTCCTTTTCAAAAGGAACAAAAAAAAAGACCTTCTAAAAAGCTGTTAACTGACTTCAGGGATCATAATAGAGCTTACAGTGGTATGAGAACTGAGTCTGTGAATATAAGAGGTGATAATTCTTTACACATTTGTTACGTACTGCATAGAATATATGTAAAAGAAATCTCTTAATTCACCTTAGAAAACAGAAAACAGCATTAACCTCCTTTAAAGGGTAGGAATACTGTGGCACCACCCCAGACAAGACTGGTTCATACAAATGAAGTACAAATGGAGAGCCTTTTGTACCGCTGAGATTTCCTTTGTCTCTAAGGAAGCGCTAAGATTATTTGGCTTTTCTACTGGGTAGTTTTCTCTCCTGACAAAGAGTCATAATATCTGAAATATCATTAATTGCCACCAGCAGCCTGACCTACCTGCTGGTTGTTCTGATGTTCTTTAGTGACCCAATGCTTGGGTACATGAGCATCTACATGACGTACCTTCACAACCAGGTTCTCTATCCAGGCAGGAATATCTTGCCACAGTGTGGCAGCCCAGATGGATTTACAATTGATGTTTATAACAGTTTGGGTTTTACACATTCTGGTCAGATTGATAATTATATCAACCCTTTGGGCCTCACATTGGGTGCGAAAAATGTCTGTCATGGTTTAAGGCCAGCTGGCAACTAAGAACCACACAGTCGCTTGCTCACACACCCCATCCTGGTGGAATGGGCAGGAGAATCAAATGTAAAACCCAAGGAAAAGCAAGTTTTGCACAATACAATTGCTACCACCTGCTGACTGATGCCAGACCCTGTCCCAGAACTCTGATTTGTGTCCCTAATGGGTAACACCCCCAGTTGATATACTGGTGATTATGTTCTATGCTGTGGAATATCCCTTTGGCCAGTCTGAGTCACACATTCAGGCTGTGCTCCCCAAGAGTTTTTTTTGAGTCCCTCCTCACTAATAGAGCATGAGACACAAAAAACCTCCTTGATTTAGGATAAACAGTACTTAGCAACAATTAAAACATCAGTGTGTTATCAATAATACTCTCACACCATAGCATCTAATCCATAGCACTGTACCACAAACTGAGAAGAAATGAACTCTATCCCAGACAAAAGCCGGACAAGGTACTAGAAAGTATTTATAGGAAAGAAAGAGTTGAAATAGGTGAAAAGCAAAAATAACAATTGGTGCATTTCCTTACCTATGTTTTTGTTCTTAGTCAATGCTATATGTTCATTGTCTTGTTTTATTTGTCTTAGTTGAAGGAAGTATACAACTGCATTGCAGAGTTTAAAAAGTGTCCCTCTAATTAGCTTTCTGTTGTAAGCTAATGAATTGTTTGTGGGCTGCTGGTTGGAGGACAAAAGGGACAGCCATAAAACAGTATCATTCTTCTCCACCCAGCCCTTCCCAAGGAAAGCACACTTCTCTCTGAGTGAGAAGAAGGCAGATGCTAGTAGTTAGCTAATCTTGTAACAAAAGAATTGATTTAGGAGGTTATAAGGGAAAAGATGTTGTATTTAATTGCAATCTAGTTAAAAGAATCTTACATATTCCAGTCAAAAAGGACAAATACCATTGGAAAAGCAAAATGATGTGTGGAAGTGAAACAAAGATTTCTTAACCAGCAGACAATGGACATACTAGATGGCAAAGGAGTAAAATTCTGCACCTGTGTAAGCCTTGGAGACTTATCTCAGTTTTCCATATTATATTATATTGTTGTATATTAGTGCATATTTTATATATGATTATTTATTAATGACAGTCAAAGTGCAATAAAAAATGAAAGTAACAAATTGCTTACAAAATTGCTGACAAAGTGTAATCCAGACCTTGGTCCCTTTTTTCCTTCCAGATAAAAGCGAAGTTGACATACAAAGGAAACATCATCAGAAATATTGTTTTGAGGATGCTGGCTTTTTGGGCCTATCCATAAGCTTAAAGAATATTCACTGTAAGACAGACTAGAAAGCACTGGCTACAGAGCATCATTTGAGTCATCAATGGTCCTTGAGAGCTGGTACTGTGAAACAAGTATACTTGTTCCAGTATCACATATTACAGGGATAGACATCCAAATGGATGGGATACAGCCTCATCCATTTGGAGACGAGACATATTGTGGTTGCTCTTGAATTTAACCCAACAGCTGTTATTTCTAAAAATACTCCTAGAGGGATGTCATTTGAAGGTTTGGAAAGCGGGACAGAATTAAAATCTGACTGGAGAAGCAACCCACTGCCAAATAACACAGTGCCTGGAGCAATTCGCATAAAACTACTTTCAAATGTCACTTAAATTGTTGCAGAGTCCCATAAAGATAGAGTCTGACCTATTTTTCTTTTGTTTCAAAACTTGTTCCCTTTGACATTTTGTTGCTGTTGTAATTGCTGCCTCTCTCTCATTCCTTCCTCGCTCAGGCATTTGTAAGTGTGGTGTGTTTATGTTGTGCTTCCGCATCTTTGTTTATGCTGCCTGAGAGGGATCCGGGAGTACCTGCCATGAGTCTGAAACGACCAGGAGCATTACAGCGCTCCCACTTTGCAGGAGGTGGCAGGGTGCATGCATTAAGATGGATGAAAGCTCTCCTTTACCCAGGGGCAACCATCACCTCTATCAACAAAATGAGACAGAGGGCTTTTCATTCCACCCTTAACTCCACACTTGAACATCTTGCAACTGGAACGCTGTTCCCTGGCTTAGCAAGCCCTGGGAATGTTAGTTCAAAGTACACCATACACATGACAGAAGCCCAGCCTGGAGAGAGAAACAGTGACTCTCCTTGATCTTTCCTTGCCTTCAGAAGGCTGTTCCCCATAATTTGGTGGGTCCTGAGGAGGGAAGAAAGTGGAGGTCAGCATTCCACCTCTCTGGGAGGATGTGCTTTGCATACTTCGTACTGGTACAGAAGCTGATTTTGTCTGGAATAATTCACTGTAAGCTGCAGAAGACAGAGAGAGGCACCACTGTTCCCCCCTTTGCTCTCTCTGGACCATTACAATGCAGATAATTGAAACAGAATAACAGAGAAGGATCAGGCTCACTGTATCTGCAGCACTGTAACAATGGCCATATTAGTAGAAATGAAGTAATCATACAAAAATCAAAGAAAGATAAAATAAAACCTCTAAAATGTCTTTTCAGCACTCACTGTCCCATTATACCCTCTATGATAATAAATTTTCCTGCCAGAAAGAGTAGCAGGGTCTCCACAAACCCTTTTGTGTACCTTCCTTAGTAATGGAAAGATAAAGTATTCAAACGCTCTCTTCAGTAAGTGATTTCCAACCCAAAGTATTCATTCCTACCTCTGGAAACCTCCACCTGAGTATATCTCTGACTCACAAGTGAGTCAGTTTCATATCCAGGGATCTGTCAAAATGGGATCTACCTTTCATTACGTATTATCTCATTACCATGGAGAATAATGTGAGACTAATTTTATACACAGGAGAAAGTAGCAAACACTCAGCAAAGTAAAATAACTAAAGAGGTATGTCACAGGTGACAGGACAATTAAACTTTGACTAGAACAAGAAGTTCTGCTTTATTTAGAGCTCTTCATCTGAGAAGCAAACAAATTCAATATTAAGATTCCAAAAATCACTCCATCCATACTCCTAAATATTAACATCACTTATGTTTTTTCCCTTCTTTACAAAGCAGCTCTGGTTTCCAGTAGCAACTATACAGAGATTTGTAAAAACTGTCAACAAAATATTTCACAAGGCTGGAAGTATATTTTTTTGTTGTCCAATGAAGGGACAGGTAAGAAGCCTTCCCTTATGTCCTGTCTCTGACAAAAGCTAAAGATTCCACGTTTCAGAGGACTGAGTTGCCCAACACCTTATTTGAGATTGAGAGACTTAAGAGTATTATTAAGAGGGGTATTTCAAAGTGACAAAAAAAGCCACTAATCATTACTGTGAGGCTGAAAATGTCGGTGTCTTTTTTCACCTAGGGCAAAATAGTATCCTAAGCAAGGATTTCAAGAACAGTGAAAAGTAAATGAAATATTTTATTTATTATGTAAGATTTCATGATTATTAACAAAGCAAATGGTTAAATTTGTCTACAGAGAACCCATTACCACGAATGGAGAATACCTGCTCGAGTGATTTGCTAAGCCATGAATATACTGGCAATGCAGGACCTAACCATGAAAATCCTGAAATATATATGGATGGTATGAAACACTCAGTGGAGTAGTAAAAATACTGAGAAACTCTTATGATGATTGAAAGCACCATTGACAGCATTTATAGTATCTTTTCTCTAATGCCTTGCGTGGAGACAGCACTCTTGAGCATGTTGAGAGGTAATAATCAAGGCCAGAACCAAGTTTCTGTAATATTGTAAATATTTCAGAAACAAAACATGACAAAACAAAACCAAACAAAACTTTGTAACTCATCCTCTGGGGACCACATTGGAAACCTGAAAACAAAGCAGAGAATGAAAATAAACATCCATCTTATTCATAAGCCCCAGGCTGAATAGAAGTATTCCTGGGAAATTCTGTATTTGATAACAAAACAGAAAAAAAGATCCCAAGCCTGACACTGGAAGAGTCAACAAACCAGATCTGTAAAGGTAATTTTTAAAATATGTAGATAGTATGGACTGAAGATCCCAAATGACTGCTACAGATTTTTGCAGAGCAAAATGGCCAAGATGAATTGCACTACAGTGACAAGGACAACATGTCAATATTTGCTGGTGTAGAAGGATATACCTGGCAATTCTTTTTTCAGTACCCACATCACCAAACTTTGTGTTAAGTCATTTTTCAGAGCTGTGTTTACCTTCTTACAACACAAGAAAAGAGCATTGAAAAACAACTGTAGGTTTTGGATATGTGCAAGTACATTGGAGGACAGAGCTGAGCCCATGATTTGTAGTTTGCTAGGGCCACTTGCCACTGCATTCCTCCACTTAGATTATCAACACAATCCTGGGAATTTAAACACAATTTCTTTAGAAATTCTGTGGGCATACTATTTTGAATATCTCATTCTGAAAGATTAAATAACAATGAGCATTAAACACTGCCTAAGCTAAGGTTTGGGGAATACTAAAGACTTCTCTGTAATGATGACACCATACATGTGAACATAGAACATTCACAAGAAAAATTTCTCCTCAGGTGAGCAAATTGACAAGGTTGCTGAAACTTGTGTTCATCTTCGGATGCAAATCAAACTTCAAAAACATGAAACAAGACCCAAACTTAAATATTGTGTCAGTCTGATTCTTAAAATTCAGACAGAATTACACTGCACAGAACACCTTTGGCTACTGTGTCTAGCCTGAACATGATGAATCTCAGTGCTCCAGTTTCTACCCAGAAACTGTTTCGTGTTCTAATTGACCACAGGTACGCATTTTTTCTTTTGTCCATTCTTCATTCTTCTATCACTGAATGTTATGCAATTACTTCTTGTTATTTATCCCTAAACTGCTCTAATCAACTCCTCCATCCATTTTACCATGCAGAAAAAGAATTTTACTGTTCAAGCATTAAGCATTTTATTGAAATATTAAACAATACTGGTTTTCTCTTGACTTTTAACCCAGTTTGAAAACAGGATTTAAACTTGCTTACGAATCTCTGAGAATGAGCTCCTGTGTAACTGGTGTCATAAATCATACCATTTTCCCATCAGCAGCAAACTAACTGTACTATCACCTTCATGTGGGATGGCTTTATATTGTTCGGGATAGGATGTGCCACAGTCAAAAAAAAAAAAAAAAAAAAAGGTTTTGCAGTGCTGAATTAACACTTTCAGAAACTTTGTGTTTGTTTTGTCAAACTAAATATGTATGATTAGAAAGATGTGTTACATACATCTTTCTAATCATAAACAGTCACCTGGTGACATCACAATTTCCTCATGATACAGAGATGACATTGGGAAATATTAGAATATGAATATGAGTGTTCTATTAAATTTTTCATGCAGTATGTGAGAATACCTGCCGATACAATTTTCCCACCTTTTTAAAAATCATTCATGAACACTTAAGTACAGGTTAAAGGCAAAACTTTTTTTCTAAACCCTTTCATACCACAGAAGGAAAGTTTCATTTGACATGTCAAATTAAAGCAAAGATGGCCAAAGAGAAGACTTTGAGTTCCCGTGAACTCTGTACACTGGGGACATGTTTATAGCCACAAAGAAGGGACATCAGTTACATGCCTTTTTTGACATGGCAGAAATCTTTTCACTCTCCTTGTCCTGTTCTTAGAAGTTAGGAGTTGAGATCAAAGAAAGTCTCAAGACTTCCATTTCTAATTAGAAGGAAAAAGTCTCAGATTTAACCTCATGTGCAAACACTGAAGAAACTTAATTCAGGACAGGGCTTCTGGAAGACTTTGTTCCACTCTGGTTAAGGAAAGTGAAAAATTGATTTAAAAGGACAATGCAGTAGATCCCAGGTTAGCTGGCCTAGTGTAGCAGAAAAGGAGTTTGTAGATATTCTTCCCATACTGAGGCCTACACTAATAATATCACATATTATATTATTCATAATCACTAATACTATTTAATCATATTTAAACTCTGGGATTTGTTAACTCAGAAAACTTTGAAACTGGTTGGCACTCAGATGCATATATTTTGATTTAAATATAATCTAAGTCTAACAACTCATGCATGACTTTCAGGATAAGTATTCTTCATTCCAGTAGTCTGAACAGCAAATTGAGAAACCAATCAGAACAATTCCTGCAGCAATAGTGGGAACAATACAAATAACCACATAATTATGTCCTGTTGTTTTGTTAATTACTTGAAAAGTTCTGGACCATAGGTTTGAGTGTGAAATACTAGCTCTAGGGACTCTGCTGCCAGCACCAGGCATTTTGGATATTTGGTTCATTATTGGGACCCCTAACTGTTATCATAATGCAAATTAAAGTATTAAAGAAACCCCAACCCCCACCAAAACACAAATGCACCACCCCACCCCCCGCCCCCCCAACCCAAACATAAGTTAAGTTTATTTGGTTTTGAGTTTTCCTATATAACTCAGAAATTTCAACGGCTCAAAACTTCTGATTTGAAGCTTGGATAAATCAAGAAATGGTAAACACTGTACTTCCAGTTGGTAATTCCTGTATGGCCATGGTTATTAATGAAAGAAAGCCACAAGTAAATGGCAAATCTCAGTATACCAGAATGTGCTATAGAATTTAATTTAAATTATTAAAAACATCATCAGCTCTTTAGTTTGGCAAACAGAGGAGAAAGGCTAGGGACTATAAATAATGGATTTCTTAAGTATTTCAGCTGAAGCAAAAAATTGAAACAAAAAATATTGATTTGTGTTGACACAAAATATTTTGTTGACTCAAGACAAAATGTTTTGTTCAATTTCAGGAAATTCTTACTTTGACCAGACAAAAATTTTAATTTTCAAGTTACTGTATGAGATCACCACTTTTGAGATCCCAATTACATCAAGACAAAAGTAAAAATTAAAAACTCACTTAAAAAGCAGTATCACAGTTTCATTAAAGCCACCTCAGCATACAGGGATGATTATTTGATGGACACCCATAGATGCTCTGGGCTATCCTGCCCCTCAATTAATATTAGACCTCTTTCTTGCACAGGGTTTTCTGTTGCCTGGAGCTGTCCCTGGTGCCTGTCTTGCTGTCCTGCTCCCTGGATGGGGCAGTGGCCTGGTCCTGGCTGCCAGGTCCTGACCATCACTCCAGAAGCAGACCCTGACACTCCTGGCACCCACCAGCCCCTGGCATTTACATTTTCTAATTCTTCTCTTCCATACTTTTATGTTTTGGAAAAACCCATTGTTGATTTCCCTGTGAGTAGGGGAATTGCTGCTTCCTTTTGAAGCAGCTTGGGTGGTTTATATCTCATAAGACAATAATAATAAAAAAGTTATTTCTAGGCTCAGGCCTAGAAATGATGGAGCTCAGGGTTATATTCTTAGTGCATCAGTGACTCAAACACTCAAGTTTTCCACTTTGTAAAGTGTAGATATATCTCACCTAGATATTCACCCTACCCAATGAATTTTATAGAGTTTTATGAAATAATTGCAGAGGGCACTGGGTAACTTGACTAAAAATTGGAAAGAGGGATCAGCAATACCAGTGATCCAGAGGTACATTTTTACTGCAGAAATGACAGAGCTTTGTGAAAAATCCCTTCAAAAATATGTGAATTAGATCTTTTGTCTGAGCACCCTGTTAGTATCTTGATGATTCCTATTCCCTGTGGATGTCTCTTCCCTTCCCTGCATGCACATCTTCAGAATATTATTGTCAGTGACCACAGTAAAGCCAAGTTCCCTGCCTCCTCCTTGCCACATGCTATTAACCACCAGAGCCCTCAGTCCTGAGTCCATTACAGTGACATCCTGTTCACCACAAAGTCATTCTCACGCTTGAGATTTTCCTTTTATTTAGCCCTTGAACTTACAGCTAGGGTCCCGTGCTGGGCATTGAAACACTGCATGGGGCACTCAGCAATCCCAGGAGTACCTCTCTGCTCCTCTCCAGGGGTGAAAATGAGAGGGTTACTCCTAAGCTCTTTCAGGCAATATATAATTTGCAAAGACTTACCAGAACAATTGCACTTATCCCGGTGGTGAGAATGACAAAGAAGATATGAAAGAGAAAGTCCATTAGGCTTATCTCTGGACTGGTTTAAAACCTGGACCTTGATATCCCATTAAATTATATATATTAAAAAAAAAGGGGGGGGGGGTCATATTTGTGAGTTTCAAAAGCAGATTTTAACACATTCCACAGAGAACCCAAAGAAAGGATGTAGGAAAATGTGATGCCTCTTGTGAGTCTAACCCAAACAAAACTAGGAATAAAATATCTCTTTCCCTAGAAAGTAGAGGAAAAGCATTGTATCCAAAGGCACTCTGTATTGGATATTACATGCTTTACAGAATCCTTTGGAAACTAATGTATAGAAATGTCTAGATAGCCTTATTGTGACCCAAAAGGGCACAGTTCTTAACAGCACATCCCTTAACAAAGAAGTTATTAGCAATTAGACATTTATTCTTTCTGTGGATGTCATATTAATATTTACAATATTTATTGATCTTTAAGAGGTTTCTGACTACAGGATATCTCTTCTTCAGAGTAGGTTTCTTTGTCATATTTTTTGACTATTTTGATATATTTCTGTGCTACTGAGAAAAAGTGTCTAGAAACACATGACAAAATTATGACCCATCTATATCTAGTAGCAAACAAAGGCAGATTCTTTTCAGGATAACACCGTTTGAGCTATAGCTGTCAGTTTTCCCCAGTATAACTCTTTCATTACTGAAAAGCCCGCAATGGTCAGAGATATTTCCTTAAGTTTTCAAATAAGCCTGTCTGTACTTGAAAAAAATGCTAATTCTATGTTTGATCCCTGAGATAGGCAGATATGGCCAGAGATCAAATGCTAGAGTATGATTCCACCTGACTTAACTTATTGAATTTGTATTGCCAATAATGCATTGCTTCCCTTTAGATAATATGTACTGAAAAGCACATTTGCTAAACATATTTTGTATTTTTATACTTATGTGTGCAAACACTTTTTTTCCCTCTTGATTAGAGGAACAACATTTCCTTTCCTGGCACCATGTAAGCACATTGGGAAGAATTTATTAGGAGGGATTGGGAAATAATTATTTGTTGAATATTTTAGAGTCAAACAGCAGTTTTTTAATTGAATTCCCTACACTCATAATCTAGTCACTCTTCTGGGCTTTTTTACCTTTATTTGACTTTAGCAGCAAATGGACAGGACCTCAAATATTGTTGATGCTGGACACCTGCAGGAAACTAGAGTATATTAATTTAACAAAATTTAAAAAATAAACAAAATCCAAAAAACCACAAACCCAAAGAAGAATAATATAATAACTTGAACAGATATATGATACAACTACATATAAGCTATGATAACAGATACACAGTCTGTTATAGACAATTAAATTGCCTCCACACAAAAAAAAAGCTTTTATTTCATTAATTCCAGAAACAGAACACACCAGACTTAGGAAATATTTTGCAGATAACTCACAACAGCTGAGACTCTGATGTACAGCTGTGCCATCAACCTCTGTCTGCTGATATGAGCTCAGGCTCAGCTGATTGCTACTGCAGCACCAGGTGACTCCAGGGAAAGCTACAGGAGACCTGACGGTGAGTGAAATAACACTTGACAGCTTTGAAAATTGTGAGTTTTCTGCTTCTTTTATCAATCAATTGTTAAAAAGACACAAGATTTTCCACAACAACAGACTTAATTTGCCTTCACAGAAAGCAGCTGTAGTCAATGCTCTCTAATTTTAAATTTTAGCAGACACTGGAAAATGAATTGCTAACTACTTGCTTTGGTGAATAATACTAAGAAAACAACAAAAAAAAATAGTAGTTCCCAAAGTTTTTTCATAGGACACATAGCCGAGCAGGTGTTGAAGGCTCCTAAAGTTGCATACATCAATTTCAGTTGCGTTGTAATACTCTAACATGTGTCTCTTTCCATTTGCCTCCAAAGCCCTTAGTAAGAGGAAAAATTAACTGAAACCAAGCAGACCTCTTACTCAGTTTCATTACATGATCCTTGCAGGTCCCTTCCAATTTAAAATTATTCTGTTCTATAAATAATTGCATGAATAGTGTGAGAATCTGATTGTCATTGAGTTTTGCATAGGATACAATAATCAGCACTTCAGTATGTTACTTAGGGAGACCCCCTCTCTTCTCACATTCTCATACAGTTATTTTATTCCTTCCAAATTGACCACAAGTACCTGAAGATGATAAACACATGGTTTATCAGTCACATGTTATCATGGGTTTACTGTCATTCTTAAAAGACAACAGAGATTTTGTCAGTCCTGCTTGACTTTGTTGATTATTCTTGTTATTAACTCCTTCATTTTTATTGGCAAAGAGTCAATCTGCAGGAGGTGAGAAGGTGTGGGTATTAGTAGTAAATAAAAACAGGGGCAGAGCTTAAAATTAGTCATGTCACACAATCACTGAAAATCTCAGATTAAGATAATCAAGGCAATTACTGGACTGTGAGTAATTGGCTTCCACTAGAGCTTTACTTGACCTACAAAAAGATTTGAGATTGGATGCCAAATTGTAATGGTTTTGTTGCTGAATAGGGCATATGCTTCTTCACAAGAACTGCTGTCTACAGTCTACATATTGTCTATTTGTTTTGTGTTCAACTGGTTGCCTGTTTTCCCTCTTTTTGTTTTTTTTTCGATGTATGCATATGATTTATTGTTTCACTAAAACCCCCCATAGCTTCTGCAATTTACACTGTCTGCTGTCTGCTGCTAGGGTAGAGTGCATGTTCTTGCCATACAGACCATGACTTTTTTTCTCCCTGACCACAACAGGATGGATAAAAATCAGCAGTCTCTCTCATTTCAGTTTAGAGCTTCTGATGGAGGCAACCTGCACTGAAATGCTGCAGCGTTAGCCATGAGTCAGGGCCACCCATCTTACAGCGTGATGTGCTCACATTCAAAAATGAGACCACACTCTAGGGTTTTCACCTTTCTCATATTTGAAAGGAGCCTACTGCAAATATCAAAGACATAGACATTAAATGCTTTATCTGTTTCAAGTGGGGAAACCTAGGTATAAAGCTAGATACATATTTCAAAAAAATGAAATGAGTGGCAGATCACTTCTCCTTTCAGATCAGAGAATTAATAAGAGACTTCCTTGACTAGTGTTATGTTGTGCTTTGTGCTCGGATGGTTCAGTGGTGCATATTTTGGCTTGTCTCAGCTTTTATTATTACATTCCCCCCACGGGGCCAAGAGACCACTGAGAATTATTTTTTTTTTAAATGCCTGCATCAGCTTTTGCAATGAAACAGCAGGGGTGAAAGTCTGAGGCCAATGAAAGTGGTGGCTGTCTTCCAGCTGATTTCTGCATGGCCAGGTTTAAAGAGTTACCCAGCCCCAGAGGCTGGTGCCTGGGCAGACCCATGCACCTACAAGAGGAAACATTTTTGACACAGTATCTGCCACAGGAGTACTACATTGCAAGTTTGATCTCCAACCCTACAAAAACCAGGAAAATGGCTAATTTAAATGCTCAGATACACAGACCCTAACTGTCAATGGGTGGTAAAGACTGTAAGAAGTCTAGAAGACACAGAACAGACCTCCACTGCAGAAATGTCAGACTTAGAAGGGCTTCAGCCAACATCTATCAATTGACAGAAAGAAGGAAACAAGATTATTAGAGGCTATCGATATGGGTGCCATAAGAAAGAAAAATCTTATTAAATATTTTGAAAGATTCTGGGGATGTATAAAACTTAATGTTCCATGTTTTAGCGGTAGTAAGAATGTACAGAGCATTTAGGGGAGTTTTGGAGGAAAGATCAAAATTCAAGGCAGAAAAGAATAAGGATGGAACAAGCAGGACCATCACTAAGAAGACAGAAAAAGGAGGTAAAAAGGAACTGATCACTCAAGGCCTTCACTTGATCACCACAGTTCTTATTATCTTATTAACTTTTCTTTTGTATTATTTTGTGTGTACATTTCCTGTATATGTGTATATGCAGACATGATCAACTAGTGAACTTGGAACAGGAGTAGCCTGTGAGTAGGGCTGAGGAATGGTTATGGGGTAAATGTGGTTTTAGGGGCAAACCTCCACAGAAAGCAGGAACACAGAACCCAGGCAGTGGTGATACCACAGGTCTGAGAGCCAACTGCTGAAGACAACCATGTGAACTTGTGACTATGTGTATCCCTGAGATTCAGTGAATTTTGGGTCTTATTTGCTGGTAAGAACATGGTCAGGCCATGGTCGCATGAGAACTGTTTGTGTTTATGTGGGTGCCTGCAAAGGCACTGTTCTCCTATCTGTGCTGATCGGTGACCATCTGTGTCTGTGTAGGGAGTGAACCTCTACTGGGCATTTGCACCAAGCTTCACCACTGGCTGGACCTGAGAATGGGGAGAGTAGTAGCATAATATCTAGGTGACTGGGAAGAGAGCAATTTCTATGTTGGGATATCACTGGAGCTTAGAAAGAACTAGATCTATAGGTGCCCTTGAACTGACCCAAATGGATAGCCCTGCAGGATTTGAGAAGTCCTCCCAAGGGACACAATGGTATGTATGTTACCAAGCACCACACAAGTCTTCTGAGAAGTGTTTGATCATCAATCATCTAAGTATTTGAGATCTAGAACCCAGTAATTCTTGATGGATTTGGATATTTTCATTTTTAACAGCAGATATGATGAATGAATATGATAAATATCCCACTGAATAAAGGGTTTCTAAATCCTTTTCTCTGGTAGTAGTCTTTCAGTGATAGGAGACCAACAGACTTACACCTGAGGAACATAAGAAGACACATAGCCATGCAAGTGTGGACCAGCTTAATAGCCTGGAAGAGAACTTTACATTGATCCATGTTCATATATTAATCTCCATCTTTCTCATGGAATACACAACAAATCATCATAAGCTCAGTTCCGTGTAACCAGTGTAACATTTTCACATTTTGTTGGCAGGAATAATAGTTTTCTCTGCATTGCAAAGCTCTTCCTTTGGTTTCCTCTGTTCCATGCCACTAGGTGCTTTTCTTCTCTAGCAGTATGTTCTCCATCTTGCAATGGAAGATGGCCTACAGAATTTTGATTTTCAGCAGTGCGAAAAAAATGGGAAAAATAATCTTTGCCACAGTCCTATCCCTTTGCTTTGAGAAGGCTGCTTACTTCCATAAAAAATTAATCTATGAAATGTATATTCATGCTGGGGAATTCTGTACACATAATCTGGCTCATTGTGTGAGTAATTGAATGTCCATCTTTTCTTTCAAAAGCTGGCAAACAGAACAGTAGCCCTCACAGTTGCTCACATTATGCTCTGTAAATAGCTCAGAAACACTGTGTTCATAAAGAGCTCAATACAGTCAATGAGACAATAGTCTCCTCTAAGTTCTGTCTTTTTTGACTTCTCTTTCTACCCTCTCAGCTAGCTCCTGGTGCTAACTGCTGAGATAAAAGGTGTCCCAGTTTCTCACATACATTCCCTATGATAAAAATACAGCATTTCCTTTTTTTGTACCTTTTTATCTTAGGCATGCAACGCTAATTTAGTCCAAGACATTAACTGAATTTCCAGACTTTAATTTTGTGAGGCCTTTCACATAGGCTTTACAGCTCTTACAAAAAATTACAAGTGTACAATCCATTAACTTTTTAGCAGTATGGACTTTTTCATTTTTCTAAATTTTTCCCAGGCCTGCAGTGCTTCTAGGCCATCTTAAACTCTCACATATGGTAGCTGCACAGCCCAGCTACTCAAGAACTGAACCAACTCTAAACTTAACAACACATTAATTGCTTTTAGGAATTCCATCTTGATTCCCTTTATTATTATATTCCCTATTATATCTCATAATAATTATGATCTTTGAGCACTGAGACATATCCTGTGCTGATTTTGCGATATCATATGGTCACCAAGAACAGATGCAATGGGGGCATGTCTCAAAGACTTGTCATTTCCACCTCTTTTCACATCCTTCCTGATTTTATCACATCCACAATAAATATGATCTAACGAATCAACTTTGCTTAGTAACCACCCTGTTTCATATTTGCTAGAACAAACTTCATCTTGCCTGCTGTTTATTGTTCTCTTTGGACATTCCTTTGAGACATTTCCCCAGGGCCACCATTTACGTGTTATTGTGAATTTGATGTTTTGCTCTGGATTTCCATTTCTGTATGGATTGGGGACCATTTAGCTTGGTTTTGCCTTGATTCAACTTGTTGACATGCTCCTCTCTCTTTGTCCCGGCTTTTCATGGTTCCTTTCCAGTCTATTCCCACTCTCTACAATCCATTCCCACCCCATACATGGTAGGATTTGTTCAGCACTTGCTCTACAAAAGAGATCAAGGCACTGGCCTCTTTCTTTTCCTGCCTTCCCTCACCTCTCTCCTTTCCTCCATCCCTCCTTCTCTCCTGTATTTCAGGAGGAAACAAATTTTCTATGCCTGAAAAAAAAAAGTTTACAAAAAGGCTTGTGACTTCACAAGAAGGAGCAACACAAAACAGTGATCTGGAGATGCAGGGAGCAATGGGGAACAGAACATGCTCTGCAAAAAAGTGACATCTGTTTTCCTTCAGAAGCAAGTAGATGAGCAGAGCAAACAGAGGTCCAGTAGGACTAGCCATTTTCATCAGAGTTTTGCTTTAAAGGGAAATGTACAGAACATGCATGTGCTTCTTTGTTTCCACTGGACTTAACACAAGTAGACAGGGAAAAAATTTTGAGAGGGAATACAACCAAAAAAACCAAAATTATTGTTAAAGGCAGAGCTGGGAGAAGACTGTCTTAATGTTGAAAAACATTTCCTTGCCTTTTGCTTGTTCAGGTTTACCCTGATGTTGCCTGGGAACTCCCAGAGCCAACATTGATGAGCTGTGGAAGGGCAGCAAGGCTCTTGGAATTGTGTCCTGAATGAAAAAGTAGAGCAGTATTTTCAGTTTTCCCTTCCTCTGGATTTCTTATCAGCTGCCCACATGATCATGCTTATTTAAGCCTCAGGTAATAGAACAGAAACTTTAGTAACACCACATAATTTCACTCTTTACAGTACTGTGTCAATGGATGGTGACAGGTTTGTTGCTACTACACTGCACAGACAAAATGATAATGTCTTCCAGAGCTCAGTGTAACAGGGAGGCTAATGATTTGTACCAATGTAATTTGCAGAAATTTGCATGATACATAAATAGTAAAAAACCAACAGAATTTTCAGTTTACTCCAGAAAAGTAGTAATAAACCACTCATTTAATTAGATCTGTTCAAGATACAACACAGATAGTAAAGGATTATTGGTCTGGATTTAAAATATGACTATTAGCCTTTTTTTATCTTAGATAATCATTTCAGTGTCAGCTACTCTTCAGGTTGAATGGAAGAAACCCCAAAGTTATTCCTACATCAAGTAGTTGGGATAGCAGATAAATTTACCCAAATGGCATTCAGTCCATGTACTGATCCATGCAATTTATTAAAGTCCAGACATTTGTTCTTTTTCCTGTTTCTCTTACTGCTTTGCCCAAGTTAACAGTACAGTGTGAGAGCCTAAGTTGGGAAATTGCAATTAGCAGGGGAAGGACTTGCACATCTCACTTTTGGAAAAGGAATGTCCAAGTCCCACACCTTTTCTCAATAAACTCTCCTTACAGGCAAAAATTTGTACGAACTTTAAGTCCTTAAAAAGCAAGTTTAAAAATATAGTATCTTCAGAACAGCATTTACAGTTCAGTAAGATACTTCCATTACTTTATTTTGTGATTACTGGCAAAACCAAAACAATAAAAATACAATTTTTTTTTTTTGTATTTACCATTGCCATTAATGACATGATGCCCAGAGATTGGTTTTAAAAAAAGAATTATCTGTAAGTTCTTCTCTGTAGATTATTTTAAATATAATTTCTGAAAGCTCACTTCTGAAAAAAAATCTTTTCATGAGTCTGGCAAATATTGTATCAGACATGTATCAAATATGTATCAGATAAAACTTAAAAACAGAAAAGGGAGCATGGATTTTTAGTTCTACTTCAATCTAGGTGTCATTCCTTATAGTAAAAATACAATTTATATTTATTGCATCTGAGTTATGATACATTCCTCTAGCACTATTCTTGTTTTATACCTGAAATTATATTGAAAACTTTGTAGTCTGGCACAAAGTAACAATTTATTCTGACAGATATGACCTTATCAAGACTCTAAGGATCATACTTTTCATTTGAATGTTCTACAGAACATAAGATCCCTTATTGCAGGTTGCAGAGTCCATTTATTAACTGGAAGCTTTCCTGATGGATATATGAGATTTTAGAGTCGACAAAAAAAAAGAAAAAAATTTTAGCAAAACTACCATTTGAATACTGAATTTGGAAAGTTTAATTGCAAGGTAGCCCACATGAATATGTATCAGGGGTATGCAATTATAGACTATAACTCCAGCTTCAATAAATATAATCCATCTAACAGTTAAACAGTGTCCTAATTTTGATATTTTACTTGTGGTATACTTTGAGCACAGATGTGACGTGCATTCTAAAAATCAATTTTAAATGGATTCCTTTTCAGCATTTCCACCTCAGCAATAGTTATCTTATGACAGATTTACAAAACTATGTAGGTGAAATAATGCCTGAATTCAGTGATTTTACTTGCTTTTTCCCTGCTCCAGAATGAACAAGTTCAGGAGAATTTGTGCCTTGAAAGTCTACCACTGATCTAATCAGAATTGTACACCCAGGAAATTGTCATAGTCAAGAGAACTAATGGTGACTGTGCCTTATGTTTTGGTCTGGTGACCCCTTCTGATCCTCATGAGTCATAGCACTGATAAGAGGAGGTATTCAGTAGAACTGGCTGATGCTCAAGAAACACCTTCTGCAAGCTCAAGAATGATCAGTCTCAGTGAGCTGAAAATGAAGTAAATGTGACAGGAATAGGTTCTGACTAGCTCATACATAAAACCAGAGTGTGTATGAGGTGTCAGCAGGGCAGGTGACCCATGAGGAGTATGGAGACATTGATTGTGCTGGAATGGGTTTAGGAAAGCCAAGGCCTACCTGGAGTTGAATCTTGCAAGGGATGTCAAAGGCAACAAGGATAATTTCTATGAAGAGTAGAAGGATGACTAGGTAAAATGGGGCTCCTCTGCTGAATGGGCAAGAATTCTGGTGAGAAAGGACATGGAAAAGGCCAATGTGCTCATTGTCTGTTTACCTTCAATCTTTACCAGTAACACCTGTACCAGTAATACCAGTCTTCAGCAATCCCAGGTCCTGAGACTGCTGAGAAAGACTGCATCAAGGAAGAGCTGTCCTTAGTAGGGGACAACCAGATTAGGGAGCACTTAAACAAACTGGACATGTGTAAGTCCACGGACCTGGAGAGCTGTACCCAGAAGTACTGAAGTAGCTGGCTGAAGGCTGTGTGAGGCTGCTGTTGACTATTTCTGAAAGGCCATAGTGACTGGGAGAGGTTCCTGAATACAGGGAGAAGGTTTTATCTTCAACCAAGAAGAGTACAAAAGGAGTATGTGGGAATCTACAAATCAGTCAGCCTCACCTCAGTTCTGAGACATGGAGAAGAGAAAATTTAAGGGGTTCTTATGCATAAATATATGATCCAGGGGAGTAAAGATAACAGAACCAAAAATTTTTCTGTGATATTCAGTGGAAGGATGAAAGACAATGAGCATATATTGAAATAAAGCTAATTCCACTTAAGCACAACCTCCCCGTTTTTTACTGTGAGAGTGGCCAAACAGTGGAGTGGGTTGCAGATAGGTGGTGGAGTCTCCATCCCTGAAGGTATTAAAATACCAATTGAACGTGGTCCTGGACAATCTGTTCTAGCTGGCCCTTCTCTGAGCAGGTTTGAGTGAATAGTATCCAGAGGTGGCTGGTAACCTTAATTCTGTGATTAAGTGACTTTTCTAAGCTTGCTTTTGGTGGAGGTCAGAAGATTACCATAACTGCTGTAGGAATTTCTGGGATAGAGACTTCCTGGGTCATGGGGAAGCAGAGTGACACAAGTCAAAGTGCTGCTTCTATAAAGTCTACATCTTCCTGTCTCACAAACCTTACAAAAATTTAACTGTCATTCATAAATGAAGGCTCCTAAAGTTGTACACATCAGTTTCAGTTATGTTGTAATACTCTAACATGTGGCTCTTTCCATTTGCCTCCAAAGTCCTTAGTAAGAGGAAAAATTAACTTAATTAATTAACTTAATTAATTAAGATTAATTAAAGAGCTGACATTTCAGCCCTCCTACCTATGATGACACACTTTGCTCTGGCTAAAAGGAGAGGATATGAAAAAATGCCCTAACTAAGCAAACAAAGAAACTTACAAATAACCTTTTGCCTTTCATATAAAATGTGTGTTTGAGACAAAGAAGTTTTTAAGTCACAGATTTTTAGGACTACATATGTTTTTCTTTTAAAGTACCTACTTTAAAAAGCAGACTTATGGATGATTTTTGTTGCCAAAGGTAATTGACTTTTTTTCTCCTCTGTCAAAACCATTTTTCATGCAATAGGCAAGAAAAAGACTTCATAGCAAATAATTTTTCCAATGAGATAATTGTTGGGTTTTTTTGGTTTGGTTTTGGCTTTTTGGTGCTCTTATTACTACTTCTGTGTTTTTTCCTCCCTTCTTTTTGTTGCCACTGGCATTGGCCTGAAGTGGGAAAGATAAATATAGTACAGAACTTTTAGAACTTTTTAGTTTATTTGTCCTACCTTTATTTGCCAACAGCAGCAGATAGATAATATAGGGTAATATCCATGGGGTTGTTTTTTTCTCAAATAAGACTTCTCCACTGACCCACCTGATAGTTCTGATTAATAGGTGAAAGAAAGATGCAAGCTGCATCACAGTTACAACTAAGGGGCAAATACTATGCTGTGATACATTTGTTGTTAACTCTTTCCCAGACACTTAATTGAGTCCAGCTTGGGGAAAAAAAAAATTAAAAATAAAGAAATTTAATCTTGACAGTAAGGGTCTGGTCATCCTTTCTGTATTTACTTTTTCCCCAAAGAAAGTCAAAGCACAAAACCAAGTTTGGTAAGCATTTGTGCTTTCTGTCCTCTCTTGTAGATCCATCACTTAGTCCTTGGCAAGAACTGGTACCGCCCAGCTGAGAAATGTTTGAGTTAATTATTGATGAAGATTCCCCCATGTGAAGCCCCTTGTGTATGACCTGCCCACTCTTCACTCACATAGTGTTACCTGCAACTACACGGACTAGGAAAAAAAGTTACTGCACCAGCCATAAAAGAAAAAGCAAAACTGGGTAATATAACCACTCCCAAATTCCTTATTGTAATATGCTACTGATCTCTCTTCTGAACCAAAGTTTAGCGTCTCTGATTTTTGTTGACAAGTTCACCTTCCTCCACCTGCATACCACAAACACCCTGTCAATTACCAGCAAATGAACCTGCCTGGCTTCAGATCATCAGTGGTGTTGGCATAATATAGACTAGCTGTGCCATACACTGTCACCAGACTCCAATATCTACAGCTCTGAAAAATGAATCTGCTCACAGTTAATAAAATGTATGTTAAAGCTACAGCTTCCATTTTATTTGCTGGTGATCATTCCCTTACCTGTGAGCAAGAAACTGGCATTTTTATGGTTGTATTTGTATGCAAATGCCAGTGACTGAGGAAGAAAGTTATTAATCCATGTTTAGATAAAACACACCTAAGTTCCTGAAAGCATAGTAATTATAGCAGTGCTAGCAAAGTTATTCTTCCTTTCAGAGACTAAGTACTATTGGATTTTTACATTTAGTTGTATTCACAAAGTAAATAATCAAATTTTCTTTATGTAGAGTTGTTTGCCTGCTGGGAGAAATTAAGCATTTCCTTCTCTTAAACCTTTGGACATGTCATTGGCAAAGTCTATCTGATGATCCCAACAAAATTAATTCACCAGGCTGCACAATCTAAGCTTTTACAGTTACAGAAAATTGATAGCAGGGGTAGTGTCCTCACTTGGATTACATGTCGTTCCCCTAGCTGCATGTTTACAACTTAAATTTATGCTTGGAATCACTTGGGCTACACCAGCTCATTAATGAAGAGGTCTGGTTTTCTGGAGCTGGGTTTCAAAAGGTTTGATTTCTTTCCTCTCTCGGTTTCATGATCTCATTTCTCCTGGATGGAAGGAGATGAGATTTCAGCATTTTGTTTCAAGGTCAAAGCAGATTTCTGTGACACACAGTGCTGTAGTGGGACCAACACATATCCTTTGCATTTCCCAGGGAACAGAGCTGAGTTAAGAAAACTTGCTACCAAAAAAAGCACCTTGCAGAGAAAGAAATCTGAGACTGTGCCAGCATTCAGTTTACTCTTCAATCCCATGTCTACCCAAATCGTAGGCAATACCTGAATTATGCATAAACAACATAATGCACACAACAAGAGATCCTGAGCAGAAGTAGCAATACACTTATAAATTGCCCAGTGAATTTTTGACAAACTCGCTTCTGAAAAGGAATAACATGGGTATTTGACTTGTCAACTTGCAGATGCTGAAGGGACCTATGGAGTGATGCAGAAAGCCTGCTGAGCAATCAGAAATTGAATTCACTTCCTTAGCCACAGTAGTTGTTCTTTTATTTGACACTTCAGTACAATTCATGCAATACAGACTTTGCTTTCTTTATAAAAATGCCATCTTTTAGTATTAAACAACAACAATAAAACCAAGAAAAGGTGACTGTAAAACTCAATAGTAGAGAGAATTTTTTTGTATCATAAATCTGGTGAACTGTTTCCATGAAAGAATATTGAACCCATAATTAAATTATTATCCGATGCTCAGGATACTCACGTTTGCTAGTTTCCAATAAAATACTCTCTGATACATGTTTTCTTGTTTTTCTGCTAGTGAAGCAATGCTGCTTCAGTGATAATGGATGGTAGTATAAAGGTCCATGTACTAGAAATCATTAGGTGATACAGATGCAACAATGATGGGAGTTACATATCCCAGATATATGACTTTTAATTGGTCTGTATTACTGACCACTGTAGCACACAAATTTGAATAAATTATTTTATATTTTGTCTAATACTTTATGAGGAGGATGTCTACACACACAACTATACTATCTTTGGGCATGTACTAAAGGAAACAGAGAAACACAAAATATTATGATAACTTTGGAAGATATAATGAGTGAGCTATGAGCTTTGCAAAAACCACACTATGACTGTCCAGTTTTCAAATGTTATATATTTTTCCTGCTAATCAATGGATTATCACACTAGAGAAAGACAGTTAGAAAACCACACTGAAAAAAAGCATAATGAAGGGTATAGGGATGGCCAAAAATTATGGCATACTACCCTATGTCTTAGGTTACAATGTAAGATGTAACCAAAATCATGTATCCTATCACTATCTGTTAAAACCAGGTGGGGCAGTGTTCTTTGTCCCTTCCATGACACATCCCTGATAACTCCCTCTGGGTGATATCTTCTGTTAATGGGCCATCAAGCCTCACTGCATCCTTGTAGCGAAGGTCGAAGAACCAGAGAGCTCTGGTGAGACTGCTCACTGGTGGGTTAGCGAAGTATAAACAACTCACCAGACTCAGGGTACAAGGAAAACTACCCCTGACATCTGCCAGTGCTGCTGTATGCTAATTTGGTCTGCTTGGTTGGCCTGGACCCCCACTGCACCCTTCCCTTCTCCCCACTGGTTCCTGGCCCCTCGCTCCACCCCTCCCTTCTCCCCATAGGTGGCTGTTACCTCACCCCGCCTTCTCTCTGCCCCTCTGCCCTCAGGTCATTGGCTCTGTAACTCTACGTAAACCTGCCACTGAGCGAGGCCACTTCCTCTTTGTCCCTGGACCCACTGTGAGGATTAATTAAAGCCCTTCAGAAATACACACGAGGAGCCCTCCTGATTCGTTGCCTCTGGTAATACTGAGCTATCCAGCTTGTGTATGTGGGTGGGAAAGTCCGTGCCAAGACACGCGGGTGAAAGGAGTAAGCTTGCTGGAGTGCTATACTGCACCCACGGGAATGATCCCATTGTCAGGCGTGTTTCAGGGAAGCGCAGCTGAAACCTTCATGAACACGCATAGAGTGCATTACTGCATGACTAAATAAATTACATCATCCCGTTGTGAGATGCCCCGCCCAGGGGGAGGAACCAAGCATTCCTACCTGGATATAATCTGAGATTCTGAACACCACAGTCAGCCTTACCTACTGGATTCCCAGAGAACAAGAGCTACTTAACCACCACTGGACCTTCAGAGGAAGACCAGACCCCTCTGCAGGATCACCGCTTCAACAGAATCATATCTATCACCTCAAGAGGACTGCAGCCACCACCCTGACCGACAAGGCGTCAGGTTGTATCCTGATTCTGTCAGTTTAAGCCAGTGTTTCTGTATTATTGCCTTTATCTTAATTTTCCTATTAAATTGTGATTCTGACTTGGAATCTTTCACTGGTTTGCTTTCAAACTAGTACACCCCAATGTCTACTAGAAACTATTTTTAGCACATTAAGAAATATTCTAGTATGGAATAGAAAAATGCAGTAATCTAATTTTTACCCTTCCATTCCTAGAAAACAGCATATAAACTCCTCCCATAATCCACTTACAGATAGGAAATATGCATCACTTAGTAAATATCTGTGACAAAGGAAATATATTTACTATACCATATTTTGTGGATTCAAGGGTTTCATAAAGAACTCTTCACTCTAAAATTTTGATAATTATGTGTCTAGAAATAATATTTCTATAAGCTCAAAATATCTCAGAAGAAAATTTAACCACTTCAACTGTAAAACTGCAAAAAATCTTTTTCCCTTCTCACTGTGCTTTTGCAGGGCAAGTTCTTGTTAGCAGACTCATTTCTACATACAGCTGTATGATTTTCTGGATTACAACAGACATTTCCCACTTGTGGAGCTCTTTCCATCATGTCTCAGGCACAGCTAGCTGCTCTTTGAACTTCAGCAGCCATCCCTCATCTTCTCTGTCTGTAATATGTCTTATGCCTCCCTCCCTCCCTCCAGTTTTACCTCTGAGAAGGCTTAATGGAAGGACTATTCAGTCTCACAAAACACAGTTAATCTGACCTCCTCTTCCTGAAGTGAAAAAACAGAAAGAGAATAGACAAGAAAATATAGACAAGATCCTGTTTGTCTCAGGCTGCTAGCTTAGTACAAAACTGGTCTTGTGATCTCATTTCCCTCAAAGCTGACTTTCCATGTTAGGCATCAAGGAGAGCACAAAGCACTTGTAGTGATGTTCTTGAGGCAGCCCATAGGAGCCAAAATAGTGAACTAAGTTTCTCACACTTTTTAAAGAGAAGTGAGAAGGAAAGGGGGCAGAAAATATGTCTTCAATAAATGAATATACATTTGTGTGCAGAAAACGCATTGCTTACTGTATTTCAGCAAAAGCACATGTGTTGAATTCCTCAAGAATTTGAGACTAGTTATTAGCCTCTTCTGGAGTTCATTTGGTCCAGTATTTTACCATTGCTACTTTCCCAAAGAAAGCTGAATAAAAATAAATAAATACAAATATTCTCATTCTTCCTAATGAAGAAATTAAACAGGACACTGCATGCAAATATGAATAAAACTTGTCATGGAGGCAGTGAGAAAAACAGAATTGCATAATTTATGTAGTTTTTAAGTACTGTGTGTTGTAGTGCTGAAACAAATTTATTAGTCCAAACAGTGAAATAGCAAAACCAATGTAACACTGAAAACATGAGTGCTAATCTTTATGATTTTCCAACTGAAACACACAGGACAGAAAAAGGATCCTACCCCAAAATTAGTGAAGGACTTGTTTATAAATAATTTTGTGAATAAAATTTCCTCTCTGTTTGAATCCAAACTTCTCCATTTTAGATTATTAGCATGACATTGACACAAAGAGCAAGTAAATTTACATAAAAAATTTTTAAGGTAGAGCAAACCAAATCACTACCAGAATGTCCTGGGTTGCAGTGTATTCTATTACCATCCCCATCAGCCGTTGAAATCAGGTGGGGCAGTGTTTCCTTGCCTCCTCCCCCCAGACTGTCTTGCTGTTAATGGCCCATCATTGTCCTGCCGCATGACTCAGAGATAACTCCCTCTGGACTATCATCTGTTAATGAGCCCAATCAACACCTGGCCTCATGACTCATTACCCCATTGTGAGATGCTCCACCCAGAGGGAGGAACCAAGCATCCCAGCGTGGATATAAGCTGAGGCTGAACACCAGAGAGGAGGCCTTTCCACTGGATTTCCAGAGGACAGGAGCTACACAGCCACCACTGGACCTTCTGAGGAAGAGCAGACCCTCTTTTCTACAGGATCACCGCTTCAGAGGACTGCAGCCACCATTCTAGCAGACTGCTACCACCACCCTGCCTAACAGGGACTCAGGTTGTATCTTGACTCTGTCAGTTTGAACCAGTGTTTTCTTTTAGTTTTTTTCTTTCCTTTTCTTTAACTTCCCCATTAAATTGTTATTCTGACTTGGTGCCTCCCACTGGTTTGTTTTCAAACTAGTACACAGAATAAACTTTTAGAGGCCAACAGTAATTGACCAACACAGCACAGGTCTCTCTCACAGTGGTCTAAGGACCAGCTCTTCTCTTACACGTAGGGGCTTATTTAGCACAGAAATTTCCAAAATGCCTTAGACTTTGGATCATTGCTTTCAACTTCTGATTCTTAATTCCTATTTGTCTGGACATCAGCTTCTTTCTCAGCTTGCGGAATATTTGCCTCATCCCTCAGTCCAGTTCCAGCCCACTACTGTGGGCTCTGAAGCTGTACATCTGCTACCTGGCTTCTGATCAAACCATCATCTTTCTTTGTAGGAGAACAACTTGATTTAGATGGATTTGTCCAAATCAAGGTCCTGACAGTTACTAGGACCCGCAAAAATCCTAGCTATAAGGTTAAAAATTATCATTTTCCTGGAGAAAGAGAAGGTGATAAGGGTTAGTTTGTAAATCACCTGTGTAGGTAGAGATGATGTTTAGCAGGATCTTATTCACCTTCATTCCATGTGCCTTTTGTACTGGTTCCTGTGATATTTCAGATACACTTCCAAGCCGTAGAGGACACAGGCTGAGTGACACTGCCCTCCTGGTGAGCCAAGGAGAGCCTAGGACAGCAGGTACCTCTTGATTCCTGTACTGAATGCCCAAGGAGTGCCAGGGCACTTGATGGTAATCCAGATAAATTGTGGTTACAAGCTGTTTTCAGTCCACTCGTCCTTGCTCAAGGATATGTACATGACTTGCCCCGGTGACTGACACATATCCCCCATGCAATATGTAGAACCAAGGACAAGGCAGAGAAGATGTGGTGCCTTTAGGCTGATATGCCACATTGTAGATGGATGTGAGGTGTAACTACCAGGTTCTTGAAATAAATCCAGGGGATTAAGAAAGGAACAGATATGATGTGACAGCATTTCTGTCAAGAGAGCTGATAAAAAGGCTGGCTTTGCCACATGAGTACACACTGATGGTTGCTGGAGGCTTCAGGAATTATGAGTAAACTGAAGTTTTATCAGATTATGTTAGCCAGTTGCATTCAACATATGATCAAAAAAAAGCAAAGATCTTCTTGAAACTGGGCCAGTAACCTGGAAAAAATTGTAATCTTTTACCATATAATGAAGGTCAGTAAAGTCACATTTTAGGGCATGGATGTTATTTCTCCTGCTAAAGAGTCTCAAAACTAAAGTTGAAGAGCTGAATTTCAAGAAAAAATTCCTCCCATCCAGTGTCAAGCATTTTCTGGCACTCAGTCTAAGCAGGTTTTTTGTAACAAGTAGCACTCAGTCTTCCAATTTTGTAAAAATCTTGCCTTTTTTAAAGTATGTGTGCAAGTGAACATTATTTATTATAGATAAAGACTTTGGAAATTAACAAAGTGGGCAGCAGAACAATACTTAAAAATATTATCTCTTCTAGCTACCAAGCAACCAACTCGTTGCTTCCACTTCAGCTTCAGTAACATTAAAAACAAAAAACAAACACCGTTGCCTTTTTTTATTGGACAGTAAGACACTACCATAGTTTGCTGCTGAAAATTTTGTTTGCTTATGGCCTAACAGGCTCTATACAGGAGGCTAATAATTGCTGTTTATTGCAGTTCTTAAGAAGATGAATATTGGTGTATTTGAGATACTCGGTGTCCATTGTGCTGCTGAAATAAAGCGAAGTGTTCAAGAGGCACAAGCAGAGAGATTATTGCCAAGAAATACCCTAAGAAATGTCCTTGAATGTATTACTTTGCTTTGTTCAAATGTGCCGTTTTGATGGCAAATAGATATTGTTTCCATCCCAAGCCTAAGATGTTATCAGAATCTATTTTTCCCGTCTAATCAGTCTTCTGGGCCATCTGGAGCCGTGGTGGGAGATGCTGAGCAGGCTCTGCTCTGCCTAGAGGTGGAATCCATGCCATACGCTGTGAAGATAAACATCAGTTCACAGCATCTCCCCAGGAAGTTTCTACTCAGCCATCGTGGAAAAACTGAGCTCTTGCATTGGGCAGCAGACAAATCCAGCACTACAGTTGCATAGACTATGTTTTACTCCCCTGTTTCATTTTCTTACTTGGAGGGGAGTGAGCAAAATGATGACTGCCAATTTGGGAACTTCATTTCTGATTTTAATTGCCTAGGGTTTTTTGTGAACAGCTATTTCATAGGATAAAGAGGGAATTAATACAGTATTTTTGTATTATTTTGCATAATATTGCACCTCAGAATTTGAGATGCTTCAGTATAAGATGCCTGTGTACGCACACAAACACAAACAATTTAAGATACAAAGTCTGCATGACATACCTACTTCAGTTCTTGCTTGAAGCTTGGAAGAAAACACAACTCATCTGCATGTCACATACTTCCTTTGCAGAATATTTAGCAGTGTCTCTTCTCAATGAACAGTGCTAATACAGTACTGCTGCTGCCATAGTTTTGAATCAAAGTGTATCTCTCTGGAAACTCCTAAAAGAGGCATACTAATGTTTGGTCTTCATCATGAGACCTGCTAATCACAAAGTATAGGAAAGGCTTAAACCAGAAGAGGTTGTTTCTTGTGATTTAAAAGCTTTAAATACCTGTATTTTAGCAGAATAGGAAAATGCAACAGAGGCATGATTAGAAAGAATCGAATGCAGGTCCCACTAGAGAGAGCTGAAAAAAAAAAATCTGACAAAGGATGACAGAAGAGAAGAAATCCCATCAGTTCTTTACTCTTCAGTGGCCAGCAAAGACAAAATAATTCAAAAGGAGTGGAAACAAAGCAATCTGGACCAGTGGACTGCTCCCCATGGGTCTTGTTGCTCAGTATTTTTGGAAAAACAACATTTGTTCACCCTTCTCTCTTTCAGGTTTAAACTTGTAACCAACATACTGTAATGTACTAAGACTAGCTTGCAGGTTACTCTAGTAGTTTTGATGGTATTTCAGTACACGACTAGGGACAATATTTAATTACAAGCCCTTTGGTATGGTTAAGTTCCTTGCAAAGTAACTAATAACTGGAAAAAATGGCCTGTGGGCTTTTCTTCCTTTCTCATGTGTTCTGCAACAGTAAATTCCACAGAGCAAATAGATTTCATCTCTGTTTGTTTTTAATAGCATTTCATTTTGTTTTTCTTTTTCATTACAAAATTTTTTAATTTTTTCAGATTGAGTTTGTTCCTATTTAACCACACTTAAGCTTATGGATGAATTTTGTCATGAGCTCAAGACCCACAGGCTTGAACAGGAGTTCAGATCATACTTAAAGATTTATGTGAAGAGCATTGGAGTGCTCTTCACATGCTTTAGAGCCATATCTGCTTTCACTAGATGCAGATTGTCTGAAAATCAGTGTCTTGGTTTGAAAGACAGGTGTCTGCTAAGGAACGCAGGAGCCTCCCTTGGAATGGCAGATGCGACCCCCCTTCCCTCCGAATTATAATTTTGAAATTAAGGGGCTTTCAGGAAAAGATATGGGAAATAGGAATAACAGGTCTTTACTATTATATATCTCTATGTGTATAACCAGTCAAACAAACAGCAACAATTATGACAGTAACAGCAAACAATCCCAAACCCAGTGCCAGCCTTCTCGGCTGTCGGGCCCTTTCCCCTCGGGTGCAGTTCCGCTCGCAGCCGGCAGGGGCGCTGGCGGCTCCCGGTGAGCAGGGCAGGTGCGATGGTTCCCCCGCGGCTGCAGGGGGCGCTCCGGAGCGAGCTCGGGGAGCACGCGGCCCTGGTGGCCTGGGATGCCGGGAAGGGAAGGAACAAAGGCTTCACAAAGCCCTGGGCAGCCGATCCCGGGATCCCGGGAAGGGAAGGAACAAAGGCTTCACAAACCCCTGAGCAGCTGGCCCCGGACTCTCAGGAACAGCAGGCTGGAATGGCAGGGACGAGCACAAATCCCGGGTGGTAGATGAGATGCATCCAAACTGTGGAGCCGTGGTGGGAACCCCCCAGAGGTCTGGGCCGGCAGGGCAGCCACGGCCCGGATGCCAGCAGGGCAGGGAAGGTGGGCTTGGGATCCCGGGGTTTCTCTGGCAGAAGGAAAAAGCAGCCAAAGAAGCAGCCTCCCTCTCTGTCCAAATGCCAGGGACCGACTATCCACACACCCAGGTGAAACAAAAGAGTAGCCAGATGCACCCCACCCCCATCGCCAGCTCTTTTGTTTTATGAAGTATGCAGCAATTTGTCCCCCTAGCAACAGTATGGGGAAAATTCCTTTAACAGAAAAAAAAAAAAAAACCTAGGAGAACTTATAAAACCCCAACAATCAGTCATCAGAGTACTTTTTAAAATGGTCTTTAAATTTGTGGAAATCATTCTTTGAGATGTATACACACAGAGAGATATTTATATGGGTATGCATATATGCCTAGAAGAAGAAAGTGGTGCTTATACCTGCAGATGTATGTATCTAAAATGGATCTAAATTTATATTTATAAGAGTTTCCTATTATTTTTATCATTCTTGTGGCTGTTTTGACAAGCCTGGATTAAAGAGCAGTACTTGCTTGGGAAGGTGCAGTAGTAGAAGATGGTATAGATATGCAAACCACTATTTCTATATTTCATTTCTTCAGAACCTACTTAGCAAAACTGGGGAGTTTTTTGTTCTGCACACCTAACAACATCCTGGATCCTGAGACTTTTTTATGAGCATGATCAAAACAAAGTAACCACTACCTGCTAGTCAATTTGTTTCTTTTTTTTTTTTTTTTTTTCTTTTCTCCCCTTTCACTCTTCTCCCATCTGTGACTGGATTATTTTCTGATATTTTGGCTATTTCAACAACCTCCGTGGCCTGGCACAAAAGGCTATATCAAAGGGAAGAATAGACTGAGGACTGAATTAGAGGAATGCAACTCCACCTGGTATCACCCAAGCAGTACATTAAAACAAGAGGTAAGGAAATTTGGCAGGAATACTGTGTATTAGAGGATAATCTCTCACAAAATTTTTTTTGCCTGGAAGTGTTACAGGTACTTTCATTGTCCATACAACAATTTTTTCTCATTTCTTTGATCTTTCCAGTAAAGCAGGTGTCTAGTAATGTTATTTGTGAATCAGAAATAAAAATGACAGGAAACACATTATAATGCCATAAACCATCATATTTTTATTCACCGAGCATAAAAAGAATACATGTATTTGGCTGCAACAATCAATTTTATTTAATTTTTCAAGTCCAGCTTTGATAAGCATAGCTGGTCAACAGTACAAATAAACAAGTCTTGGAAAGAGAAATGAGAACTCAGTTTAATTGGATCCTAGCTTTCTAAACACTATCTGCAAATTATATGTGCAATATTCACTGTCAGACCATTTTAGTTATTCATCACTCTGAGACTCTGCACAAGAAAATAATGTACATCATTTACTTTGCCATCTCTTTGTAATTCATGCTTTTTCAGAGTACTGCTTCATTGATACTGTGAGGTTGTGGTTTCAGGTTTTTCTCCTTTTTGAGCCTTTGATGGTTTTCTCCACAAAATCTTAGAGCATATAATGAATAGACTAGAAAGTTGGTTTTCTTCTCATATTTTGAGATGACTTATTTCCTGCAGTTTCCAGGTGAACTGTATCCTTCTTGGCAGCTTTCATTGTCCTCTCATTTCTAGCATATTTCAGTTAAAAGGCAGGGAGCTTCTGACTCCTCCACGGCACAGCCTCACCCGTTTTTCCCTGCGGTTGAGCAGACAAGTGTCACATCTGTCAGTACAAACTTCCACATCTAAACAGAAAACAAAGTTACCAAATGAAATAGAAGGGACCTTCTGAGCGCCTTAAACTTGATGACCAGACTCGATGGTGATTCATAGGGTAGTTCTGCCTGCTGTGTAGTATTAAATAGAGCAGCTATGTACTGTGACATGAGCAGGCTGCTTCCTGGAGACATGGCCAGTTTTGTGGAAAGAACCATCATAAATGGCCACTAATAATCCGGCCTGGATTTTCAGTGACCTCACAGAATTAGGCACCCAGCATATTTAGAACATCTCTGGAAACAAAGTGACTTACAAGCATGCCTCTCCATGAGGCTGTAGCAGCACCCAACAATCTGCCCGCACATCAGGACACCTTGAGATGGATTTGATTATGAAGAAAACCTTATTCAGGGCATAGTAAACAAAAAAAACCCAAATCAAAACAAAACAAACAAACAAACAAACAGAAAGGGAGTGAGCAGACCTTTTGCACAGCACCCAAATCCAGAGAGAGACTAACATTTATTTTGGAGGTGGACCTAAAGCATTGGTTAAATAATGTTGATCACTGTTAGGGTAAAAATAACACTGTCATCATAAGTTGTCAGTGAGCTATATCTTAGCTAACCAGAAGTTCTGTGATTCTTTTAAAATTTTGTAATTAACTATGTTTAATTAGTTAAGGAATGTTCGACTGTGTTATTTTAGCTGGTTTTGATTTAGATCTGTGTTGGCTGAGTGTCAGTAGAAAACCCTGAGAAATTACCTCACTGCACATGCAGAAAGGAGCTCCATGGACCCATACCCCTTAGAGAACTTAATCAATAGTTGAAGAACAAAATTAAAGAATACTTACTTTACTGCCAATAAAGAATTACTTAATGGTTATCAATTAACTAGAGATTAATTAGAAGTCATAGAACAAGACAGATATCTTGAGAAAGTTAAGGAGTCAAAGGCCTATACACCCCAGAAAACTTGATTAATACATTGCAGGTGCAGTAAGGGAGCCATTTCATAGTCGAGTACACCCCACAAAACTTAATCAGCAGTAATTGTCTAACCAGGACAGTAAATTTAATAAAACACTGGCTAGCTATGGATAAAACTTGGGTTATCCATTAAACAAAGATGCATGAAATGTTCTGGAAGTAATTAAAAGAAACAAAACACATATACCATGATGCAATAAATTGGGCAAATTTTTGGGAGTGTCTATAAATGTCTTGGATGTTATAGTGTATATAAATGCCTGAAAACTGTTGTTTCTTTGAACATGTCTGTGGCAAATAAATTCCTGCTGTGTTGCCAATTTTGACTCAAAATTGTTACTAGGAATGTTTGTCTAACAGCTTTTTGCTGTTAGATTTAAAACCCTTTGTTTCTAGATATATTTGAAGGCTGCAGAAACAAGCACAAACCCCTCTGTCATGGAACAATGGGAACTAATATTTGGTGAAAGATTTCTGCCTACTTGCTTTTTTGTATGTATGGAGAGGATGGAGTATTTTACGTTCTGTAAGGTAGATAATGTTCCTCTTCAGTTGGAGGGCATTTGACAGTCTTACTAGGAAATCTGGAAATTTTAACAGTCCTCTTAGGATTTACTCATTGTTCATAATCCTATTGTACTCGTTCCCAAGACAGAGTCCAGATTCAGCAATCATTTCATGGATCATGTTAACCACAGGACAGAGCCACAAGATACTTAATTCCCAATAACTTCCCAGTAAATGACTTTATAATGGATAGCTCTACATGACTTCTGGCTTTTTAGCAGTAGCTTTTCCTATTTAGTTAAATTGAGTTTTGTTACCTGAGAAAGCTGCCTGGGCTCATGGTTAATTTTTCTATGAAGGAGTCCAAAAATAGTTTGAATTATAAACACTTACATTTACAATGTTTTTTTTAATGTTACCAAAAACCCAAAAGTTGGAACATGGAAATAACATTAAGATTTTGCTGAATTAATCAGCAGGGTCCTTCAACTTTCTTGCATAAAAGTTCTGCCAATATCGTGTAAGTAAACTGAGACACTATTAAGTATTCTTCTACAGTCTGTGAGACTGGCTGCCCATGTGAAATAATTGAAGAAAAGACAACTAAAACAGCAGAAAATAAATAGTGTTATGAACACATTTTTGGTAGTAACATTATGTGCTTCTGCTAGGCATCTTCATAGATCCCTGTACTTTATTTTTTATGAATTTAATCAAAATCTTGGAGTGAGAAAACACTCAAACTTTCAGATTGGCATATATTAAAAACAATTTGTCTCTGGAATGAGCCACATATTTCTGAAGACAGTCTTTTCAGCCCCTGAAGTTATGAAAGTTTTTGAAATTTAAATTAGAAGATGTATGGGTTGGAATGGTACACCAAAAATATGTGACACAATTCCTTTAAGCAAATCACCACCTGCTCTGACCTCCAGCTATCTGAAAAGGTTTCAGGTGCACCAGAAAAAAAAAATGCACAAAAAGCTATCCAAGGTTGCATTTTCATGCACAGTTGATCGTTTTTCTGTTTTTCTTAGAATATTGTGCATTCATTTCATAACAGACAATTTCACAACATGCACAATGTTTGTTGTTCTCACATATAACTAAGATTGTCTGTGTGATCTTGAGGAACAAAGTAACTCTGATGGGCTGTGTCAGAAAGAAAAGTTGAAAGTAGTTACAGATTTTGACAAAGCTAAACATTTTTAAGTCTTGTGCCGTGATCTAGTTTTCATACAGTACAAACTGCTTGAGCAAAAACAGGGACTTGGAACTTTTGAAGATAAATAAGTATTCATTCCATCAGCCTGTGAAAGTAAAATAAATTCATGAATTTTTCACACAATCACTTATTTTCCCCTGGTTATAACTTTCTTGTGCTCATCTGCACAATCCCTTCCTTGTCCAGTTTCCTTGTCTTTCTCAAAAGTCTACTTTTTCTGTGATATATGCAGTGAATCAAGACAATATATATTTGACCAGTTATTCTCTTTCTCCCCTGTCCGTCTCCTGATCTCTCTAAAATTCTTAATTCTGGAGCAGAGATAGGGTTTTTTTACCTGAAAATATATTGTGGCTAGAAATGTTTATAAGGAATAGCTGTGGGTATAATGTTCTCATTTAAATTAAAGCTGAGAGATTAAAAACTTTCTTCCTACAAAAATAGACTCAGAGAAATTTTTTCCAACATGTTGAAAACATCACAGCATAAAATTAATTTTTCTTTATTTCATCTTATTCTCCAGTTTCTGTATTTTTTCTCTACAACAATAAAAAAAAAAAGGGGAAATAGTGGAAGAAAATTGAGATTGAGAAAGGGAAAACTAAAATATCTGAGTCTTACTTTTGGGCCTCCTCCAAGATGCAACTGACAATTATTATTTTATTTAAATCTATAAAACATGATAATTGTGAATTTTGAAGAGACTAATAGTCCAACTATTTGCAGCTACTAATAAATAACAGCCCAGTAATAATTTCTGGTGTTTTTTAAATTACCACACAGAGAAGGAGGAAGAAATATCTGTTCTGCATGTGTCTGGCTGAGCACTTGTTGAAACTACCTTTTACTGTTGAGACTGAACTACAGAGATGCATTAGGGCATCTATTTCGTTCATTTGCGTCCACTTACCTATTTTGCAATGTTATAAAAGTTTTGGTGTTTTATGTGTTCAAGCATACTCAATGTTCCTAAATATTGAGTGTATCAAAGTTGAATAGTTGTGTGAACATGAATGAAATCATATTCATTGTTATGTGTCTGCTAAAATTTCTGTGTGCTTTTTCATCTACGGGCTTAGAAAATGCATATGCTGACCTTCTCAACACTTCTGCTTATTGTGAAATGCTCTGCATAGTCTTTAGTAGAGGTTTTTAGGAAAAGGAGGAAAACAGGTCTCTTCCATAGCTACAGTGCATAGGGCAAAAGGCAAGTGGAATTCAAATGAATCTCCATTCAGGTTAAATATTAGAACACTTTATACGACAAAATGTGTAAGAGTACTGCAGCTACCTTTGAAAGGTAAGGACAAGGGAGTGCTGCAGCTGACTGCCTGAAATACTTGCAGAGCTGTTGTAACTTGGTTTCTTATGAGTATCTGTAATGAGAGACACAGAGAAGGTGGACACCTCCAGGGGCACCGATGAAAAGAGCCCCCTGAGATGGTGCTCAACCCCAACACTCAGTTACAGAAAGCAGGAATTTGCAAGTAAAATGAGCTACCTATTTATAGTCTCATTATCACCATCATACACCCAGATTTTAACATTTTATTTTTACTGATGTTTGCAGTGGTGAGAGGGAGAGTATATGTCATTGTTCTAGTAAACCTCAATAGAAAGGAAAAAGAATCTGTCATTTTATCCATTTTAGTATTGTACGGTATTTTCTTGCTCATTTAGCTTTGGCTGGTAATGTTCATCAATACCTTGAGGAATCCATTAGAACTGTAATCTTCTGTTCTTACCAATTTATAAAATGCATCCAATGGGATATATTGGGAAATCTATATGCACATTATATGAACATCTGATTTCTATTTCCATTTTGGATGCAACAGGCTATTTTTCAACAAATACTTTGATTTCTCTTTTTATTCTCACCTTTCTAAAAAGAACCAACAGTTCTTTCACAAATAAAAACTTCCCTTCTCTTTCAATGCCTTCCCTCTCAGTGTTTCCTCTCCAGGTCAGCTAGGAATAAATTTTTAGAAAGAGTGATTTCTTGTTTGCAAACTTGTGAAAGTATCAGTGCCTATTCCAAACTACCCCTTACTCCCAGTAATTGCGCTCCCAAAGAAGCAAGCAGAAAAAGAATAGATGGAATTTGACTGCAGAGGGGCCTTATGATGAAGAGAACACATTTTCTTTCAAGTACAATTACATTTCAAATGCAGTATTTTGTGGCTGAAGGCCAAGACTGCTGAGGATGGAGTTTTGCCCAGCTCTTTGATGTATCCACTTTCTTCTTCATTCTCCCTTCTCCATCCAAGTTTTGCACATGCTCCTAATGGCAGTGGCAGAAGGGTGCCAGTAATTCCAGTAATGGTGTTGAGATTACAATACTCAGAAAATTTCACACCTTCCTGGTGCTGCAAGTGCTCACCCTGAAGTTTCACACCACCTTTTTATCAAAACAGCTGTGTATCAGCAACAGGATGGCAGTAATACCTAAGCACAACTATTTTCCAAACAGATCAGAGGAGTTACCTAAAGAGGTGAATCTTAAAGGTTATAAAAATAGCTCTGAAGAATAAGGATAGTGATAAAAGTGATGGTAAGTATATTTACATAATTTAAAAAGATAAGATAATACAATAAAAACATTATATGAAGTGTGTATAACAAAGAATTTACCACTTGAACCAACACCAACTTCACGAATGCCAACTTTCCAAACACCAGCTTCACAGTGGCCAAGGTTCAAGCAAACAAGAAGGTATTTGGTTGCCTGAAATTAATGTGGCAGTGGAAGGAAAACCGACTGTGGAGCTCAGCCAGGATGCAAAGAGTACCAGCTCTCAGGGACAGGATAAAATGCCGCAATTAAGGTGGTAGAAGATGGGGAAAAAGGTGGGTTTGAGAAGACAGAGGGTAAGGGAATCTTCTAAGAATGGGTCGCCTGTTGCCTGAGGTCTAGTGGCTCTGGGAAGTCACTCCTGTGATTCAAAAGGAGAGGATCAAAAGACAAAAATGTGACTGCTTGATGCGGGCTAGAAACTTGGTTTTCACCCTTCTGGGGGTCCTCAAAGCCAAGTCCTCTTTGGCGTAGGATGTAGGATTCACAACTCACATTGCAGGCTGAGCTCCCCTCTATGCATTTTTGGGGTCTATGGGTAGACTGACAAGCCAGAGATGTTTGGAGGGACATTTGTATCCTTACTCTTCATTCTGGCAGGGGGGAGGTATAAAAGGGCAAGAAGCATGTCGAGAAACACCTGAAGATAGGAGAGAGGGTACACCTGAGGGAGTAAGGTATTTCTAATCAGATTCCTTCCCTTGGCATCTCACACACAAAGGTAGAATAATTGTGGCAAATTTTTACCATCCTCTGCCAGCAAATAGTACAGGTAACTTCCCCAGCTGAGGGGGTTTCCCTTCCTCCAGATCCCCTGTCAGATTGCACACAATTCCTAGCCCAGATAGAGTACAGGTACAAAACTCTGCAGGCAAATACTCCACTGAGGCGAAATTCAAGGTAAGGCAGTGTCATCTGCATGCACTTCGCAAAAGAATGTGAAAGAGAAGAAAGATGCTTCCCCACTCCCATCTGCATGCACATTGCATGGAAACAAAACTGCTTTTCCCCAGTGTCAGAAGGGAATATTGGATAAATCAACTGACACTGCTAAGTGATAATATCTTTATGTTAGTAATGACACTACCATAACTGAAACGAAACAGTAACATGAAATTATTTAACATAAATAAATGTGGAAAACAGCACAAATACCTGGAAAAAAATAGCCTAGTACGAAAGCAAACTAGTATATTTATACCACTTTAAAAGAAACTTTTAACTTTCCAGACAGACAAATGCACAGTTTATAGCCTTAAGATCTCTAGACCTAATTGATGTGTCTTTGGGCTTTACCTGTCTGTCATTTTGCTGAGGAAAGGCTGAACACGAAAAAGAGCTCAGCAGTGCAGCTATGAAGGAAAATTTGGGAGGCCACAATGGTAATGGAAAGTACCAGGTGAGGAAACCGTCAAGGTACAGGCAGAAGAATCTAGAGATGTCATCTGCCACATTTCTTATATTTTTGGATGGAGTTTATTGTAAAATTTCCCACTGTTCGCACCCACAAAAAACTATTCACCCATTTTCCCCTGCTATAGTAAGCAGAGGAGGGAAAATAATTTTCACGAGTTAAGGTAGGGATTATTGAAAAAAACTTCAAGGCAAAAGAGGTTCAGAACTTAAACAGTACAAAGACAACTTATTATTGACAGAATTAAGTAAAAAAGGCAATGAGAACCAAAGCAAACCTTCAGAACACCTTTCTTGCCCAATCCCTCCCTCCTTCTACCAACCACACAAGGAAACGAAACATGAGGCTTCGGTGAGTATCTCACCCCTTAAAAGTCTCTCTTCAGTGTGTTTAAAGAAAAGAGTTTCTTCTGCTGTACTGTGGGATGCTTCCCACGGGAGATAGTTCTCTGCAAACTTTTCTAGCATGGTTTTAACTTTCACAAGCAACAGTCCCGCCTGAAGCTGTTGCAATGTGAAATCCCTCCCATGGGCCAAGCAGTCTTCCCACAACTGCCTGGCGAGGGTCATTTTAGTTCATGGGGTTTAGTCTTTTAAGGATGAGCTGTTTTAGTTGCGAAGGGAAGGCTCTCTTCCTCTGTCTCTAAAAGCAAAGGTCATCTCTCTCTGTTTGAGGTCCTCACTAAATTACAGCTTTTCGGTATCCTCTTGGGGTTTTAAGAAGTCTAGTTTTTTTCCTGTTAAAGGAAATTCCCCCCCTTCTGTTACTAAGACGATAAATTGCTGGGTGCTTAAGAGCAATCAAAAGACCTGCCTATCCTTTTGTTTTACTTGGGTGTGGGGTCAGTTTGCTCTTGCTCTCAGTTCGGAGAGAGAAGCTGCAGAGAAAGGAGCTGCTGTTTCTTCTTCTTCGGCCGCTTTTTTTCTTTTCTGATGGAAACACCGCCGGGATCCCAAAGTTGCTTTTCCCTGCCTCGCTGTTGCTTCGAGCTTTCGCTACGCTGTAGCTGTGCTTGCCTTGCCTGCCCGACCTCCGGGGGGGGTTCCCTATTTGGGTACATCTCATCTGTCCTCTGGGATCTGTGCTCATCCCTGCCGCTCCAGCCTGCCGCTCCAGCCCGCTGTTCCAGCCCGCCCTTTCAGCCTGCTGTTCCCGAGAGTCCGGCCGGGCACCGAAGCCAGCCATGTGGGGTTTGTGAAGCCTTTGTTCCATCCTTTTCCCGGGATCCCGGGGCACCAGTGCCGCGTGCTCCCCGAGCTCGCTCCGGAGCGCCCCCTGCAGCCGCGGGGGAACCATCGCACCTGCCCTGCTCACCGGGAGCCGCCAGCGCCCCTGCCGGCTGCGAGCGGAACTGCACCCGAGGGGAAAGGGCCCGACAGCCGAGAAGGCTGGCGCTGGGTTTGGGATTGTTTGCTGTTACTGCCATAGTTGTTGTTGTTTTGTTTGACTGGTTATATATATATATATATATGTAGTAAAGAACTGTTATTCCTATTTCCCACATCTTTGCCTAAAAGCCCTTGATTTCAAAATTATAATAACTCGGAGGAAAAGGGGTTATATCTGCCACTTCAAGGGAGGCTTCTGCCTTCCTTAGCAGACACCTGTCTTTCAAAACCAAGACATATCCATGCACTCCAGCGTGAGTACTCTTCTTCACGGGCTGTGCGTGGATCTCTGCACCTCCCCATGCACCTCATGAATTATAGGGAAACAGATCGTTATATTACAGTCCTCACCACGGCTTGCAGGAGAATCTCAGCTCCGGCACTTGGAGCACCTCCTCCCTCTCTTATTTTTTTTCACTGACCTCAGTGCCACCATGTTGGTTTTCCTCACCTGTCCTCACTTTTCCTTTTTCTCTGACTTGGAAGAAAGTTGGTGTCTGTAAGCTGCAGTTGAGAGGTTGATCTCGTCTGGGATCCACATCGGGGAGTTGCTTGCCATGTCTCTCCTGCTGGCTACATGGTCCCTGCCGGCACCGCACAGGTGACTCTGGTCTCAAGAGGGGCCCAGCTGCGTGGTCCTGGCCTCGGGAGGGTTCCAGCTGTACGGCCCCTGGCAGCCTCCCAGAGGGATGGGCTCCGGTGGCCTCCCACATCAGTGGCACAGCCCCAGCTGCCGTGCTGGGAACAGAGGAAGGGGTCTGGGGGCCCTCTCACCACCCCTCAGGGAGCAAGAAGGAGAATTTCTCATAGTTTTTCCTTTCTTAAATATGTCATCACAGAGGTGTTACCAACTTGTCTAATTGGACTAATAATCTGCCCATCGTCAGAGCCTTCAGTGATTGGCTCTGTGCCAGAAATAGAAGTTTCAAACAGCTTTTTTTCCCCTGTCCCCACAAACCAGGCTTTGTTAAACCAACATACCGTGTCATAAGATAGTTCACTCTGGAGGCAGTCTCTGGGAGTCTCTAGTTCAACCTCCTGCCCAAATGAGGCCAGACCACTGTGTCAGACCAATAAAAATTCACACCAAGTCTGACAAAAATAGAGCTCTGTGTGTGAAGCAGACACCTCTCTGGGGAAGGTGAAACCCAAGTTACTTTTACTTACCTCTCTACGTGTTTGACTAGTAAACAAACAAGCCCAGAAGTAGATTTGAGATATCTTCTAAGTTAGTATGTGCTTTTTCCCCTTCACTGATGTTCTTCAGATGTTTTGACAAATATAACTCAAGATTTCTGAGTGATGAGAGATATCTTTTCCCAAACAGTTGTGTAATACTTCGCTTACTTGATAATTTACCTCAAGAGTATTTATGTGCTAAACAGTTTGCATAAGGTCCTTCAGTTTAGATTGGTATGAGAAGTCTATTAACACATATTCAGGGGAAAGGGGAAAGAAAAGGAATAATATTGCAGCAATGGAGCACAAGACAGGATTTAATAGTTTCCAGTGTCTGCTGAAATAATAGTTTGAATTGCTTGTTTGGAAAGGGGTTGTTATTTTACTGAAAACTTTTATTGAAAAGATTATGTGCTCTCAATGTCAATTTTCATTAGTTTCCATTACAATTTCCTGCACTTTCTTCTCTCAAAAGACAAATCCTTCCTTACCAAAACCAGCATCATCAGCTCTACAGAGATTTCTCTTTTGTGCCCATTTTAAGAAGGAATTCAACTACTAAATATTAAAAGAAAGGCTGCCTGTAGTCCACATACTACTCAATCCACACCAAACAGAACTGGCTGTCCTGATTAAAAGTCAGTTTAGCTACATTTTCAGAGCAGTCTGATGGCTATTAAAAAGGTGTTCAATGAACAAGGCTTCAGGATAAAGGGGTACATGCCAAAAAACTGCAACAAATGCCATTTGTCATTTTCCCATTTTGGCATTTGTGCATGCTGTCTTTGGCACTGGTATTCCAGATGTACAGCCTGAAGATGAGAGTTGGGTACATTATGTAAAACAGATTGACTCTTTCATGCTCCTGCACAGCAAAGTGAAGGGAAGCAGCAAACATAAGCCAAGATACCCTAGACAGAAAATGAAATAACAAAAGAAATGAAAACACCAACCCAGGACTTTGTGTCAATTTTATGCTCACAGAATTTCTGAGGACCCTTAAATATATCCAGATACTGCTGTTTCAGAGTTCTGTGAAAGCCTTTGCTCCTCTGCATCTATTAATATTACCACTGCTAGATTAAAATTTGTGATATATTTACTCTGTGGCTGTGCAGGCATATCCAGGTAACACCAGAATTAGTTTATTGTTCCAAAACAAATTTTCCTGTAAGAACAGCATGGTCCATGATACCGCAAAAGCACTGTATTCTGCTGAAGTGTCACATGGACTCATAGTGTCAGGTTTTGAGGTAAGGGGATACAAAGTGAAGGAAGAAGTGCTTTTTGATTCCTCCCCTCTGCTGAGGGCATATTTGAAGGGAAAAACACCCAAATATGTCAGGCCAAAATAAGAGCAAAATACCACTTATGATTCCACTATTAATTCTTAGTTCCATGAAATAGCTATTCAGCTGCCAGACCCCTAGTATGGTCTATTTCAGCAGGGGTTGCTTTCCCTGAAGTATTGTGCTGGTTTTTAACACTTCCCCACAGATTCTTGCAGGCCTGTCATGGTTTAATCCCAGCAAGCAACCAAGCTGAGACTGGGGAGAAAAACAGAAGGGTAAAAGCTAGAAAAACTCATGGATTGAGATAAAGACAGTTTAATAGGCACACCAAAAGCCATGCTTACAATTTTTTAGAGACATGTATTTTCAAAAAAAATCATAAAATTAAACCATGGTGGGTTTAGGGTGTTTTCAGCCTTGATTTCAGTTCAGTAATTGTCACAAAAATAGCTCCCTAAAAATAATTATGTGTGACAGCTTCCATATTTGTTCTATTTCAATGTTCTTTCATATTTAATTTGCTCAGTTTAAGAGCTAGAAGATGCATTTTCCTGCTGTCAGACAGCAGACTCAGCTGGGTACCTGAAAGATCAAGCTGAGATCTTTTTACTTCTTAAAGTGTGTGCAGGTACACTCTCGGCAGCTTGAAGTTGACTGAAAATTCGGTTGATGACAAGTAAGGTGGGGTGACACCCTGCTCATTAGTTTGTTCTTCTGCTGATATTTTTGCACTAGGGTATTGCAGAAATCGAAAGCTATAAAAACACAGTTTTCCTTCTGTTTATTCGAAACCAGTGACTTCCACTGACAGTTATCTGCTTCTTGTTAATGAATTTATCCTAACTGGTGTTTTTAGTTTGAGTGTTTAGAGGTCAGCAAACCACTGCAGAAGCATAATTACGTGAGTATATTGATGGTTGCACTTGTGCTTGCAGTACTTTGGTATCAGAGGATTGTTGAAGATTAATACCTTCCATTCATTCATACCTCACATCCCTGTTGTGGTACTGTGTCTGCTGGGCGCTACAGCTCCTTCTGAAGGTGCCCAGCATGGGCATCGGGACCAGTGTAAAAGGAGATGTAATTCCTGTCAGTTCAGCACATTATTTCTTTGACATCGAGCTGCATTTATGATACAATTGTATTTTTGCCATTTCAGACATGGATCTGAAATCTTTTATGGTTGGGTGCTTTAGAACTATTTAAAAATTGAAGAATAGGCAAAATGTGTGTGTTTCATCAGTTCTATTACTAGTTCCAAAGGGTATTTTATGATGTGCTAGATGTGGAATTACAGTAGTCTAATTCAGGAAGAACATGAAGCTTGGTGCTTCTTTATGGAGACATCACTTTGTATTCCAAAAGCTTTAAAGCCTAGGGAAGGAAGCCTAACAAACACAGCAATAAACCCACACAGAAACTACAAAAGAATACGCTGTCAATCCAGGGTCCCCAGAATGACTGAATTTGACCGGTAGTACTGAGATGTACCAAAAATTCATCCCTGTAAGAGTCTGGACATCTTCAGTAACTGTGGTCTGAATAAAGGGTGGGTTTAAGCACACCTTCGAATATGTTGTATGTTTTCTGTCCAAATATGGAACTTCAGCATGGACAATAACACATAGGAGAAATATTTTTCTGCTTTGCATTTGTTTTTCATGGCTCCCCTCAACATTGTGAAGATTATTTTCATATCTCTGGCTAAGAACAAAAATTGTTAGGATAAATGTAAGTCTTAATATTAGCTTTCATATTAAGAAAGAAAAAGGAATGAAACAGTATTTATTTTATCATGATTTTTTCTAGTTTTGTTTTTTCTCCATTACAAATTCTTAGACTCTGTTGCCTAAACAAATGTAAGTCTTTTATGCTGTTATGAAAGACCTGGTTACCTCATTTGAAATTTGCTACATTAATTTTCTTTTTCAATTTAGCCTTGCCTATTTATCTGTTTGCTGAGTGGCAAAAAGGGTAGAAACATCATTAACAATTTGCTATTTAGTTGTATAAGGACTGTCTATGCAGCTTTTTATTCAATTACATAAACACTTCCAATAAAATGAAGGAAAACAGATATCCTGAGAGAGAAGGGTGAGGTGTGTGAATCATAATGTGAAAACAAGTAATTTCAAATATTTTCATTGTGAAACAATCTCATACGTCTAAATATTATTTTTCTATATCCCTGTGCTAGGCCTGAATAAAATTAATTTTGTAGAAGAATTAAAATGTGTATCCTTGGCTCTGCTTAGTACACTCCAGAATATTCACAAAATTCATCTACTAATACACAAAATTCACAAATACAGCCAATGTCTCTGTTAAATAAGGTGTTCGGGAAATATGTGATCACTTTTGTGCAATGATATGCTTTGTAGAAGGGTCCAACACACTTCAGGCTTGTAAATTATTAATGTACCTTGTATCTCATTAGCTGTATATTATGGAAATCTACCTAAGCTGCTACCTCTGGTTTCATTAAAATAGCAATTGGTTAAAAGAGGGGGAGAAACATTGTGTCTTTGCAATTAAATTGGATTTGTAAGAAAGGTAGAAGTTCACAGTTTTACCATTTCTTTGTCTGTAATTTAAAAGAACCATATGACATGCAGACTGATGAATAATTCATGCTTCATTTATTAGCCTGGTAACCCTATTGCTGGTCTCATAAAAATGAGGATAATAATTTTTTCCTTTTCACGAAGCACTGGAGAACTGTGTGCACGTATATGCACACGCATGTGTGCTTTTTGTGCTCATGTATTTCAGTGTATGTTTGTATATGAATACTTCGATCAAAAATGAAGGCTCTCTAATCATTTCTACTGTCCAGTACATGCACACACTGCATTGTGAATGGGAGACCTCACACTTGCATCAGCAATAAGGACCGCAATGCTAAAGCTCATCAGTATGAGACAAGTTTTCTCATGGGCTGGCATTTTAACACAGGCACTGAAGAATAGCTCAGCCCCAGATCATCCTGCTTGAAACACAAAAGCCACCTAGTTATCCTTGCTCACTCTAGCATAAATATGGGAACAAATCCAACAAATGCCTTCCTGAAAAACAGCAGATAAAAGAGAAACGGAAGATGGATATTTCTTAGTTCTTCCCTGGGTTGTGTGCACCAAGATTGTGACAATAAGGCAAAAGAATTGTTACTGAAGGAAGTTTTCCTGAAAGTTCTCTAAGTATTAAAAACTCTATAAAAATAGACTGAAACTGAAATACAATCCATTTTCTTCTTATGGATGCAGCTGACAACCTCATCAGTATCTAACCAATATTTCTCTATCAAAAATGGCACTTTAAAAAAAGAAATCCTCTTGCTGAACTAATTCAATTGCAACATCATTCTGTTTTGAAAGAAAAATGGAAAAGATTAAATATGATTGAACAGTATGTTTTGAAATTTTTTGTTTCACATGACCTTATTAAGTTGAAAAGAATCAGAAGACAATGATCCAATATTATTTAAATTAAACATTTTTATTATGTTGAAGTGGGTTTTTTTCCTCTCACTAATTCATTTTACAGAAAATTTCTTAACCCCCAGCCCCATAGCTTTTTTTACCTGCTGCATACCCAACATATCATTACCTGGCAGCCTTGAGAAAAGCTGCTCCTTCTTGTAAATAAAGATGCTTATGATGTTTTTTCATTATTACGATAATTAAAGCACAGCTAAAAGGAAAATCCTTATTGAAAGCAGCTAAAAATAGCTTTCAAGGAAAACATTTAGTTAACTATACTTTCAAAGCATATGTCTAAACCTGCATGTTGAAAAAATGGATTTATTTTAAAGAAGGTGGTCAGCCACCCTTCACCTACAAATGCAGTAATCATAATAATCACTGAACACATAGAGACTACTTCCTTGTGTCAGCAAAAATGACACCACTGGTACCCTGTCTCAAGTATTGAAGCTACTATGGCATATGTATTTCATCCCACAACATATGCATTGCAAATGTTGTCTCATTTTGTTATACTCTCTATAACTGACTTTAAAAAAAACATACCAAACTCTGTCTAGGCTAAAAGTTCAAAAGCTGAAGACAGCCTACTTTGGCAGGAGTGATAGTGATGAGCATTAATTGTTGTGACATGATTTTTCAGTAAAGAGGCTGTAGTCCCCACAGGTCTTCTGCAAAACTCATGTTCTGACTAAAAACCTGAGATCACCTATACTCTATCCTGCAAAACCCTGGGCAAACACTTCAGACTTTGCATGCCCACATGCAGATCCATGTGACTGGAAAAGATCCAAACATTAACCAAGCACATGCTTTAATCCAGTTTTATGGGTACATTTACCCTTTGGGTCACCTCCAAGACATCCTTCCCTAAATCACACTGTGCTCAACACTATTTCTTAAAGGCTTCTCCTCTTTATCTTAGGCAGCCTGGAGCTTTATCTGGTTCTATGTATGGCTGACATCTGCTCAGAAGGATCCTGATCAACAGCAAGTCAATGAGCTAAAGTGCTGAAAAGCACAGAAAGAAGCTGCTGGTTTTCAGTTGGCCTGCAACATCAGCAGTCTTTTGCCATTCCTCTAACACTTAGCAATTCATGGTCAACTACCTCAAAATCTCAGTCTTAAGACAAACTCTGATAGCGGGCTAGTGTGGGATACAAGACTCCTCTAACAGTCCATGATAGGGAATGTGGGCAGGTTCTTCAACACTGCCCTGTTGTGAGTGACAAGCCTTTAATTTGCAGTTTGGCTCAAATTTATTTGCTTCATTGTTGTTTGGATGATTTTTTCTGTTTGAAGAAATTAAGTTCGTTTGAAGGGTTAGCAAATCTTTTGACGTAGCATAGCTCAATTTAGAGTGACACATGCAAAATCAGGAAAACCTCCTGTGTCTGCATTGTGGATGCTACTGCACAGTTTGAAGATAAAATTTTTAGGAACACTTAAGATGAAAAACAAAAAGGGATTGGACAAAACCAGATGAAAGTTGCAGATGGGATGGCCCACTGGTTTTGTGGCAGAGGAAATCCTATATATCCAGTATTTAGTTTTGATTGGAGATCCCTCTGCTAGCTTCCAGCTGCCTCAGGAAATTTTTATCGATCTGTATATTTCCACTGTGAAAGTGCTGAGCACAAAAAAGTCTTATATGTCTTTAGTGCTACCAACAGGGAGTGTGATGAGTGATGCCCACTCTCTGCTCTGCTGGGCACTGGCTCTTTGGAAGCTTTTATTAGGAGATAATCTGTAGCCCAGCTCCATGGTGGATTTCAAGCCTAGATGGCAAATTTTTATTTCACCATCCTTTCTGGCAGTTATTGTATTTCTTGTGCAGCATTCTGGGACCTTGTGTAAAGGGCGCTATATAAGTATAGGGATTGGGTTGGCTGAGTAATTCTTTTTGACTTCATCAGGCTGTTAATCCTGCATGCCTGTGGTGATAAACCCAGAAAATCCCAGATAATCCTATATAATATTCAGGAAGGGCTGGAAACAGCTATAAATACATATCAAACTGTCAAAAACCATTACCATTTAGACTACTCTGCAGTCCTTTCCAAATTACATTAGAATATCCAGGCTTGACTTCAACTCTTCTCCCCCACACCTCCTTTCTTCCCTCTTAATTACAGGGTGCTGCCTGTAGCTTAGCCTGCCGGCATAATAACGCATGTTTCCTGCACACCTACCTTTTTACTACAGCTCTGTGTTTACCCTGGTCCCCCTTCCCTATGACTCACAGGCACTGTGAGTAGCTGTAGTTCTGTACATAAACAAACAATTTTTGGCAGTTTTCAAAACTAAAGCATCCCACTGCCAAAAGGCTTCTGTTTACCACACAGAACAAATGTTGTTACTACTGCAATTCCAAAACTGCATCTTAAATACATCCTTTCATAAAATTGCTGTGGTAGTGTTAATGTCTAATTAGATATATAGCAAAATAACACAAGAGGGTTTTCTTTTTATTTTTCAATTTTATGATAGCCAAAGATAAATAACAGTTTAGCATCTGCATTGCTCCACAGGAATGCTGTACTGAATAAAATTATAAATACCACAAAAGTGTTAGTCCTCCTGAGAAAGTGAAAAGCCCGTATTCCCTCCAAACTGCCCACCTGTCCTTCCCCCCACCTTATAAGGGGGGAATAGTCATCAATACTAGAAAGAATGTATCTGACAACCACCTTTGCTTGGTAATTACACCAGTGTAAATTGGGGATGCCTCTTCTTGGGTCAGCAGAAAAGCTCTGAAAAGATATTAAATACTTTTCTCAGAAATATATAAGTGCGTGATGCCATTGTTTTCAGTGATGCTTTTTTCACGTGGCTATATATACAAGGGTTCAGGCAGGTACTCAGGCTGAGAAAAACTGCAACCTAAACACTGCGCACCAGAAGTTTTTGAAAGAGATCAGTTCTTGGAACATATCCCTGTTCTAAAACCTTTTGACCCTGTTCTTTCAACTGAATGAAGTTCAGATTTTAGTCACACTGTAATGGGGAGTGCATGTCCTATCTGCTTTCTATCTGGAAACTTGCTGCAGCTTGTTGAGAAATAAAACAGCTAGATATTTCCTGCCTCCTAACAAAATATTTCTATAGTTCTTGCAAGTGTCTCACTGTCATTGATGCACTGTATTTCATGTCTTCATTCTTCCAACACTGAGCACACTTAATTGGTCATATACTAAAAGAACTTTATCCCTGAACAGGCTAAAGTGAGCCCTAGTTGCAATTAAATTTCTGCTGGTGGAGTCCTCTGGTGGTGGATCCTCATCACCTGCATGGAGAGCAGCCTACTCACAGGCACGTTCTTTCCTTCCCTTCCCCTCGCCAACTACAGTCTCTCTGTTCCTGTTCTTTCATTCGGTCTATAGGACATTTTACTTAAACACTGAAGACACATCAGACAGAACTGTCATCCTGCCCTTCTTTTCTTTTTCCTGAAAATGGGAATTTGACTCTTTAATGCACTAATGTTTGCAGGTGTTGCATTGCAGGACGCTGTGATGCCATGTAGCGGAACTGATGGAAGCGTAGTGAGATACCTGGGATGCAGAGAAAAATATTGTGGGGTTCAGTGTAAACCTTCCAGTACTTCTACACAGCATGTGAAAATACAGACTCGTTTTAGTGCACTGATCATGACATCACTACCTCCCTGTTCCTCACCTCTTTGAAACCATGTCTGCTCTTGCAGGCAACAAGAGGGTATCACAGGAAAAGCCTGACATCTTACAAGGAAAACACTGCACCTTGGAAACCATGACCATTTGCACCAGTGCTGAAGTAAAAACCATTTCACATTATTTCATGATGACATCTAAGTTGCTCCAAATGGTCCTTACCTAAATATGAAGGCAGAGAGAAGCAGCATGATAAAATAATACATGACAGTGGGCAAACTAAAGCCAAGATCCTGAGAAACTTTACAACACTTAAGTACTTAAGTGAACAGTGCTGTCTCTACCTACAGTCTCTATCAAATATATGATTTCACATTCTGTGAGTGCAGAGAGCTAGGGGATTAATTCATATTTTCTTGTCCTGTATGGGATGTAAAATAAGCCTTTTTAATTTCGAATGTTCTTACCTCAGAGTAGCTGGGTTCTACTACTGCTCTGAAGAGGCTGTATGAAGAATGAAAATTACTTATATGTGAATCAAAAGACAAATTGTGGCTATGGCTGCCTAAAAGCTTTGCAAGTCCCCAGGCTAGCAAGTGTCATATCCATTGGCATTTTTAGAGGCCATGCAATAAGATGAAAAGAAAGGAGATAAATCTTACTGGAAGAACTTGAAGTTTTCCCTTGTTTTATTTAAGGTTCAATGTCTGTTTGCCTGTGTATGTATTAAAGGCAGGGGTGTGGTTACAGGCAAGGCAATATGCTATGTATATTTCTGACTCACAGTTTAGACCTTCTCTTTCTCATGAAGATCAGAGCTGTGTATGTTTGCTTTGCAGACCCTTGAAGTAGTATCAGACATTTTACGTTTAACTAAACAGAGAGAAAATGCATAAATCTTTACAAAATGCAGAATTTTTTTTGTTTTTTATTTTATTTTATTTTATTTTTAGAGAATGGAGGTTTTCTGACTTGGCTTTGCAAACACAAATGCGTATTGGACCTTGAGTTGTGAAGCATCTGTCTATTTTAGCTCAATTGTCCCTCATCACACCCTATAAACAAAAGAGAGGGTATTATTCCTTTCTTAAAGTTGGATAATATGGATACAGAGATTCTCCTTCAAGAAGAAAATGATAGCTAGGGAATTACATTTTTTGTTACCAAAAACCTGTCAGCAGCCTGCTGCAGTGTAGATTAAGTATTGCACATATTTTTTGCCAGTTCAGAGTAATTCAGTTTCCAATTCTGCCTTTCTACAGAGTCAGCAACTGCTCCTTGAATCAAAAAGATAAACCATATCAGAGTATGTACTCAGACTGCTTTCTCTCCTAAAGGTTTATTTATTCCTTCTATTAAAGGTCTTCTTAAGTGAGAGCAAATAAAATTCTCTACGTCTTACACAATTCCTTATGGTAAGGAAATACTTAGCGTGTTGTTTCCATTACTGGTTTTAGCACTGTTGTCCTGTAATGGTACATTGTGGAATTCAACTACTTTTTTTGTCTATCAGAAGACAAAAACTGTCTCTTCCTCCCTAACCACAAACACATACAGAGTGCATTTAACTAATTCGTGCTACTCTGTATGGGCTAGGAACTGGAAATAATTCTTATCAACAGTGTGATATTGACTTGTTGGTGGATTTTGTGTGTGCATACATGAGTGTATTTGACTGTGAAACCAAGAATCACAGAATCATAGAATATCCTGACTTGGAATGAACCCATCAGGATCACTGAGTCCAACTCCTGGTCCTGCACAGGACAATCCAAGAATTACAATATGTGCTGAGATCATTGTCCAAACACCTCTCGAGATCTGTCTGGTGCTGTGACCACTTCCCTGGGGAGCCTGTTCCAGTGCCCAACCATCCTCTGGGTGAAGAGCCTTTTCCTGACATCCAACCTAAACCTCCCCTGACACAGCTTCAGGCTATTCCCTCATGTCCTGTCACTGTCACCACAGAGGAGAGATCAGTGCCTGCCCCTCCTCTTCCCCTCACAAGGAAGTTGTAACTGCAGTGAGGTCTCCCCTCAGTCTCCTCTCCTCCAGGCTGAACAGACCAAGTGACCTCAGCCACTCCTCACACGGCTTCCCCTCAAGGCCCTTCCCCATCCTCGTGCCCTCCTTTGGACACTCTCTAACAGCTCAGTGGCTTTTCTGTGTTGTGGCACCCAGACCTGCCCCCAGCACTCGAGGTGAGGCTGCCCCAGTGCAGAGCAGAGCGGGACAATCCCCTCCCTTGCCCAGCTGGTGATGCTGGGCCTGATGCACCCCAGGACACGGATGGCCCTCCTGGCTGCCAGGGCACTGCTGGCTCATGTTCAACTTGCCATTGACCAAGACCCCCAGGTCCCTTCCCACTGTGCTGTTTTCCAGCATTTCATTCCCCAGTCTGTCTGTACATCCCGGGTTGCCCCATCCCAGGTGCAGAATCTTCCCTGTGTTAAATGTCAGGTGGTTGGTGAATGCCCAGCCCTCCTATTGGTGGAGGTTGCTCTGCAGGTCCTGTCTTCCTTCAAGGAAGTCATCATCTCCTCCCAGTTTAGTGTCAGTGGTAAACTTACTCAGTATCCCTTCAGGTCCTGTGTTCAAGTCATTTATGAAGATGTTGAAGAGAACTGGGCTTAAAATGGAGCCCTGTAGAACCCCACTAGTGACAGGTCACCAGCCTGATGTAACCCCATTTACAACAATGAATCCATGTCCTGTATCCCTATACATGCATGTGAAACTCAAAAATGTATAAGAAATCAAAAATAGAGGAAAATATTGTGATTTGTAGTTGACAGTGGAAGCTTACTGCATATAGAGTGCTGCTGTCTATTTCTAGAGAACGAAAGATTAATTTTTCAATCTGTCACCTGCCTGTTGCACACTGTTTCTGTGCTTGGAAGCAGGCGAGTGCAGAAAGATGTAAGTCAGTTGTCTCTGAAGGATACCCTGGAATATACAGACTTTTATTTATTTTCTTTTCCTATTTCTTTTTTATTTCTTCTGCACTTGCTAGTTTTCACAAAGAGACCTCACTAGTCAGAGCCGTAAAATAAACCAACTGCTCAAAAGGAAGCCAGCTATAGTAGTATTTTTTGGAATGATTGAAAGTGTGAACGAAATCCAATTGTGTGAGCTGAGGTAAATTCAGGTGAGAGAGCAGCACACACAGAGACAAAGAACTGTTGATTTTATTCAGTCCCAGTAACAAGATGCCTGCTCAGCTTAAGGGGGCTGACTTTGCCTGGTAAAAAAAAAGAGCTGAAAAATATGTACAGCCATTTGAGAGCACAGTAAAGATAAAATCAGTGAAGTTCCTTGCTTTAAACCAGAGGCAGAACTATGAGCATCTACTCTGTTGCACCCATGAAATGATATGTCTGAGCTAAATAGCACAACCCACAACAGACATAGATGGTCAACTGGAATAAAAACACCCCTTCTCTCTGTGGGATTGCAGTCTCCTGCAACATATTAAACAAGAAATTCAAAACTAGGGCCCAGCATGTAATATTAATAAAGCAGCAGAATCCACCAAAAAATATGTCTACTCCATCTGCAAGCCTGCTGGAGCAGAGCCAGGAGACTGGAGCAGCCTTCACACCAAGTGTCCTGCGTCTGTCAGGTCTGGGATCAGCATTTGCTGTGGGTGGAAGACCAAGGCCTCAGGCACACTGAGTTCAGTGGGCACTCCTCTTGGCGAGGTGACTGCAAGGTGGCCAGAGAAGGGGCTGTATCCCCAGGGATTGCAGAGAAGTGCTGAGCTGTGCCATCCTACATGTCTCCTCCTGAAGTTGGATGCACCTTCATCCCAGAATCAGCAGCAGGGGGGCATGAAGGATCCCTCAGGAACAAGCAGTGGCTGATGAAAAATCATTTGGAGATACAATTTCCCATGCCTAGTAGTGCTCCTGATGCCTTTTCCTGGTCTTAAAATCAAGAGTCAAACACAGTTAGAAGGGAAAAAGGGGTTTTACCTCGGTATTTATTTTAAGGATCCTTAGGTGCACTACATCCAGGTTGAACGCACCTCAATGCACACCACAATGCACCCTCCCAAAAGATCAGGTACAACATTATAGGTTTTACTAATTAGCCTATCTGTCAAAGATTCCCCAGTGAGAGGCTTGAGTGAGCCTCCCTCCCCAAGGAACCTCCCCCTGGATGGTTCTGTCTTAGTTTACAGAATGTGTTCTGGAGAGGACCTTGGGGTCTGGGGCATCTAAGATGTTTAGTCTCCTAACTTAACAAAATAATAATGTAGGCTAAAACCCACTAATAATACAAAAAGCTATAAAAGGTATATGTTGGGGTTTTAGTTTAGTCCTAGTTTTTTTCCTGTTAAAGGAATTTTTTCCCATATGTATGTTGCTAGGGGACAAATGGCTGTATTTAAGAAAGACAAAAGAGCTGCCCACTGTAGGTGGGGTGGGCCTGGCTACTCCTTTGTTTCACCTGGGTGTGGGGTCAGTTCGCTCTCTGCGTCCGAGAGAGAGAGAGAGAGAGAGAGAGGAGTCTGCTTGCTTTGGCTACATTGCTTTCTGCTGGAAACAACACCGGGATCCCAAAGCCGCCCTCCCTGCCCCGCTGGAGGCCGAGCTGTGGCCGCCCTGCCCCGCTGTTGCTTCGAGCCTTCGCTGCGTTGTAGCCCTGCTCGCCCTGCCTGCCCAGACCCCTGGGGGGTTCCCCGTTTGGATACGTCTCGTCTGTCCTCTGGGATCTGTGCTCAGTGTGTTGCTCCAGCCTGCCATTCCAGTCTGCCCTTTCAGCCTGCTGTTCCTGAGGGTCCGGCCGGACACCGGGGCCAGCTGCCCAGGGGTTTGTGAAGCCTTTGTTCCATCCTTTTCCCGGGATCCCAGGCCACCAGGGCCGCGTGCTCCCCGAGCTCGCTCCGGAGCGCCCCCTGCAGCCGCGGGGGAACCATCGCACCTGCCCTGCTCACCGGGAGCCGCCAGCGCCCCTGCCGGCTGCGAGCGGAACTGCACCCGAGGGGAAAGGGCCCGACAGCCGAGAAGGCTGGCACTGGGGTTGGGATTGTTTGCTGTTACTGCCATAGTTATTGTTGTTTGTTTGACTGGTTATACACATATAGATATATAATAGTAAAGAACTGTTATTCCTATTTCCCACATCTTTGCCTAAAGGCCCTTGATTTCAAAATTATAATAACTCGGAGGGAAGGGGGGTTACATCTGCCATTCCAAGGGAGGCTTCTGTCTTCCTTAGCAGACACCTGTCTTTCAAACCTAGACAGTATATAAAAGGGGTATAAAAGAAAAGGCAAAAAATCATCATGGCATCACTCCTGTGGTGTTTGTGCATGACTTGCCCTTCCAGAGAAGCACTAGGTAAGGCAATGGGCCTTAAATTCTATTTTCAGTGGACAAAACAAACCATAGCAGATGCTGGTTCACCTTGCATACAAAGACTGTGGTTTTTTCCCTCTTGTTTCTAGGGAAATGATATTAATGAATTTCCCTTGACTTTAAGACTGATTGCATTGTTTTCTTAGAGAAAGAGATAAAAACGTTTAGAAAACATAAAAAATACCTCTAGGTCTGCAGGATTAGGATTACTCACAAAAACCTTCAGTTCTCCAGCTTCCAGAGAACAGTGTAATTAGCAGTGTAATGAAATACATCATTTTTACTTAAGTTGCTCAGCTTCTCTCTGCTTTTAGTTTGTTTTCATGTGTAAACAGGATTTATGAATTCATCCTTTGTTTATGAAGGTTCCCAGTAACTTCTTTACCTCAGTCGTCAGTTTTAATCACATTTAACTCATATGTTGTAGGTCATTAAACCCCTACAGGTTTTGCAAAAAGCGCTGCCACATTGAGAACAGAAAAGCTGTAAATTCCTCCTTTTTAGGGGAAAGGCTAAAGCATGGAGTAGTGTTTCCACACAGGATGATACTAACAATTTTTTTAGACACAAAACTGTCTAACCACAATACACAAAACTCAGGTCACAGAGGTACTTCTGGCACAGAGGGCTGCTTCCCAGGGTATATTTTCTCCTTCCTCACAGGAGGAGGTGACACAATAAACTGCAGCAACACCACTGCAGTTTTATCACAGCTATTCAAATAGTCGTTGTTTTTCTCAGGGTCTGAAAAAAAACCCCAAACAACAAATCGGCTATTTATTACTTAGTAGCTATGAAAGGAGCATGGGGTGTTTTTCCACTAGAACTTTGGCGAGAGCTCAGATATATGTCTTGAAGATAAATTAAAAAAAAAAAAAATTTAAATTTGCTTCAGTTGCATTGGGAAGGAGTAGTGATGATCTGCATTATGATTTTTGCACATGTATTAATATTAACTGCATAATATTTTTAAATTCTCAGTTTAGAGAAAACCACCACTCAGTTTTGATTGACATCAACTTCTGGATTAGTCCCTTTCTCCTTACTACTTGCCAGATCTCACAGATCTCCTGCTTGTAAACTTTTACTCCATGGGGCTTGCAGACTGAAAATAAACTCAGTCAGACTGCTCTTGATGTCTCTGCTCCTTCACTGCCCAGATAAGAGAAACTGAAATCTCTCTCCCTCTTGTACAAAGGCAGCAAGATGTGCATGTCCCTACTCAAAATCAGGGTACATGAAAAGATATCCTTTACCCATTCACCAAACTGGTGAAGTGCAATAACATAGAAAACACAGTAGTTCTGTGATCCAAATATTCTTATATTTGCTACATTGGAAATAAAACTTTACCTGCTTTCCTTCTTACCAGCATCCCCGTGCACCATAATACTTCCTTTTTTTTTTTAATGGGATGTGCTTAGAACTTCTCTATTGTCACCATAATAACACTAATTTAATCAGCTTTTAAATAAGCCAATTATTCTTTATACAGATTAGACCTAAATATTAATTAAATGATGTCGCTTAGACATGTCTTTTTCTGGGAAACAGTGCAATGCAAATGTTAATTCTTCTCAATATGTATTCATAGATGATAGATTATATTTTTTTTCTACAGGATTTAATGAATCAATGTAATTTTTTTTCTCTATTCCCCCTGCATTTTTTTTTTTTTTAAGTAAGAACATAACCACATTGTCTTTCTTGACTGGGTACTCTAAGCACTTTGACATTTGACTGGAAAAAGCATAAGTAAAAAAATAATCTGTCTGTCTTTACAGAGGATGCAAATTATCTGGTATTCTGTGTTTGACTTAGTATGTTCTTTCACTGTCTCCAGGATTTATTTACTTCTATTCCACTAATTTATATTTTTATTGCATTTGCTATGTTCAGGCTTTTTTAAGATTAACATAAATTAAAATATTATTGTGAAAAAAATTAGTTAAACATTAATCCTAAAACCTAGAGTATCAGGATAAATATTTTCAATCCTTACATCTCTCTACAGGTATTGTCAAATTATTTACCCATTATCCATCACAATCAAAAGAAAAATAATTGATTTAATGCTGAAAGGGAAGAATTTTCACTGAGAATGAAGAGGAGAAAGAAATAAGACTATTTGATTTCATCATAGTCTCAACATCTCATCCCTCTGCTATGTGGTGATATCTCTCAAACTTTTCTTCTCTTTTTGATGGGATTTTCTAAACCTTCAACCCTTGCTACAGTCCTTCAACGTATGCTGTGGTTTGTTCATAGTCACCACTGTACTTTGGAATAGTTTGGAAACAGTGAAATCCATTCTGCAGTCCCATGAAAGACTGACACCATAACAGAGGTGCTCACATGGGTACCAATCTTAGGCCTTCAACCAGATGTATTACGAGGCCATGAAGAGACTACATGGCATTTACTAAGTGGCAGATGGAAATACCAGTCAACAATTAGGCAAAAGGTCATAGGTGTGCTGTGACCTACTGCAGCGGTAAAAAATCCAAGCCTGCTGCTAGACCCTTCAAAAAACCCACAGAAGTGGTTTACAGCACAGGAACCATCTCATCTGATACTTCCTGCCCAAGACCAATCCACGTGGCTCAAATTCACACTTCCTTTTTTCCTATGAACTCACCCATTCCTGGCACCCACTATTAGAAAGAACAGACTGAAATCTTCCGTCTCCCAAACTAGTCTATTCCTATTTAGAAAATACAGCAATTTTATTTATATACAGGCACGTAGACACAGATACACCCATATATGTGTATAGGAAAAGAGATATTTACCCATTTGAGAATTGCTAGGTTTTTAAATGGAATTTCATACTGACATCACTGTACAAAGAGAATTTTTTTAGTTTATGAATACCCTGAGAAAATCAACAAGTTAAAACAATTAAGTCTGAAATGTGACTCTAATATTAAAATGGCTATTCAAAGTTAGAACACTTAAAATTATGTGCTACAGGTAGCTATATCAGATTTGGACACATGCCTGACCCCTGCTTTTTAAGTGCTCACGTTCTTCAAACAAGTTGCAGTTGAAACTTTTCTAACAGGGATCTCAACGCAAGCCTGTGGAACTAATCAGTATTAAATCAACATGATTTAACATTTGCTTAGTGACATAATTCTTAAGTAGCATAAACTCTTTCTTGACAGAAATTAGAAAGCCAGAAATGTTTTTTTGTTGTTGAAAGACTTTATTGGATATCTGCTCAAGGCTTTTGAAATTAGTTTTTTTGACTCTCCATATAGTAGGCATTTATGGTGTTTTATTGACTAGTATGTACTCCTTACTGCCATTTTTATTAAGCTTGAAAACAGAAATCTAGGTTTCAGAAAATGGTGCTGATATATAGCATAACTAATGTGAGTCTCACATTCATGCCACACTATCAAAGCAAAAAAAAAAAAAAAGAAGCCAGGCTCAGAGAATAAAAGTAAGTCAGAATTTCAGCTTCCTTAGTAACTCAGCTGAGTACATCAAGGCAGTCATTCTGTGATAATACGGTCACTAGATGAACCATGTAAAAGAAAGTTTGAGGAAATTCAATTTAAGGAAAAAAGGTACTAGTACAAAACAACTGTTGTGCACTGGTGAGTCCCACACCATTTTTTTGTATATCACTGACACTTTTCACAAAAGCAGTTGTGACTCAGAGGACAGAATTTTCACTCTAAAATACTCATCTCAGAAGATTTTGGCAGGTGTAATGCATCTAAGTACTTTTGTTGGTACTTAAAGAGCTGCTAAAGCAGGAGAAAAAATCACTTTCAACACTTGGTAGGCCAGAGATGAGAAAATTTCAAATGGCGTAAAAAAATGGCTGGAATCGATATGTGTGAATAGGGCTGAAACTAATAAAATTCAATGGATACTAGCAGGAGATTTTAGAAAGTGTAAAAAAACATTTGTCACTTCATAGGCTGCCATAACCCTGTAACAGATTACTGACAAATAAAAACAAAAAAAAATACTCTCATTGTCTTTAGGTGCTGTAATAATTAATAGATTTACAATGTGTTTAATTAATTTATTTTTTCCCTCTTGCCTTTACTTGCAAATATATTATTTTTCTTTATTCTGTTGGCCCCTTAGGGTTAAACAAAATGTTTGTAACCTGAAGCAGCTGCATGGTAGAGCTGTGTTGACTTCTTTCATTGACTACATTACCAAAGAAAAAAGGCAATGCTAAGAATTCCTGTTTCTGCTTGGTTGGAGGTTGGTACAGTTACAGGCCTGCTTACATTGTACCTTCATTGATGGTTGTTTGCTTTTGCTAGAGATGTTTCTCTGCAAGGTTGGATATTCTGGTTACAGGAAGTTTAGTGAAAGAAGATCTGTACAAAACAGTCTCTGGGCAACCACACATAGAGACTGAGGGGGTGCATTTGGCTCTGGAGTTACCAGGTATCATAGACTAGGGAAGGTAGAAGTCCTTCATTTTTATTTGCTGTCTGTCGTGAACCTCTACCAAAGCTTGCCCTGTTAACGACAATGCAGATTCTGTAAAGAAGTGGCCGCTTTCACTACCTAAAACAACTGTCTTAACTGTTGTTTGGGTGATAAAGGCCTCCTTCATACTTTTTTAGACCACAGTCATAGAATTACAGAATTATAGAAAGGCTTGGTGTCAGGTTTTTGCATGCTAGCTCAAAGAGAGCCCGGAAGTCTAGCCATAACCTGGCTGCGCTATGGCAGGCACAGCCACACACAAAATTGCAGGCAGACAAGGGTGCACTCCTCACCCGAGGGGGCGGTCCCTAAACAGGGTGTGAAGGCACGCAGGCAGAGGCAAAGAAGGGAGAGAGAGGGGACTCTCCGTGTAATTTCTGCGCAGAAGGTTTATTGAAGCAAGACAATGGGAGGAGGAGATGGAGAGCTGAGGAGCTGAAAAGGGTCCAGGGATTTTATAGTGGGGATAGGAAAGGCGGGGAGAAGGGATACAGCAAATGGGATACTTGACAGGAGGCAGGGTTGAGTGCAAGGGAACCAGTGGAAATAACACAAAGGAGGGAATTAGGGAAGGAACCAATGGGGCATCGAGGAACAAAGAACTTTCTAGAACTGATACATATGAAACTTGGAAAATGAATATACACAACCTCATACATAAAGCAAGGAGGGAAAAACATTAACCAATCAGGGAAAACATGGAAACAGCAGAACAAAGGAATCATGGGTTCTCACCATGACTGAAAGTTCCATGCTAAACTTGGGTTGCTGACCACCACAGCTGGTTGTCTGAGTTCTCCTCAGGAGACAGAGCAGCTGGAGCCACCTGCACTGGCATAGCTTGGGTTAGAAGGAACCTTAAAGATTGTCTCATTCCAGCTCAACCTTCCACTTGACCAGCTTGCTCAAAGTCCAATCAAACCTGGCCTTGAACACTCACAGGGATATAAAAAATACAGGTTGATCTCTGATCAACCTGTTCCAGTCCCTCTCCATCCTCACAGTGAAGTATTTCTTCCTAATATCCAATCTAAACCTGCTCTTTTTCAGTTTAAAACCATTTCCCCTTGTCCTATCACTACAGGCCCTTTCCAAAAGTCCCATTCCAGCTTTCCTGTGGGACCTCTTTAGGTATTGGAAGGCTTGCTATAAGGTCTTTCCAGTTGTCTTTCTCCAGACTGAACAACCCCAACCCTCTCAGCCACAGGAGAGGTGCTCAAGCCCTCTGATCATCTTTGTGGCTCTTTCCTGCACTCACTCCAGCAGGTCCATGTCCTTCCTGTGCTGGGACCCCACAGCTGGGTGCAGTGTTCCAGGTGGGGTCTCACCAGAGCAGAGCAGAAGGGCAGAATCCCCTCCCTCCCCTGCTGCCCACACTGCTTTGGATGCAGCCCAGGACACATTTGGCTTTCTGGGCTGTGGGTGAGTGCTCATGGCTGGGTCATGTCCAGCCTCTCACCCACCAGCATCCCCAAGTCCTTCTCACAGGGCCAATTTTGATCCATTCTCTGCCAAGTCTGTGTTTATTGTTGGGACTGTCCCCACCTTGCACTTGGCCTTTTTGAACTTCAGGAGTGTATTGGGTTGACCCTGAGTTGATGGACAGTCTTTAAGACCAATTACGCTTCTCACAATTTACATATTTAAACTGCACAGAAAGGCGGGACTTCCCTTTTTTGGTCGGAGCTCGCTTGCTGGGAGGTGGGGGCAGCTCCGAGCCTCCCGGCCCCGCCGGGCCGGGCCGGGGCCACTGCCCCTTTCCCCCTTTCCCAATGCTGCGGAACGGACCCTGGGTGGCTGGGGGGGACTGTCCCAGAGCTGCAGGCAGCTGAAACCAGCCATGGACTGCTCACAGCTCAAACCAGCCATGGACTGCTCACAGCTAAACCAGCCATGGACTGCTCACAGCTAAACCCAGCCATGGACTGCTCACAGCTAAACCAGCCATGGACTGCTCACAGCTAAACCCAGCCATGGGCTGCTCACAGCTAAACCAGCCATGGACTGCTCACAGCTAAACCCAGCCATGGACTGCTCACAGCTAAACCCAGCCATGGACTGCTCACAGCTAAACCCAGCCATGGACTGCTCACAGCTAAACCCATCCAGCGCGGCTTCTGGGGACCGGCGGGTCCCTCTCCTCTCCATGCGGAGCCGGCGGAGTCAACGAGAGCCGGCAGAGCCTCCTGTCTGCAGCCAGCACACTTCGTGCTGAACTGAAGAAGACACCACGCAGCCAGCAGCACAAAGGGAGCGAGGCTTTCCCCACCGTAAAGGCTGAACAAGAACACCCTTCAGCATGGCGGCGTCAGAGTCAGAGAGAAAGAGAAGTGAGTCCCGTGGGACGGAGCTGGAAATGGCGACGGGAGAAAAGAGGGCGGGGCCGCGATTCTGGCGCGCAGCTTAAAAGAAACCTTCTTGCATGCCGTGGTAAGAAACTGTAATACCACAAACTGTTTGTCTCTTTAATCCATTTGAAGAACATGGGGGGATGGAGTATCTTCGTGTGCCTGTGAAGATTGTGAAGAATGCCGATGCCAGGCTTTATAGTAGTAAGAGGCTGCTAGAGACTTGTGGCGAAGAAGAGCCTTTGTGTGCAGGTCAAAAGAACTTATCCTTAAAAAGATGAATAACCCCATGTGATGGCCCATGTTTTGTAGTGTAAAGGAACTGTGAGATTTTTCATGGGAGAGATGTTCTACACACAGCAGATTGTTTGTTTCCGGGCGGATCTGCTGTTAGTGGCAGTTTGGGAACCACGTGCAACTGAAGGAAAAACCCTTTTTTTCCCTTAAGCATAAGAGAGAGACTTTTCAAGAACTGGAACACTGACTAACATCCCATGTTCTGTTATCCCTTGTGTGAGCTAGGTAAAAGGAGAGAAGTGCTGGAGGAGGGGGGGGGGGGATTTGCTTTAATTTTGTTTTGTTATTGTCTCTTTACTTTTAATTCTATTAGTAATAAAACTCTTTCATTGTACTGCAACTGTTTAAGGTTTGTGCCTGCTTTGCTTTTCTCCTAATTCTTATCTCACAGAAGGAAAATAAGTAAGTAATGAATATTTTGAACCAAAACCACTACATTTAATTGGTGTTTTCTGCCCGGTTTCGAACTCAACCCGCTACAAGGAGGCTTGCACAGGTTCACACCTCTCAAGCCTATCAAGGCCCCCCTGGGTGACATCCCTTCCTCCAGCACATGGACTGCACCACACAGTTCCGTGTCATCCATCCACCATAAAATTAGTAAACAGACTGACCTGAAGTATTTCTCTAAATTTATCACCTAAAGCTGGAGCCTACTCCAAACAAGGTTATTACCCAATTCACTGTTTGTTGTACAAGGGGCTATGTGAAATGGACCCCAAGAAAATTTACAAACTAGTTTTACTTTAGACAAGTAGTTTGGCCTAAAACAATAGAAAGCAGGAAAATTAAGCAAGCCAGATATTCAAGCTTATAGTATGGAGATGTGGGACAATTTTTTTCTGACTATTTATAATCTACTATCCATTACAAGAAAATTAGACAAATTTCTGTGAACAGACAAACAAAAAAGCCCCAGAAATGATTCTAGGAGTCTAGCCCTCTCCTTGACAGTCTTGCCTTCTTCTTCTCTTTCAGAAGTAGTTTTAATTTTCTATTTAAGAATATTTCATTTTTACCTTTTAATTCTCTCTTTCCTCCTTAGTGCCTCCATTTCCTGCCTACAATTTACCAATTCCACTGGAAAAGCAATTTCACTCTGATAAATCACACCACCTAACTCTTATGCAGCAATTTTCTTCTGCAGACCTGCAACTGATGTACAAAAGGAAGAAAGATTCAGTACTGAGTTTGTGTGAATTACACAGGGGACAAGCACAGTATGTTTATGTAAGCAAGAAATAGAAGGAAAGGGTCATTTGTTCTATCTCCTTTCACACGAGGATTTACTTTCTATAATACTGCTTTCATGTAATTTATCCATAGATGGTTTCTTTGTGCCAAGAAATAAAAAGTTCGCAGGGGGTCATTGGAATATATAACCCATGTGGTAAACTTACCTTATCTGGCCCTCCATTTACCCTTTCCTTAAACCTTTTTAAGTGTTCTATATAGCAGTTCTTCATAATTGGTGCTTATTTATTTGTCAGTATAAAGATAACTCTTCCATTAAGGAAATACATGCTTCATGAAGTTCATGTCTGATCAAGCTGCATGACATTTTAGCGTGTGTTTGCAAGTCCTGGTGAGGAGCCAAATGGGGACATAGTCATGGGCTGGCAAACATTGCTAGGGGTGTTTGCTCACCTCTCGTGGGTGTAGATCTAAAATGCATGTGTACGTTTTTGAATGTTGGGTCTCTAAGCTGTCCCCAGAGGTCGCTATTCCCAAGACTCTCCCACTGATACTCTCTGTGCTTTTCGAGAACAGCAGTCCCTTTCTAAGCGAGACGGAATACAGTTTCAGGGAAAGGATGTGGTTATAAAAGCCACACTGCAGCCAGAAAGAATAGGAGAATGACTCAATGCTCTGTGAAGTGATACTTCTCCCACAAGAAATCTTTATGAATTGACATGTTATTTCAGCATCATTCTGCAAAATCGATCGTGAATTCTAAATGACGTGAAACAATTATAATTTTTGTTCTGCACCCCTATGAAAGAGTTGGAAATCCTAATCACAAATCGGTTTGTTGCTCCAGTCACAGGTCTGCACCCACGTGTAGAGTGCATCTCTGATCTGTTTTCCAGTCACACCTCATTCTGCTACCTACTAAGAACCAGCCTGGGAAGGGGAAGTGCTCTGCCCTTCCATACAAATTCAGCAGCTGTTTGCCCTCGGTTCTTCTGTAATCGACTGCCAAATGTGTCGCTTATGACCAACACATTTAGAGGGTGATACTTAGGCATCTGTGGCGCCTAAGTAGAAATGACTGGAGAACATGATTTCACTGACAACCAACAAAGACAAGTCTAAATGTCATGATCATTATTTTTCCTATTATATTATCAAATCCTTGCACATCAAACAATTCTGACAGAAGCTGTACTTCTGCTACAGATAACAAAGCTGTTAACTGTGAGTAGATAACAGTTGGCTGTTTTGCCTGGCAAATATTTTAGCCGTAAGAAAAGTTCCTGGTACAGGTCTAAAAAGAGCTTTCAGTGTCAGTTCAAAAGACTCAGAGGTTTATTTCGGTTCAGATCCAAAATAAAGGTCTTCATTTATTGCATTTTCTGAAGTTCATTGTGTTTATGTGAGTCAGTGATCAAAAGGAACCATAAAGATTAAAATTCTGACATTAAAAGAGTATTCTTACATTGTAGCAATAAGGTCATGGGCAAACACAAACTAATTATTAGCCTGGCATGAAGTTTAAACAGAGAAAATGCCAAATGATTGAAGATTATTTACTGAAGATGAGGGAGAAGGAATGTGCATGGAGATGAGCTTTTACAATTTGAAAATATGATTCCTCTTTGTTTAATATAGGAACAACCCAGAATATTTAGGATATTGTGTAATGAAGCACAACCATGTCCTGTCTGTGTCTGTCAGGAATGCCTAGAGCACACACAATAGACATGCAGGCTTCTCCCTCACTCATTTAGTCAGAGAGCTGCTCAGTCCTATTCACTGAGCCCAGAGAGCCCAAGATACATATTTGATGGGAGATCAGATCAAGATCCTAAAATCTATATAGTGTTGTTGGCTGCTTCTGCATGCTTTATGGCTATACCTAGTCAAATATATTAGGTGGAATTTATGTCAACTGAATATAAATTTCAGTTGCTCTCATTGCTTAGACAACATAAAAATCTTCCAGGCAGAAATTTGTCCAAAAAACAACTTCTGCAGAACATTTCAGCCTTGGAGAAAACATATATTTTATTGTATTATATTTTGTTGCATTATCGTATAATATTCAAGGGCTCTGTGATCTCTTCCTCAAATCCAATTTTGGTGCTGAATAGAAAAACAAGATCAGTTTTCTTGCATTACAGTTTTGATTTCATTTTTTTTGTTTGGTTTCCTTTTTCTTTTTTCCTTTCTCTTTAAAATCTTTCTTTCTTTCTTTCTTTCTTTCTTTCTTTCTTTCTTTCTTTCTTTCTTTCTTTCTTTCTTTCTTTCTTTCTTTCTTTCTTTCTTTCTTTCTTTCTTTTTCTTTCTTTCTTTCTTTCTTTCTTCTTTTCTTTTTTGATCCTCATCAATTAGGACAATATCTATAAGCAGAACTATGAAATTTTGTTTTCATAAGAAATATTATTTACCCTTTGAACTCATCCAGCTTCTCCATGGGATACACTTTCCTGAAGCCACTCTAGGCTATTATTGTAATCTCTCATCATATTTTCTAAGAGATGAACACATAATACCTGCTAATTGACAGAACTAGCTTTCAAGAAGTCAGAGCAGCTTTTGTTGAAGTGTATCAAGTGGTGCTTCAATCTCTTTCTGTTTGTCTCACATTTGACCTTGGACTGAACTTCCTTATTTCTGAACTGTTTAATGATCAACCATATTTCACTCCTTCATCTGCTCCAGTTTTATATACCAGAGACCATTAGTCACATTAATCCTGCACTCTACAGACCTTCCATAGGGCACAATTTGTATGAATTTGTTTCATCTGTAGATGCCTGACATGGATTGGAGCGGACTTACTGTTTCTGATTCAGCCTTACACCTTTTATCTGTACCCACTGGCCAGCCCTTAACAAATGGCTGTTGTCAGTAAAATAGGCCATGCTCCTTAAGCTGCCAATGCTTTGAATATTAACGCAGTGGAGAAAAACATCTCTTTCTACAATGAAACACTGCTCTGGCATTGATGAGAGCAGTAGTTGAGCTCGGTCAAGCTCTGTCTTCTGTTGGTGGCCACCCAAACTGTCCCTCTGAGAACATGGTTTCTCTGCAACACCTCTGCTGCTGGCACATTCTGCTGCCACCACAAGCTTCAGCCATTGATGCAGAGTGAACCTCAACTCTGGTAAGTCTTACCATGGCAGTGATGTTGGTAAGTCTGGACCATGGTGCATTTGTACGTGGGCTGCCCCATTTTTCTTAGTGTGCAAGTGATGGTTTCGGTGCCATCACTAGTCCAATCCACAACAGGGAGAGATAGGAAATGGTTAGTCTTCTTCACCTAGAGAAAATATGACAGGCTGTTTGAGTAAAGTGCAAGAAAATAGTTTTGCCCTGAAAAAAAAGTTCAAGATTATTTTCTCCATTCAGCTTACTGAAGGACACATAGCAAACATGGTAAGAGTTTGCAGTACTGCATACCTGAGTAGGTCTCCGGTGTTTCCAAATTTAGGCAAGTAACCACAGGGGACCTTACTTTCTGAGGAGTTAGACATCTTTCTTCCCACTAATGTCACTTGTTACTGTTCTGTCAAAGAGACACAGTTATACAACAGTTTTGTACCTTTTCTTACCTTTTTGAGTGTAAGGAAAAACAACCTTCCTGTCCTCAGTGACCCTGTGTAAAAGTTACAAATGACTAACATAACTTCGTGATCTGACTTTGGTGCAAGCTGAAGTTACGAAGTCTCACATCCAAACAAGCTTTTCAGTGTTTTCATTTTTATGGATGTGCACCTGAAACTTCTGTTTCTGTTGTTCTTCTATATACATTGTGTTCTGAAGGCTACAATATTAAACACAGTCAAACTGATCACAAGTAAATATAATTTGAAAATCTCACAGTGTATCACCTTTATATACATTGAATTTCCTAATGTGCTGTGTTCTACCTTGTATACTATATTTTTCCCAATATGAAAAAGAAATGGAAAAAATAAATACTAATATTCATGGAAGTGCAACAACACATTTGATGCAGTGCAACCTTGAGGGGTTGTTGGAGACAAGCAGCAGTTTTTATGGAGGGAGGGTGATTAAAGGAGATCAGGTCAATAAATAAAAATAAAATAAAGGATGACACAGAGAAGGTTTTGTTTTGCTGTTTTCCCGAAACATCAAGTAAAAAGCGCATTCACAAAGAAAAGTTGTGCACTGGAGGCTTGTTGGTAATGTCTCACCTACTTCTGGCTATGTGTTCTGCAAGCTGGCTTTTTGAGACTGTCATTGTCCAGAGTATAACTAACCTTTCAACGCAGCAAAAAGCTGTGAAGGCTGAGGCAAAACAAAGAGTTTAGTCCTTCCCAAGAAAAGGTAGTAATGTTGGAGCAAAAGGAAAATGAAGCTGGTTTCATTAGAAAGATTACCATATTACATCAGAAACAGAGTTTTGATATTTGCTTTTGAATGTAAAGAGAAGATGGCAGCCTTGGATTCCCCTCACCATCAGTGCTAGGCAGCTGTGGGGAGTGTGTGCTGAACAGATTGCTTGTTAAGCAAACACACCTGGAAGGAAAAGGGAGGAAAATAGTCACAGCCCAGTTCTCCCTGCTCCCAGTATACTCTCAGATCTGACCAAACCCTGTTTACATCTAATTTGGGGTAGAGGTGGATTCCTGGGTGGGAGATCAATTCACAATAAGAGACCAAGGGAATTTCTGGACACATTCTTTGGGCAACATGGCAATGAGTGCACCCTGTGCAGAGGCTCAGTGTCCAGCTGTTACTTCTATTTCATCCCTGGCTGCCAGGGGCTCACCCTGATGGCAGATTGAAGCAAAATGGAGGTTAGTATATGGCCTACTGTGCATCTCATCTCTGTGCTCGCTGGCTTTCTGTATTTGTCTAATTAGAAAACAGCAATTTTCCATGCAGAAGACTTAGACATTCAAACCTCCACACTCGTAACACCATCAAAGGCTCATCTTTATCTCAGCCATAAAATCTTATATCATCAGAGCTGTCCTCATTGTAAATGGTAAACCCTCAAGAACAGTATTATTTTGCTGTTATGTTTGTGATTATTATTTTAAGCTAGTCATTATTAATATAAATCCCTTCCTCACTGCAGTTATGCTGACAAAATATTTCTATTATATATCTTCTTGAAAAATATCGAATCACCCTAAAGTTTAAGAAACACTTTAAAAATCAACCACATAGCCATCAGCTGTGTAATAAAAGCAATTTATAAATGCCAAAACTTAATAATCTGAATGATTGCAGAACCATAAGGTACCTAAAAATGAGGCAATGGAACCAGAAACTAAAAGCACAAGGGAAAAAAATAAAGGTACAGCAATTTCCAAGACATTAAAACCCTATACAATGGCTAGATTGTTTGCATTTCAAGGTTTTTAAACCTTGATAACGTGGTGACTTACTGGTAGCAAGATTTTACTGATTCAAGCAACTGCTTATGAGAAATTCTCCTTTCCCATGAGATACAAGAAAGAACTTCACAAGTGGGAAAGCAGTGGGAAAAAAAATTAGTTTTGCCTGTATTTATTTTGCCTGTATATTGAGGCCTGGGAGTAAGGTGATTTTTAAAGTTCAGAATGGTTTCACGCTCCTTTATATGTACGTAAAGGAAGATAATCCCTTGGATATCATTTGTTGTATGAAACGTGCAGACTCAAACTAAAGTATTTTTTATGTAGCAGGAGCCTGTAGCAATAATGCTTTTTCCTCTCCAGTTGTAGAAGTTTTACACAAGAACCAGCAGATTGGGTAAGTCAAAGTCCATCAGTCTATCATCCATATTACAGGTTTCCTAAAGCTTTGTCCCTGTGCTGAACTTTTCTAAGCAAAAATTATTTTGGGACAGGGCTGCTTGTCTCTGTGAAATTTCAGATGCATTTCTGGGTGCACACACTTTCCCCCTGCAGCACTGAGAAGGATGAGATTTCAGCAGTGTAAAGCCACTGTCAGCACAGCTATGGTCTCTGTTCCTGCCTTGTACAATTATCAGTGTTATGATGAGGTATCAGTAATTCCCTGTTTCAGCTACCCATCCACAGGGGATATTCAGCACAGCCTGCACATCCCCTTCCAGATTGCCATATCTCCAGTTTTTAAATGTACCACATACTAAAACAGATAAGCTATTTTGCTTTTCACTGTAGAAAAGTATGTGCAACAGAAAAATGGCACTTTTCCAAACATGTGCCTTTGAGATCTCATTCTTGCGACACCCCACCTACCTGCTACACTCAGGTATTTTCTCTTGGATAAAAGATGGATAATTGAGTAGTTCACACAGAAAATCAAATAATCATATAATATTTTTCAAGACTGGAGCTTAATTATAGATCATAAATCATAAGAAATCCATAATGCAGTTTTCACATGGGAGTTAATTTCAGAACAGACATTAACAAATACTTCCATGAAAAGATTAACTGATCACATTTTATTTCAAAGGTCTTATTTACCATTCAAAACATCAACATATTGCAGGCTCTTTGAACAAATGGCTTCTCTAGTCCTCTTAGCATATTTTTGAATAAAAGTTCACTTGAGGAAAGGGAGGCACCAACAAAGAAACATGTATTGACACAGCTTTATAAAATGAAGCAATTAATTACAGAGACAGAAAGCAGATACTTCTAATAAAACAACAACAGGAAGAAGTTATATGAATGTTGACTAAGAAGCAGGCAATACTGCCTTTGCAAAACCTGTGGACCACATATCCTGCAGACTGTATTCTCTGATGACAATTGCATGTTTAAACTGACCAAGGTGAACACAGGTGAGGTGCAGAAGGAAGATATGCTTTTCCCCACCAGCACAGGCTACGTGATAGCAGAACAGAGACTGGTAGATAAAACACATATCTATAATATAGGGAATGCAGACCACCCTTAATCGTCCATTTTATGACTGTACTCCCTTCCCTCTACACAGTGGTAGAATTTTTTTTTTCCACTTTTCTTCTCCACAGAAACATCCTCAAAAATTCTGCCTCCAGCCTACCCTGCTCCCTGGCTGATGGGATGGACCCTACCTACCAGGTCGTGCTCGCCCGTCAGTGTCACCACAACCTGAGAAAAGTCTGAACAAGTAAAACAGTTGTCATCATGTTTATAAAGAATTTCACAATGTTTTCTGCATATGGTCATGGTGAGTTTGGAGCAACAAGTGTAAGCTCCAGGATAACAGTGTCCTTACTAGAGAAAATACATTTTTATCCCTGTCTCTTTGGAAGGAAAAGCTGTTTTCAGTTCCTCACCTGTTATTGCTCCACATCCTCCACATGAACAAATTCTACAAGTTGACTTTTATTTCACCACTGGAAATTACTGAGTTCTTCTGTAATTTCAAAGACAGGGTCTTGGGTTATGAAGAATTTTATATATTAACCAAAAAAAGCATACATATATATATATATATATATATATGTAGTATACTAAGAGTCTCTTAGTTCTGTCAAATAGTGAACATTTTTAAACAGTGAATGAAACCAACTAAGAACACTGAAGTTCTTATGTGGATGGAGGTATAAGAAGGATATTATATCCTCCTCATTATTTCCTCTCCTAACCATCTGATCTGGTACACATTTCTGTGTTTTCCACTTAGAAGGGAAGAATCTTTGTAAAAGAGGTTATGAACTTCTAATAATTACTCATCTCTCTTTGGAGGTAGCCGTTGTAGCAGATAGAATATCTCACGTATCTGAGTTTTTGATCACATTCTGTGGGATACCTAACTCCTTGGAAGAAACTGAGGGTGGAGCCCTTTACATCCAGGAAACTGAAATTTGGAGATGACAATATCTTCAGTGACTCATCAGCATGTTTAGAAAACACAAGAAAGATTTATGTGCACATTTTGTGGTATTAAATGCTGATTTTCTGCTTTTTTCTGATACTCTCTGAAGTTTTCTGTCCACTCTAACTGTGAGAACCAATTCAGACAGGCAGTTTTATTCATTTAGGCAGTAATTATTCAGAAATTTCACAGCATTTATGTTCATTTGATGCAATCTTGCACAAACACCTGCTAGTACGCACTGTTCAGGGTCACTCTGACATTGTATAAGCTTTCAAATAGAATAACAAACCCAAATCAACTGTTCCTAGTGGGAATGGCTCCACTGTTCACTCTAACACTCTCTGCTGTGCAGAGCTGGAACAGAAATAAAACACATCTTCTTAGACAAGCAATTAGAGTTTCATAATATATGGGAATATGTTTTTAGCCCTCAGATGTTCGTGGCCCTTCTCAGACAGGAAGACAAATTGTCTTCTCCCCAAGATGCAACACTTCTATCTTTAGCTCAACTGACTCAGAGAGTCTTACATAAATTTTAATTGGGACAGGCTACTCAAACAGCACATGAATTCAAAATTTTTATCAGTTATATGACACAGGTTTGGGCTTTTAGGGGAAAATCATGGGATTTGTTTTCTTTCTTCTCTACCACAGTAAAGTAGGTATTATCAAGGGTTTTGAAATTATTTTCTCTCTTGACTTTGGTTAGCAAATCCTGTCCAAGGATAGATTGCCTACTGCAGTGCAGAGCATTGGCAGCCAAACTATTTTCCCATATTTCATCTGAGAAGATAGCTATATTTTGTGTTGCCCCACATGACTCAAACACAACACTGGCCCAGCTCAGAGTCCACATCATCCCTGAGCCAGATTGTGCCCACACCTCCTGTCCTGGCTTGACCCTGTCCAGCAACTAAGCAATTACTCTCCCCTACCCTTCCATGCGCCCAGCAGGATGGAGAGCAATAAAAAAAGATAAATATGTGCGTTGAGATCAATGCAGCTTATTAAGTTAAGGAAGAGGAAAAAACCCAAACAAGTGATGCAGATGCAATCACTCACCACCTCCCACAAGCAGACAATGTCCAGCCTGTCCCTGAGAAACAGCTACCTTGGAAAGTTCTGCCTGCTCCCACCAACTTCTTTTGCTGAGCATGATATATACTATGGAATACACCTTTGGACAGTTTGGGTCAATTTCCAGTCTGTGTCTGTTCCCAGCCCCCACACATGGCCTACTGTCTGAGGAGATCAGGGTGAGAAAAGAAGGTGGCCTTAACAGTGCTCAAGTACAGTTCAGCAATAGTCAAAGCATTGGCATGTTGTCAGTCAAAATTCCAAACCACAGCACCATAAAGGACCCAACAAAGAAAATTAACAACCCAGCCAGATCCAGTATACCCCCTACACTTCAGTGATGAAGAAATCCCTTACATGAAGATATCTGAGCTGCTGAGCCCACTCAGGCAGCTAGAGCAGCCAAAACATAGAACCTCCATCTCAGCTTGGTCTGTTGGTATCAGTGAAGTGCAGCTCTACTGCAGAAATGCCAGAGACCTGAAAAAAAATGGTAGATGAAATAACTGCTACTGCATGGCAACACTTTGCATTTAATAGAAAATGAAGCTGTTTCTAGTACCAAAGCTCATTTGTTTGTTGCTTATTTAACTAATATGAGTAATCACTCTTTTGTCTTTTAGCATCTGTTTTCCTGATACTTGTTATCTCAGCATGGTTCAAGGCTGGGACAACATTCTGAATCTCTGAATTACCCTAGTAACTACATTGTAAGCTTGCTTTGTTTCTGGAAGGAGCATTTGATCTTCCTAAATTCACAAAACCACGAAGGAACATCTGAGCTAAGGACAATTACCCACTCTACATCTCTAACCCCCTAGACATATCTAAAGCTATGCCTGTGTTGTTTGTGCTGTATTTTTGCATTCCTGTTCTAAACTAGTCTGAAATGGCTGGTGTTTTGCAGCTGCTCTCAGCAAACCTGTTCTACTAGAATGATTTACCTGACACCAAGTCCTCACTGCTTTCACAAAAACATAAGCAGATAATTTATTCCTTAGCTAATAGAGTCATCACAAAGAGATTATTCCTTTCCTTGGCTGTAGCCAGGTACATACTTGAAGACTATTGCCAAGTTTTCCCTTCTTTGCCCTGCTTTCATTTCTGTGGGTGATGCAACACCAGTTAATCCATGTTTTATCAGAAACCATGCTTTGTAGACCTGTAGTGATTCCCATTGCTCTCTTCTCTCCAGTCACAATGCCTCAAAAGAAGTGAAAAATTGCTACCCTGTAGGGTTAGACTAGTGGGTCCATCTATCCCTCTGTTCTGGCTTCAACAGCGAAAACCGGAAATGAGCAGAGGGAGTACACAAGCCTAGCCACTTAAAAGATGTTAAGTAGAACAAATGGGTTAGGATTATTATTGCAGAGTATAGAACTACTTATTTATCTCACTGTGAGGTTGAACCATCAACCAGTCACTGCAAACATGAAATGAGGTATGTCCATGATAACAGGATAGCTCACAAATTTGTCTGAGAGAAGGTCAGAGGACTAGTAAGCTAGAGACACATAATTACCACTTGTAGTATGAAGTTTTTTTCCAGTTTTGTCTGCACTATGTTGAATCAGAAATAAATCTGAAGTTTCCCCTAACATAACTCAATATTTTTGCTTTCAATGTTAAAAGAAGTCAGAAAGTTGAATGAACAAATATTTATCCAACTATCTAAATTTTTTTAAAAATAAATGGATTGTGTTTAACTTTTGGATAAATATCAAAGACCTGCTTTATTTTTTTCTCTTTTTCATTAAAACGAGCTCACTGATAAAAATACGGCAATCCAAAGTCTGGAGGCCTCAGTAGTAAAAAAGTCTGGTTAAGACAAGTAAAATGAAGCTGAAAAAAAGTGATGAGTAAATAACAATTGCTGGAAAAATGAGTTCATAATCACTCGGGATTATACAGTAAACCAAAGCATTAAAAATGTTTACAACCTAAGGACAGAAATATTTGTCTGTTCAAGCAGCATAGCTTTTTCAGAATAATGGTTAGAAATTGTATTGCTTCCCTTACAGGGAATGAAAAAGACACTGAGGAAAAATTTTATCTGGATTACAGCTGCTATATTTTAAAATATGTCTTTTTATAAATTTAATTCAGTCACTAATATGCATCTTATAAAACTATCTAATTGTATATTAATTTACAAAAGTGATTTTTCTTTTCCAAAAGCAATTTATTCCTTGACAGAAGAATGTATATGGCCCAATATACATACACACCTCTTAGTAAGAATCACTGTTGGAACTTGATCATTCTTCACCATTGGTCCACAGAGTCGGAAGATCCAAAGATCACCAAGTCAGGGAACTCATGGTGCTGGCAGTGCAAATCAACATGTGAGGTGCAGGCTGTGACTGACATGAAGATTAAGAAGAGAAACACTACAAAAGCAAAAGTTGTGAACGTAGCGCTAATAGCCTGCTGTAATCCCTAGATATGGTGTTCACTCTCCGCCATCTGGACTGGCCTGCACCTGGCTTACTTTTCACCTGTGCAAGTAATTATCAGAGTATCTTTAAAATACAGGGTGGCTATGCATATGAGATACAGGGAGAACTCAAGCAAGTTTTACATAGAAGCCTTTACCTAGACTGGCCTTGGAGAAAAAAAAGCATCCAGCCATTGAAGCAGGAGTGGTAACATTATCCTGGACTTCTTTCCCAGTCTTCAGGATAATAGATGGGCATAGGGACTGTCAAACATCTGCTGCTGTAATTCGAGATTTTTCCGACCTTGACTAACATCCAAATACCCTCTTCATTAAAACATTTTATCTTTATTTTGTACTGTACATAAGAAAGCTTTTTTATAAATTTAATCACAGTTTACTGTTACCCTAAGTACTTCAGAGAGTTTATACTGCTAAATACTTTTCATTAACTTAGTTTATTTATTCTAATTACTATCTGAATCATAGCATTCTAAGTCATTTATTATTAAAATTCCCTCAAGATGATCAACAGAACAACTTCATTTCAAATTTTTCCACTCCTTCCCTCTTCTCAAAATGAATGAATTTCAGAGGGCGAAGTGCCTGGGAAAGAGTATGTAGAAATATTGAAATGTGGCCACGAATAAAACCATACACCAAACACCTAAACAGGTTTCTTTAATAATAATGATGCACTTCAGAAGGAAAGGAAATCTAGCAGTGCAGGAGGACCTTTCTGCCAGCACATTAATATGTGCAGTGATGACACAGTTATTAAAATAGCTAACTGGCAGCCTCACTGCAGTAGGTGCTTTGAGAGTTTAGATGGAAGGAAGATAGAAGAGGGAAGAGACTTGAGTCAGCAGGAGCCAGCAGATAGCTGAAACCAGGATCTTCTGTTAGAAATTATATCATTAAACTTTTTTCTGACAATACTGCTGGTGCCTTGCTCCCATTTGCTTTTGAAGCTTATCCTAAATCTTCACATCCTTCCTTTGTATACCTATTATTTTCTTCTGTCTCCTTGTACTGACCTATTTCTATGTGGTATTTTTAACAATTCATTTCCCTGCAATCTATTCCCTTCCTCTTGTTAACTTTAGTTAACCCAAAATATCAGCCTAAAATATTGCAAACATCACAGAGCATTCTGTCTGACTCTCTTGTCAAATTTCTTCTGGCTGAAAGAGTCCAGACATACATGAATGTGGATGGGGTTTAAGCCCATAAATAAGCAACTAGCCTAGCAAATATTTTTTATCAATCTCTTTCTAATAATTTTAGACCATATTTTCTGACTCTTTTGAAGTTTTACACTTGAAATACGTAGACAAATAAAGTAGCTAGCCTATTTCTGCTTCTGTTCTCGGCTGTAACAAGGACAGAGATTTCCTTCCTTCGTACTTAATAGCTAATCCACAAAAACAATTCTTCTCCCTGAGTTAGAGCTGGCAGGACTATATAGAAAATTGTTTTTGTGCATGTTTGATGTTAGTTTCAAGTCAGATTGTCTTAGATACTGTTAAAAATATTAATCTGTACAGTCTGGCATTGCACTGTCTTCACACAGGATGTGTAAAATATGACTCTGTATTGAAATGTTTTTGAAATCCCAGTTCTTTTCTCTCACTCCTCAGAAACTCTTTGTGACATAGGTTATGCTGTTCTTTATCAGAAAGGCCTGAGCATGAAGTCCACACTGGAGTTTTGATTCGGTACTTTGGCACACAAAATACTGTGTCAGTAGATCCACAATTAAGCTGTGCAATGAGCTTTCAAGTGTAGCTCAGGGGTGGGTGACTGTAAAAGTGACTGAGCAGGTGGTTTCTACCAGCAAAACATTTGAGAACTCAGCACTGCCTGTAATTCATGCCCTTGGATGAGGAATAACTCCAAATACTGAGCAACTATGAACTTTGTACACACAGCTGCAATTTACTTTAATTTGTGATTCACAAAGATTTCTGGATGGTGAAATTTCAAGAGACATTCCTGACAGGTACAGTCTTAGAGGGAGGCAAAAGGTATACTGTAGTAAATGTTTGTTGTTTTGCAGGAGACATCAAGATTCCAAGCCATTGCAGGATCCCATCCATTGCAGGATCCTAAATTCCTGCAGAGAAAGGGTATAAGACTAACAGTGAACATACTTCTATGTCTGTATGACTCAAAAGGAAAGAATATGTTTTCTAAATCTAATCATCATAGCAACACAAATTATTTCAAAACTTAAGTTGTTTGTGATATTTTTTCTTCTATAAGTATATTAACCTGACAGAAGTAGAAATATTTTTAAAAAATCAGATTTCTAAAAATTCTCTTAGAGAAAGATGTAAGGAAATTCCTCTACAGGACTTCATGTTCTGTCTCCTGTTCTTCACAACAGTGGGATTGTCCCCCATGCAGCAAGACCAGCCTAGTAAAGCCTTATGAAAATTGTACTAATTGCTCCAGGACACTTCAGAACATGATTTATTCACAGCAATTGTCAGTCTGGAAGAGCTAAGCAGAAACCTTTGGCAAATCACACAATCTTCAGAAAAGAATAATAATTGAAAATTCTCATCCTTGATGAAATATTTGAATATTCATTCTCTTCTGCAGCAGCCACTGATGAAAGTGACTCAGCTTTCCTGCACTGTCCTTACATACAGTAGATCCCAGACTGTGTTTCTCATTGGTTCATCATTATGAACTTTATGACACTACTGTAGATGAAGTTTTCAATAATGTGTTTTGACAAAACATGAAGAAAATAAAGCCTGATGCACTTTGCTCAAAAAAGTGGAATTTATGTTCAGGATAACCTTAGGGAAACAGGAGACCTCAGTGAAGGCTACGGCTCTGATGATGACCTGATCTGACTTGGCTGTCTTTCCTTTCTGGGTCATAGTGATGTGAAACGCAGAGACAACTCTGAAATCTGCTGAAGAACCACCCAGTAAGAGACAGTACACACCCAAATTCCTCACATCCTCTGTATGTCAGCCTGTTCTGCAAACAAAGCCCACAGCAAGCAAGACTGAAAAAGACTTTGACTTCATTTAGCTCCTTGTTAGCCAAATCTTAAGTGTCCCATTCTGATAGAGGAAGGTCACCCTGCCCATGGCAGGGGGTTGGAACTAGATGATCTTTAAGTTCCCTTCCAACTCAGACCATCCTATGAAGCTCTGGGTACCACTTCCAAGATAGCTGTTTAGCTGATAGGGATTCTTAACTACTGTCTCAGTAGTTTAATGAAGTGGATCAGGAAAAGTAGAGATGCTTGTGAATACTTATATCCCAAGCCACTCAGGAATCTCTTGAGGGGCTATAGATAGAAAATTAAACCTCATTTGCAGAATTTAAAGGTCTGCTCCCAAGTGGAAAAGGACAAATAATATGCCACATACAGAAAGTTTTGAAGTATACAAAAAAGGAAAAAAGTAAATACTCCCCATGCCTCAGCAGTAGAATACTTGGCAATTGTTTGCTCTAGCAACTTTTTTAGTAGAACATGGAAATATAACTACTCAAATATTCTCTTTAGCTGAGAGATAGCAGAGACCAACCTATAAGAGAAAGTCCAGGGACAAATGAAAACTGTCCCTACTCGAGGGAAACTGGATTTAAGAGTTTTCTGTAACAGAATTTTTGCAAGACATTCATGTAAATGCTTAGCAAGCAGAGAAAAGAATTAGCTTAAGAGAACCTTTTTTTTCCCCTGCAGATATGACAGTTGTGATTTAAGTCAGGTTTCTTCAATACAAAGTAGGTCCTACTTGTGAGCAAAATAAATTTCTGACCTCCCCTATTCTAGCTAAACCAGACTATGCGTTTTACACACCAGGATGTTGCATGCCTGTAGTGTGGCTCTGGATCCTTTGCTCCTGCTCCAGATGAAAATTAACCTCAGATCTGGTCCTGTTCAGAAAAGAGGGTGAACTTTCACCTTCTCCACTCATTGCATATTCCTCATGCTGAAATTAAACATAATTTTCCAAGCAGTATCCATCTGGAAACAAGGCCACTTGGCTATAAATGTTCATTATGCAGTAATGCAGTCCCAGGAACATTCATGCAAATCAGTCAACTGAGTGAACCATTCAAACCTGTGAACAAAATAGAAACATAAATACAGAGCTAATTAATACTTTTGCTTCTTGCAAATGTACAAGACACTTCAGGAGCCACACACCTCCTGCATTGCCAACCAAGTCTAGCTAACATTTTTCAATATTCCAGTGAAGCCAAGTGAAACATTGTTTAACAAAAAATTATAAAATATGGCAGTTTGATGGCAAGAATGAAGAGGTTGTAATATTTACAGCACATTATTTACTGTTTGTATGAAATTCATTTCCTTGCTCACTGAAGACTCTGTTCACATGTGTCATTGCCAGAGAAATCTCATTTCATTGGTCAAAATTAAATTTATTCAAAAGAGTCAAAAAAATTTTGATCAAATTCTACATTTAGTGGAGATGTGAAAGGCATTTCAGAAGAAAGGAATCAATACCCACACTGCAATGACTAAAATGCAAATTTGACATTTTAAAAATACTGTCACATTTCCCGCACACCCCTAAAAAATCAAATTTATTTTCTCAACACATTAAAAATAAATGTAACTCTAGCTGCCTTAATAAACATAAGCCCTACCCCAGACGCCTTGATCTTCAGTTTCTCAGTGTTGTTTTAAGACAAACACTGAGTGAGGCTGACTACTAAGAGAGGATTGACACAATGTTGGTACAAACCAAAATCCTGCATGGACACAAAAGCAATGGGGGCATTTGTACATGACACACAGATGACCAGGCTTGGAAGTGTTCCTGCTACTTAAAAGAGCATTCACCATTCATCCATGATTTGTGCTTTTATTCCATCAAAGTAGAAAGGGTTTAAAACACTGCAGTTGAAAACAATTATCAAATACAAGCCTGTTGTGGCAAAAGAGCTGGCAAAATGCTTTTTTATTTTACATTACCACAGTGGGCTGAACTAAGACTATTCCAGCTTTATGAATTTAAAATCCTCTCACCAACATGCATATTAAAAACTTCTAGATAGAAACAATTCCTGAATTCATTTCAGATGAAAAGACTCAGAAAGTTTAAAAAACTCTAGGAAAATGGACATTAAAATGCAGCTGCTTCATCAGCTTTGAGTAAAGGCACTTTTTTAGTTCCAAACCTAGCCTATGTTTAAAAAAAGAAGAAGGACAAAAGAAGGTGGAAAGTACTTGAAAGCTGGAGCAACTCTGGCTTTCATTTCCACTGCTGTTGTTTGCACAACACTTATTAACATTGTGAGTTTCTTTACAATTTGCTGCCAACAACAAAGGAACAGCAGGTTCCCTTTTAGTCCCATTAAGACCATTGTCCCTGTTTCCCTTGGCTCTGAATTAAAACAAGCACACCTGGCACTGGGTGCACACCTGGTACAGAGTTTCCAACCAGTCCCAGCCCAGAGTAGATGCCACTGCAAGGTCCTGGTTTACAGTTTCGGTCAATCATAAACATTTCTTTCTTTTGCAGCAAACATATTTATTGAAACATTGGCCATGGTACAGCTAGACATAAGAAGGATCTGCTAGGTTTTACGTCTCTCAGACAGTGATGAATATTCATTTGGTTGTAAAAGCAACCCTGAAAACCCCATAAACTCTCCACAAAACATTGGAAGAATCTTGATCTTAAAGACGAAACAAGCAAAACCAAATGAAGATTGGGGAGCATGATTACTTTGGAGCCTTTTCCTTTTAAGTTCTCACTTCCCAGCTGCTGTGGTGACAAAGTCATTACAAATGCAAAAAATGACAGATTTCATCTTGACAGATTAGCTTGGTAAGATAAATACATAAAGTGATTAAATAGTATGCTACAAAGCAGCTATCTGTCCTTTCAAACTGGGGTTTATAAAAGGCATAGTAAGTATCTTTGAATCCAAACCAATTACCTTGTTTTTTCAGTTACAATAGAACATCTGAGGATAATCAAAGACACTTTTTTGTAATTTTGCCTGGTTTCTAATTCAGGAGGAGAAGGCAATAGAGATTTACTTTACATGCAACAAAAACATTCAGCCTGGTGTAAACAAGGACAAAGTAATTTTTGCTCCGGTTTTGGTTTGTTTTGGTTTTAAAGATAAGATGAAGGGCATCACTAAGTATATAAATACATCCTGTTTTTTAAAATGCTGATGGGTTCATCTTCTTGCTTAGCAAAATGATTCAAGCTATTCTAAGTCTTTGTCAGGTTTAATTTGTTTTCCAGAAAACAAGAGGTAAAACTTGATGTCTGAGTAAATATGTACATTTTCCTTACAGATAGTTCTTAATTAGCTGAACTAATTTCTCTTAATACTGCTTAAAAAAAAAATCTATTTAATTGCACAGTTGGAGAAAAGGGGGGTTGAAACTTGAAAGATGAAATAAAGCTTTGTTTCCTATAATGTAGCATATTTTGCATCTCCCTTTCTTGTAGCTATTCTGTTGTGGTAAAGCATCCTGTCTGCAGCATTACATGAGGTGGCAAAGAATCCACACAGTCTGGAAGACGGTTCATAAATAGGTTGTTATTTTAAAAGAGAATAATTTCTACAAATGGGTCAGTAGGTACCAGTCTGTTAGGGATTCAGTCTTTGCTGAAGGTGTATGCAGCTCATCTTCAGGGTCCTCATTTAAGGCAAGTACCCTGCAAATTCTGCCTCCAGGGAATGATTTTCATGCCCAGGTTTCATGACATGTGGTAGAAACAGAAAGACAAAGGTATTTAAAAATAAAGTTATTTTAGAACTGCTGTTCCAGGTAATATTATTTTTGTTCTAAATACTTCTATATAAAACATTGAGAATGTTTTGATTGATTGCATATCATGTATAGAAAGATTTGCTTTCCCACAAGAACTTTTAAAATGCGGGTTTTTTTCATTTTAAGGCAGCAAAAATGAACGGGGTTATTTTTGCAGAGCAGAAAAACAAAGTGACACCTGCAGTCCTGACAGAGATGAGATTCAGTAAGGCAGCAAAGGCCTCTCAGAGGAATCATGACCTAAAGTGGGACAGCAAAGATGAGAATGGCTTTTGATCACAGGATCACAGAATATGCTGAGTTGGAAGGGACCCACATGGATCATTGAGTCCAACTCCTGGCCCCGCACAGAACCATCCCCAATAGCCACATTATGATGGCTCAATAGCCACCTATTTCCAGTACATAACGCCAGGAGAGGAGGAATGCCCTTTGTGAAGTTTCCCGAAGGTCTGTCTTGACACCTTTGTTTGTGTTGACTCTATTCCAAATGTTGAACAAGTCAGTTAAAAATAAGTTCTGACAAATTTTGAGAACAAGACTGTGGGGCCTTAGCAGACACTCAGTCCTGTTGTCTCATCTCTTGGCATGGATCCTCACACCTCACACCTGTCCTGGGGTGATGTTATGAAGCCGCTTTATTCCTTACCCATCCTCTCAATGCCCAAGGCTCTGTTTCTTTAGGCTGGACCCGGGGCCGGGGCCACAGGACCGAGTGCGGGGCAGGTGAACGGCCGGGCCCAGCGGCTCGGGGGCTCTGGGGGCTCGGGAGGGAGTGCGCCGGGAGCGCTGTGCTGCTCTTTGGGTTTCCTTTGTGTTCCAGCTAGTGGGAGAAAGGTTCTGCTGGGTTTTTTTATCTTGTTCTTTTTCCCTTCCCTTGCCTCACTGCCTCCCTTCCCTCCTCGCTGGTCCGGGGAGCCTGCAGGTGGCCCCGGCAGGCCCGCAGGGTGGCCCTGGGTGGTCTGAGCCCGCGTGTCTGTTCCCTCTCCAGGAATTTGTTGTATTTTGAGGTTTGGGTTTTTTTCCCCCTGTTCTACCCTGTTTTGTTTGGTGTTAATAAACTATTTGGTTTTCCCCCTTTCACTTGCTGTGACCCACTTATCTTACTGGTGGAGGAGAAGGGGAGGACCTTTTCCCTTTGGAGGAGACACTCACTCTGGAGTGTTTCCTCCTGAAGTTCTCCAAAACCAAGACACACTCACAAGGACTCTCATGGGCCCTGTGCAGGACACTGGTGCCTTTGCTGTCAGAATGCAGTGCAGCATCTTCATGTAACACACCTGCCAGCTGCACCTATGTTTAATTCTCAAAATAACAGTGCTGTCCTTCAGTGGTGCATCAAGTTAACCCAGATTACCACAGGTTTTCAAGCTGCTTCTCTGCTTCCTGGCTCCAGCAATTGCTTATCAGCAGGGAAGACTCCACACAGTAAGGTTTCTGGAAATAAAGTGCCACTTCCGCACTATGAAAAATACTTAAAGGCAAGATAAGACATTAACAACACAGTTGGCTAAGTAAAAAATATAGGAAGAAGAGCCTTCATATTTTCCACCTGTTGAGGAACTTTCAATCTTTCCCTCACTTAGTTTCTTCTGATACTCCCTGGAAGGAGGGAATAAGAAAGAATGAGCTATTCAGTCCGAACACCAACCAGCCATTGTAGCCTTTCCTATAAACCCCCCACCAAATGAATTATCACCACTAAAGGGATGCTGGCATGCTTGTTGCAAATTATTCTGACAATTTAAGTGGCAAGTTAAGGGTACCTTCAGAGAGAGAACAAATGTATGAGGGATGAGAATTTGCACATATGACAATTGCCAGAACTTAATTTTTTAAAGAGATGAGTAACCACAAAGTTATCTGGTTTTTTTTTTTTCCTTCTTTCTTGTCTGTTTAACTAGCACTTTGCATGTATCTGAATGTGTAATTCCATTCAGAGCAAGGATTTATTTGATACCTCTGAGAAATTATGCTAGAATACATTTTGGGAAAGGAAATTTTTTGGGGAAAGCTGATGATAACAATGGTAGTATTATCTGTTGGTCTATGAAATAACATACTGTGGGAAGGCATAAATTTAAAAAATAAAAAGTATGAAAAAGCAAATAGTGAACCATACTGTGATTGCTAGGAGTTTCAGTGCAGTTTATACACTGATTCTCTGCATTTTTTAGCTGGTCTGGACAGCCTAAGAGAATTTCTTTTCCCTCTAGCATTTGCCACAGTTAAATCCTTCTCTTTTCATGTCCAGAGGATCAAATTCTTTTCCTGACAAAATATTTCAACAAAAAGGATTATGTTTTGTTGGAATAATTCATGTGTGTAAGTGATAATAGCAGACATACTTCATTAAACCATAATTAAAAGATACTAAAATTTCTCAACAAAATTTCCCTTAACACTAGCTTCTTTTCAGCCCTGCCAGTACCAGCACATGTTTTTGTGTTCTGGTGTGACCTGATGGTGCTTGACACACTTGAGTGTGAATATTTCCATTCAAGTAGACAAGAAGACAGGGCATAAAGGCAATGTATTGTAAAGTCAGCCTTGCTCTGTGTGTCTGTGTCACGAGCAATCTGCCACAAAGCTGCGCATGGCTGAATCTATGAATGAAACCGTGAATGGGCATAACATGGAAACATCTCATGCAGTGTGCCAGGACCTGAGCAGATAATAAGGAGAATTCTCTACAGTGCTGCACATCAATCCTCATGCCATACTCCTACTATCTTGTTGAGTTCTGGTCCAATGAACAGGCCTACGAAGAATAAAAGCAAAGCACAGCTACTCTGCTAGCCAAGTTATTTGTTCTAGACAGATGTTCTACTTGAAGACACAGTCTAATAACACGGACTCATTTTAGAAAGGCTGACAAGCAATACTGAGACAGTCACCAGTGAAACACCAGCTACATTCAAATGAGAGATGAAGAAGTCAATACATGCCATTACAAAATCTATAATTTCAGTCCCCACCAAATCTGTTCAAGTTCTCTTCATTGCTACAGTTTTTAAAAGAAAGATTTAGTTCTGCTTTATATACTCCCTATGACTTATGTTTCCATTTTGAAAACTAGTTATAAACATGCCTTTTTTCATGAACTGCATCATTGCCTCAAATAAATCCATTCTCAGTCCTGAAACCATGCCTTTAAAGAATATAGGAATAGACAGAAGCCCTAGTAGGGCATCCAGCATTGCACAGTGTCTGACTTGCTTGTTCCAACATCAGAACCAAAACATTTTCTCTGTGTTAGTCTCATGGAGGCTGTGTTCAGGGAGATTGGCAGTACAGCTGTCATTGAAGGGAAACGTGACATTTTCATGTAAAGTAATGAAATAGTTATCGCCAATTCAGAACTCTTCCATCTTCCCCTGACTCAATTCGCTTTCTTCAAATCCCTATAAAAGCACTCTGGATGCCTCAAAGCATGCAGACTATGTGCCCTGTTTCTGCAGCAGTATAAGAACTGTTTTTCATCATCATCATCCTTCCTTTGCAGAAATTAGAGGTATGGCTGTACAGAATCTGTGAGCCCTCACTGGAACATGAACATCTTCATGAACTGATCCCTTCTTGGTCCTCACTTTGCCGATCTATACACCGGTCAAAAATACTGCCATGTCATGGGATCTCATTCTTTTCTAGAAGCACCAAAATTTAGGAGAAAAGGAGAGACAGTCTCATACTCTATCAGCCTGAGGCAGAATTAAAACCAGAATTCCATCAACAATCATGGCCAATCAAACAGACTGGAGTTTTCATGACTATGTTCTCAAGAGAAAAAATGCTCTGGCCTGTTCTTAAGAGGAAAAAAATTCTCATAGCCAAATGAAATCTGGAATTATATTCAACTGAACTTATTTTGATTTAACTACAAATTCTCCATAGCACAAAAGGAAGCGTGTATGTGTGAGGGAAGAGGAGAAGATGAGAAACATGTAGCACACACAACAGTGATTTTACAGTTCATATAAATGGGTAATTGACTGCTCCCTTCTGTTTTACTTGAATGGCATCTGATTTTGCATTAATCTGACCAATGCAATCCTGATCAGGCATGTTCAACTAAACTGCATTTCATTTTTAGTAGTAAATTGCAATGCAGTTTACCAGCCAGTCCTGTTAAATCAATGGCAAGAAGGGAAAGAAATGTATTAGGATATTTCTGTTGATCTGCAGGATAAATTTCCATTATTGTTTTCACTATTTTTCCGGAACTATGTCCAAATCTTGTTGCCACATTGTTTTAAAGCCAGGCTGGGCCAGAAAGGCTACCACTGGGCATGAGGAAACCTGCACCACTTCTGTTTACAGACACAAGGCTTGCTGCCAGACCAGGATTCCGTTTTGGTTCTCAGCCTCTTTGTACAGTTTTTGGTCTTTTTTCATTCTGGAGAAAGAAGATGACCTTGGAGATTTGAAACCTCGTCAGTTTCCTTTTGAAGAAATAGGATTTATACACCCTTCTGGGTATCTTTAGTGAATTTTAACTGGAATTCTAACTTTAATATAACTTCACAATGTCAGCACAAAAATCCCCCAAATCCATAGAAGTACACCCTTCCTTATCTCTAGACATTCCCGCTGCCTCATCTCTTCATGACAAACCTTTCTTAGTATCCTACCAGCACATTAAACTTCATGTGGTTGAACTGAACTCCTTAAATATTTTTCCTCTCTGCTGATCTGGGCTTTGGCACACACCTCTGCTGCTCAAACTCATGACCAAGGAGGGAGTATTGCAGCACAGTGGCCCACAGGCTGTGTAAACACAACTGCTCTATCTGCTGACACCACATGGCAGTTGAAGCATCAGTAGTTATTTCTCTGAACAGAGTCTAAATTAATTATTCCTTGACAAGCACTGTCAGTGTCTTTATTACATATTTAGAAAGTGAATCATTATTTTGAAGTGGCAAATGGACCAACTAATTTGCTGAGGAAACTAGCAGCACTGTCAAGTACTGCCTGATAGCTTATGAAGTGATAAAATACTTCACGTTGCTTCTGACTCTGTCCCTAAACCTCTCATCCATTGCAATAGTTCAGAAAAAATCTTGCCCTACTGCTCCTCTTTCTGTTCCTTCTTGCCAGAGTGACCCCCTGCCATTTCACACACAGATGTCCATCTCCTTGAGATAAGGCAGTGCTCTTTGTTTGTCTCACCAAGAAGATCTCCGCACAACAGAGGGGCAATGAGGGGACCCCCAGAAGTCACAGCATGGGAGATGGATGCAGAAATGGGAACCTTAACCAGAGAGAGAGCATTGCATTTTCCCCCCTCCCTTTCTCTCACACTCATTTGCTTCTGTATTCACGCCAGAATTAATTTATTATAACAGTGGTAAATTATTTGAATGAAGGAGTTACTCAGATTGTGAAAGGATTATGTACTTATGTTTTCAATCTCTTTGTGGAGAAAAAGAGCTGAGTTTTTAACATAATAATGAGTTGTATTTAGAGCATACTAAACCCCATGATACTTTCCAACTTCTTATCTAAAAAACTACCAGAAAATCAGCATTGCTAAGACCCAGAATGGCATGCAGGCATCTTCCATCCAGCACCTTCAAATGAACAGAGGTATATGAATTGCAGGTGAGAGGCAGAAACAAAGGTAGCAGCTGCATCATCCTGACTGGTTGCACACAGAGATATCCTTGGAGCCCACGCACACCACTGAAGTAAGTTCAGCCTCTTGGTGTTCAAGACAGCTTTGCTACAGATGGCAGGTGTCATCAACATTTTGCACATGAATATGGTGAGAACCACCAACTGGGCTCTCTTTCACCTTGCTTCTGCACAGCTGAACCAACCCTGGTTCTCATCCTGCCCACATACCTCCTGTTCTTCAACCCCCAAACCTTTTATGATGTTTCGGATTGGCTAGCCACAAATGTGTGGCACTGGTGGCCATTAGTTACTTTTTAAATGTCGGGTTGGAAGGTAACAGAAACAACATAAGTCTGTTTCAGACAATCTCTGATAATTTGATCAGTGCCATGTGAAAACAGCTGGTCTGCTCTTGTGCTGCTCTTGTGAAGCCATCACCACACTCCACATCCACATTGTCACCCAAGCAAATACGCATCCATGGTGTAACCTCTCCAGTGTAAAAGCTGTTTAGAGTGCAAAGAGAGTCATATCTATTTCAAAATTCATTTATTTAATTATTTGAAAATAAGTATTTAAAATATCAGTTTCTTGTACTTCTAAAATAATTTTAAATAAAGCACGTTGAATTTTAGTGAAGTATGCACAAGGAGAAAAGCTGTCTTTGATTTAGGAAATCAATATCAAGATCAGGTGGCAGTTTCAGTACTAAAAAATCAAATCAAACCCTTCTCCAGGACTGAACTGTGGTTATCTTAATGTGCCATGAGGAAGTGGGCCTGGATTGTCTCTGCAGGGGACTCAACAGAAAGGTACTAATTTCAGTAGCCATTAGAAAGTAAATGCTTACAATTGATCAATGTTTAGATTTTCTTTGTGGTCAGTGGAGTGAAATGGTTCTTTGGAAGCTCAGTTCATCTGACCTGTTTAAAACAGTCACTATATGAAGGTGGGAACTTATCCTGAGAACTACATAATTTTTATGATTAATTTTTGTGATACAGAGGAAACTGGGTCTCTGGATGCCATTCCCACATGTTATACAAGAAACAGTCATCAGAAAAGCATTGGGGATTATTCCAAGTACTAAGAAGACCAAACAGGTCTATCTGGCAGCGCAGAGAATGCACATGGCAGGGAGATGATACCTCTCCAGGTGAGAAAAAGTCACAAAATCATATGATTCCATCCCAGACTATATGGAGATTAGTAAGGAGAGCTGCTTCAGATGTAGATATTATTATTGCAACTCTTTCAGTCCTCTGCATCCTTTCCTCCTCACAAGTGTTTAGGCACTAATAGTTTGAAGAGGGAAGTTTATTAAGAGATGATGCAAGCGTGACATAGATTGAAGCACAAAATCTGCCAGAAACCAGTAGCACAGAGTCAGGTTGTGATGTTGACTAGTGCTCTCTGTGGAAAGCAGATAATGTCTCAGCTACCCAGCTCAGGGTGAGTGCTTTCCACTTAAACTCAGCTGTTTCCAAAGACTTTCAAATATGGTAGACAGAGGTACAGAATATGAAAAATCATCATCACCCCAAAGAGAAGGGCTGCTGGTTTTTGGCACAGATCAGTTTGTTTCCATTCCCAGAGTCATGGAGGCAGTACCATCCTTGGCAGCAGCTCCTATGGCTGGAGTCCATACCCTTAATACAGTATGAAGGACAAGCATCAGCTGATTTTTTTTGTTTTTCTTTTTCCTTTAGCCATCCTGTCCTCCCTGCCTCAGTCATCTCAGCCCTCTTGTTCCCTTCATTTTCTGTTGGTAAATGTTGTCTTACTGGTCAAATGTCACCTTGTAAATGCCTTTTCCTGACAAGAAACAAAATCACAAAGAAATTTGGTAACATCAGAACTTTGTTTTATTTAAAATATCCTAGGAAAGCCAGACCCTCCCCCCTACAGATATCATAGCAGTTTTTGCTCTCCTAATGGGTGTATTGGGGTCCTTCAGGTTCACATCAGAGTTATATTAGTGTAATGGAGAAAAGAAATGGACCAATGCTCTGACTGAATCTTTAAGATCCCTGAATTATCAAAATACAAGTTCAGCTTACTCATTTGCACTCACGTAGATGCATACATCTGCTTAGGAGCAGACAACAATGCTTATAACACTGCTTCAGTAATGGCTGTCACAGGGGAGCAAGCTTCAATGCCTCTGTGACCATGGCCTCCTATTCTTTGTCATTTTTGGTTGGGAGCTGGATTATTTGTTTAGACATGTTCCTGTAATTTTAACCTGGCTAATGCAAAGGAACGTTCCCCACCATGAGGCTGAAAAGGCAAGCAAAGGGGTGAGTTCAAAGAAAGAAGGTATGTTTGGCTGAAGAGACTCACAAAATTTATTTGATTGATTGCTCATTCTGGGATCTCCTTGCTTCTTCTGCAAGCCGCCTCTGCTCCTTTCATTTGACTGTCTCCTGGCACGCCACAACAGACATAGCAGCTTTGGCCCACATCTGTACTATGGAGGTGGAGGAGAATGGGCTTTCTGCAATGAATCACTCTGAGTAAAATTGTGAGTCATATGGAAGAATTCTTTAGTCTTCAGTTGCAAACAAAAAGCTTGATTTTAACTGCCACATCTGCACTCCCTCAAACTCACCACAAGTTTGCCAGGATGCATCTTATGTGTTGCTCCCTCCACAAGAAATTCTGCCTTGCCTGCTGCCAAGCCTTGCAGTACAGTGAAGCACAAGTAATGGAAAGCCTGCTTTGTGTACTTCCCCAGGACAGAGGGGACAGACTCTGGAGATCTGCAGATCTGCAGAAGTAAAACTTCTGATCTTTAGCATTTTTAACACTGACTTTGAGCATCATAATGGGAACAGCATTTTGTGCGTATTCATCCACTTCTGCAAAAGGCACAGAGCAAGGAACCAGAGTAACAGAAGGGGTGGCAAGGATACCTGCTGCAAGATATTTTCAAGAGAGCATAGCAACACTACATGTCAGAGCTCAGTATTGGGCAAAACCTTGACAAGAAGGGGTTCTGCTTCTTCAGAAGAGTGCTCAATCTTAACCTCAAATCCTCAAAGTTACAACTGTCATCTTACCATGTCAGGGTCCTACTATTTCTGCCATTTCAAAAGAGATGCCAGAATGGGCTTTTTTTAAAGACTGATTAACATTTCTTGATGGATTGTGTTTCATTAAATTAAATAATGTTCCAATAAATTGATCTGTTAGCAGACATTCTTAATTTACTAAATGCTGAGGAGAATGCTAAAATTACCATTATATTTCTGACAGAAGCACCACTAAAATCTGGTAATTGATAGCTTTGCTGTTTTCTCTGATGGCCTGAAAAGCTTTTAAACCTAAATTCTGTAATCGTGTTCATCTTTGGAAATTAGTTTTGTGAAACCACACATTTAGTTCTTGCTGAGAAATCTCATTTTAGTAATTTTTAACACAATTTATAATGCATAAAATAAATTAGCTTTTGTAGCTAAGCCAGCATATTTTTCTTCAGTTTTTATCTCTTCTAATATATATTTGACCTTGAAAACGGCAGTGTCTGTAGGATACTGCAGCCTAGGAACAAAGAAATAATTTCCATTCCATCACTATGGTTACACTTTCTTCTGTCTCCAGTACTGAGCCATCTGGAAGTGTTTAATACAGAGTCCTCGGGAGGGCAAGAAAACTTCATTTAATATCATTTAGTTCTGATTACTCAAACACACACGTTCACAAACAAGCACACATAGCAGAGCCCTGGCTGTAGCAAATGAAGGCATTCTCTTAACACTGCATGTTAGATAGGACCAACAATAGAGATTGGAATATCATGGACCTCCATCCCTCACAGGCAGATTTTTCAGTCCCACGTGTTCATGTCTGCTTGTCTCGAGTGGTTCAGCCAAAATACAGTGCAAACACCAAGACTTCCTCTGGGCTCAGGTCAATGTTAGCTTCACAGACACCTTAATTCCCTGTGAGGACAGACGTGATGATGAAGACAGACTAGAACCGAGAATCATGGCTTCCCTCTGACCACTGTAAATTTGATTTGGAAATGTCCTCTAATGCCCATCTTTATTCTGATGAAAAAAAGCAAGTCATGGTCCCAGGAACATGGAACACTTCTTGAGAAAAGGAAGAATATTTACACTAATGGTTCTGTACTCTTTCAAGTCAAGTAACTTTATCACCTACTTAGCAACTGAGTTCAGTGGGTAAAAATTGCTCTGTTTCTCCTCTTTTCTTGGGCAGAATCACTACACTTTCTTTTAACACTTTTTTTTGCAATAAAACTCTTACCTTCTGTTGGCTAAAAAATATCCTGTATTTATGCAGTATTTGTGCAATGTCCCGTAACAGGTATATCTCCTCACTAAGAAAAAAAACTTCTCCAAAATCACACTTATGAGTGCCACAATATACAAAATTTTATCTCTCATGTGAGCTCAACTCATTAGAGACTTCATTCAGAGCAAGGAAGTGTTGCTAGGAAATAAAAACCTGAAAAAGATAGACATTGACTTATAGATTTCAATTCAGCAAAGACTCCTTGCTCCTGAAAAGATTAAGTACATATTGAACTCAAAGCAGAGCATCATCACTGATAATCACGAGCTCTATGTCATGGTCTTTAAAGTTCATCTCTTTCACTTTGATAGCTTCTTTTTTCCTGCATTGTTACAGAACAAAAGTTTTCATACCTCTTGGAGATTTAAACAAATATTTCTCTGTTTGGTGGGGGTGGGGTTCAGAGTTTAAAAAGAGAAAAAATATAGACAAAAATATGAAAAAAATTATCTTCACCAAAAGCCAAATTTGATAAAAATTAACATTTGCCAAAAAATAAAACACACAGCACTTCATTTTAAAATCATGCTTTTCATGAAAACTTTTTTTGACAAGTAGTTATCATTAGATACTTTTGAGAAAACCAGCTCCCCCGGAGTTCTCGTGTTACAAAAATTTGATGTCACATTTCTTCCTTTATACTTTATTCAGTCCCTGCTAAATACATACACTCTTCTCCTGGCCCACAGATTCCCACTGTGTTCTGTTCCACATTGCCACCCTCATCTTGTTTTGGGTGCTTATTTTTCTTATTTTCAACAGACACCATTATTCTGAAGCACTACTTTTTTTGCTCTGTAATGCAACCAAAGAGTAAATGCTTTACCCAAAGGCCAGGTGAGAAGCCACCCCATTGGACTAATGCCAGTCAAGGTAGTCTGCCTTTCACCAGCCCCAGCTGAGCCCTGCACTACCTGAGCCTTACAGACTGCCATCAAAGAATTGTCCTGGACAGAAATTTTAGAAACATGAGCATCTGAGGTACAGAAAACTGAATGACCCTATTGATAACACCTATGAAGCTGAATAAGCTAACCACTTTGTACTACAACTCCTGTCTACTAAGACCATTTTGACCACGCTGATCTTGTTGACAAAAAATACCACAATTTTGGCAAAAAATTTCTCAAAGAAGTTAGTGCTGTGCACAGCAAGCAGTCTCAGAAATGGTAGTTTGTAAGACAGAAGACGTAGGATGAAAGCCCACCACCACAGCCAAGACATTAACTCCCACCTGACATAAGCCCTCTCCCAATACGGTTTCTCACTTCATCCACTCAGAGTGCCACAGGAATCAGTTGTATTGCTGAGAGGATATCAAGCAAGGAACTTCTAAAATGACACAACAGGGAAAGGAAAGAGCATTCTTTTCTTCAGCTGCACCAGAGACAGGTAAATAGTATATCCTCTAAGGTTCAAGCCTTCAAGAGCACAAACAGCTGAAAAGCTGAAGAGGTCCATCCAGTGCTGGGAATAAGGAAGAGGTAACAAAAAAAAAACCACCCCACACTGAGCCATGCTTGGTCAGCCCAAAACAGGAGGTGGAACTCATGGTCTGATTTCTCCCAAGATAGAAGTGCAGAAGCTGAACGTTAAGTTGCATCCATTTTCCTCCAAATTTCTTCCCTCCTCTAAATTATCCAGTGTTTGGTATATCTTTGAGCTTCTACTAGCATCCTTACTTGTACTTCTCTGAAACAAAGTGATGTCATGTTTATGTACTTAGTAGGAGCAATTCTAACTAATATGGTCTTTCTAGATCACCTTACAAATCATCAAGTAAAGTGCCATAACGCTGGAAGTGCAGCAAGTCTTCTGCTATCTTGTTCATCCCTTAGCCTTTCCAGTAAAGCTGAATGGCATATTTTCTCACCTTTTGTTTGTCTTGTACTCACAAGTAACTGAGCTGGGGATACTATCTGCATGTCTATAAAGGCACTGATAGTTCTCTTGTGAGTGTCTGGTGCAAAGGGACCTCAGACTCAGAAATTCCTGTTGCACTAGGAATTCATTTGGCTGGACAGTGTAGCTGAAATTGGGAGACTCTTACTCATATGACCCTTATCTACATAAATCTTCTTCAGGGTATTAGATGCAATGACCAATTCTACACTGAGCAAAATGAAGAGGTGTGTGTCAAAAGGAAAAGCATCTCCTCTCCTTGTTAGTGGAAATGGTCGCAGAATAGAAAGGAGAATCCTTCAGTTCCAGGTATGAAGCATCAGCAAGGTTCTATACATTGAAATATGACAGGGTGGGATTTTTATGGGGTTGCCTTAATAAAGTTTAAGAATGCACTGTGGGGGATGATGAATTTGAAAAATGTAACTTAAGCTTCCTGTACAGGGTTGATTCCTGACTGGGCAATTTAGAAAAGAAAATGACTGCATGCAGAGGAAGCCTAGATGATGTCCACTTGGTATACTTCAGAGCCCTAAAAGCAGGTTCTTACTTCCCCTCTCTAGTTTCTCTCTGGCATGTTTCCAGCCCACACCTCTAGTACTGACAAACTGTTTCTTTCTTTTTTTTTTAAGTGTTTTAAATTTTCAACAACCATAATTTTGAAATTATCTTCAGACATTGTACGTGGGCTGTGAGAGAATAATCCAGGGAAAAGTGGTAATAGCAATTAACAGTAAGGGAGGTTCTTAGAAAAATGTCATTCTTTTCAAGCAGAGTTGTAACACTATTTTCTGTCAACACGATTTTCCTTCTCACAGGTAACACATAAATAAGAATATGTTTAAGGATCATCCATACTGAAAAATTAACAGGCCTCTAGAAACTATTTTTCTTGCGTTCCTTATTTGGCTAGGCATTTAAACCTTGATTCCTACTTCATCTCTATAAGTTTCCTTAGAGGAATATGAATCTGTGGGTTATATTTTCTGAAAGACATAAAAATTACTGTTTGCAATATGAATTTCTGGTCCTGAACAAATATCTATGCATATATGTATACATACAAACTTCCTTTAACCTCATGAGTATATGAAATTTGCATAATGAATTGGTCTAATGGTCACAACTACACACACTTGACCCCAGAAATTCTCATTTTCAGATTGCTTTATATTGATTAGATCTTGGCCTGGAGTCTCCCAGGATGGGGATTTCCTTCAGGCTGAGTGGTTTTGGAAAGTTGAAATATTTCGTATGCTTCTGAGAAAAAGGTAAAGGAAAAAAGTAAGTGCTTCAACCAATTTAAAAAAAAAAAAAAAAAGAAAATCTCTCTATGACTAATCTTTGAGCAGAGAGCATTGTCTTCTTAAGCTTTGAAGAAAAGATGCACAATTTTGCCAGGGAGTTAACTTTATTTGACAAGAATATGCTCTTTATTGCCACCATACCTTTGAAAAAACAGCAGTTCCCACTTGTTCAGCCGAGACATGCCCAGCAGTGGGTATAGCTGTTTACCTTATGAATGCCCCAGTTTTTACACCTTCCTCATGACCACAGTTCCATGCTTGCAGAGTCACAATAGATCCACATCCTATCCTGAGACAACAGCAGGGAACTTGTTTCTTCTTAGAATGACAGCCCTGACAGCATCTGAGCCTCAACTCATCTAAGCAAGGAACAGAAGATAATGCCTGGACTTACACAGAAGTGCCAAAAAGAACTAATCGGGATAAATGGCTGGGAAACCAAGTTTGACAGGAATAAGCAAGAAGCTGAACCAGAAAAATAAGCTGCAGTTTGGTCTGATTAGGGACAGAAGAGCCAATTCCTAGTCCCTGTGGATTGAAAAGCTTTTCTGAGCTCTTTGCAAAACTATGATTAAAGAATTCACAGTATCTTTATGTAAAACAGAAATAGGACCAAATAAAAATTGCTCAGCTGTTGTTATATCTGCCATTATGTGTTGATAACTAGCTTGTATATTTTGACCTCTTTGTTGTGAATATACATTTACACATCTCTAAACATCTCTGATTAGGTAAAAATTAATTTAAAGCTGAAATTTTGGTGCAATTGAAAGTTATTGTAGCTTTGCCTTGAACTTCAGCTGAATGAGGACTCCACAGAATCTTGATGAGTAGCACATCACATATTAACCCCTTCTTCATGGGTTTTGTGCTATAAGGTATCATTATTATTCCATTAGGCTTCAAGTGGTGTGACAATTTACTGTACTTACAGAATTCATAACAGCACAAAAAAGTCTGTTCTGTTTAACAATTGTCAGGAATCAAGCAGTTTCTGAGAAAAAGGGGTACATAATTCAGTCTCTAAAAACATCATAAAGCATAAAGAGGAGATGAAGGAATAGCACCATGACACAAAACAAAGAAAAATTGCCTATAGTTGGTGCCTTTAAAGAAAAAAAACCCCTTCTCATTAGGCATGTTATTATCAATCAGAAAAAAACCACAAACAAACAAACAAACAAACCCCATCAAAACCACATCCTCCTAAAACTCCAATTGCAATAATCTTCCATTGCAAATAGCAATATTTTTCGTGTTTACATGATGAATGATTTAAAATATGAAGCAAGAGTCTTGCAGCACAGCAAAAAACTTGCAGCAATATAAATGCAAACATAGAGATAAAAAATCTTATCTGTTTACTGGAACTACTAGGTGATCCTTCAAGCCCTTGAGCAGATTGTGGAGAAAAAAAACCAAATAAAGATTAACTATCTTTTTTTTAGATTAAATATCTTTTTTTTTCAGCTGAAAAAGACCAAAAATCATTAGATGTTGTACAGGTTAATGGCTTGTCTTTGGTCTGCAGCTGCTGAAATACTGGTGTTTCTGTATTGCTTCGTTTCATGCTGTAAAAAAAGCAAGAATTTAAACCATCTAGGTATGTCTACTTCCAACCAAAACAGGTAACTTCAAAGACTTGAAAACTTAGTTTTAACAGAAATACACTGGAAAAACATATTTTTTCCCTGAGATTCCAAGTCACTCTGAATTTGCTTCAGTGTTTAGGCAGATAAATGGAGATGTCTCAGTTTTAGTGGTATTTAGTTCTGTATCACTCAATTTGGGTCCCTAAAGAGCAGCAGGCTGAAGTCTGAAAGGAGAAATGAAGTTTTTGCTTCCAAGTAATAATTTTATCCAGAACTGGAGGGAGAGAATTCCATCACCAGCACAGCATTTCTTCCTGCTGCAGGTGGAGTGAGTCTCCACTGAGTCCAGTGCTGCACAGACCCACCAAGTCAACAGCATGTTTATTTTTCACTGCAGACTTGCCTTTGAAAATCCCACCTGCTATCTTGCAGCTCTACTTAGCACAAAGTGCTGATGGCAGAAAAAGAATGGCAACACACACAGTTCTTAGGGTGGGGCTGTTACCTTCAAGGTACTTGAGCACTACACAGGTGTTAGAGAAGGAGTGACTCAACTGCACCAAGCCACATTGTGGTGGGGCAGGGAGAGGAAGTCACCAAAACCAAAGAAAACAAAGTGATGTCTTCAGTGGATCATTTGACAAATCTCCCCAGAAGCTGTACTATTAATGAAATCTTGTTTCTAGCAGTCTTTGCATATTTTATGTGTAATAAGAGATCTGCTCACTTTCTTGCAATACTGGCAATTATTTTAGCTCCGGACTCCAGTTGCTCAGGGTGCGCTAGTACTCAGGTTATCCTCTGTATCCATTAGCACAGGACACACTACTTTCCCCATGCCTAACTCTTCTTGGAAGAGAGCAGAGCTGGAAGAAGATCTTCAACTTTGCATCTTCTGTTCATTTCTGTGTGATGTGAGAAACTGCTGGTAAGTTTTGCCTTTGGCCAGGGCAACACAGGGCTAAATAGGACGAAGAACCATAAGGAGTGCCTTTATTGGGCTTCATGCCTGTATCATACAGGAAATAGCAAGGTAGCCATTGCAGAAATGGTGAAAAACCAAGAGCACTCAAATCTTCCTAGAATCAATGTGATTTGATTCAAGTCTAGCAGGAAAGGGCTCTTAAAGCGCATAGCTAATGTAGCACTTTTAGAATGCCATTAGAGTTTTGATATATTATTAATTAGGTGAAATAGGGAAAAAAGACACAGCAGATACTAATTACTATAGCACAGGCTGTAAATGGTCTGACTTTTCAATTTTTCAGGTCTTGTAGATATAACTATATTAATGTTTTATTTAATTAATATTAATTTCCTATCAAAGTGATCAGGCTTATCAAACACATTTCATGCATATGCACAGGTGATGTTACATGTCCTCTGGACATAAACAGAATTCATTCAGTTTTCATTTCGAGATCTGTCTCATTTTAATAAATGTACATAACCTGTATTTAAAGAGTATATATATACAGGTCTAACAAAAAGCTGTTTTCAGCTACCACTCTGCTCTAACAATTCTCAATTTCTGGAAGAAGTACTATAATGTTGAAGGTGGTACTGGGCTGTTAATTATATTGGACCAAGCACATGTTTGTTGAAGTCAACTGATATGCTACACACTTCTCTGGGATAGAGTAGGAGTCCCACTAAAATAGTTCGAATATTTTTAATGCCCCTCAGACAACATGAACTTCTGAGAGATTTTTGGCAAAAGAGGTTTGGCAGCAAAATGAGCAGCACATAATTCTTTGGGGTTCTCAGCAGAAAAACTACAAGACTAAATCCTGCCAGAGAAGGCACAAGAAAGAGAAAGGACTGGCTGATAAGTATTTCTACAGGGGTAGCTTCCATTAATCACCTTTTGAGAATGCAGGGGGTTATTTGCTTTTCAGGGAAAGAGATTATAAGTGCCACTAATATGTCTTCTTTTCCTTGTGAGTTTAGACGTCCTGTTGAGTAGGATTATGCTGAGGTGAAGCATGAGAGAATTGAAAAGAACTCCACTTGAGGCAAATACACCCTATTATGCAGCTTCCAGCATTTCAAGATAACTATGCCCACTTGGACAGCATCATATTCCTAATTTTAACATTCTGTATAGGCTAGTCTGATGGAATCAGACTGCTGAAAAGAAGATGTTTAAAAAGTTGGAGCTGCTGCTTTACAGAAGCTTTATTGAAAAACCACTTTTAATTATTACCATACAATTAATTCTATAAACATATTCATTATGCTTATGCTCTATAAGCCATAGTAATATAACTTTTTAAGTTCAAATTTATATTATCATTCTAAGACTTAAAATCTGAAGATTGTATTCCACACCACTGTGATTCATCATAAGCGCTGAATATTAGCAGAAGAACAGTTAGCCTCTGTGTGCATCTTTCCCACCTTTAGAGAGCACCATGAGCAATGATGTTTATTGGGCTTCAGCGTATATAGGGTCCAAGATTCAACAGTTTTTGTAGTTCTGAGATTATCACTGCAATTAAATTCCTCTCCACTAAGCGTTTGTGACCAACATCCCTATCATGGACACAAACAGTATGCACATATACTTGGATGTTTAAAAGCCATTTTCATGTTTCTCCAAGTAAAAGGAACATCTTCAGGAAGAAAAGGGTTTTTGGGCTCCTTAAATTAAAGAAATTATTAACTGAATCCAAACTTTGCAACACAGCACTTTACTGAGGCAAGTAAAATGTCCAGAGATGAATTTGAATTATGTGTAGTAGCCATTCCATAGCCATATCTGCAGAGATATTACATACTGGCAAAATAATACTTGGGGGTGTACTAATATTACTACACTAATACTGTAGTTGCTATCTCTATCACGGATAAAAAAAAAAAAAGGGGTGGCAGCAGGGTGATGGGTGACTGAGAACAAAGTTTGGAGGTTGTTATTGTAATGAAGCATCATCCCAGAAACAAACCTTCCCCTCTGGCCACAGCTCAGGTGTTTGCTTTGAAACTCTGACAGCAGGAAGAGTCAGTGACTACTGCTGTTATTCTGCTAGGGGAAGGCACTGTCAGGGAACAGGGGACCTGGGAGTGGGGCCAGAGCAGCACTGGGAAACCTGGATGTGCAATAGGCGTGGAACAGAAATTCTGTATGTCACAGGAAGGCAGAGCCAGAGGGCACAGAGAATGAGGCTGATTTCCTGATTTCCTAATTAAACAAATTAGGAAAGGAGATATGGTCAGAGACAAAATTGAAGAAAATCCCAGTAAAACTCCTTGGCCAGCACTCCCAAAAATAGCTCAACAGAAGAGTCTTGACTAGCCCATTTGCCTGGAGAGGCTACACAGAAAATGGTTAGGTCTTTCCTCACATATAAAACTTGGGACGCAAATACTGCAAACAAAAGGAACCACAAAGTGTAAATAAATTTCTGGCCACTAGATAGTTGGAGAACACATCTCATGAATCAGTGTCTGTGTATAGGGTAAGGATGTTAAAGTGCATATCTGCCTTTTTGCAGCAGTATTCACGATCTTTTTGCATGGCCTTGGGTCATCTGCTTAACAGGAGTTAAATAAGCCTTTAAAACTGCACACGTTTTCTTGGAGAGCCTAGAGACACACATCTATTAATGAGGGGAGGCAGGGTGAAAAATGTGTAACAAAGAGATTTTTATTTTGTATACAGTCTTGCTTTCAACACCAGTAGGGAAGAATATAAAAAGGTATCTGAAACTCCCATCAAATTCTAATGGGAATTGAACATTCAAATCATTGCATAGATCTGAAAACACTAGTCATAATCTCAACTTCACACATCCTGTCACATTTATCTACCATATTAAATTGCTGAGGATAAAACGCACGCAAAAAAAGAGTTTTTCCCTTTCATGCTGGGTCCATTAATTAATCTTTTAAAACTGACCCCTCTTCTATTTCATACCATTTAATTTTCATGCATTCATAAAAAATATTCATTTTATTCATAAAAAATTCAAAAGTAAAAGTTGCATCATCTCTGCCCAGGAACTTGTCTAGGTATCATTTGGACACCTTTCTAACACATAAATACAAAAGTAAAGTGAGAGCACAGAGACTTACAGAAGGATATAAATATCCAAGAAGTTTTGATCATGTGACAAATAACAAAGGTCTTATACAATTTTGGGAAATCTACAAAAATATTCTGATAATTCTTACATTAACTGTTTAGTTGGCTTGTTGGTGGTGGTGGTTTGGGTTTGGGGACTTTTTGAGCATGCTTTTTGTTTGGGTTTTTTGGTGGTTTGTTTTTGGTTTTTTTAAAGATGACCTAATAATTACAATTAATGATTAATTGCAATTAAAGGTTAATTAGATTGCATACAGTGCTGTGAACAGACATATGAAACAGTGGGTATCCTAGAAGGGGATAAAAAATGCTCATGAAAACCAAAAAAACAGAAAAACTCTCTAAGGACACAACACTGATAAAGGGAAGCCTTGCTTATCAGCAGTGATGCACTGTCCTATCAGTTGTAAAGAAGGAATAATTTACATATCCAGAATGAGAATAGAAATAACACACAGCAGTAATCCAAACATGTCCATGAATTTCAGACCGCTTCCTTTCTAGCCTTATATGTGATCATTCTTACTAACATAATTTAGCAATCACCAGCTTTCACATTCCTACAAATTTAATACAATGAAAAATGGACTGTGAAACATAGGTCAATTTTTGACATCTAATAACCCATTGTATACATGGAGAAGGAAACTAGAATCATCTCTGTGGGGTCGTAGCAAAACTCTGCACCACATCTTCATATGTTTTACTAGAAATACTGCACAAACTTCTATATGTTTCTTTCTGCCTGGTGATCTTTTCTGATCCATAACAATCAGACTGCTAATTTCTTATATTACACATGAGGCAACGAAAGGACATGTAGGAGCTTTCTAAGATTTGTTTTCACCCTCTTATTCATAACGTATGAAAGAGCAGCTTTTCTCAGTTATACAGGCTGCAAAGTGTGGAAGTTTGATATACCTCTGAGAAAATTGAAAATACAGGGCTAGAACAAAAGTATGAGAAGTATCTGTAAAACAGAGCTCCAAATACTTTCATTTGTTGACAGAGCTGAAGGCACATATATGCTATCCAGGAAAACAGAAAAGGTGTTTGACAACCTATGACAGGTATTCTCAGATGCAAAATAACTGAGTAGCAGACCCGGTGTCTTATTACCTCGTAGCAGGAACCAAGAAGAAAAATCCCTTCCTTGACAAACTAAAATGTGCTCTAAGAAGGCAAAATTCCCACCTCAATGGCTATCTACAAAACTTCTTCCAAGGAATAAATTATCACAGTGTGATTGAGTTATCAATATGTGACAAACCTCTCTTTGAAGTCACTGCAATCAGGACAGGGTGTGCCTCGCCACCAAAGAGCATCTGTAAAACTATGCACTTTGCTTGAAAATAATAGAGAGTAGGTAATTTGGATGGTATGGATTTTAACAGGACTGAACATCTCTCAACATAGCTGCAGTATCTGAATTATAACTCAATTAAAGTCTGTGAGCTAACTTTTAACTGTTATCTGCAGTACAAGTAGCTCCATGTGTACTGTGGTCAGTCACAATAATAAAGTTTCACTTTTCAATAAGTCATATGGCTCTTTTACAGAACAGGGTGCAATGTGATAAAAAAAAGTGGAAGAAGAAAAAAGATTAATGAAAACCTCAACTGACAGCATTAATTCAGTCACAGGCAAATTAAAGAGAAATCTCTTGAAATGCTAAGAGTAGCTGATCTTCACTTAATTCAGCCTTTTTCCAATACATAATCAAAGAAAACCAGGTTGGTCCAATTTAGAGTGATTGTCAAGGTACTAAAGATATAAACTAGCTTATCACTGTGGGGAATCTGGAAGCACACCAAATTAATAATTTCTGTATTAATTTCTTGCAGGATAACTGCATTGTAGTTGTAACAGCATTTTTGTTTAGCAGGACAGATTTCTACTGTCTATGTCATTTCACTGGGAACACAAATTAATTAGAGATTTGCAATCTCCATGGTGAGTAAATCACAGGTACAGAGCATTGTGTGGAAATAGTACAACATCTTCTGTTTGGTTTTGTTTCATCTGTCACCACAAGACCTGAACCATACCTAAGGAAACATCTTCGTTTTACTCAAGGGAGCTGCAGTTTTTGTGTGGATGAGAGCAGTGAGAATGCCCATATTCACTATGGGACATAAATTTCCTCTGTCCTGATTCTATACAACATTCAGCCTCTGACTCCAGACTGTTCTGTGTGCATTACTGTTGTGTCAATGTACAAACACACCACTGCAATAATAATGAAATAATGAGCCAATAGAATGAAGGGGTTTTTCATTTTCATATTCACTGCTTGGAGAGAATCCCAGAAGTTGCCAAATACACGTATTTCATAGTATAAAAGATATAGTAAAAATGGAAATATTGATCAGTAATAACAATTTTCAACACCATTGTGTTACAATTGCCCTAGAAAGATTTGTCTTTTTACCTGAAATCAAGAAACAACTTTGATAACAAAATAAAATTCACAACAGCTTTTTTTTTAGGTAGACCGTCATCTGGACAAAAAGTGTTTGCTGGTATGCGTACCTCCATTCAGTCTCAGTAGTTTCTCTTCCAGTTTTTTCTTAGTCACACTGAGATAAAGCAATCAAATAAAGTGTTTCTTTCTGTCCTTTGTGACAATCATGAACCCTGAAGTGGGACGATTACATTTTGGGTTAAAAATAAGTATTGTAAATCAGCTTTGTTAACTCTACGTTTAGTAGCTTTACTAAAAAAAAAAAAAACAACAAAACCTCCCCTCTCAAAAAACCCCCCAAACCAACCACAAAGCATCACAGCAAACCAAACCCAATAAAAGACACTTTTGTTCTTGTGTGCATTTCTCTACTTCCAATTTTCCTTTCAGAAATCTGAAAACACTCTCTTCCCTAAGCACATTGTCCCTTCAAATGCTAGGTTTTAGGGTATTTTTAGCTTGTATTCTGAAAGGAGCTGAAATTGACACAGCTGATTTTTCCAGGCAGGCACAGCAATTTAACATAGCTGTGTGGTGCAGGAAATTGCCAAGTACAAGCGATGCAGCCCCAGGATCAGGTGTGAGCTGGGGGCCTGGTGTGCCTGGTACTGCAGCAGTGTCTGGTATCAGCTGCTCCTCTGGCACAAAGCAAACCCTGGGGCACAACCCCTTTCATTTAAAAGAGAAGCACTTATGCAGAGAGCTGTGTTTGTGATTCATTCTGTCACTTCACTGTTACCTACCACAGTCCTGTTTATTTTTTCTCAAGATTCAATGACACTGATAAGCTGCTCTCTTCTAAAGTATTATATGAACATATCAACTTTATCCCTTTTCTTGGTCTGCTTAAGAGAATTGTTACAAAACTTGTCTCAATTTGTGTCAGGGTTGGCTGTATTATAGGAGTAAGTATGAATGGCTGGGCTGCACTGCTGAGCTTAGGAAACTGCAAGCAGCCCAGGGCTAGGCAGAGGAGGCTCCAGAGACACTAGTAACTGACACAAAATAAAAGTTCCACTAGTTAAGCATATTTTCTCCTGAGCTCAAACCAGCACAACAATGCTGACATGCAGACAATGAAACTGAACCTCGCTTCAAAACTGTTCTAGGCTAACAGAAGTACCTGGCATGTGAGAAAGCCTGGCCACGAAACATGAAAAATCACAGATCAATTTGCTTGGAAAACATAGGGTAGAGAGAAAGAGGAGCAAGAGAGCTCAGGAAGCTGGAAGATTCCCATGCCAGTGTGTGCACACAACTGCATGCAGAAGAGGAACAATCAGGAAGGACTAGAGCTCCACTTGCAGCATAAAACTCTGGCTTTGCTGCAATGCATCAGGGGATTGGACTGAAGTCTCCACTGGCCTTAATTGTCCTCAGATCCTACAGTCCTAAACATTATGATGTCTTTACAAAATAGAGAATTTTCCCCATTTTCCTGCTGGAGCCACAAAAGCCAGAGAGATGTTACTTTCCTTGGATATCACAGGAGAAGCAAGATTTTAAAAAAATCTGAAATGCAAAACTGAAGACCTGGACTGTAGTCAGAATTATTACTCAAACCATCATGGATCACAGATCTTTATCATGGGCTCAGATTTGTCCAAGGCCAGATTCAGTGATTAAACTCGGATAGCCCAAATGCATCTGAAATCACAAAACATCACCCAGCAAAAGCCATTGTGCTTCCAGCTACAAAACAACTTCACAAATACAAATCTTGAAATGTTGGCTGTGTTTCTTAATAGGAAAGTATTCCTATTTACTCCATTTATCCCAAACTATAACAAGTTAACACCAAAATAATTTTTCTTAGCTGTAGAAGAAACAAAAACAACAAACACAATTCAGAAATTTTATTTCTTTAAAAATTTCAGCATTATTACTGGGAAAAGTCAAGGCTATCAAACTGCCCTTTAGAATCATAAAACAGAATCATAGAATGGTTTAGGTTGGAAGGAATCTTAAAGATCATCTGGTTCCAACCCCTCTGCTGTGCACAGGGACACATTTCATCAAACCAGATTACTCAATACCCCATCCAACCTGGCCTTGAACACTTCCAGGGATGAGGCGTCCACAACTTCTCTGTGCCACCTGTTCTAGTGAGTGCCTCACCACCCTCACAGTAAAGAATTTCTTCTTAATATCTAACCTAAGGTTCACCTCTTTCAGTTTGTACTCATTAAGCCTTGTCCTATCACTAAAATTCCTGATGAAAAGTGCCCCTCCAGCTTTTCTTGTCATTTCCCTGCAGATACTGAAAGGCTGCTGTGAAGTCCCCACACAACTCTCTCTTCTCCAGGCAGTCACAACTGTCTCAGCCTGTCTTGACTGGGGACATGTTCCAGTCCTCTTACCCACTTTGAGGCCTCCTCTGGATTTGCTCCACGTCCAGAGTTCCACAAGTTCCACAGTTTACATAAGAAATTCCACGTCTTTCTTATGTTAGGGGCACTTGAACTGTACACAGGAGGGGCCTCACAAGCAGAGTGAAGACGTAAAATACTCTCCCTCACCCTGATGGCCACACTGCTTTGGATGCAGTGCAGGATTCCATTGGCTTTCGGGGCTGTGAGCACACACTGCCAGCTCAAGTTTTTCATCAATCACTACTCCAAGTCTTTCTCCACAGGGCTTCTTCAGTCATTTCTCCATACAACCTCTAAGTGTACTTGGGCTTGCCCAGACTCAGGTGTAGGACCTTGCACTTCCTCTTGCTTCATGAGGTTTGCTTCGGCCCACGTCCCTCTGGATGACACCATTTCCCTCCATGATGTCGACTGCCCCACACTGGTCGGTGTTATCAGTAATTTTCTGAGGGTGCCCTTGATCCCACTGTCAACCTCAGTATCCCCTTCTCCAAAGCACAACGCCAGGAACAATTTTCAATTAGGCCAATCAGTCCAGTTAACACTAAACTCACTATATTTCACTTATGTAATAAGAAATCTTAATAAATGTTACAACTGCTCAAGCATAATATGTTGCTTGATATTAGCAAAACATTTTGCCTCTGCTCAACTGCACATCCACTTGTAGGAACTTACTGTTATTGGGAAACTAGTGGTTCTTCTTAACTTTGCAGGTATTAACATACTGAAATATATATCGTCAAAACATGAAAACAAGGAAAAATTTCAAACATACATTTGGAATTGTATCAGTTTTACACAAATTTAGAAAGGACTTGAAACTGTAGGACTCTTCATTCCCACAAGAGTGTATACTGGATTTTTTTGGCTTTTCATCTAAGTGTGGCTGTTTTACATCATTGACACAGATACATGGGACAAGAGACAGAGTGTCACAAGTCCCAACACTCAACATAACACACATGCAATTTGCCTAACAAATGTACAAGCTGCATCTGAAATGAAATTATGTGATTGCCTAAAACATCACCAGCTGAAGACTACTTTATAAACTTAAGTGTCTTTCAAGCTTAACAGCACAGAGTAAATGATCTTTATGATAAAGCTTTAAAACCCTGACTATTCTTCAATTTCAAGTATCAGGATACTGTTTCTGAGGGCAGGTAATTTTCTTCACAGTGAGGAAATCTCATGCTTGCATGACCTACCTATATATAAGAAAAAATTAAGGGTTCTTTTCCCTCTGTTTGTAAGACCTTCCTGGAAGGCTTCTAACTCATCCCCTCACCCCCAGGGTCATGACTGAAAACTTCTGTAAAGAGGGGGTTTGCTTACAAGTTCTTCAGGAATTTCAGGAAACTGCTCTTGATCCTTCCTGCTCTTCAGGCAGCTAGTAAGATTTTGTTTTCCTTCCCAAGAGATGGGGAAGGGACAGAGGCAAAAAATAGCACAGTAAAAAAAGAAGACTAGAATTATTCACTGTCAGGATTAAGGGTGGCTTTTCAATTACCAGAACAACTGTAGTCAACTGATAAACACCTAGTGCCTTGCAGGAACTCAGATCTCAGAGCTGAAACAAATTTTTGCAATGTTGTTTCTGCCACCTATCATAAAAAAAGAAAGGGTAATCAGCAAAGCAGCAGGATAAGGAGACAAATACTGACCAGCTCCAGGTAAAGATATAAATTATTGTTCATATACAGTAGACATGGCAATGGCAGGGACATGGCTTGTGAGTGACAAGAGGAAAAAATATTTGATCCTCATAGGCTAAGCCAGTAAAATCATCCCCCAAAATGATGTCTCTGGTGTTCACTGAGCCAGTAGCTCAATGTCACATCTTGCATTAATAACTATAATGAACAGTTTTGAGAGAGTGACTTGCGTTGGCAAGGGCAAGGAAGATGTTTGAAAGGATATGGGACACGGCAATGAGAGCAGTGAGAGCTCTTGCCAAACAAATCTCCCCATCCTAGGCAGAGGATACTAATCCCAAACCTTTCTAATCCAAGTTGTCGCAAACCCCGCCACTTTTTTTAAAGGGGAATAGGGAAGGAATGCTGAGTGGACCAAGGAAGAGATTATGTTCCCCAGGCTATTTTTGTTAGATATAGTAAAAATTAATAAATAGGGACAGAAGTTGGTAAACATAAATGAGGGAGTAAAAAAAAAAAAAATGAACCTCTGGAATTTCTCACTGGGTAAGAAGTACTGGCTCAAATTTCGTAGTAATCTCAGATTTCAGCTATCATGACAGGTGCTGGAAGAACACGCCATTTTTCACAAACCTTGACCTGGGAGAAATCAGTCTGTGTCCAGGAAGACTGCTATCAATAATTTGGAAGCCCATGTGATTTTATCACACCACAAAATTCACCACATTACCAGAGCATTCAGAAATAAATGGGGAGGGAAGTTTATAGGGACAGAGGGATAACTGAACTAGGGGTGCTCTCAAATGCCATGCTCTGCTCTAAGTTGAATTTTTGGGGCAGGCTACCAAAGAAACTAGTACTAAAGAACACTGCTCTTGTGAAAATATATTACCTAAGGGATAAGTCTACACTTTACTGTATTGTTGTTATGTGTGCACTTGGAAAAGTATACCAAAGCCATGTCATGATACAAAAATGAGTGATAATTACTAAAAGCAAGCAGCATGTGGCACTGATGGCTGTGGGAGCAGTTAATAAGATATAATGAGACACACAGCTTGCACACTACGTCAGCGGTTTCATACCAGACCAGGTCAATCAGGCCTAAAATCACTGCTGATAGTCATCAGATCTTGAGTCATTGTGACCCAAGTCAGTAACTGCTAAATCAACAATAGGTCAATGTTTTTAGCTTAAATAAAAAGCAAAACATCACCACAATGGATATGTCTCACCTCAAGCTGAGGTTAAGTTGGCAAGGAAGCTGAAGCAGATCAAGAAACTTTTCCACATAGGATTTTCTAGGCATGACGAGAGATGAGTTCACCTGTGCTGTGCTGGCTGCTTGTGGTTTGTGGAGTAGTGACAATAAGCAGACCTTGGGGACATGGGCTGAGAAGGGTCTAACCTACCTTTGTAGACAGCATACTGAGATTTTGAGGGCTATCATCTTGATTTCTGTAAGGCCTAAACTTAAAATATGTGTTCTAGAGGAGTCTATAGTCTTTATGTAAAACTTAGCATGATGGAACATCTGATGGAGGAATTTACAAATTATTCCTGTCATTGTTTTCATCATTGCCCAAACGGTGTGTACTGTTTTAATTGGAGTTTATTTAGCATCAGCTTCCCTCAACTACTGCTATAGTTTTGATTACTACAGTGAGAAGCCCCTCTTATTAAGTTTATATTCCCCATCTAAATACTAAATTAAAAGACTGACCAAGACATTCATTAATCTTCATTCCACAATCTCAATATATTGACAATGTTTTTTCCCTATGAAAGAGGTTACCTAATTCTACAGCCAATAACGCCTCACTGCTGAGGCTTCAATAATCCCATTTATTTACCTCTACTTTTTACTTTGGGCACCAGACCTCAATGTTATGAGGCAGTGACTGTCACATCGCAGCCAAATGCTCAGGAACCGAAGCCTTTTTTTACTGGATGACCTCCTGCTCATTCACAAGTGCACAATGCCAGACCTGAACCCCACACTCCAAACCACAGTGAGATTGAAGATGATCAACAACTCCTCAGTACTCAGTACATCCCTAGACTTACATAAAGAGGTAGGGGAAGTTATTTAATTGGAGACATTTTTATTTCAATGTGATTCAACTTAATTTCTCTAGAATCTCCTTAAAAATTTGTCTGCATACACACACACACACACACACACATACACACACACATATACGTGGATATCCACCAAAAATACCACTGACATTTCCAAGAGGCAGGCAGGCACTCCCACTGCTCGGGGCAGACAAACATTTCAGTGTGAGCTCATCCAGCTTCTAGTGGAGGGCAGCACTCATGTAACATCTTGGGAATGTTTTTTCATCAATTAGAGAGGAAGGAATCCATAAATAACATAAAATAAGCAAGACATCTACATCTTTATATACGCTTTTTTACAGCTGACACTGGACCTGCCAAGAGTGTTGTAAGTTGGTTCTTCACCGTATTCAAGGGCTCTCGAGTTCTAACACAATTTATGTGGCAAATAGACATTTTCTCAATACACATTGTAACTGAATTCACAAAAGCAAAACAACAAGTCACAGAAAAGTCTCTCTTTTTATGAAGTGTTATTCCCTGACCTAAATCGGTCTTTGTCTTTGAATCATTTTATGTTACTCCCTATTTAGTGGATTGATTGCTGCTATGGCAACCACCCATCCTGTTCTACAGACATAGGTATTACTCCTTGATACATTTATGTTCTCTCACCAAATACACTTTGTACAAGTTCAAAATCAGAAAATATCTGGGAAATTAATTTGCTTTGACACTGCTGTTATCTAGGTTGTAGTGTATTACAAAGATAAAATAAGACTGAAAGCATAAAGTAAAGTTTGCATTAATCCCACTGATGGCATGCTCAAGGACCAGAACAGGGAACCAGGCTCCCCACATTAATTTTTCTTATCTAGGTGTAGTAAAATATCAGCTCAATGTCAAACCTGAAACATGTCTCAGAGACCTAAGGAAAGATACTCCTGTGGTTATAAGATCCTAGGCAGTCCATCTCAGATGGAAGATGAGAAAATGGGATGAAAATAATCAAACATAGTGGCTGCTGCTGCTGGCTCATACAGCTATCTATGCAGAAAATCGGAAAGTCTTGGAAACTATGCTATTAATGAAGGTCAAATGACAGAGGTTTGTGGATTTCTGGCCAAAAGCTATCAATGTTCATATCATTACAGCTAAATGGAAGGTGTCTGGTGGGAATGGGCCATCCATGAAAACAAATCTTTCTGATACTCCCTCGACAGGACCTTTGCTTTCATCCCACAAATTTCAGTAGCACTCTGTATGACTGATACAAATGGATGCTCACAGGACACAAAGAGCGTTCCCACACTGCTTTTATAAGAAATCTCTTTCTTTCCCCACTACTTTGTGGTTTGGACTCGTAGTCAGAATTTTATTGGCAGAAAGGACAAAAAATCCTGTAGAATGTCAATGGGAATGAAACTAAAAGGGGTGACTGGATATTATATTTTAGGCAATACAGATTTTAAATGGAGAAGAACTTAGCTTGTGTTTTTAAGCCTCCATCCTCTACAGCTTTTAAGGAGGAAAGAGATACGTTTCTTTCTCTTAAGCTATCAAACCTCATATATAAATCCCCTGAAACTACCATTTTATATTTATATTTACAGGGATTTTCTACAAAGGCAGGAATGCACTATTTTCATTCTCAGCCACTCCAAAGAGTCACTGCTTTCTTGGGCATAAAATTGACAAAAGCATACTTTCCTGTGCAAACTTTAAATATGTGTGTTTTTTCCTGGGATGCAAAAAGTCACACACACAACAAAAGTATTCCAGAACCTCTAAACAGAGTAGATTGAAACCCCACTAATACAATATATGTTAGGGAAAACATCTCAACCAAATTTGTAAGAAAATATTTCGTAAAGCCTCCCTAAGTGAAGATATGAGAATGTACTCATACTTGTACAGTGGTTTTGTCATGGAAGAAAACAAGAGCAGTTGAGAAAGTCAAAGCTGACAGATTCAAAGGCTGAGGGTCTCTAGTGAAAATCTAGGTGTACCTTGATTTATAGATGTCCAAAAAAAGGCTAAAATTCACGTTCTTCCTCTCTCCCTGCCACCCCAAAAACACACAGCTAAAAAAAGCAAAGAAAGACAGGGAGGGGGAGAAAAGGAAATAAGTCACTGTGCTCCTGATCTTCTCATTTTTCAACAGAGAATCAGCATCCTCTGGAGCAACTGCCAAATGGACATCTGCCAATGTATCAGTGGAAGAACAGGACACTGAGTGAATTTATTGCAGGAATTTACCCTCTTCCAAATTGGGAAGAAAAGTAGTTACATATAATTCTGCAAAGATCATTGCATGAATTTTTTCAAATCCAGAAAAGAATTGCTAACAGACCAAGTGCTGGCATATATATGAACCTGGTGGCCCGGGTTGACTTATTCAATCATTGACAATTCAGTCATCTTTTTAAGGTTAAACTTATTCAATCATTTGCTGCACTCATATGAAAGCACCCACCCATTCTATCTGAAGTAGCAGCTGCTAAAAAGGGGGCCAGGTAGAATATCTGCCAGTGTTTCCTTTAACCGGTTGACCTTGCACCACGTGTGAGCCTGCAATTTTCCTTTCACACCAAAATACCTGCAAAAAAGGATTTTTTATTCACTGAAGAAATCAATATACAATGCAGAACAAAGATGACTGAGCAAGACATGGTTTTGCACGCCAATAAGCTGAGGGTCATCCTGAATTGTCAGATGCAAAGAAACATGGTAAAACAAAGAAAGAGGAAGCAAATGTAGGAGAGTAGCAGGAGCTGTGAACAACCACCTGAACAGGATGAAGAGAGAGAAAAGGAGAAATAATAAATCTCACCCTGAAGGAGCCAACACAAGTAGGCAATGGGTAAAGATGACAGCAGACACTTCAGTTTAAAGGGTTTAAAGGGGTCTCGAGGGTGGTTGGAGTGAAGGAGGTAGGACAGGAAGGTATGTCAGTAACTGGGATGAGAAAGACATAGAATGAAAATATTTACACTGTGATGAGAAAATGCAAAGAAAACTCTAGGGAGACAAAAATTCAGTACTTAGGCTCACCAATGATGGGCCTTCATTTCAGTGATACAGCAAAATGTAAACTATAATGAAAGGTGCATTGGGCAGATGCAGATCTGCAGCAATGGGCTCTGCTATGGGGTCATGCAAAAGTTACCAACATTTCTAAGCTGACTATGGGCCTCTCAAAGATTTTACCACAGCTTCTTGCCATGCTAGGTGAAACACTTCTAAGGCATTTATCTAGTTTTGGATGTAGCTCAGAAGAAGACCCAACTGTGAGTTAAAATGTGCACTTTTGCACGTGTGTTAACAGATGCAGGCAGATGCACTTCCCAGCCATGTGAGAATATAAAAATAATTATAGGAAAGTATATTTTGAAAAGTCACTTGGTAGATTTTGACAATCACACTATAGCTAGAATCTACACCAAGGCAAGGATTGCCTTTGATGCCTAGGTTTTAACTTTTTTTTTTTTCAAATCCTGTAGTATTTAGTATATAACTCTGAAATTTTATACAGCCTGTTAGCTGCTGTTCTCTCATGCTGGTTAGACATAACAAACTCTCTCCAGGCCTGAACTCAAGGACAACTTCTTGTCCCAGGCCCCAAAATATGTAAACTGAGCCTCTGACAGGAGGAGAAAACTTGGGGTAATTACATCACTACCTGAAATTATAACTGGAGAATCAACCCTGATATGCAAATGGACCAAACTTATAAAAGTGTGAAAAACCTGTGACCCAGGGTCCATCTTGGGTGGAGCACCTTGGAGGCTTTTGACTGCCCAGGGTGTACCTTTAAAGGCCCTACAAATAAATACCTGCTTTTATTCTCTTAATCTTGTCTAGCCTCTCAGGTAGCCACTTCAAGGCATAACCTTATTCAAAATTAAGCCATTTTTATTTGTAATTATTGTGATACTCTGCACTCATTTTTATTTTTTTACATTTCTATTTTCCCCTTTTTTTGTTTTTATTTGCATGTCCTGAAATCTCATACAAACAAAGTTTACAGGCACTTTTCCTGGCACATCCATATATACTTCACGCATATTAATATGTCACTCATATTATATGTTAAAAAAACTTACACTCATGCAGGGCAGGTTATTCACAGGCATTAAACTTTTGGGTCAAAATTGTAAAGTCATTCAAATTATTAAACTACAAAGCCTTATTACTCACTGCCAGGTAACCTACCCAGCAACAAAAGAAAACCAACAAAAGAAACCAACCAACCAACAAAAAGGTGTATTCAGGTTTATCCAGATGAGGTACAGAGCAGAAGGAAAGGAACTCATCACCAAACTACTTCCAGAAAACTCTTTGGTACGGTATTAGGATGCCCGAAGGTAAAAGGTGTTCAGGGCTTGGTGAAAAATAGATCTATGCGCTTTGATATTTTGTCAAATCTAGTGATTCTGCCATTCTAACCAAGATTACAAGAGCTGAGTTTTCTCAGTCTATATCTTGCATTTCTATCCAGTGTAGCCACTTGACCTTGAAGAAGCTTTGACAGCACCTCTCAGACATGTTAACCCATACATAGGTCAACAATTCATCCTCCAAGAGCTTCATGTCTCTGTGTGTGTATGTGCACATCTGTTTCTCATTCTTATCATCACTTGGGAAGTGTTGACTCTCAGTGTTTCTGTACTGGGGCATTTTTTGCTGTAACTACAACAACCTTTTTGCATGATCTCTGTTGTCCCTGCACAGCCATCTATCACAGAAGAATTCAAATGCTCTAACTCTTTGTAGAACAGTCTTATTGCTGAACTAACATGCCTGTAACTGCAATTGTACCCATAATTAATCATATATGCATCGTTTTTTTGCACACTCAAGCCCAGAATAAGTGTGAAAGAGTGAGTTAGTGAGTGACAAAGAATACCTTGGCTACCGCAGTGCAAGAGACTTGAACACCTAAGGCAGAGAGATGGCACCTGTGCTAACTCACTAGTTTTACTCCTTCACCACCATGCACAATTTTTCTGTCTGTATAAAAGGAAAAATTAGACTAGAAGTACTTCACACACATTTTCACATATACTGCAGCCTTCATTACAATGGAAACATTAACTTGAGCTTTTGAACACTTCAGAGCTTACACAAATACACAGAAAAATAGCTATGCAAAACTCACATGCATGTTGGGTAGTCTGTCATATCATATTTCATCTATGATACAGGTAGGAATTCTGTACTTTGAAGATGCAACTTTGTTGTTGTTGTTGTTGTTGATTAAAAGATTGACCAGTAAATCTCCAGTGGCAGTTTGGCACACACTGAAGGGAATTCTTCTGAGCTTAATTCTTCAATTGCAGATTTTATGAAAATCTTTCAGAGGCAGGTGGCAGCAGAAGGTCACTGAAGAAAAATGTTATAAAAGAAACATCCCCCAGCCAGAAGTAGAGAAAACATGCATGGCTCTTTAGTTTTGTGAGTGTATGGTTACCTATATTAACATTGCTTCAGAAGGAATCTTGCATGGGCATTGCATGGACATTTCACAGGACACAAGACACTGATGTAATTAATTTTTTCTAGGTCTAGATTCATAAAACGGAGGAAAATAGCTTGCACATTCAGTAAGAAAACTCAATAGTCAGGCTACATTACAAGAAAATTTGCCACAGATCCACCCTGTGACATTTTTTTTCTATTTCAGAAGCAAAGTAGGGAAGTCCTAAATTACTTTCAGAGTTGTCATGATAAACTTTGCAAAAGAAGATTGCACTGTTACTGGCTGATACCTTGCCTATCTTTTTCCATCTCAGCAGTGCTTCTGAAGATGTTGTCTATCTCTCTGCTAAAACGGGTATCCACTCTCCAGAAAAAAATACATACATCCAACCAACTTAGCATGAAGTATAACCATACAAAGGACAGAAAAATTTATTTGTAAATTTCTGTGCATATTATTTTCTCAGTAATGTACTATTTGAAAATTAGGTATACAAATATGACCCAAATTCAAAATAGAAGACTTGGCATTTGCCTCCTTCTAAATTTCTACTAAATTTTTCTGATTCAACCAGAGATTGTTTCTAGAAGATCATCCTAATGGCTTTGTTTCATGACACATCATGTTCTTGGTGGCCAGAGACCAAATTATCTTTCAGTTGCCATGAATCTAATGGAGCTTCAGTGAGCACTATGAGGTTAATCTGATATATACAAAGTACTAAAACAGAATTTAGCTCCCAGATCATGAACAAAAACATGAAAAGTTTTCAAAGTTTTGATTAACAAGTGAACTTGAAGACTCTGTCCTATTATCAAAGATGTGTATGGAAACAAACAGTTCTAAAGCACATGGACTTGGCAAGCAGAAAGGAAAAACATTGTCATTTACTGAAGGCAACTGGAAATTATCCTAGTTATGGGTTTCTGATGACGTCCTTCATGCAAAAGTTATGTTCTAGAAATGGACAAATACTAGCTTATGAGACGTGTTCTGTACTGTCAGTTACCCTTCCCTCCACTGAAACACTGCTCTCCCTGTACTTGGAAGCCACTGTTTCCAGATGATATGACACAATGTCCTGAAGGAGGAGGGCAGAATGTTTTAACTGTGGGACAAGATAGATAGGGTGGCTTTGGAAACAAACAGTGGCAAATTGGTTGAGAAGATGAAACTGGAACCTGTAAATTCCATACCTAATTCTTTAAGTTTACCTGGGTCAGTTTAGCTCATAAACATAAGAAAGCTCAGTGGAACCAATTTCCCAGGCCAAGTCACCTAAAACTGATTTAAAATCTGTGCTGTCAATTCCAGTAGAAAACTGATCAACTAATTATCAGGAACAGAAATTTCAAAATAATCTTTCAGATTAAACCACAACTGAACCTTTTCTTCTGTGAATAATCTTTTTGACTTACCTGTAGATTTTGCATCACAAGAACATGAGACAACACAAAACTTTCGTTGGCCTATTCTGATTCTCACATTTATTGCTGTTGTATCTACTCAGAAGAACCCATTCTTTTCTTCAAAATATAGATTATCAAGCTGAAAAAATGTATTAAAATACACAGAGAATCCGTTAGGTTTCTACTTTGTAAGGGCCTCAATTTTTCTTTATTTGTGATAACATCACTATTTTTGCTTCAGGAATAATGCTTGCATCTCAGAGCAGCTTTCACACTTTTCACCCTCTCTTATCCTATTAATGGGGTAATTCCAAACATACTAAGTATGCGAGTAGAAACTTTTATTTGCTTAAGTATGTAATATAAAATATAGTTAAGTTAGCATGTAAACTCATGTCTAAAGAAAGTCTAAAGAAAAACATTTTCAAATTACTTCATCTTTATATATGGGAGAAGTGATAACACTCTGGTTTTCCATTAAGTAAAGAAATACTTATTAATAAGTTACAATTATTCAGCAGCTTTTCATAAACTTAACACCTTTCCATTGCGTGTTGATTTGCCTCCAGTATCTTACAGCAAGTACCTGACATCTTTCTACTACAAGATGTGGACTTTTTTAGTGCTGAGTGGAAAAAGAGAATTTTAAGACAAGTTATTAGTTCACCTTTCTTTTGGTGTTAAAAATAGGATTGTTTTGCATCTATGTAATTGGTTGAAGGCAGTAGCAGTCACCAAGTCAATCAAAGAAAAATCACAATGGAGTTTTCTAGTTAATTAGTTGGTCTTTGTTACATGGTTTTAGGCACAACATCACATCTAACGAAAATCAGCAGACTGCAAGCAGTGCAGGAATAAGGTACAGGACTTTAAAGCTGTACTTCAGCCACCAATGCAGCCCTTGCCTTGTAAGTGCCAAAGTTTGGTGCCTAATCATAAACATCACTCTGGTTCCAAAATCAAATACTACTTATTGGGACACAGCTACTACTTTTATGCTTAACACATCAACAATTAAAATGACACTAAAGAGTTAGAGTTAGATAAGGCAAGCAACGTATGATATGTCCATGCCGGGACGTAAGAGACAACAGCTACCCCAATTTGTGTACCTATGTCTCACAAAACTACCATCCAACAGAAGAGTGGTGCATGATTAGCACAGACAGACTACAGTTTGTTTTGGATTTGTTAGGACTTCCTAAAAGAGATCAGAATGGGTATTCAGTGGGATAAACCTTGATGTGCTACAGCAACATCCAAGAAATAATGTCCACAAGAATCAAACTTTTCTACTGTCTAAATCTCAGTTCAGAGAGGTATACAGAACGTATATTTGCAAAAGTGACAGTACTAATAATCACAACTTACAGGTTGCTTACTGGAGCACAACACACACTTGCTGTGCTCATATTCAAACTCGAACATCAGCTCAGCAATGAAGTTGCCATAGAGGACAGGCAGGCTCTACATGATGTTACTTAAATGAAGACACCAATGTCCAGCACCGCCTCCTCTCGCACCATGGCAGCTGTATTGCACATCTAGAGGAAAAAAGTATCGGTATGTAGAAGTTTCTCTGCTCACAAGGAAAGGGGACACCTTCTTTCCCACACAGTTTGTAAGACATTCCTATTGAAAACACTCAATTCAGTTGTGCATGGCAGTGAGAGAGACTTAGAAGCTTCACGAACAGACACCACTGCAAGGGTGTGGAATCTCCATCTGCAAACACAGGTATGTCTTAGTCAAGCCTGGGTAGCAAAGAAATGTTTATTTTTGCATATCTTTAGAATACCTACCTACCTACATTCATACAAAATAGATTTCTGTTCACTACTCTTAAACAAGCCTGTATCAGTTTCCTACAAAATCAGAAGGCAGGGAAGTCTGAATTAGTTTTACATATTAAGAGTATTCTTTACACCTGTACAATCTAAAAGAAGAAAGGTTTTTAATAGTCTTGTAGCTTGCAGGACATAGACTCAGTTTTTCCATTTATTACCTGCATCAGCACAACAGTGGCAGAAAGTTGGGAACAGAAGGAAAAGAAACAAGGATCATAGAGACAGAGGTAGCAAGTGAAGCTATAAACTTTTGTCATAGGTTAGCATAGCTCCAGAAGCAATTTTCTTGCAAAGAGGTGCTTACAGCTTCCTCTGTGACCTAACAGAACCTATCAACTGGCTAGTTTGAATATTGACAATTTTTTAAGCCACTTAAAAATTTTGACCGCCTCTGTGGTCCACATTTAAGAATGGACAAACCTCGGGAAGCTCTCTTGCTTCCAGCCTTGGGACAGGTAACGGGGCTCAACCCATGCAGCCCGGCGGGGCCAGGCCGGGCACAGCCATCCTGGAGCCATGCGGCCCTGTTCCATCCGCGGCCCCCCCACTGCCCTGTTCCATGCAGACAGTGCCACCCAGCTTCCCCCCTCTCCAGTGTGGCCAAAGATTCAGCTGATGCTGCCCCACTGCCCGGCAAAGATCATGTGACCAACAGCAATAAGCGAAATTCCAGCTGCAAGGCCCGGCTGAGATTAACCCTTTTAGTGCTGTAAGTTTCCTTCAGAATGGATGAAGCCTGCAGACATTAAGTAAAGAAAGAAGAGCTGAAAACCTGAGGGAGGAGAAAGCAGAGATGCTTAAAATCTCAAACTGTTGTAAAGCTATGGCAGTGATAGACTATGATATATCAGAGTACCTGTTGTAATTTCATGAAAGCATGGGGGGCTGGAGCGTTCAAACTGTACTTGTGAGCAAAAAGCACCTGTGCTGGAATAAGCAAATGCTGAAGCAGCTGTAATTTGATGAAAAATTTGAACAGGGAGAGATGGAAGCGATAAGGACTCTTGCTCCAGTCAGAAGGAGAAGACCTCTGTTCCTAGAGATGCTCCCAGAGATAGTCTTAGAGATGAAGATGATGGGGACCCATTCGCTCCCAGGGAAGGGGAACGGCTCTATTCCTAGAGATGAAGATGCTCCCAGAGATGGGTGAAGAGAGCTTTTGTTTTTGAACAGATCAACCTTAAAATGGTACCCCAGTAGCTCAAGACTGGACCCTCAAAAGCAGTTGTGGGAAAAGCTGTAAGTTGGGGGAAGGGACTCTCACATGCGAGCAGAGAACCAACACGAGCAGCTGTCTCGTTGTGATACTGAAGCCATGTGAGAATTTCTTGTGGAGATGTCTCCATAGCATGAGCAAGAGAGACTGCTCTCCCTAAGTGAACAAGGTTATTATGGAAGTGGTAAACAGACTGAAAATACCAAAGGTTGTCTTTTTACATTGTCAGCGGGAGAAGGGAGAAAGGTGGGGGGAGGAGAAGTGTTCTGAAGGTGTGGTCTGATTTTTTTTCTGATTTTTTTTTCTTCCTTTTAGGTCTGTTAATAAACTTCTTTATATCCTTTTAAGTTTTGTGCCTGTTTTGCTTTCTCCTAATTCCTATCTCACAGAAGGTAAATAAGTAAGTAATGAGTATTTTGGACCAAACCACTGCACCTTTTCATCATAGAAAAATAAAATCAAAATAATTAGGTGGATAACAAGATTAAGAGACTTCAATACATAATGTTTATTTAGGTTCAGGAAATCTATATAAGTGAATCTTAACTACTTTAAATGGCACTGCAATGGGAAACAGTACCTTTTCTTCAATAAGGACTTTTAAGACCAGAGATTATATTTGAAGTGAGTCTTTTCATTCTCGTCTCTTTTTGCAGTGAGAGGAAGCCATAAGTACTGTTTGGGTGAAAGGAGGATGCAAGTTAAAATTACGGAATGTGATTGACTTATTATGTTTATCAAACACACTCGCAAAATATTTTAAACTAAATAGTTCTGTAAATAAATATAATCTCCAGATAATTTCCCATGCTATATGGTTTATTTTTACATAAAATGTGTTTGTTGTTGCCAAGTTGCAAGCAAGTAAATAAGATAAAGGTATTTGTTTTGTGCCAATGGATGGATAAATGTACCACTTGAAATTCATTTCACTTGCAAAAATGGAGCAACAAGCACAACTGTGAGGCACAATATGCTCAAATATAGCCCTGAAATTCCAGAACATCTTAGCTAAGATACTTTAATAGCATAGAAAGCTCAAATTCTCTATGTAGCAGCATAAAGGCAGTGCATGAGCAGGAGGAACAAAAGGAAGTACACAATAAAAGGAATGATGACACCAACCAGTCCAGTAATTGGCTCTCTAATGTCTTCCCTGGAAAATCTCTTTGTACAGCATTCGTGTCTCCTTTTATTTGGTTATTGCAAATGTTCTCAAAGTTGCCTTTACTGGTGTCAGTGTTTATTTGAACAACTCATGCCTCATCAGCACCCTTCTGCAGTTTTAACAGCTCTAAATTATACCATTTCTCCATTCTGTGGGGCCAGGGCTTACAGGGAATGGCAACTGTGCAGCTGAAAGTGCTTTCCAACACAGGGTCCTTGAATTTGTGCTTATTAAACTCTGTCATTTGGTCACTCACTCGCCTTTTCGACCACAGTATTTTGTTTAGTAAGGTCATCAGAGAAGAAATGACAGTAATAGTCTATAAATAGTTTCTAACTGTCTCTAACAAGTATACAGCTTTCTCCTACTAGGAAAAAAGTGTCTGCCAATTTCTGCACAGACACTTTTCCTTAATTTGGTTTGACTTCTTGGAATGCACAACAAGCACTAGTAGCATCCTCAGTGTCACTGTTCATTTCAGAGGAACATGAAACCTTGCTGCCTTGCAGTCTTCTTGCATCTGATGAGATGTTTTGTTCAATGCTTTTTTCAGTAGCCTCCATAAACCAGGCTGGTGTTTTTCAAAGAAAACTTCTGTCGGCACCAAGACAGGGACTCTCATATACCCATGATACATACCATGATATATCAAGAAGAGGCTGGAAATAAACAGAACCACTTATCAAAACAGTATTCACTGTTTTGTGGTCCATGTTCCTAAGACCGATGTCTCTCACAAGTGTGTTTGCTCACAAATGCAGATTTTCTAGGGCACCTACCAGAATTTCAAGTGACAATTCAAGGGTCCCTCTCCATTTAGCAGAGATCTATGTCCTATTAATTAATTTGAAAACATGTATAAAAAAAAGCTTTCATCTTTTTTCCCTGTGCAGCTGAAGCCTTGTTGCCATCTCTTTCTACTTCACCTATGATGCTGGAAAGCAATTAGGCTAACACACACCTCTTCCAGACTTTTCCTGTGAAGTTTGGCATTTACAGCTCTGCACTATATTCAGCCTCCATATTCTTGGGAGGAGATCTTCCCTGTTGGTGCCATGTGCCGTATTTTCAGACATTCTGATCATCTACACTCTTTGCAGGAATAAGTTCAGCTCAGTGAAGCAATGAATTACTGTACCTACTACTAAACCTAATTTCCTTTTAGTACCAGAATATTCAACAACAAATTTATTCACTAGTTTAACATAAACATAACTTTTGTTTCCAGGTTGAAGCACATTCCTCATCTACTCTAACACTGTCCATTGCTCCCATTTTACATTAGCTTATATTGATATTTCTCATTCCAGCAAAATCTTACTGAAGTTATATAATCATTCTAAATTTTCTTGCGTATTTCATGAAATTTTCTTTGTCTTCTTCATTAAACAGGTTGTCAAGCCTTTCAAGCGGGCTGCCCAGGAAAGTGGTTGAGATATCACCCTGGGAGATATGTAAAAGACCTGTCGACATGTTGCTTTAGGAACATAGCTTAGTGGTGGTCTTGGCAGCTCTAGGTTGAGGTTGGACTTGATGTTCTTAAGGGTCTTTTCCCACCTAAATGATCCTATTATTCTGTCAGTCTAAGTTGTGTTATGAATTAACTTTCCCTTCCACACAGAAAGGGCAACTCTTCATCTTTCATGAGCTTTAGGCATGAGAAAGGGGTAAGCTTTAGATCTGCAAGCTCCAAACAAGTCATGAGTTACCTCCTACCAAAGCAGTTTCCTCCGCTCCAGGAAACATCAGTATTTGCAGTCAAGAAAGTGTCCCAAAAATATATCCCTGGCAACATATATTTTAAAGGTCAAGGAAATGCTGAACTTGAGCTATCATTTACTTATCTACCTGAAGGGAGCCTACAAGAAAGATGGAGAAACTTTTTACAAGAGCATGTAGTGACAGTGCAAAGGGGAATGGCTTCAAACTGAAACCTAGTGGGTTTAGATAAGATATTTGGAAAAAGATTTTGACTGTGAGGGTGGTAAGGCACTGGAACAGATTGCCCAGGAAATTTGTGGATGCCCCATCCCTGGAAGTGTTCAAGACCAGATTGGATGGAGCGCTGAGCAACCTTTTCTAGTCAAAGATATCCCTGTCCACAGCAAAGGGCTTGGAGCTAGATGACGTTTAAGGTTCCTTTCAACCCAGGCCATCCTATAATTCTATGGCTCTGTGATTCTTGGCTCTGGTATTACACACTTCCTCCAGTCCCAAGTTCAAAGACTATGGATAAGCTGTTACATATAGAGGTAGAAAGGTGTTTTTCAGGTTTTCATATCTTATATTGGGATAATGTGTGAAACAGTCCTAGTAACTAGAAATCTAACCACCTTGAAATCCCAAAAATGGTTGTCCTTGAATAGTCTTGACAGAAGTATGTGACAACCTAGAATTGTATCACAATGTTGGTTAACATGAAATTTTGGGGATTTTTTTCCATTCTTGTCTGCAGGTTTCAGTTGTTTGAGAGGGCCACTATTACGTTTTAGTCTATGAGAAGAAACTAATTTCTTCCTTCCCCAGGTACAGTTTGGGTTTTTTTCCCAGTTAGGAAGAACTGAAAAATTGCCCTATATCATGACAGTAGTTTTCTTGAAAAGCAAGGACACTGAGCACTTGTATAGAGAATCTACAGGTTTATTGGTAGTATGTGTTTTCTGAATTCCTAGACCATTAGCAGTAATACTGTCAATGTGTCAAGCATATGACTGACCAAGATAACCACATGGAATATTCTGCACAGAAAGTACCATTTCCCTTGCATTGCACTCTGATAGAAATGCTTTTTAAATAAGCTAAATATTACAAATTATAGCAATATCAAGACACGAACATTCCATATTCTGCTCCTAACCAGCTTTAAAGTCCTGGTGGGAAGCACTCCCCCTTTTTTTTTTTTTTTTTCAATTGTAATCCTCTTTGTATTTAAAGATAGTACAGTACGAAAGCCCAGGAGCATAAAACCTGAACTTCTGACATGATCTTCAAGACCACTGCAGGCAAAGAAACTCCAGTCCAGCCAATCAAAGGCAATCAAATTCATTACCCTCATACAGGCTCACTTTACAAAATGAGCCACTTTAGGTAACTGACAGTTGCAAAGGCACTTTCACTAAATTAATTGAATTTTCAAGGAATAGCATACATAGGATTTAAACTTATTTTAGACTGCTAATGCCATTTGAAAGATACTGTTTACTTGATAGTCTCCTTCATAAAAATTTCCCACCAAAGAGCCACCAGCAGCAAACACAACATAGCAGGTCAGATAAAAAGCTGCATATTTAAAAACCTGTAGTGGTAATGCCAGAAAATGTGTTTACTGTCACATGACAGATGGAGACTTTTCTAACCCTAAATTACATTGTGTGGATGGTGACACATAATAAAGATCAGCTTCTTGACAGAGTCTCTACAATTCACACATCTACTACAACAGCTTGTTACGATCACTGTTAAGAGAGCATTTTTCCATTTATCTTTTCCCACGTTCAGTAGCTGGTCTCACAGCAGGATCTGTGTCCCTAATCTGATCAGCTCTAGGGTGTCTAAAACTTGCTGCTCTTACAGCTGCCAATTTACAGGCAGTCTTGGCCAGCAATAAAACAACAATCAACTGAGTGAAGATGGGCATAGATATCTGGAAACATAGAGGAGGAAATGGAACAGCAGATGGTCTAAGTTCCGGAGTGCACTCCTGAGCCACTTTGTCTGGCCTCCTCCATGCAGAAACAAACTCCTCCAAACACCACATTCAGCTCTACTGCCTGGTTTGGTTGTGTGCATGAAGGATTCAACACCACAAACTGCACTTCTCACACAAGACAGAGTCCTGTTCTTTTTATTCAGAAGCGGGTTTTTTCACTTGCATTTTTCTTTTTCTGTTTTTTTTTTCCTAAAATTTTTCAGTCTATTCTTATTGGTATAAGGAATAGAAAAATCCTGTACTACTCATGCACCACTTTGAAGGCAAAAACAGCATCTCGCACATCCCTTTGAAAAACTCAATTGGCTTATTTCCACTTCACAATGAAAGCAGTTTTCTTGCTCAAAACAGACTTTTTTTAAGGTGACATGTAAAACAGTACAGGCCAGGTTTATTACACTCCCAGACAAGAAAAATCTACCAGAATAAGCATAACAGTTTAGTGTGGTGGATGTTTAATTTGGCTTTCATTTTTGGTGTTTGTTTTTTGGTTTTGCTTGTTCGGGTTTTTGTTATTATTATTTTTCATTAATACTCTGAACATTGGAAAACAGCTGAGAACCACTGGCTTGAAAGAGGAGGATAAACCACAAACAATTAGGTAAATCTAATTTTTTCTATTTTTAATCGCCTGAGGAGAATTTTGTCCTAAATGTCAGGGCTACTTTGTAGTATGTTGGTGTTTTGGATATTAGTTTATAAAGATTACATATTTGGATGATAAATCCTCATATTAAAATTTAAAAACCATGCAGGAGAGTTTACTTAAAATCAGAAAACAACATTTATTCAACACTTTTTATGATACTATGTGCCTCTGAGTACTATGGGACTGAGTAATTATTAGGGTAAAGTGTGATGTGACAATGGAGTTAATGAGCATGTGAAGGACCTGGTAAAGATCCAAGGTTGTGTTTCCCTGCCATTATGACCTGGATTTTGCTACCTTAAATTTCTTTTTCAAATATGTGCTGCACAGTTTTCATTGAAAGGCCAAAAAATTGATTGTAGCAAGCACTACATAATGAACCTGGCAATACAACTGTTGCAGTTCCAGACAGGGACTGGATTACTTGGGCCAGGAAGCTACATGGACCTGGCAACGACTGGAAACCCTGAGTCCTTGGGGCCTCATGATTGAAGCCATAGGACTCCAGCTGTTTCCAGCACAGGACCTCTGAGCTTGCATCAGTGGTGTTACAAGCTCAGTCTCAGTATTCAAATGCTCTGACGCTTTGAGATGTTGCTAAATGTTGGAGAAAGAATGATAGCACAAGTTGACATTTCTTACTGCTGAATTGTCCAACATCCAGTGAAACTGAACTCTAGGATAGAAACACCATTAGGAAATACTTACCTGTTTCACAGCTCTTCTTCCTGAAAACCATGGGATTTCATAAAAGTGTTCATGAAGCAGTGCCTACATTTATTTCTATTAAGATTGCTTTTGTTTTTTGTAATGCAGTGAGCCAGGAACCAAAGAGATCACTACCAATTTCCCCCCTGTTTATTCCTCCCCCCACAGTTTATTCACCACTAGAAGGCAGCAACCCACTGAACATTACTAAAGAAAAGTAAATGTTCACTCTGAGAAAGTGTGAAGATTGGAAACGGAAGTATCCAAAGGACAACCTCTTATTTATTCTGTAATTATGCACTGTCGCCTCCAATACCCTATTTCGATACTGTTGCTGTTGTTAACAATATGGTTCAATCTGCCTTTCCCTCGCCAGAAATTTAGGGGTGCTGGCCTGATAGAAACCTTGGAAATTTTATTCCGGTTTCCAAATGCAAATTGGCTAAACTGATAAGACCTTTTTGCAGTTCAAGGAGTTGTGAAAACCTTGTGAACTTATATTCAAGCTAAAAATACTAACTTGAGTCATGAAATCGCATATCCCCATGCCTAATGATTATCTCTTTTCTTCCCTCTGCCTCATATGACTCTCAAGGGTGTGAGAAGAAGATGTCTTAATCCATGATTACACTTTAATTTGAGAGCCCACCTAGCCATAGAAACTGTCTCCCTGTTTTGGTTGGGACAGAAAATTTTCTTATTACTACCAGGTACAGTGCTGTGCTTTAGATTTGGTATGAGAATAATGCTGATTACTCGCTGATATTTCAGTTGTGATTCAAGGACTGTTCAGTGTCTCATGCTCTGCCCACAAGCACATGAGCAAGAAGCCCTGAGAGAACACAGCCAGGACAGGTGACCTGAACTGGCCAAAGGGATATTCCACACCACAGAACATCATGTCCAGTATATAAACTGAGGGGAGTTGGCCAGGGGCTACCAATTGCCACTTGAGGATGGGTTGGACATAAGGCAGCAGGTGGTGAACAGCTGTTTTGTGCAACACTTGTCTTTCTTGGATTTTATTCCTCTCCCACTCTCTTTTTCATGTTGTTGGTGTTGCTATTATTATGATTATTATTATCACCATATTATTATTATCACTATAGTAATAATAATAATTAGTTAATTTTTGTTTCAATTATTAAATGGTTCTTATCTCAACCCACAAGGTTAACATTTTCTTTCCAATTCTCTTCCCCCTGGGAGACTGGTGGGGAGGGGAGTGAGCAGCTGCATAGTTCTTAGTTGCCAGCTGTAGTTAAACTACAACAGAGAGAAATAACTGGAAGCTGGGCAAAAGGTGTCCTGTCTCTGTTTTGTCAGAGAGGGAAGGGATTGGATTATTCCCTTACAGCTACAGACAGAAAGGACTGGAGAACTGAGAAGCACTTCCCAGCTCCTGGGAAAGAGATAAAGAGATTATGGTCATAGCAAAAAATTACCTTCATTTAGCTACAGGATTGGCCATCATTAAAAAAATCCAACCAGCCGAAACACACAAAGATGTGTTATGATTCAGTAACAGTCCACAGAAGGACACAGGGCTTCTAAAATCTCTGGTCATACCCCAAAAATCCTGCAGACAGGTAAGGAAATCAGTCACGGAAAATCAGTTTCCTATAGCTCTCACTTCTGGCCACCTCTTTTGCTTAACTGAAATTAGACAACATTTGTATGAAGTCCTTATAAATCTTATATGTTGCCTATTTCAATTTGCAAGTGTCTCTGAACACCAAAATGTCCTCAGGGTTGATGCAGAAACTGTTTTGTTTAAGATGGTGAATTATCTTCACTGTTCAGCATTGACTCGGAGTGTTTAATGGAGACAACCAAGAGACAGAAGGAGAGACACATCTGTCAGAGATGCTAAAATCTAATCACAGATTGCTTCTATCCTCAGCCCAAGGATGTTCAGAGTCTATGTGTGTAATTCAGATATCAGCTGGAGAGCTGCTATCAGACTTACTCAGAATTAAAATGCTAGGCTTTCTGCAGTCATGGCTTGTGCTTCCCATGTAAGGGAACAGCATAATTTTTCCAAAGAGTTTCAAGACGAAAATTAATAAAAGAATCTATTATAGCTTACTGGGGACAGAACAGTATTATCTGGTTTCGGCATGGATGTGAGAATCAAAATCCGGCTCTTAAACACACAACTTTACAATCATGAATGCAAGGTGAAAACGTTAAAGAAGCCCTGCAGAAAATCCCTAGACACTCCTGAGGGTGCATTCCCATGCAGGGCTCCTTTTCTTCTTTGCTCACAGGTCTTTCCCCGAGGATATCCTTGACACCAGTTTGTTTCTGAATTTACTGCCTGAGACTACACAGCTGCTGAGCTTCCCTGATCTTCACATCCTTCCACTTTTTTATTCTTTTAGATCCTTCATGTTACACATCACAACAGGAAGATGGAAAGGTAATTTTTGCAGTTAGAAGTTGCAGTGGTTAATGCACATGAAAGCAGGGAATTTTAACTCTAATCCCTATGTTGCCATTGAATCCATTCTTTGATTAAATATCATGAATGGAAGATGTACACATTCAAATGTAATAAAATACTGCTTCTCTCACAGTCATCACCATCTAATAGAGGTTGTTTGATCTGTTTACAAAACAAATTATATTATTTTACACACTTGGGTAGCATTTTAGTTGTAGGAGGCAATTTCATTCTAATTTAATAGAGAAGAGGTATGCCTAACTTAAATACCCATGAAACCCAATCTGGAGCTTGAAGTAAATTGCTTATTGTGAAGAGAGGTAAACACGTCTGTGCTTGTTAAACTGTTAAAATTAATGTATTTAAACTTTATTTACTGTATACAATTTTATGTATTCTCCAAGGATCCCTTAGCAGATGTTCGATTTTAATGATTGTTTTTAATATCTGTTTTAGAGGAAGTGGAACATGTAGCATTCCTGATAAAACCCACAAATCCAGCCACCCCTATGAAAGTCACTGCAACTCTCATTTATCACTAAAGAATCCTACACCAACTCATAGTGTTTCTACCTTTACATCCAGCTACTGTGCTCCATTATTATATAATTATCTATTGAATTCTACATTTATTCATTAATTTCCTTAACACTATAACTGGTGTTTCATTCTTAATTGCTTGTTAGAAAGCAGTAGTTACAGAGACACATTGAGATAATGGCCTGCTTATACTAAATGCTACATGTGCTACAAGAGATGTCTGAACTTAAAGAATTCATAGATCAGATCACAGGTTTTTCTAAGGAGAATCAAGGCACTGGATAGAAGCTGCTGTGATGGACAGTGTGATCAGAAAACAGCGTAACCTTGTATTTGTGAATGCACTTTGCTGTGTATATGTTCCTAGTAATGTCAGGTAAGTAGCTTCTTTCATCACTGTACTATTATATACCCAGCAGAAAATCTATAAGCACTCTGCAAACTTCCTAATTCCCCTGGAAAGTAGTCTGATGCATAAAGGCACCAAAATTTACCCAACACACTTGGATGAAGTCAGTCAAACTGGTAGCAATAAAGCTCTCTATTTCCTTAGACAAAGACCACTACCTCAAACTAAGAAATTCCCCATGAGGAATATACTGCCTTTGTCCACAAGGCAGGTGTTTTAAGCACAACAAAACAACAGTGGAGTAAGTGGGTTAAGCAAGTATTCAGGCTTCTTCATGTTTGCCTTGAATATTCTAGTTCGATACAGAGAAGCTGGTATTTCCAATCAGGTCTTAAAACTGACTCATCTGGTAAAGTTTTATCACACTAACAGATAGAGATCAAAACATTAACCACCATCTACCCTTTATAGCTTCTTTTGGAGACTACACAGAGCAGAGGTTAATACTAAGTAGATACACTATTTTTGAAGAAGAAGCTCTCTGCTTCGACTTCATTTGTGTCACTATGTAGTCAAGAATGGCTCTTAACAGTGCTTGGAGTCACTCTCCCCAGACCAGCTGCCATTTCTACATGTGAAAAATATGATTTTCTTTGTCTTTTTGTAGGTTCTCCTTCATGCCTATAAGGCAAGAATGAGTAATGCATCCTGGCCAGCTACAAGCAGCTCAACATCCAGTTACCACAGATACACATTCAACTTTCCACCAGCACAGAGTGCTGTCATTAGCTACACGGTGACTTCAATTTTCTTCTGTGCTCACTGTGAAAATTCATACTTATAAAAATATCTTAAGCCAGGAAAAAAACAGATGTAATTACAAGTAAGTGACTGCTTCTCTCTGCATGTGTGCACACTGATGTAAAAGAAAATATTTTTTACTGCTTCTGGCAGGCCAAAAATTATGACTTTGGTCATGATTAATTTGAAGTTTTTACCTTCCTTGAAAAGCCACATAATAGGCCAAAGATAACAAACTTGGTCATAATGACATTATTAAGGGCATGCCTATGTGGCACAAAAAATTGTGTAAACAAGTGACATTGAGTACAAGTATCATACTTTAAAACAGGTTTCTATTCCTAATTCATCATCTATGCTAAGAAGCTGGCAATTATCATGGGTGTAATGTAGAGCTAATGCAGACAATTGTTTCAATTATTAACACTCAGTTTACCTCAGGATATGAGATGGGATGCATACTATGTGAAATCAGTTTTAGAGATCTGTTATATCCAATAGCTTTTTTTCCTTCTTGTCTAGTCAAACATAATACACAAATTTCTGTAAAAAGTCAATGCATTATGGAACAACCCTACATTGTACTGAGCAGGTTTTGCAATTGTCTTCTCTCTACCCTTGAATGTATTTTGTTTACTCTTATACTATAACTTGAATATTTTTAATTCCCTTAAAATACCATATACAGATTCATGCCACAAACAAGCTTCACACTATGCTTTTTAGCAGCATTTTCTCTTGCCCTCTTTCAAAGCCTCTCACTAGTGACCAAATAACATCTCAATGTTATTAAATAAACATCATAATACTATTAAATAAATGTACTTTTTAGACATACAAAATTAACTCATTGGAAGTGATAGAACTCTAATTATTCAAAAGGGAAAAAATAGTCAACAAGATGCATCTTTCTTTTCTCTGAGGTTAATGGAATGAATTCGCATTCAAAAAGAAAATTTTTGTCTTTCTAGTTAAGGCAGTTTATATCTGTGTCCTGTCAGAGTTTTTTCCCTTCCAACTTCATTTAGATCACTAAGTGTTTGATAACTCGTTGCTAAATTTTTGGTTGGTTTGTTTAAGTATTTTGAATGGGGATCTAATAGACAATCCTATTGTCCTGGGTGATTTTATGATAGTACTGTATTTCCCTCTTGTCTGCTTTATGCCCAGAAATGGGTCCTGCAAGTTTAAGCTGGGTCCAGGAGAGGCGGGAGAAGCCAGGAGTATTCTTCAGTGCGTTTTTTTGTTCAAGGACTCACACACTACCCCACGCTCTCACTGCTGCGGAGCCGAGGGAGCAGCTTCCTGCTTTTAGCCAGCCTGTTAGCTGAGGCAAGAAATTTTTCCCGGGATGGTGGATTCCTCTTCTTCTTCTTCTTCTGGAACTGTTCAGCTTTGCTCCAGCCCGAAACAACAGAACATGTCCAGGACCCCCAGGCCGTGGCCTGGAGGGGAGGCTCTGGGGCGCTGTACCCCGGCTCTGGACCTCAGGAGAAGCTGAGCAGAGCCTTAAAAAATCCACCATCTTTCTCCACAAGAAGAAAGTTTATGATCTGATGCTATTCATTTTTTCTTCCCTCTTGTTCCTGTGTGCACCCTGCTTGTTAAATAAACAGGTTTTTTCACTATCCCCCAAGAAATTCCTTTTGAACCTGTGAGGGAGAGGCTGCCAAAACCTGCCTTCCATTACAGGACACGTTTATCTTAGGATGTCTCCTTCTAATTTGTTCAAACTGAGACAACTATCTCTAGGGACTTGATTAACTTCTAATCACTGGCTTGCCTTTGCTAGACTAAGGTCATAAAACAACTAAGGTCATAAAACCTTGTAATGCTTAGAACAGTTTAGCAGGAAGAAAATTACTTCTTACTGGTTTGACCAAGTGGGACCAGACTACTTCGTCATAACCTCCAGAGAGATCAAAACAAGAATTCAATGTCACAAATCAAATACAAACAAACTATGGTTTTCATATTCTTCCTGATTTGTGAATTCTCACTGCACTTTTCACTCATCTTCACAAATCCATAAACAAAAATGTCTTCAGACTTGTTGTGCAGGGGAAAGGCAGTGTAGGCTAATCTATCCTACCACCTCTGGGTTGTGCAGCCCTTTCCAGATAGCTCTGGCCTCAGACTCCATCTTCACATGCAGCTGGGACATCACCCATGTCAGGGCTTAGCAACAGCATGAATGCAACTCCACATGTTACTTGTTCAGTATCCCTTGAAAGTGGCATTGATTTTGTCCTAGGAAGTCCTCCAAGAAACAGGATGACAGACAGGCAGCCAGCCAGCCAGAGACACGTGCTCCCTCTCTACTCAGGGAGAATAAAAGTAGTTTTCAGTTTTCCTGGTGCTGTAATGGCACATGGAGTCCATAAGAAGCAGTGTTTGAGCTGCTACTCTTGTCTCCCTTCAAAGCACTTCATCTGGGAGAAAAGGTGGTCTCAGGAGAGCAAGGTACACAATCCTGCTTAGGACTGTGGCCAGCTGAGGTTTGCTCATATTGATAAGCATGTGGAGTGTGCAATCCCACTGACTTTTGTGCATCTTCATAAAAGAATAGAAAATGGCATTATTCTCTCTCTTTAAATTTCCATTTGTGCTAATTCATTTTTATGTGCCACACAGGAAAACACAAAAAATGGAAACAAGATTAAGCATTATTCTCTAATGGAGGTCCTATGTTGATGAAAAGCTCTTTCTGAAGAAAATGTAGACTCCATCAGACTTATGACTTACTTTTGCTATTCACAGCACACTTGGAGTTTTGAGTCTTTATGTATTCCATAAAATTTAAGAGTTTTTTCTCGGGTTGCTTTTCTGAGAGCCCATAAAGGGATATAATGAGTAGTGTATTAGCAAGTTACTATTCTTTTACATTTAGGAAAAAGTAATGTGAGGAAGAGAACTACTTGTTCTTCTGCTTTTATCTTGTGTACTGCAAGGAAATTCTCCCAGGACAGACAAAGATAAAGAGGGAACTTTTATTTTTTAAGATTAAATAGATTAACAATAATTATCTTTAAAAATAAGTTACTATGGACATAATAATATATAGTGCACAATACAAAACTACCAGAAAATGCCCTGCTTATGATGTGTAGTTGAAACTGCTTGCATCTGTAGTCCTCTAAATGGAGAAATGGAGATTATAGGGAATGTTAAAAAGTATTTGCTCATCATGTCTTGGAGAAAACCATTTAAAGGAAAGTAGCATCTGAAGTTCTTTGCCTGATGCTGAAGGTCTAAAAGTGTAGAGGGTTAAAGCTATCAAATTCCGTTATTAAACACAAAATAATTATAAAAAGTATAATTTCCTGCTAAGTTTCTTCATTTAAATCACACAATAGGGTATTTCTGGTTTCACCATTTCATGCTCATTCTCTGAAAATTGCAAATATTACTGTTTATATAAAATTATCCCTTCTCTATTAAAATGCAGGAAAATTGCATCTCCGTTGCTATTTGCCTTCCTAAACTCATTTTGTTCTGTTAAAGAAAATACAGATTAAGTAAATTTTTTTGCTCCTGCGTCTTTCATGTATTCTCTTTAGCTTGAGAACTGCTCATATTCACACTTTGTGCAGGGCCAGTAGTGCCACTCTGAAGGTGTAGCAGAGAAAGAAGACAATCATCTCCAGAGGACAGTACCCTGACAACTGCAGCATCATTTGACAAAACTCAGTGCATTTCATAATTTAGTCAGGTGGCTGTGCTGGATACCTGTTGACAAACAAACAACTGAAATATCTATGTCCTCTAGAATCAGTTAGTAATAACAGAAACTTTGGAAAAGGAAAAAAGTTATTAATGCAAACAATTGACTAACAATTGTGTGATTTTAATTTGTGGTTTTCAGAATCCTGGAGTTTTCATAATACAGTTTAAAGGGTGTCAAATGGGACATAATTTACAAAAATGAGTTTGTATATGCCATGTAGCAATCCACAAGGATGTACTTTCTAAAGGGTCTGTGAGTTCCTTTGAATTTATAAAAAAAGTGAAAAGCACTGGCTAGACAAATCCACTGCTTTCAGTAATTTGCATTACAATAGATTTAGCTAGTTACATTTCAGTCACAGAGCAAGAATGGAAAACTTCCAATAAATTCTAATTGTTTCATATCAATCAAAATATACTGTTGACAGCAAGGATGAAGAATTACCAGGTCATGGAGCTAACAGATTGTTACGTGTTATTGAAGTTAATCAGATTATTGCAGACCATAAATATTCATGGTGAAAGTGAGCCCATTTTGACATATAGTCACAGGTACAAAGTGACTAAATGTGTGGATTCTTATAGTCATTGTTAGCATTGACGCTTTTGGCAGGTCTGTCTGAAGTAGGATTTGACAAACTCGTCTACAAACTCGGTTGCGATAATTACATAAGTTCCCTTTATTCAAAAAGTTCCTGTTTTACCAATAACCTCAGTCCACATATGGCTGTCCCAAAACCAATTTAGAAACATACTATTTGTGAAATAAAAAAATGTATTAAACTCTACTATTCCTCTCCATTGAGGTCTCCAAGACTTATCAAAATACTTATCAAAATACTTGCTCTGATTCTAAAACACTAAGTATTGGGCTTTTTGAATTAATTTCACAGATGTCTTTCTTTTATCTCCCTTTGGATAGAGAAGGGCTATGGATGTCATCCATCTGGACCTCTGTAGGGCTTTTGAGATGGTCTCCCAACAATATCATTCTCTCTAAATTGGAGGGTGTCCTAGGTTAGCAAGCATAGTCCCGGAAGGGACGTCCTTGCTAAGGGGTGCTTACAGTTTCCTCTGGGAACTGATAGAACCTATCAGCTGGCCAGTTTGAATATGGACAATTCTCTAAGCCACTTAAAGTTGTGAACACCTCTGTGATCCACATTTAAGAATAGGCAAACTCCCCCTCCAAGCTCTCTCTCGTTTCCGCTGCTGGCACAGGTGGCTGCAGGCCCCGTGTGGGGGCCAGCGGGCCCGGCCAGGCCCTGCTTGGGCCAGGCTGGGCCGGGCCACGGCCATCCTGGAGCCATGGACCTGTTCCAGCCGTGGAACCCCCCCCACTGCCTTGCCGTGGGCAGCCGGAGCGGCTCGGCTCTCCCCCCCTCTCCACTGCGATGAGAAAAATTCAACATTCCAGCTGCAAAGCTGCAAGGCCGAGGTGAGATTAACCCTTTTTATTGCTGTGAAGAGCTGAAAACCCTAGGGAAGAGAGAGAGGAGATGCTTAAAGCTGAAATTCTGTTGTGAAGCTATGATATATCAGAGTATCCTGTTGTAATTTCATGAAGATATGGGGGGTGGAGTGTTCAACTCGTAAGCAAAAGCACCTGCGCCGAGATAGGCAGATGCTGACGCAGCTGTAATTTCATGAGAAGTTTGGACAGGGAGAGATGGACCAGATGAGGACTTTTGCTCCAAACGGGAAAGGAGAAAACCTCAGTACCTAGAGATGCTTCCAGAGATAGTCTTAACGATGAAGATGATGAAGACCCTTTGCTCCCAGGGAAGGAGAAGGGCCTCTGTTTTTGTTTCTGAACGGCTCAACCTTAAAATTGTACCCCAAAAAACTTCAAGAGTGGACCCTCGAAAGCAGTTGCGGGAAAAGCTGCAAGTCGGGGGAAGGGACTCACACGCAGGCAGAGAGACTCCTCTTCCTAAATGGACTGAACAATATTTGGAAGTGGGTGGCTGTCTCGTTGTGATAATGTTTTCATAGCATGAGCAAGAAAAGACTTCTCTTTCTAAATGGACTGAACAAGGTTATTATGGAAGTGGTAAACAGACTGAACATCTTAAGGGTTGTTTTTTTCACATTGTCAGTGGGAGAAGGGAGGAAGGTGGGGGGAGGAGGAGAGTTCTGAAGGTGGTATAATTTTTTTTTCTTCCCTCTTTTAGAGTTGTTAATAAACTTCTTTATATTCTTTCAAGTTTGGTGCCTGCTTTGCATTTCTCCTAATTCTTATCTCACAGCAGATAAACAGTAATGAGTATTTTGGACCAAACCACTACAGAGGGAAAAGGATTTGATGGGTGGACAGTTTGGTGGATAAGGAATTGCCTGGATGGTTGCATCCAGAAAGTAGTTTTCAAGACCTCAGTGTCTGGATGGAGAGCAGTGATGAGTGGTGTCCCTCAGGGGTCCCTACTGGGGCCAGTTCTGTTTGGCATCTTCGTTGATATAATGGCATCAAGTGCACCCTCTGCAACTTTGCAGATAATCCCAAGCTGAGGGGAAATATTGACACTCCTGAAGGATGGGATGCCATCCAGAGAGACCTGGACAAGCTGGAGGAGTGGTCCTATGGGAGTCTCAAGAGGTTTAACAAGACCAAGTTCAAGGTGCTGAGCCTGGGTCGGGGCAAACTCCAGTATCAACAAAGGACCAGGAATAAACAGATCAAGAGCAGCCCTGTGAGAAGGACTTGGGGGTGAAATGTAAAAACTTCAGCATCAATTCTCATTGTTAGATGTGCTGTTCATACCATACACAAGCAATCCTTTCCTTTACAACTGCTCAGTAATCTGCAGAGGCGGAAAATCTTTCACCATTAATATGCAGCTCCTGTACATCAGTTTAAAAAATCCCAGTATAAGTACTGAAAACCATAAACACTTATGAATAATTCTGAAGGTTGAAGAGTTTATATGCAAATAAGAAGAAACGTTAATTGCTCAGATTTTAAATGAAGATATTTCCTAAGATACTGATCTCTAGGTTTTAGTGCTTCTTTCATTCTACTCTTGATATGTTACAGGCTGCATCCTGTAACTTAATCTGATGCGCGCATAACACAGGTTATGTTAAACTGGAATATGCTTCGTGTGGGAACTTTAAAAGGCAGAAATGGTGATCCATGGAGCAGCAATGGGGGGTAAGATTGCAGTGTGCAACACTTTACTTTGCATTTCAGACAGGTAATTTTTCCTCGAATTTTAAAAATATTGTGGCCAAAATAAGTGCATTCTTAACAGATGCTAACACTAAATACGAAATTTGCCCATAATGTAACTCAAGCAGAGACCTAACATCAAGCAGCATAGCTTTTGAAGCTTCATAAACCTCTGCTAGTTTGGGAGGCTGTTTTACAAGACTGCTGCCTTCTGTCTATACTTAACATGTATCATAAACAGTACTGTTACATAGTTCTGTTTTCAGGTAGCTGTGGGAAGCTCACTGATTTTCTTTTTTAAGATACAAATCCACAGGTCACAGAGCCTTTATTAGTCTTAGAGATAGAAGCCCTAAGTTTCTAAGTTCTGCAAACTCTCTGAATCAGGGCCAGCCAAGAATGAGGGCTCTTGCAGGGGGTTGCTGTCAGACTGGGAAATCAGTTGGGGAAATGACTTTTAACAGAGCTGTTTTCCCACAAAGAAGGCACTATGTCCTAATTTGTGGCACATAGAAGGAATCAGCATTTAGGCTAGAGAGACATGCTTAAGCAAAATCTTGTGGCAAAGAAACTCTGTCTTTCAGGGCTGGACTGTCTTCTATGCCAGCTGGCATTTTTCTCCACTTGTGCTGATTCTTTCTACTTCATGTCCATAAATGAAGCTTTTACAAAATAGTAAAGACTGGCCAAACATATTTTCCAGCTATGCCCTGTGTATTCCTGGAGGATGGCAGAGAGAAGTTGGAGCATATAGTTTCTGTAATCAGAACTGACTTATTTTCTACAACTATTTTGAGAAGCTATCACCATCTCCTAACAATACCCTACCAATCTGACACAATAAAGTGTCCTTTATTCTACGCCAGAAGCAGTCCCATGGAGATTACACTGGTTACAGTAGTGTTGAACTCACTCAGGATAAGAACAGGTCTTGATCATATACAAACACAACAGAAGTATGAAGTAATCTTGCATTTCAGTGGCATCTAATTGTATTTACTTTATTAATTACAGTTCCATGTGTAATGAAAAAATTAAATATCATGTTTTCCATTGATTTATAACAGGAATTTCTATCTCTTCCAACTACTCTTTTTGGCTGCTTGAAATATTCTACCATCTGAAACTAGAGTGTTTTGGCACTAAAGAAACCTCTCAACTAGAGCTGGAGGAAATGATCAAGGTGATCTTTATGAAACAAAGCTAGGTTTACACTTAGAACTACAGACACTTGTTTTCTCAGTAAAACATGGATAAAACACACAAAGCAAATGTGAACATTTATTATGAACATATGTTCTTGAGCATGCAATAACTTGCATGTTCAAGAAGAGGCTGAATTTTGTACCTCCCTTAACAGAGGCATAAACAGAAATATCAAGCAAGCAGCTGAAATATTAAAAAAACTATAACCTTTTAAAGAAATAAAATTCAAGCTGAATGTCACATGTCTAAGGCAACAAAGAAGAGAAAGGTTCACAGTATTACCTGGCAGTCCATCAACTACCTGGTCCCCCTCTCTTCTATTACACAGAAAAAATATCTTCTTGTCTCTCCGAGCGTATGTGCAGTACAAATAGTTTCCTCAGATCCCAGCCATTAAGGAAATTATCTGAAAAGAGATAAACTTGACATTTCTTTCAGGTGTCACATATGGAACTCTACAAAACCATCCTACTGAAAGCAGTGAGTTGCCCAGCATCTCTTCAAAGGGATTGTAACAGCCTAAGTAAAAAACACACATACACAAGTTTTACTGGTAGTTCATGGAAATATAGGAATTTGAGACTGGTCTGCCAATGCCTCTTTCTTGCACACTGCTCTATAGGGCTTCACAAAGTTGTGTCCAGCTCACAAACAAAACAAAACTTCCAGAATACCTTATAATGACACTGATTTTAGGACACCGACAATACTCTTGATGTCTCCTGTTCTATTCTAGTGGCAGGTTTTGTAGTATTTCACAAACAGGATGCAATAAGAAGCACTTGTTGTCTCTGCTCCACAAACACCATTTTGGTAAATCCTTCTGTTTTAGAGATGTTTTTTTGATTACACAGGACAAGATGTAAACATTACCATTTTTGTCCCCCAATAGCTGCCAGAGAGCTTTGATAACAGCTTTATACCGCAAGTGCTGCCTCTTCCACATCCTACAGTACCAACTAAGGTTGCAAAAAGATTATTTAAATAACTCACTCAATGCAAAATGCCATTCCATATTTTCCTCAAGAACATGGTACAAATAATCTCAAAACACCAAGCAGGCAAGCCCAATTGAATGTCAGTAACAGGAAATAATAAAATGACTAAATGTTATACTACGACTAGATCTGCAATATTCTCCCTCCTTTTACTCAAGAGAAAATTCACGTCACCTACGCTGGTATCCTCATGGTCCTTTAACCAATAGTGAACCAAAATCTCCTCCCAGTATTCAATTCAAAAAAGAGTAAATATATCTTATGTGAGAAGACTGTCTTCAACATTCAGTTATCCTTCCCAAGCTGGGTAAAGATAACTTCAAAGAATTTTAAGGAATTAAACAAACTGGAATGTTACTTATTTGTTCTGGGGTAAAGTGCATTCACACACACCCTCTTTTGAAGGGAATAATTTTATTTATCCCCTAGGTATGTGGAAAAGAGCATTAAATATCTTGATGTAGAAATAATTACAGTTATGACTAACAACAGAACTGCCTCTGCTATTATGAAGCACAGTGATGAAACCTGTTGCCTTCATAATTTATGACTAAAAACCACTAAGCATTTCACATCCATTTGGAAACAGAAAAGTAATGGAGCTTTCAGACTCCTTGTATCTAATCCTACACCATTGTTAATGAAAAGCATTACTCACTTCCTGATCTGTATTTCCAGTATAGCTTCTAATCAGTCTATGAATACACATATAAACTTGTCCATCATCTGTATGGAAATGTTTTCTGCAATAGCATCTTATAAAAAACCCCAAAACCAACAACCAACCAACCAACCATACATATTTAAAGCAGCAGCTGAGACTTTGTAAGCATTTAAGAAAAGAAATTGCAGAAAAAGCATTACCACTTTCCTGGAGACTAAAAGCAAAAGTACCGTGCACTGTTAATTTATCGGTTTACCGCATATACTTGCAGGAACAATTAGAGATTACATTGTAAGGATCAATCTTAAACCAACATGGTAATCAAAATTTCTCTGTCAAGAAATTTTCATCTACAAACTTCTTCCCAATTTACATTCCTGCAGTGGAGAAATAACGAATTGGACTGTAAAACAGAAAATGGAAAGGGTTTTAAATTGCCACATTTAGCATGATTTCTCTTCTTGCAGGGTACTCAAGCCATTGCAATGACTAAAGTACTGGAAGAAGAATATTTTCACATGGATTGTTTCCCCACATGACCTTAAACAACTGTTTTTACCTCATCATGAAATCTGCAGAAGTTGATCACATATGTTGTTTTGATGTTGTACTTAGGCTGATCAGATAGTTTTTACTTCTAAATATCATTAAGGGTCCAAACATTGTCTAAACTTCTTTTTATATATACACCACATATATATAATTTTAGTGAATTTTTATATAAATTTTAATTTAAAATGTTTTCAATTCTATGAAAAATTTTACCTCACCTTTAATTACTTTCTACTAATATATAAAGGCACAAGAAGTTTCTAACACTATAGTTTGCATATATATTCCTTAAGGAGCCTCTCAGCTTTCCTTCATACACTTAGCCCCTTCTGACAACAGGGAAGAAACCCACAATAACTATGATTATCCACTGTTTAATTTAATGAAAAGGCTGCATGCTTGCAACACAGGAGCACACATGCAAAAAATCAGTGAGTTCCACTTCAGATAAAAATAATGGCTTTCTGTCGTTCTGTGTCTTAAATTCTACTTTAACAAAAAGTGATCAAGAGGACCAAAAGTAATTTCACAAAATCTTGGATAAAGACCTGATGCTATCTCCTGTCCTCTTCCCCTTTCCTATCTAAACATAAATATAATTTATCTTTTGTGTCACACATCCTTGTTGCTATACACAGGAAATTAGCCTCCCTTGGAATTCATATTTGAGAGTTATCAGAAACCCAAGAATTCAGACACATCAGTAGATTACATCTCAAACCATATGAGACATAGAATGTAGAAAGACAATATGGATCGAGTTTCTTGATTAGGTTGTAAACTATTTATGACATCTCAAAAGGCTTATTTCACTAATGTGTGAAATAAGTTACAGTAATGGTTTAATTTAGGAAAGTCAGAAACTGTTCCTGGCCAAAAGCACTTTCCTTTTTTTCTCATCTGTGGGAATATCTTGGTGACTAAACTAAATCCTAAGAAGAGGTGTCTGAAGCCCCTGAACTGCCAGCAGTTCTCCATGGATGGAAGTGCTCCCCACAGAGCCCTGATCATCCTAACCCACTCAAAAACATCTTCAGATACCAATTATGGTACACGACTAAATTTTTTTTCTGGTTGACAGCTGAGAAAAACACTGTGCCGGGAACACTGGCATGTTTTCTTGGTTCCCATGCAACCTGTCCAGGGAAGGAATAGAAAACATGCAATCTCACCATTTCTGAAGCAGAGTAATCCTCCTGAAAGAGAAGCCAACTCTTCCCATCTTAGTATTACAAGTTTTATTTGCAAAGTACTACCAGAGAAACAGCAGAAAGCCACTGCACATATTTTAGACCCACAGATCGTAAACAGGGTTACAAGCCTCTAGATAGGTCATAGATTGCGTCTCTGGGGTTCCAGCACTTAAAGTGGAAAATACAATACCTAAACCAGTCAGACTCAGGGGCTTTTGCTGTTGGTTTCTTTTTCTCTTGTTGTCTCTTCAAGTCACTGTTTTTCAGAGATATTCCTACATCAACAGAAACTTTCATCTTGGCTAAGACATTAATTTGTATATTTTCTTCCCTCTGCCACTCACTTCCTGTAGGTGAGCCTTTAACAAATGCTAGCAAAATTTCTTGTTCAGCTGCACAAGGGAAAACAAAGACCCTGGCAACAGAACTGGAAACACTCTAAGTGCTGTGGTAAGAAAACTGGAACACAGCACATCTCTCACAAGTTTCTATAAGCCTTGTATCTGGAGGGCTCTAGTCTTCAAAACATAGTTCATTTAAATATATTCATGTATTTCCTACATAAAAATCTTAATGTGTATTCAATTTCAAGCCACTTAATGGCTTGACACAAACCACAACTTCAAAAAAGATAGTATGTACTACAGTATGATATTCACCTGCATTGTGTCTGATTGAGCTGGAGTTCATTTCCCCCACAGCAGCCTTCACCTTGCTGCACTTTGCAGGGATAGTTGGAAAGGTGTTGATAGCACACCAGTGTTTTGGCTGTTGCTCAGCAGCACCAGCACAGCATCAGCGCTGTCTCTCCAACATTCCACCCCCAGCAGTAGGATGGGGTGGGCAAAACCTTGGGAAGCAAAATAACCAGGACAGCTGACCAAAACTGACCAAAGGGATGTTCCATACCATATGACATCAGCTCAGATGTAAAAGCTGAGGATGCAGAAGGCATTTGCTGTTTACAAGGCATGTCTTCCAGAGCAATCAGTACTCATGCTGAAGCCCTGTTTCCAAGGGGAAAGTGGCAGGTGGAAGTGGTCAGACATCACTTGCTGATGGTAAGTAGGGAATCAAATATTTGGGAGTTTTGTTTGTTTGGGTTTTTTCTTTTCTTTTGTTTGCATGCAAGCAACTTTCCCTGTTGTTTCAAAAAAATTGCCTTTATCTTGGCTCACAAGGGTCTCCCTCCTTATTTTGTCACGTCTTTTCTTGCTGAGGAGGGCAGTGATAGAGAGGCTTTGGTGGGCAGCTGGTGTCCAACCAAGGTCAACCCACCATAGCTCTTTTTGCTGCCAAACTTTGGGAATGAGAAAGCTGAGATAAGGATAATAACTGGGAGATGTAACTGGCAAAACAAGGACTGAAAAATGTTAGAGTGGAATAATTGTGGGGCATTTCTATTGTTGTGAGTGACAGGAAGGAATAGGTGTTGTGTTGATATTTTGATTTTGGTGTGGGGATTTTTTTTTGTTGATGGGAGTGAAGACTGTGCGATGAGTGTGAATTTTTAATGATAATTTTTAAATATGTGTTTCACAGAGGTAAGGAATGGAATATATTTGGGTTGTGTGGCAAGGTTTCAGTGGAGAGGGGCAACTTCTGTGAGAAGCTGCTAGAAGGTTCCCCCATGCCTGATGAAGACAACGTCAGATAACTCCAAGATGGACCTGCCACTGGCCAGGTCTGAACCTATCAGTGACAGTGCTAGCACATCTGGGGTAACATAGTTAAGATGAAAGAAAGGTTATTGAATAGAAACAATTGCAGATGGAAAGGTGATGTATGAGAATATATGAGAGGAACAACTCTGCAAACACCAAGGTCACTGAAAATGGAGGAGAAGATGTTCCATGTGCTGGAGTAGAGATTCTGCTCCAGCCTCTGCCATGGTGAGGCAGCTGTGGCCCTGTAGCCCATGGAAGTCCATGGCAGAGGAGATATCCACCTGCAGCATGTGGAGGATCCCAGACTGGAGCAGGCCCAAAGGAATCTGTGGCTCTGTGGAAAGCCTGTTCTAGAGCCGGCTCCTGGCAGGACTTGTGACCCCATGGGGGTCATGTGCTAGAGCAGTACATTCCTGAAGGACTGCACCCCATAAGGGGGACCCCCACTGCAACAGCTCATGAAGAACTGCAGCCCTTGGGAAGGACTCACAACTTTCTGCAGCGGAGTTCTCTCTCCTGTGGAAGGGGCCCCACAATGGAGCAGGGAAAGAGTGAGTAGTCCTCCCCTTTTAGAGGAAGGAACAGCTGAGACAACATGTGGTGAACTGATTGCAGCCCCCATTCCCCATCCTCTTGTGCTCTTGGGGGAAGAAGATAAAAAGTAGGGAATAAAGTTAAGCCTGAAAAGAAGGAATCAAGGGGTGGGGGAAAGGCGTTTTTAAGATTTGAATTTATTTGTCACTAGCAGTAAATTCATTTTCCCAAGCTGAGTCTGTGATAGTAATGGGTGAGTGATCTCTTCCTGTCCTTGTCTCCACCTATGAGCCTTTTGTTATATTTTCTCTTCCCTGCTCAGCTGAGGAGGGGAGGGATAGAGCAGCTTTGGTAAGCACCCCGTGCCCAGCCAAGGTCAACCCACTGCATCATCAAAAAGTCTTTTTTCTTTAAGCAGTAAGTGCAAAACTGATTTGCTTCTAGACAAATATTGTATTTTTAAGCTGAATTTGCTTTAAATGCATCTAAATTGCTCTGTTATGGAATGATTTTTTAATTTTAAGACAAGGGTGCCAGACTTGCTCTTTTTCTAAAATGCCCAAAATAATCTCTTAAATAAAAGTAAGCTTTGCTTCAGCATTATTTTAAGTATATCTTCTTCAAATATTGAAATAAAACAATGTTTAAGGTTTGAAAACATATTTCAATAAATCTAAGGTTTTGGACATTGGCCTAAATAATCTAATCTGCACAGACAACCATGGAAAATGCAGGAAGTTTGTACACACATTCCAAGTTATTCCTTGTAATAAAAGTACTTGGAGAATCTACAACAGAATACATAGGTACATAGCATTCCCTTCAACCTCATATTTGTAAAGAAAAACCTCTTCTTAGCTCAGTTTAAGGGAATGCTTCAGATATGATTTATTGGTCTTGCTTACACATAACTTTTTAAGGTGTAAGTATTCCTTTTCCTACTTCTCCACTCTCAACCACGCAGGTTAACTAAATATGTGGCAAGTAGGTGCTCTGAATGTAAGTATCTTCTTAGGCAGCAGCATGCAAAGGAAGCACTGCCATTTCAAGACAGCAGAATAAAGCTATATTGGTAGAAAATACCATACTCCTGCATTGCAGTGATCAGGTATGATCCCGTAGGAAAAACATTTCTCACTACTTACTGTTAAAGTTTTGCACAATAAATTATTCAGTTGTTTCATGTTGTCAAGAAAATTCTTTGGAGTTATAGACTTAAAGATGTATTCAGTACAATTACAAAAATTATCTTCCAATGATCATGCAAAGATTAACTTCCACAGGATTCACCCTCAGCCTAGACACATTGAAAAAGAAATACAGTTTTTCCTTAAGAGTATTGTGTGCTTGTGATCTGGGAAGTGCAAGAGCTGATCCAAATTTTCAGGTGTCAGTTGGTTACTTATCTTTAATACAGCAATGCCCAAACATTCCACAGCATTACATGTCACATGCACACCTGCCCAGACATCAGCAAAGATATTCTGGTTAGCATCATTTCTACAGTAGCATGTGTGTGACATACTGGCTGTATTATGAAACAGGGATTTTTTTTCTCCCTGCTCCAGGAGTGAGTCTGAATCATCTACGTACTTTGCATAGCTGGACAAGCATGTGAAAACCAGCACTATGTACAGCTTACATGCATGACAGTCAGCACACAGGCTGCTAGAGAAGTAAGTAGATACAGCCTCTAGGATACTTGTTAAACAGAGATCATTACTTTATCAGACTATGTCCTTCCATTACAACTTCTCTCACTATATAGCACCAGTTTGAAAAATTGTCATTCTTACAAGGGTAACTTTGAAAAACGTACAAGATTGGAGATTCCTTTTAAGAAACAAACGAGAAACTTCCTTCCTCAAACTAAGCCACTGATGAAGCAGGACTGCTCTGCTCCAGCTCACAGCCTGACCAGCGACACCCATATGGGTGAGGTCATATGGGAGCTGCTTCCCCCCAGCCTCCCTGACCAATCAATCACCTGCATGGTCATAAAAAACAGAGGAATTACCCCAATTTGTGTTCAGCTGGCAAGTCTGAGACAATATCCATACAGGCATGGATCTTTAAATATCTAAGTGCCAAAGTACTTGTGTTAGGCACCCTAATAATGCCTCTCACTAAAGGCTGCCCTGAATAACCCCATCCACATCTGCTCCACCACAGATGAATAAAGCAAACCCAGGCCACAGATCTGTTCCTCAACATGGCCACAGCTTTTTTCCCTTGTTTAAATCATGACTGCCTTGATGGGAGTAAAAGTCGCAGTGATGAATTATGCTGCTTTGTTTAATCTCTCTATTAAACATAAGCCCTCACAGAGGCAGAGGCTGTAATGTCAGTCTAACAAAAGCTGACCAATGTATTAATGAGAGAGGCTTAACAGCAAAATTAGACCTGCTGTTCAGCAAGGGTTGGTGGCATCTCCCTACTGGTATTAGACGTGCACTGCTTGGCAATCAGGATGTCTGGAAGAAAACCGGCGAAGATAAATGGAACCCTTCCCTCGACAACACAGCAGCTCTGATTTAAAGGTGCTACAACAAGTGAAGTAATTCATCCTCTGGCTGGCAATCAGCAAATATTTTCAGTTGGTTGTGGGCCCCCTGCAATGCATATGTTTAAGAAGAAAGCTTTATGTATGAATTATAGACTCTCTGTCTGACCCTGAGTGCCACTGCTACATCTGTTAACAGTGCATTTGGCTGGTGTCCTCTTGTCATTTTTCTAAAACACCCATAAAGAAAATACAGACCCTTTGGGCAAATGAAGTAGAGGTGCAAATTGTAGTCACACCTTTCTGTCTCGCTGCAGTATCACTTCTTGTCTCCAAAACCAACGCAGATTCGCTTGCCTGCTTGCGGCAGATAGTCACACTTCACACTTGAAATAGGGATCAGTCACAACACATTATCATTAGGTGTCAAGCTGTACTCTAAGAGACAGGATTCTATATAGCAGAAAAAAATGAAGGACATCAACTTTCTTAAGGATCTGAATGTGGTGCAGTTCTTTCGAAACTGTTACCCGCCCTCACTTCAGGGCTACTGTGCGGGTAGGGAGCAGAGAATGCAATGCTACACATGGTGATCGAGCATCCTGACATCTAATTGTAGGTTTTGCTCTAATCTCAGGACAGAAGATTACATGAGATGTAAGTTCTGATAAATTAACCCTCCAGAGAGAAGAAAATAAGAGAAATCACAGAAAAACCCCAAGCACTTGGACATAAATTATGAAGTCAAGGTGATTTTTAATTACTCATTGAAGGGTTCACAAGGCACCCACAATCCCCCTCTATACAGCATTTTGCTTGAGCGACATAGGGGAACAGGCATCCTAGAAGTCCAGGGACAGTTCCTGGAAAACCCTAATGGAATACAAGATCAACACCTTTAAGTATAGTTCACTTGCCAGGAGAAAAAATGACTACCAAAACAACTCTGTAGTTTGGACCAGTGTCTTGTCCAAAGTATGCTCATTGAACAAAAAGATGAAGAAACTTCTTGGATTTTGGTGTTCAAAAGTAGATTTTCTTCAATCTTAAACAAGTCAATTGTTTACTTGCTAGATACTAGTGAGTGTAGTCATAGAAGAAATGTCCTGAATAACTAACTGTACATGAAATAGAAAATGGAGGCGATACTCATGACTCATCAGGAGACAACTTTTGGGCCTTTAGTCTCCTGTGCTCATTAATTCCTATACACACTCTGGTTAAGTGATTTGGAATGTAAGCTGCTGTGATCAGAAGAAGAATACAAGCTCTAGAACCAGGATCCTTTTCAATGTTACTGATCATCAGTTTGTTGGATCAGTATGTATCTTGAAAGAAAAAGCAGGAAAAATTGAAATGCAATTACCTTTGAAGTAATTAGCTGTAGTGCCTCTTTCTTGTGTATTGTGAAATGCTTGTACAGACTTCAAACAAGTGACATTGCTTTCTTCATCTTGGTGAGAAAAAGTAACTCCTTCCAAAAATTGGAACCTATATGAAATGCTCTATTTTCCAGCACAATAAAATTTGCTTTGTGTTTTATAGATAACACAACATACTCACAAATGCTAAAACCAGTTTCAAGGATAATCCATACTTTCATTTACATTCTACTCTCTGTAGATATATTTGTTAGGTATAGCAAGCAGATATGCATAAGCAATTAGAGACTGGGTGAGCAGATAGCTTCTGCTTTTTATGCATCATATTCCAAAAGCTTCTTTAATGAAGACAAACCTTCTTGCTGAGACTGCAGCCCTTTTTAAAGTATAAATAAATATTTCCAGAGTTTATTGAAACTACATCTTCTAAATTTTTAAACATTTAGCTATTACAGCTGTGACAATTTCAAGGCAAAAAGAAAGGCTGAATTAAAACACATTACTGTGCATGTAACGACTGAGCACAGACATGGTTTTGTAAGCAAGACACCTTTAAAAAGCCAAAAGAAAGTCACACACTAGCCTCCCGTTTTCATACAAATTATTATTAATTTGGATCCAGGATATCGGAAATTATTAATTTTGTGAAGTCATCTGTATTTTCTCAATATTCTTCAGTTTCAAACAACAAGAGATATTTTCTCTAAGATCATTCCAGATACATTTTCTGTCTTTTATTTTTGAAATTATTTGAAGTATTATGTCAACAGAAATGCAAAAGAGATCTTAACTGGGGAAAAAACATCTCTTATAAAATTTAAAATATTATGCTTTAAAGAACTTACATACTGAGAAGATTTAACACAAATTCTCCATCAAGACAAGTATTTTAGAATTTTAAGTACTTTGAGCAGATGTCGGGCTAGGAAAGCTACAGTATGTTACAGTACTTATTAAAGAAAAGAAATGCAACACAGAGATCAGTGCCTGCCCCTCCTCTTCCCCTCACAAGGAAGTTGTAACTGCAGTGAGGTCTCCCCTCAGTCTCCTCTCCTCCAGGCTGAACAGACCAAGTGACCTCAGCCACTCCTCACACGGCTTCCCCTCCAGGCCCTTCCCCATCCTCGTGCCCTCCTTTGGACACTCTCTAACAGCTCAGTGGCTTTTCTGTGTTGTGGCACCCAGACCTGCCCCCAGCACTCGAGGTGAGGCTGCCCCAGTGCAGAGCAGAGCGGGACAATCCCCTCCCTTGCCCGGCTGGTGATGCTGTGCCTGATGCACCCCAGGACATGGGTGGCTCTCCTGGCTGCCAGGGCACTGCTGGCTTATATTCACCTTGTCATTGACCAGGACCCACAGGTCCCGCTCTGCAGTGAGGAAGTCTCTCCAGCCTCTCATTCTCCAGGTCTGTCTGTACATCCTGGGCTACCCCATCCCAGGTACAGAATCTGACACTTGCCCTTTTTAAATTTCATAGGCTTGGTGGTTGCTCAGCCCTCTTATTAGTGGAGATTTCTCTGCAGGGCCTCAGGGTCTCCCTGTCTTCTGGGGAGTTGACAGCTCCTCCCAGTCTAGTGCAAGCAGTAAACCTACTTAGTATCGCCTCTGTTCAGGCCGTTTATGAAGAAGTTGAAGAGAACTGTGCTTATAATGGAGCCCTGCAGAACCCCTCTAGTGCCAGCCTGAAGGTCTGAGTTTCCTTTCCCAGACAGGTGTAAAACCAAAAGTAATAAAAAAATCACAGGCGCAATGCCACCAAGTTCTTTTCAAATACGTGAAAAGCATGAAGATTTCTTGACTTTGGTGTTCTGTCACTTTTGCAGCTAAACTAAACCTGAATAGCTAAAGAAGTCATCATAGATTCACACGTGGTATTTCCTTAGAGAGAATTCAATATGAAGTAACCTACTGAACTTCAAGGTAGAACTTGCGTGTCACTTGAATGAATAACCTCCAAGGGAAACTCAGCTTCCTACATGGTATCTTGTTGCAGTTACCTGCAAAGCATAGCTCCATGAACAGTAAGAAAGTTTGTGCGTTTCCTGAATACAGACTAAAACCAGAGGTCAGGACACTAGAATTCAGCTATGGATTTCTATCAGCTCTTTTCTCCAATTCTGCACAGAGGAAAAAAACCTATCAACTGATGCTTATGTTTGTTTCATTTCAGGGGAGAAATAGTGACATCTATCACTCCAGAATACAGTTTTGTACTCAAATACCTTTCTGTGCACACAAGGGAAAAAGGAGATGTTGTGAAAAAGCTGTTCACCTGGCAGGGTGGGCATTTAGTTGTTTTTTGGGGGTTTTTTTGGTCAAAAATATGCATTCTCCAGATGCTCAGATCATAAAACCTAGGAAATTCACACAGGTCAATTTGGTTTTGGGGTTTTTTTTTCACACACACATAGTAGATTGCACAGTAAGACCCCATCTGCTCAACTAAAAATTAAAAGTGTAAGTTTATCTCATTTCTCTTAGTAGAACAACCAATTTCCAAAAGTATGGAGGCTGGTGGGCCTGCTGGACCAGGAATGAAAGGAGTCCTACAGTGGGATAAGTCCTAGGTCCCTTTCCAGCTTATGGTGACTGAAAATCTTCCCCCAGAATTCTTTGTTCTGTTATGTTAGTGTACCCCAGTTCTGCTCCCCTGGCTGGCTCCGTTGGCCACCACAACCCTTGTTACCTGATACCCCCCCCCCCAGTTTCTTGATTAGTTCTCTTACCCTGGACCCCCCACTGCTCTGCCCCGGGGACTTCTCTGAAACCTTGCATGAGTGCGGATGCATTAAAGCTTTCCTGTAAAACCTTATGCGAAAACTCTTCCTGCTCATTCATTGTTGGACTGTTTTAGCTGGCTATCCAGTGTGTGTGTGCAATGTGCTGGCTGCACCGAGAGGCTTCCTTGGGGATGCTTTTGGGAAGGTCGCAACATGATACCAGACAACAGAAACACGACACAAAAGTATTCTCTGAAGTAAACTACTCTGGAGACATAGTGGTTTCCAAACAGAACCTTAATGCATACAAAGCCTTGATGATCTCTGCTGGAACTCAGTGTGTCTAACAGCTGCAAGTGACTGTGCTCTAGCCAATTACTACCAGCAACAAAAAGGATAAGCAATCACTACAGGAAGAAGGCTCTCTGCCAGTGAAACATTAATGCCTTTTTAGGCAGCTGCCGTATGCTCTGAATCTTGGTTCAAGTTTTCTCAAAGGTAGAATTCCTTCTCCAAGTTGCTGTTCCTCTACCTGTTTTTACAGATCAGTAAAAGGGTAGCATGGTCTAGAAATGATTTAAGGAAATCTTCTGCACTTACTTTTTCAGTCAAAGTTCATTATAGAAAAGAGCTTTTTATTTTTCCTGTTTCAGAGACTTTAGCTTATCTAAGAATATTTACTCTTGTATGTTCTTCATGGAAATATTTTACAGCATACCATAAGGATGGTTGAAGTTTATATTATCTTGTTCCCTACTGAAGTGTGATCATAACTTCTTAGGAATTGCTCTTCAGTGAGCTTCTGAGCATATTTTCCGTAACATCGTGGTGTGCTTCATCCCAGATGAATGTAGCTGCTCTACTGATTCTTCAGCACTCATCTGCTCTTTAGCAGTCATTGATTAGGCATTTCAAATCAGCGGCACCTCAAACAGATACAGCAATCTGAAGGCACTATCAAAGATGCTCCCTGTTTCAACAGCGCAAGCTGTGAAGAGTAGCATATAACTATGATATCCATCAGGACTCTGAGACATTGACAACTATCCTCTGGATGCAACCACCCAACCACTTCCTTATCCACCAAGCAGTCCACTCATCAAATCTATTTCTCTCCAATTTAGAGGGAAGGCTGTTGTGTACTTACTATACTACTACTTGAGCTCAAATTGAACCAAATACTCATCACTTAATCATAGAATGGTTTGGGTTGGAAGCAACTTTAAAGATCATCTAGTTCTGACCCCCTGCCAAGGGCAGGGGCCCTTCCACTAGACCAGGTTACTCAGAGGCCCATCCAGCCTTGCCTTGAACACCCCCAGGGATGGGAGCCCACAGCCTCTCTGGACAACCTGTTCCAGTGCCTCACAGCACAGTGCTTTGAGATGATCGATGATAACATGTGATGGACCTAGCCACAGTCATGGTATGGCAAGCATACTATAAAGAATGGTTATAATAATATCCTCACATGATTAATGCACATGAAGGACAGGGGAAATCTGTTCTTCTGCTGGAGAGGAGTGATTACAAGGGTCAACATTTCAGGACCTCATTCCTGTTCTGCACATATATGAGGGCATCATAAACTGGAGCCTTTGCTTGTGTGTGTGACCACATCCATGGGATCGCACTGGGTTCAGTGATACGGCATTGGCTGAACTCTCATGGTTGATCAGTGCCACACTTTGAAGCCAAGAGGTCTCCTTGGTCTTGGTCAGGAAAAGGAGACACATGGCTTTCTGAGAACAAAGTTTCCCAAAAAAACATTTATTTTCATGAATGATTTCTAATAATGTGTAGGCCTCTAGCTGCTTTTACAAATTTGCCTGCTTCTTGCAATAGGCCCATTATTTAGTGAATCTCTAAAAGAACAAATTGTTATGGAATTGCAAATACCTGAAAAAGATTTCATTTTCTTAACCTCTGTCTCTTTTCTTCTCCTTCCTGTTGGTTTAACACAGAATATTCGCTTCAGTGTTCCCAGACTATAGAATTTAGCATCAGACTCTTAACTGATTGTGTCAGCTGATTACCCAGCTCATCTTACAACACCTCTTGGTATGCACAAAATACTGTTTTTACATCACAGAAGGGAAAGACTCATTTTGCCTTTGATCTTGCAATCCCAAGAAAACTGCATATAGATTCACCTTCTCCTGCTACAGTGAAAATCAGTGTGAAGCCTGGCTTTCCTCTCCACAGTGCAATAAAGAAACTATAAGTAGTGGAATTTACATAATAAAGATTAAAATAAATGGTGCTTTGTTTTTAAACAGTTTATTTTTCTGAAGTAGACAGGGTCAAAAATTTTTTTTCCCCTTGACTATGACAGGAAATAGGAAATCTTCTTACCACCATCAAACCGAACAATTGATAACCATTCCTATGGAAGGGAAATGAATTATTAGTATTACCAAATACCTAATGCTACACAAATGTATCTTCCCTTGATCCAGAGGCTTGGGAGAGAAAGCATTTTCATAGATACAGGCCTTTAAAGACTAGTTCAACATATGTGATCTTTCTATACACATTATTTTTCCAGAAATCAGCTTCTTGGTTTCACAATGTTTTCTGTGTTCCATTAACCTCTGAGAAAAATGTTAAACATCAAGAGATTAGACAACCACAGAGGTTAGTAGCTTCATTAATTGTAAATTTAACCTTAATGTTTCAGATACAATTTCTAGCACCTTTTAAGCATTTAAGTGTCCTACTTTTAGGAAAAAAAATTAAACAGCAGCTTTCAAAAATTTCAATGTATTTACAAACTGAGTTTGAAGCAGAGAATATATAAATAACTACAGAAAGAAAGGTTAAGAAACAGTAAAAAATGACTATTACTAGAATTATTTCAGTTCCAGAAAAATAATACAAATTCTACCTCTGTGCCATTTTTCTCTTTTGAAATCATCAGTATCACACAATTTTACTATTTTGTACAGTGGATTTCTGAAATTTCACAGGACAAAGGCCCCTAAAAAACCAACCAAACAAAAAGACTATCCCAGTAAGTCGTACTAACATTTGCCATCTGTTTAAACATCTGTTTCCCAAAAAAACCTTTAACAGATGTCTGACAGACATAGTTGTCCATAAACACTTAAGGCTAGGCCTGCCTTACTTCCAAGGTATGCCCCAGCTATCACAAGTGCAGCAGCCCTGTAGCTAGAGATAAGCTATACCAGGGCTTCCAATATCCTCCAACACTAGCTTGACCCTGGATATACAGTCAGTCCTTTTGCTGAAGAGATCAAGTAAACTCCACATTATCAGCCAGAGATACCTATGGTCCCACACAACCTCTGGACCTGGATTTTGTCTTGCCTTCACTTTGTCTCTGAGGAAAGATGGGGACAAGAGGTGAATGGTTCCTTAAGCCTGCCAGTCCTGACACAGGAGATACCCAGCAGAAATCCTAGCTCTCACATGAGAAGACCAAGTGCCCGGTTTCACCCTTCCCATGTAGCTACTCCTGTATCTTTAGCACTGTATGACAGTTTATGATTTCCTGATGTGTGCTTTTAGGGATCTGCTATAGCTGAATTTGAATGCTTGGAACCTATTCCTGTTAAAAATTCACTCCGTTTTTTACAAGAGCACATATGCCAGAAACACACTGTGGGGGAAGAGTGGCATGAAAACACCATGCTTTCCTGGGAATGTGAGTGCTGTTCACACATAGAACATGATGGACTTCCCTGCCTCAGGAGGGATCTCTGCCTCTGTAAGATTAGCTTGCAAGAGTATCAATATCAGAGATTGAAGAGGAAGTGGAGAGGCTGAGGACTATCAGGGACTGTGTGAAAGAGACTGGTGGATCCACACCCTTTAATCCCTGAGGGAAATGCAGCAGAAGGAGGCTAGGCAAGAGTCAAAGCAACCCCAACCCTCTTGCCATCCAGCAGAAGGAGGCAGCCTAAAAGATGGGGGGAATTGAAATAGATCCCTCCTTGGGGTGGCAGAAGACTGCCTTCCCTGCCTCCCTGGCCTTCCCAGGTGCCCTTATGGAATAGACATGAGGCTCCACAACTCCAGGGTCAGGCAAATGATAGTGGAGGTGAAGGTCTGTCTGGGGGGTTGCCCAGAGCAAGTCAGTCACTGAGCAAATCCCAACTACAGGTATTCAGAGAGTAAGCATAATTGTAGTTCCAAAGGGAACTGAGGGCACTGTATGCTGACTGGACCCATCCCACAGGGAAGGCTGCTGCCCTCCTAGGGTCTGGATAAGATATTATGAAAAGGAGGGGTGGTGGGGTGACTCTGCACATTAGGGAGGGTTTCAACTGTACAGAGCTCAGGACACCCCCCACAGGTTGGGTGCCTGAGGGTAAGGACATCTGCTGGAAACTCAACACAGTGGAGAGGAGGCAGTCTAGCAGATTCCTGGAGTGTGTGGAACATAACCTCCTGACACAGCTGGAGGTGAGCCTACAAGGAACAGTGACTCACTAGAGCTGCTGTTTATGAAAAGAGAAGGGCTGGTGGGAGATGTGGCAGCCAGAGGATGTCTTGGGCACACTGACCATAAAATAATAAGAGTTTTCAATTCTTGGTGAAGTAAGGAATGGGGGTCAACAAAACCTCTACCCTGGACTTCTAGAGGTGGACTTTGACTTGTTCAGGACAATGGTTCAGACACTTCCTTGGGAAACAGTCCTTAAAAACAGAGGGGTCCAGGAAGAATGGACATGCTCTAAGAAGGAAATCTTGAATGCGCAGATGTGGGCCATCCCTGTGTGCCAAAAGACAAGCCGGCACTGAACAAGAACAGTCTGGCTGAACAAGGAGCTTTCACTGGAACTCAAGGTGAAAAAGAGAGTTTATGAACTTTGGAAGAAGGGGCAGGCAGCTCAGGAAGAGTACAAAGATATTGTTAAGTCATGTAGAGAGAAAATTAGAAAGGCAGAAGCTCAGGTAGAACTCAATCTGGCCACTGCTGTGAAAGATAATAAAAAGTATTTTTATAAATATGTTAACAACTAAAGAAGGACTAAAAATCTCCATCCATTATTGGACACATGGTGGAACATTGTCACAAAGGATAATATGAGAATAATGAGGTACTTAATGCCTTTTTTGCCTCAGACTTTAACAATAAGAACAGTTATCCTCAGGGCAACCAGAACTAGAGTTGGCAGACAGGGATGGAGAGCAGACTAGACCCCCTGCAATCCAGGAGGAAGTAGTTAGTGACCTAACTTAGACACACACTTCTGTGGGACTGGATGGCATTTACCATACTGAGGGTACTGAGGGATCTGGAGAAAGAGGTTTTGGCTCAGTTTTGGCTAACCATTTCCAGGACTGGAGGTTGACCAGTGTGATGCCCGAAGGGCTGAAAGGAGGATACAGGACCTGTCAGCCTGACCTCGGTGACTGGAAAGATTATGGAAAAAATTGTCTTGAGAGTCATCATGTGGCACAAGCAGAACAACCAAGGGATCATGGATTTAGGAAAGGCAGGTCCTGTTTGACCAACCTGATCTCCTATGGTGAGACCAGGTGACTTGCTTGGTGGATGAGGGAAAAGCTGTGGATGTTGTCTACCTGGACTTCAGTAAAACCTTTGATATGGTTTCCCATGGCATTCTCCATGGCTTGGACAGGTGCACTCTTCACTGGGTAAAGAACTGGCTGGATGGCTGGGCCCAGAGAGAGTGGAGGTGAATGGTGCTGCATCTAGCTGGTGGCCAGTCACTAGAGGTGTTCCCCAGGGATCAGTGTTGGGCCAGTCCTGTTTAACATCTTTATCAATGATCTGGACAGAGGAATTGAGTGTACCTGCTGCCAGTTTGAGGATTACAGTAACATGGGCAGGAATGTTGATCTGTTGCATGGTAGGAAGGCACTGCAGAGAGATCTGGGCCGACAATAATGGCCAACAGTTTGAGGTTCAATAACGTGAAGTGCTGGGTCCTGAGCTTCATCCACAATAACCTTATGCAGTGCTACGGGCTGGGGAAGAGTGTGCTGGAAATCTTCCCAGCAGAAAAGGACATGGGAGTGCTGATGAACAGCAGCTGAACATGAGCCAGCATGTGCCCAGGAGGCCAAGAAGGCCAATAGTATCCCGGCCTGTACCAGCAACAGTGTAGCCAGCAGGACCAGGTGACTGACACGCTGTACTTGGCACAGGTGAGCCACAGCTCAAGTCCTGCGTCCAGTTCTGGACCCCTCAGTACAGGAAGGACATTGAGGTGCTGGAGCATGTCCAGAGCAGGGCGAAGGAGCTGGGGAAGGGTCTGGAGAACAAGTTTTATGTGAAGTGGCTGAAGGAATTGGATTTTTTCAGCGTGGAGAAAAGGAGGCTCAGGGTTGTAGCCAGGTGGGGGTCAGTCTCTTCTCCCAGGCAACCAGTGACATGAGAAGAAGAAACAGCCTCAAGATGCATCAGGCAAGATTCAGGTTGGATATCAGCAAGAACTTCCACACTGAAAAGGTTGTCAAGCACTGGAATGGTTTTCCCAGGGAGATGGTGAAGTCACATCTCTGGAATTGTTCAAGAAACAGCTGGGCATGGCACTTAGTGCCACAGTCTAGTTTGACATGGCATTGCTCGGTCAAAGGTTGGACTTGATGGTCTTGGAGGTCTTTTCCAATCTTAATGATCCTATGACTCTATGACCACTTGGGTTTTTGGTGCTAAACTCCTTCCAAATCCTCCTTTTAACACTGCAGTAGTGACATGATTTTGCTTAAATGCACAGAATGAAAGAGATTACACCAAAGTTGTGAAAAGTGCAATCTCTTCTTACCTGTAAAGGCCTCTCTGGCAGGGAACCCAGATGAGCTTTCAATTGCTTAAGTGTCCTTCCACCCTCCTCAGTCAATGAGGTGGTTGGATCTTCTTTCTTTGGGTCTTCTCCCTACTGGCACCTTGAACAGATGAATCTTGCCAACTGCATCCATAAACCTTTTAGCAATAGAAAAAGCTGTTCCACATCATGGTAACTCTCATTCCTAAATCTTACCCCTATTAATTCTTCCCTATTTTTTTGGGAATTCTATTTTTATTCTGCCTATCTACAGAAGCCGCAGTAGTACTGGAGCACATGATTTCTTCATAACTTGAAATTATGGTCTTCTGATTGCATCAGTAATAGATACAAGGGGGCACTACTGTAATTTTAGGACAGAAAGAAATTAACGAAACAGACGTATTTGAGCTGAATGCTGCATTACAATCCACACGTAAGCCCTGGTGAAATATGCTTATCTTGCAAGTTCCTGCTAGTAGCCAAAAGGAGGGAAAAAACGCACCAGTGTTTAAAGTGAAATGACACTTTCATATCCTTCTGCTCCCCTCTTCTTCAGAGTCTGAAAACATTACACTGGCCAAACTGATATATGGATATTAATATACCTCAACATGAGGCAATGCTCTTTGCATAAAGCATTATGCACAAAATATCAGACCAGAGCTGAGAATGACAATACATAGGGAGTTGAGAGATGAAACAAAAAAAATCCTCCTCCAAATTCACTTTGCTTGATTTCCTAGGAAACAATGATTCTTAAGAGGGTTGACGGAGCCCAGCTGGTGATCAGCTGTCTAGATTTAGAAAGAACAGTTTGGAATCTGTAAGGTTTGTGAATATCCAAGACCAGTACCAACACGAATAAAAATGTAGTTACATTCTCAAATCTCTGGTATGTAAGGAGGTCCATTTAGGTCAAGAAGAGCATATCAGCTTGTCTGATGGAAGAAGATTCACATTAAATGCCTCCAACAGACTCTGTTTCTCCTCCTCCACAGCCAGGCTGAGCTGTCTAGGAAGCTGAAGTGCATCTCTTCTGGTTAAATAGGCTCCCATATTCAAGTACACAGCTGCTCACCTAACCTCATTTTTTACTGTCACTTTGGTGACTTCCACTGCATTGTATATGAATTCTTGGAGAAACACTAGAGAAGTTCAAAGCAACTTTCTGAACCCAAAGTATCAGCTCTTTCCCACCTGTCTTAGTGACCAAGTGAAGCCCTATTATGTTAGGAATGTGTCTCTCCCAGAGCCTGACACTTCTTTCTGGAATTCTGGATTCTGACAAATAATTTCGATTTTGCAAGTTTACCCTTAAGCTCTTCAAAGTCTCTTCTGCTGAAGGAATACTTGACAGAAGGTAGACTCATCAGATAATAGGGTTGTTTTGTAAGCAGGTTTTTTGAAAAAAGCTAAAAATCAAAATTTGAGGACATCTGTCACAATGCTGCCATGCTACTGAAGGACCCTTCATGTTTAGGAACCATCTACAGAGAAAATGATGTCAAGTAGCCACAAACACAGTCACATAATGACGTGACGAGACTCCCTGAAATCATACACCAGATATGCCCTGAATTAGACCTCGTAAGGCTTGTTTACAGTTCAAAGTTTATAAAAGCACAAGATTAAGAACTAGACCATGCTATAAGATGATCGCAGCTTTAGCACACTGAAGTAAAACACAAACATTCCCAGCTGGCATATTCATGAAATTGATCTTCATCAATGGAAGAAAGTATCTGGTAGTTTTGAGACAAGAGGTGAAAGAAAGGCTTTGCAGCAGCACCTTCAGAAATTTTCAAAGGTTTTTTTCACTTTCCAAGAAAAGTGAGTTTCTCTTTAAGTCCCTGGTATGGACAACTTCCTTCATTAGAGCCACTGTTAAGGTAAAACATCTGTGTGGAACTGAGTATAAAGTAAGTTATTTTTATACTTTTAATAATTACTTCAAATCCCATCATGGGGGAAGAAATTTGATCATGGATTTCTTGTAAGTATTCATTTCCTTTTCTAGGTAATGCTACAGAATTTTATTTAGAATAGAAGCTTAGAGCAGAGGCTCTCAAATTATTCTCAAAGACTTAACAAGAAGTTCTCCAGAAATTTACAAACTTCACTGTATTCACTGTGGCAATTCAGCCAACCAGACTTCACTTCTAATTTATTTTATTAAAATTTGGTTTTATTTGAATTTCATTTCTAAATTTTTAAATTTTTTTTCTGCTTTCCATGCTTTGTGCAAGTTTCAAAGATGCACATTATCAGCTAACAGATCTGCTGAAATTTGGTATCACAATTTGAAAGATCTTTTTCAAGTTTCTGCTGCCTTTGTGTTATGGTTCCATATCTTTTTTAGCTTTGTTTCTGCTTTTCTGGAAAAGCTATCTTGGTAGCAGGAAATTAAATACCTGTTTTCCTTTAGTAAGTCATAACAAGCCCAAAGACCAAAGAGGGTAGCTTTCAAAATGAGAAGTTTTCATAAGCTTCAGACAATATCTGAATTTTCAACAACTTTGACATCTTTTTCTTTTGCTCCTGCCTTGACCCTTTTGGGATTCCCTCATCTCTTTCCCGTGTTGTTCTGAGGCCACATAAGATCCCAAGGTATCAATTTCAGGTTTCTGGCAAATCTTACTATGCTATTTCCAATATGGAAAGTAACCAGTGTCATTCTGGAACGAGCACACTTGAAAGTAAGTTGCTAATCAGCTGTGGATCAGTTTACATTAACTCCTGGACAGGCAATCTAATGGAACTAACTGAACACTAATTTTACCTTTGTGGTCTCCCCTGAAGTCTGTAAAACACATAGATGCCTATGTCCCTTTTCCATTGTTACATGCACAAATCTATTTGCATGGCTTAGATGTACAATGCACCAGGACTGGTTAACAACAGACTGGAGCAGTGGGATGGGGGACAGTCATGTGTGACTGTCTAGTGCAAGCACAACAAACAGGAATCTGAGGAAGCCTAAATTCACTTTACGAAATATTTTTCCTATTAGAAAAAAAAAAACAACAAAACCACCCATCACAAACAGACATAGTTTACTGCAAGTATTGCATTTACATTCAAAATTCAGATTTATAACATCTGAGTTAGTGGTAATAAAACTGGATACTGTATCTATTCACAATGAATATGCAACACAACACTTCAAGAAAAGAGGAATTCAACCAGAAAGTCTCTGGAGTCTTAACTCCTCAGAAAACATGAACTGCTGAACAGGGAAGGGCAAACAGCTTGAAGTGAACGTTACAACTGAACTGTTTTGGATCCCTCAGATATAATGCCAACACTAATCAAGGACAGAAAAAATAAATTTGTCACTCTTCAGCTTGTATTTTGAATGATGGCACAAAACACTGACAGTAGTAGGAAATAAGTTTTTCAGTTTGACCTATCTTCACCTTCCTCTTGATATTACAGGTTGCTACAGAGCACCTTGCAGTTCTAAAAATTAATACCAAACTTTTGAGACGGGTAGATATCAAGAAGTGGTGGATCATCTTTCAAGGATATTTAATTTTTATTAGAGAATATTGTCTTTCATAAATGCTGGAAAATAGCTCTGTTTTATCAGGCCTTTTAATAGAAGAAGCTTTTAACAGCTGTAGAAGCTGTTAACATTCAAGTAAACACTTGAAACCAAGAACATCCTTGCACTCAAAGCAACAGAAATACCAGTGCTGTACTAATGAAGTGCCCTACTGCATATAACTGACTAATTCAGTAAGATTTGCTTCAAAAGAAAGTTCAGCTCTTATGTTTTTGTAAAGTATGCAGTGTTTGTAATCAATACTCCGCCAGCACTTGTAATGACTTCACTTACAGTATTACAAGGTCACTAAAAATGTCATATTGATCTAAACTCAGTTATGTACAGGAATCAGATGATCTAGTACATAAAATAAGAAACCAAGTTTTACTAACTCTCTGCAGTTATATTTGGTTTTTAGAGTGACCTTATAAATATTGAAAAAGATGTTGTTTTCCTTGTTCCCATTTACGTCTCAGAGAAGAAAGCTGATTGAAAAGGAGAGAATAATTACAAGACAAGACAGTAATCCATCAGACTTCATTGCATGAAGTTAGAAAACCTCTTAATCTACTGAAGTTGCCCATATTATTCTGAAAATACCTGAAAGCTTACATTGCTTCCTCAATTTCTGCCATAGTTATTGAAAACATGGACAACAATTCCAGCTTTTCAGATTAGAACTGCTCTTCACCCCAACAGCAGCCTTTCCAAGATTATCAGTGTGCTACCTCATCCTACCAAAAGACCGAATCTCTCCCCCAGCTCTAAGTTGTTTGGCCCAGATAATCACTGATGTGCTAGCACATCTGCTGGCTTAAACCATCAGCCATCATGGCAGTAGTTTTGCAGAACGTGCCTCTACACTTAAGCTTAATCACTAAATTGTCGGTGTGAAAAAGCTGCATTTGATTATGAGATGTACACACTGAAATGCTGAGGTCTGAATGCCACAACTGGGCAAAGAAAGCCCAATGTCAAAGCATGTGTGCAAGCACAGCTGGATCAACTATGTGGATGTGGTTGAAATAGCACAATCCCAGGCTAACATTTTATCCATGATGGAGCATCTCTCAAATTGCGTTCATTTCTTAAACTGTCAGAGATAAAAAACCAGAGATACTCTCTCTAGTCATAAAATACATCTAGAATTCTTTTGATAGTAAGTCCTAACTAGTTGCTGCTTTTTAAGGTTTAACTGAAGTCACCACTCCTATACATTTAGTCACCTTCATGCAGTGTGTTTGCAGTGACAATACAAAAGGTTTTTAACATCACTCAGGCCTTCTCAGCAGTACTGATAAGAGTATCCCAGATTTCTTAGCACTTGACGACCTCTGGATGTTAGAGAAACAAAGAATGCTCACTACATACAACCCCAGTGGACTGCAGCCACTTTAAAAATACATCTTTTTCTTTCATGCTGGGAAAACACTCTTGCCAAAGGAAGGCTTTCCTAGATGCAGGTGGGAAGGCCACCTGTCATGACTGATCTTGTTGCATGTATCTTTTGCAGAAGCGGCCACACAAACCTCAAGCATTTTTTGCAGTAACGAAGCCCTTGCACAAGTGCCCCAGCTAAAACTCCAGTTCCCTCACAGGTATTTAGAGATGTTCCTGGAACTCTTACTATTTACATACAAAGCGAACTAGTCCTCCACCAAATTGCAAGAGGCAGCTTCACAATTTCTCCTTTAGTTTTGCCATAAAATGTTACTGTAGTAAGGGAAGTACTTTCTTTGTATAAAATGGTCAGCGATGTATAATCAAATTCGTATTTTTCAGCACTGACATTTCCTCTGCGCAACTGTATTTATAACTGCTAAATTTTAGTGTTGCTCCTTGACTGCTGCCTTCTCTGCAGCTAAAAAAGTTTTGATTTCAAACTGAAGACATTTACACAAACATATTTTGTCCTCATTTTCATATAGCAAAATAGTTCAACTATGGCTAGTTTTACTGTACTCAAATTGGTCTAAATTGAGAACTAAAAGCTATCCTTCTGTGAAAGCTGAACGCACATGTCCCTAATGGAATATGAACTCCACAAATAGCTCCTCATTTGCTGCCAAGTACAGTGTCTTGCATCCTCTCATTACTCCAGCCACCAAAGCACATAACGATATAAAAACCCATCGGCACACAATATTTCTGTAAGTAGTCAGTTTATCAACACTGGCTATGACTGACATCTTGAGGTGCTATTATCTGTGTGTGTTGTTCACAGACCCTACCATCCAGATAATCTCAACTCCACCACACTGTAGAGTGATGCTCAACAACACATGTGACGTGGTTTTGTATCAAAAATCTGACAGGAGAGACGAAAAAGAGATGAAAGAAAACACTTAAAAGCTATACTGCACAAGCCACTTTTGGAATTGTATTCTCACTGGTGGCAGTTCACTCTCATTCAGCTGAGTGAAGCAAATGAATTAAGATGTTGTCATGGTTTAGCATAGTTGAAGGAGGCTCCATCAGCCAAGGAAGTGATTCTCTTGCAAAGAGGCGCTTACAGCTTCCTCTATGAGCTGACAGAACCTATCAACTGGCCAGTTTGAATATTGGTAACTTTTTAAGGCACTTAAGAAGCTTGTCACGCCTCTGTGATCCACATTTAAGAACAAACCAACCCCAGGAAAGCTCTCTCTTGCTTCTGGCTTTTGGACAGGTAACTGGGGGGCCCACACGGCCCAGCCGGGCCCTGCTCAGCCCAGGCCAGCCAGGAGACAGCCATCCTGGAGCCGTGCACCCTGCTCCACCTGCAGCCCCTCAGTGCTGCCCAGCCCCTGCAGCCCTGCTCCGTGCAGGCAGCGCGGCCCGGCTCCCCCCGCCTCCAGTGCGGCTGGAATTCATCTGAGGCCGCTGCCCAGCAAAGATCATGTGGCCTACAGAGAGACGTGAATTCCAGCTGTGGGGCCTGGGTGAGATGAACCCCTTTTAGTGCTGTAAATTTCCTCCAGAACAGATGAAGCCTGTAGACATCGATCCTCTCTCAAGTCAAGAGAAAAGGAAGGTGAGGGCATGTGAAGAAAGCACCATAAAGACACCAAAGTCAGTGAAGAAGGAAGAGCTGAAACCCTGAGGGAGGAGAAAGAGGAGATGCTTCAAGCCTAGAAGCTGAAATTCTGCTGTAAAGCTATGGTGGTGATGGACTATGATACATCAGAGTACCCACTGTAATTTTATGAAAGCATGGGGGCTGGAGCGTTCAAATTGCAATTGTGAGCAAAAGTACCTGTGCTGAAATGAGCAAATGCTGAAGTAGCTGTGATTTGATGAGAAGCATGAACAGAGAGAGATGAAAGTGAGGATCCCAGGAAGGAGAAGACCTCTGTTCCTGAAGATGCTCCCAGATATAGCTGAAGAGAACCTTTGTTTCTGAACAGCTCAGCCTTAAAATGGTACCCCAGTAGCTCAAGATTGGACCCTTGAAAGCAGTTGTGGGGAAAGCTCTAAGTCGAGGGAAGGGACTCTCACATGTGAGCAGAGAACCATCCTGGGCGGCTGTCTGGCTGTGACATTGAAGCCATGAGAGAACTGTTTCTTGTGGAGATGTCTCCATAGCATGAGCAAGAGAGACTCCTCTCCCTAAGTGAACTGAAAAAAAAGAGTATTATAGAGGTGGTAAACTGACTGGAAATCTCAGGGGTTGTTTTTTTTTTTATGTTGTCAGTGGGATGAGGGAGAAGGTGGGGGGAAGAGAAGTGTTCTGAAGGTTTAGTCTGACTTTTTTCCTTTCTTTTAGGTCTGTTAATAAACCTCTTTATATTCTTTTAAGTTTTGTGCCTGCTTTGCTTTTCTCCTAATTCATACCTCACAGAAGGAAAATAAGAAAGTAATGGATATTTTGAACCAAACCACTACACTTAATTGGTGTTTCTGCCTGGTTTCAAACTGAACCCGCTACAGATGTGTATGTACCTCAAAAGGGCAGAAGACAGTTGAGTTGACTAGCTTTTAAAGACTTACTTCAAGTACTGGGAAGGGAAACAAAAACCCCAGAAAACTATACCCAATTAATGGAGCCTAGAAATTAATGCAATAATTAAACAGCAAATGGACATCAGGATAAATAGTAAATCCTCCTCTCTCCCCGTACTTCATAAAATCACAGAAAGGTTCGGGTTAGAACCTGAAGATGGTAACCATCACTTGCCAAGAGAAACAGCCCTGGGGTGGGCACCACCAGAGGCAGAGCAGGGGATCGAGGTGGGCAGGGCAAATTTCTAGAGCTGGGGAAACTGCATTTGGCTGAGCTAACAATGATGGAACAGTGATGGCAGCTGATTTAAACACAACTCTGTATTCCTCCCAGGCTACCTTTCCTTGCTTTTACCCTCTGTAAGCTACCTGTGTTTTAAGTTTGTCCAGGAGCATCTTGTTCATATGTGCAGGCCCCCTGCATTCTTGCCTAATTTCCCTTGCAAGGAGGCAAACCTTGAACATCATCCAGCTCTCTTGAGGCCCCCTTCCCCCAAGGTCTCTGTCCCCTGGTACTCTACCAAGAAGAGGCTGAAGTCTGCTCTCCTAAGTAGTGAGCTTGCTGTGCAACCCCCTTGCTGCAATATGGATCTCACTCTCCTCTATTTCATGGACAACTGTATCCCAGGCTTTCCCTGAGCTTCACACTCCCCACCAGCCCCTCCTTGTTGGGAGAACAAGATCCACCACAGCACCTTTCCTCCTTGGCTCATCTAGCCAACTTGTAGAGGGAAGTTATCATCAAAGAATTCCAGGAAGCTCCTAATGCAAGAAGTTTATTACTCTCTGCACTGTCCTTTCAACACACACTTGTGTGGTTGAAGTACCCCATGAAAACCAGGGTTTGTGAAGGCAGTCACGCCTGTCTTTCTGTAAAGGGCCTCAGCTGCTTGGTCTTCCTGGTCAGACAGTCTGTAGCAGACTATAGCACACCCTCCACTATAAAGTCCCCTGTCCTTGCCAGCCTCGAATCCTGACCCATCTCAGTCAGCTCCTCATCCATCCTTAGGTGAACCTCCATGAACTCCAGCTGGTCATTGACACAGGGGGCAATCCTGCCTCTTCACCCCTCCTTTGCCTGACTTTCCTAAAGAGCCCATACCCTTCCACTTGAGCCACAGGAGTCAACCCATGTTTCCATGATGCCAATGATTGTAGCCCTGCAGGCCTGCACATATCTCTAATTCCTCCTGTTTATTCTCCCTGCTGTGTGTGCATTAGCAGAGAGGCATAAAGCTTTCTGGCTGGAGTAACTGGAATTCCTTGATGTTGTAATTCAGGTGCTCTCCTGCTGACCTGCTTCCCGCTCCAGGCTCTGGGCACCTCTTGCTGACTGGGAAAGCATGTCATTCACACCTTATCACCATTAGACCTGATGATATCCCCCTCCCCCATCATATATAGTCTAATGCCCTATCAATAAGCCCCATTAGATCCTTGACCAAAGACCCCCTTTCCCCTTTTAGAGAGGCGAATCCCATCTGAATTCACCACTCCCAGTACCATGTAGGTCAACCCATCATGTGAAAGCTACCAAAATTCTGGCAGTGTGGCACTAGCCCCAGAGTCAGGTATTAAGACCATATCCATCTGCTTTTTTCAGTGTCACTACCTGCACCTACAAAAGCAGAGGGAAAAATAACCTGTGCCCCTGAATACTTCACCAACCATCCCAGGACCTTGAAATCTTTTTACACCAGCCTTTGGACTACGTGTTGTGGCTTCATCATCATGCACGTAGAGGACCAGCAACAGGCAGCAGTAGTTTGAACCAGGCTAGGAAGTTTCCTGGTGACGTCCATAACCCGCGCCACAAGGAGGGAGACTTCTCCTCTGTTGGAGAAGGACTTCAGTCCTAATCATCCATTGATTCTCCTACCACATCCAGAGCCTCATACTTATTGTACATAGGCACCTGGGAGAGTGAGGTGGACAAGGAGAGCTTCTGCCTGTTGTGCCGAGCAAGGACTTGCATCCATTCACCCCTTCCTTCTGACCTACCGCCTTCAGCCTGGCAGGGGGAGGTTACATGATGCCCTTGATCTGGGTTTCTTTCTCATCTTTGCCCCTGTCTCAGGAAGGCCAGAGCACAGTGCAACTGGTGTACCTCCTCCTTGGAGTCCCCGATACTTCTTAATCTTTCTACTTTATCTCTTGGAAAACACACTTAGGCATTCACTTAGTTACACTGGACAGCAGCCTGCTAGACACACAGCAAATTAATTTTTACTGAATGTGTTTAATGACTCTCATTTATTATATCAGGCTAAGTATTGAGTGGTTAATGTAAAACTGAAGTGAAAAGATTCTACACTAATTCTAATATATCAGAACTGGTACACAGCTCCACTGTCTTACTTCCTTGTTGGTAACTGAGATCCTAACCTAAATTACAAGCAGCTCAAGAGCTTTGCAGAAACCTTTCACTCAGATTACTTACTCATTAAAGCAGTGGAAAATATGGTAAAAGACCAGCTCAGGACACTGTTTTCCCTTCAACTTTGTTTATTGATGTACTGAACATGAAAAAGTACAAAGAATCCAAACACAAAAGAAAACATGTACAACCTCTTAAATACCCAACAGAATATATTCTCTATTCCAACAAATGTGAATTAAGTCATACTATACAACTTCAAATAAATACCAGCCTTATATTTTACTAAGTGCTCTGATAAACACTGTAAAGTGAAGCCCAATTTACATGCCTTCTCATCAATGCCGTTAGTTGCTACAGTAGTATAGGAAAGAAGCATGTAGCTACTATTTCTCCCACATTGGAAAGTTTGTGATTTCTATACTATATACAACTTTTAATGCAGAGGATTAGCTTTAACAATCTAAATGCATCTAAGAATGAAGAAGTACTCAGGAAGCCAATTGATTTTTGAATAGCATTGAGTGGGTCAGCATGAAAACTTGCTTATTCACTTTAGCACGCGCTTCACAGTATATGTACTGTACTATACTGAAAATTTTATAACTACAATTTAAAAGAATAAGAACCAAAACCAACTGCAAATATAGTGTACAACTATGTTATGCATAGAACATTGCTTTTTCTAAGGGGAAGCGTATGAGCATCTCAGTTTATACAAAAAGCAGGACGTAACTACATAGTTGTCAGTGCATCCTGGTGAAGGCATCAAACCCTCAGCTTTTTTTTTAAAAATTTAATTATAAGCTAGATGCTAATCAGAAAATATTCTGTATTTGTTTTCCTTAAATTTCTTCAATACATGGTAAAGACCTTTTCTATTTCCCCAAATAGTGACTTAAGCATCATACAAAGTTAAACTTCAATAGCATACAGGTATTTATGGTTTTCATATGAAAAATGTAAGGAAATTTGCTCAAAACATATGTTTATACTTGTTTTGTTTTTTTTACCACAAACATATTTATAAACAAAAATGTTGCATCACCATAAACAGCTGAAGCTAGACTATCTACAGACAAAAATAGCAACAGATCTGATGCACTGTAAATTCAAGTCCTCAGGACAAAAATAAAAAGGAAAAGAAAAAAAAAAAGGAAGCAGACCTCAAGTAACAATGTTAATGCCATTTACAAAGAAAAAACTTATACAAAAACATTCAAAATTGAACATCACTTGGCATGTAACTTAAAAAAAAAACCCTATAATCAAAATTAGCTGAAAGGTTCATAACTTAAGGTCTTATTTACATTACACAAAGCTCAGGTGTTAGCCTTGAACGTAACTTTCAAAATACCTCCTAACCTATCCAACTCAGGTCACTTCTGCTGATTTGCTACTGTGCAAACCATGCTCGATGTCTTTTCTTAAGACAAAACAATTCTTCAAACAATAGCAAGTACATCACTAAACACCATGAGCTCTATCTGAAGGGAATTCTTTAGGAAGAACAGATTTTTTTTTTCCCCCATCTCTCAGTATTGTAAGTTTTCTGCTTGCTCTTATATTCTTTTTTTAAATTTTCATTTGTTTCAAAATCACAAATTAAAGTGAGCCACCTATCACTTAATAACCAGGATGATCAATGACTCCACTGATGATTACAAAAAATGAAACCAACAGTGCATCCCATTGACTTTACTTCTTAATACAAAGGTCTCAAAAGTAGTTCTACATCATAAATCTTCCTAAATTTTTTCCCAACAATTGCAAATTTCCTGGTAAGTTTTAAAAGCTCACTAGGTGTCATACGAAGAGATTTCTCAAAGTATTCAAGTCAAAATATTTGTTCCAGGACCAGTAAAAAGTTTCTCCAAATTTTTTATTTTTTTTTATAAAAATAGATGCTTTTGTAAACCCACATCAAAGAGGCTCTTATCTCTTTGGCAAGGTACTGCTTTACGAAAAGTTCTCCAGTATTCTTACAATAAGCTTCTATAATGTGTTCCCATTCCCCAACCCAAATGAAGATGATAAAATAAATACTGCTTATAACTTTATAAATAAAATGTAAACTTCAGATACTTTTCTTGAACAACGAAACAAAACAATAATGCATTACAATGTAAATTAAAGACAAAGCAAATAAAAAAATGACAAAAGAAAAATTATAGTATTACACAAAGCCTCAGTATTTACTCATAGGTTAAAGGCAGCCATGTATAAAGAAAAAAACTTCTTCCCTTAGCTGAAACATTTTAAAAGGTCCACCTTCTTCAAAGAAGGCAATAGAATACGCATTGTGACAGGTAAAAACCCTGTAACTCTTGTCAATACTCAAACACAAAAGATAGTTAAGAAGTTCTAATTCAAATATTAGCAATAAAAAAATCTCACATATTCTTAGGATGCTAAGTAGTCATTTTATCCCCATTTCCACACTGGCATACAACAAAGGCATTTACTAATGCATAGAGCTTCTTGTAAATTGCCTTTGTTGTAGAGTTTTCATGTATTAATGCACTGAGAATAACTTGTTAGGCTTTGTGCGTTTTGTTTGTTTTGAAGGAGACCTGCAATACTCTGTCACCAAGGCGGTATCCATTCAGGCTGGCTATTGCCATAGCTGCCTCATCGTAGTTTGTCATAGTCACAAATCCAAAACCTTTGCACTTGTTGGTGTTAAAGTCACGGATGACCTTCACATTGGTTACCGCTCCGAAGGGTCCAAACATTTGCCAGAGGATACTCTCATCAGCATCAGGGGCCAAGTTGTACACAAAAATGCACCACCCAGTTCCTGCATGTCCAGGGATATTAATTCCGGCCAAACTGGTCATTCCATCAATGGTCATTGGAGGAAACCTACTAAAGAATGAGGGAAAGCAAAACAGAATCATAATATAGCTGTTCACATGGAACCCCAGCAAAGAAATGTCAAAATAAAAGAAGAGAATGATACAGAGCTTTTCACAGAATGAACATGTTGCTCAGACTAGAAAGATAAGATCAAAAATATTTTTTGCCCCCTAACTGCGCAAATACTATGCAAAAAATTATACACGAGTAGGGAGAACAGTACTAGATATGTCTGAAATGATGTAACATAGAAAATCAAAAGGAAAGCATGCTATAAAACCAGTGAGGATTAGCAAGTCACTTGAAACAGGAATTCCATGGAACTGCTACAAAAGGTTTGTCTATTTCATGCAAAATGCATCAAAATGAACAATTTCAGCTGAAGTCTCAACATGCAAAAATTCAACATAAGTCTTACTGAAAAGTAAGAGTTTGCAAATTACTTCAAACTAATTTGGTTGTTATGAACCAACTAATCCTTTATTACCTCTTTACTCCATAAGCTATGTTGAGCAGATTGTCCAACCTGCAAAACATTTAGCAACATGTTCAGTCTTCAGACTTTTCCACCCTTTAAGAATAAGGAAACTTAGCATATTACTGTCACATCTATTACACTGTATGGATCTCATGCAACGTTGAAGAATCACCACTGAAAGAGCAGTGGCACCTTGTTGCACCTGACAGCGAATACTAAATAGATAAGCTGTGTAGTAACCACAACCATAAGAAGTTCAATTTATAAAGTGCACCACTGCCAGAAGTTTAGCCTAAATCACATACTGTTACCATAAAGTTACAGTCAGTGACCACATCGGTGAAGTTTTTCTACATTACTAACTTGGTTGAGACAGAGACTTTTATTGAGGCTTCTTACATGTTTGCTGGCATGACTGTCAAGACAGATGCAGTATTTTCGACCAATAGCAACTGTGGTAACATGAACTCCAAAAAAAGATTTCTCATATTCCTACTCCTTCTGGCAGTTCCAAAATGTTGTGAGGCAGAAGGCTGGTTTGGCTGAGTAGGACTAAGGCAAAATAAGTAAGTGTAAGAACAGTGGAGGCAAAGTCAGGAGGACATGGAAAGAACACAGAGATGCTGCTTGCCACTAGAGGGACAAAATTAGTGTGGCCAAAGCTCAACAAGAGTTGAAGCTTGCCAAAAAACACGGGGGACAACAAAAAGATGTTTTTAAATATGTCAATCTCAAAGAGCAGTCCAAAAATAACACAGGCCAGGTATAGAATGAGGACGGTCACCCCACAAACATGGACACAAAAAAGAGAGAAGTTTAATGCTTTCTTTGCCTCCATCTTTAATACTAATGATGGGCTAAGAGGGTCCCAGGGTCCTGAGCTGGAGGACCACGGCTGTGAAAATGGTGAACAACCCTAAACTTGTGCGGGATCTCCTGCTCCAGCTGAATTCCTACAAATCTATCAGACTTGATGGGATTCATCCAAAAACACTTAGAAAACTGGCCAATGCTTTTGTGAGTGCTCTCTCAATGACTTTTTAATGGTCTTGGGAATATGGAGTTGACTGGAAGCTGGCTAACACTATCCCAAACTTTCAAGAAGGGCAAGAAGGATGACCCTGGAAAATACAGGCCTGTCAGTCTCACTTCACTGCCTGGTAAAATTATGGAGATTAATCTGGGAAGTGTTGAAAAACACAATCACAGCCAGCATGGCTTCATGAAGGAAAGTCCTGCTTGTCAAACTTAATTTCTTTTTATGACAGGATAACCTACCCAGCTGACCAACGGAAGTCAGATTTTTGGATTTCAGTATAGCTTTTCATACTGCCTCTCCCAGGATCATTCTGGACAAAATGTGCAGCACACGGCTGGATAAATGCATCATGTGATGGGCGAGCAACTGGCTCATGGGTTGGGCACAAAGGGTTACAGTGACACCTGGCGAGTAACTGGTCACTACTGGGATTCCACATAGCTTCATTTTAGGCTCAGTGCTCTTTAGCATCTTCATAAATGACTTGGACGCAGGACTTGAAGAATGGATACTCAGTAAGTCTGCTGATGACATTAAACTGGGAGGAGCTGTTGACTCCCCTTAAGGCAGAGAGACCTTGACAAATTAGAGGGTTGGGAAATCGCCAACCACACGACATTTAAAAAGGGCAAGTGTCAGATTCTGCACCTGGGATGGGGTAGCCCAGGATGTACAGACACACTGGAGAATGAGACACTGAAAAGCATAGGAAGGGACCTGGGGGTTGTGGTCAACAGAAAGTTGAACGTGAGTGAGCAGTGCCCTGGCAGGCAGGAGAGCCACCCGTGTCCTGGGGTGCATCAGGCACAGCATCACCAGCCGGGCAAGGGAGGGGATTGTCCCGCTCTGCTCTGCACTGGGGCAGCCTCACCTCGAGTGCTGGGGGCAGGTCTGGGTGCCACAACACAGAAAAGCCATTGAGCTGTTAGAGTGTCCAAAGGTGGGCCAGGAAAATAGTGAAGGGTCTGGAGGGGAAGCTGTACAAGGAGAAGTTGAGGTCACCTGGCTTGTTCAGCCTGGGGAGTCTGAGGGGTGGCTGGCCTCATCACACTCCACAGTTTCCTCCTGAGGGGAAGAGGAGGGGCAGGCACTGATCTCTTCTCTGTGGTGAGCAGTGACAGAACCCGAGGGAATGCCCTGAAGTTGTGTCAGGGGAGGTTTAGGTAGGATATTAGGGAAAAGTTCTTCACTCAGAGGGTGGCTGGACACTTCCTAGGGAAGCGGTCATGTCACCAAGCCTGCCAGGGTTCAGGAATTGTTTGAACAATGCTCTCAGGCACATGGTGTGACTCTTGGGGATGGGCCTGTGCAGGGGCAGCAGCTGGACTTGATGATCCTTGTGGGTGCCTTCCAACCCAGGATATTCTATGATGCTATGATTTTCCAGGATGAAGTGTTTCTAGAATACACACACACATAGATCTTTTAAGATTTCTCCATGTGCTTCTTCCCTCACCTCCCCCAACTACCGAATGGTACCACAACACTAAACCCTTTCAAATTACCAAGCCAATACCCAAAATACGCAATGCATACAGCTCCTATTACTCTTATTCCTGAAGTCCCTTAAACTGCTTCTTTCAAAAAATGTTTACCCTGAAGAAGCTCTTGTTTCTTCCTGGCAAACCACAAATACAGCAAGAGGAAGTCTTATTACAGATCCTTTTCAAGAGTCATCAAAATATGAGCTTAGGTAAAAAACATGCACTTAATTTAGTTTCCTACAGAGCATTGATTCTGCTGCGAGCTGGGTTTGTGGAATACACTGACAAGAAACTACTGAACCCCTAAAAGATCAGAAAACAGGAAATTAAAAAATGCTTGACTACTGTTGGTAGACTTAGTGTGGATGACTGAGGCCTGCTGTCATTGACATCTGGGGGGGGAGAGCAAGGTGAAGAGTAAAACACCACCACTTACAGGTCCTTGTTAAAGATATAATCAGATGAGGACTTAATATAGTAATGGTATCACTTGTATGATTTTTCATCAGTTATCCCGAAGGTTTAAAAATACTCTGGAAAAATTCTCAGGGACTTTCACTGGAAAATTTTTAAAGATGCTTTAAGTTATGCATCTTATAGAAACTGAGAAACAATTATACAGAGCTGCTTTTTAAAGTCCAGCTCAAGTTTTCTCTTAATAAGAAAGAAAGGAAGCATTATATTGATCCTGTTGCTTTTAGTAGTAAAGTTTAAGCTGTTTTCAGGCCTCTGACAACTATTAACAGAGGCAGGGCAACTGAATCAGGTAATCCTGTCTGAAATGTCAACACCCAAGATTTCTTGCATGTGTAAACACATGAAAGATCTAAAGCATTGGTGCCATCTCAACTATGTAGTCAGCACCACACCTGGAATGATGAAACAGTGCAAAGCAAAAAAAACCTAAAAGACAAGATGATTTCCCTTACAGTGTAAAGATTTAAAATTTGGTAAGACTTTTATTGATGAAACACTAGCCTGAAGTCCTTGACAAAAAAAAACAAAAAAAAAAATCCAATTGTCTGCAACCTCAGTTTACCTTTTGACCAGTCAGTTAAACTTTTGTCTTCCTTCCACATCAATAAATTTAGAGAGATTTTACTCTCTCTCCTATTTACAGAGTTGGTATAACTCAATGCTTTTTGTTATCATTACACTTGTATGTGGGGCAAATCATAGAATCATTTAAGGTGCTTTTAAGCATTACTTTACAGTTAGTATCTCAGAAAAAAACCAACAACTTCCCAGTGAAATGGAAATGGACCTTCATAAAAATACAATTCCATTTAAAGAAAAATAAATTTCCACCAGTCAAAATTTAAGGTACAAAGCCTAAAGTTGCAGGACAGGGTTAGCCTACTGAAATTACCTAAAAAAAAAGAACCTCTCAAAAAAACCCAACCTCCCCCCAAAAGAAACTCTTGAGAGCTGGGAGGATTTTCATGAATCATGACAAATCTACCTGGAGTATCAGCGAAATACCAATGCTATCCCCAGCCAGCACCTGAGTGAAACTGAACACAGAGGAGTATCTCGGAACATGTGCAGTCAGAACAACTCAAGGAGTCTGGAGGCCAAGACTTGTCAGAATATGTATATTGTAACACACAGGCTGTTCAACAGCTCACCCATGATCTTATTTCATACAATGCACTTGAGTCTATCCTGCAATTTCTGCCTCTATGGAATAATGGCAAGCCTATTTTTATTCAGAACACTCTTGTAAGGTAGCCTTTTTATTACCTAAAAAAGGGTAAGAAGATCCACAAAAAAATCAATAAAATTGGTTATCCCCTCTCTTATGGCAGAACACTACTCCTCACACCTGTAAGACACCTGCAGCACGTAAGGCCAAAAAGCTGAAGAAAAATTCAGAAATTCTGAAGTGAAGTCCCTGAACTCTTGAATATTTGGCTTATAAGCAAGCCTAGCCAATGGAGAGCTTTTGAAATTTGGTATATTCTCTTTGAAGCAAGCTATCAACTGGTTTTGTTTCTTGAAAAATACAACAGTAATACTCTTTGAGTGTATTACGGTTTAACACATTCCAGTCACATTGTTTAGGGGCAGAGGGAGGGAAGAAATTATGAAAATCACTGAAAAAAATCCAAGGTACTCATGGTTGTAGATAATACAGTGTTTGTTTCACTTTGTTCTCACCATCTGTTCTTTTCAATACACTGAATAGCACAAGGAACTGTATGCCTATAGTTTCAGCATGATGGGAACATAAATCCCCAAAAAGCACAGGCGGAAAATACGTGAACAATCTTCATTATTAAAGGTCGTAACAAGAAAAGACAAAGCATGGCATGAAGGACATAAACAACTAACTAGGGAAAAACTGAAAGCCAGAATGGGGAGGAAAAATGTGGGGGTAGGCAAGAGGAAGCTGGCTGTGGCATGCTTATGGCTAAGAAAAAACCACTAGATCTCCTAGGTCAATATTAAGTTCATTGACTTGCACATTAGTCAAGAATAACATAGGAAATGAAAAGTAATCTTTGAAAAAAAAAAATTAGTGACTGAGTAGAAGAAAGATGCCACCTGGGTTTAGCTAAGTATGCTTACTAGACACTGAAATACTATCAATAGGATGGCATGCATTTTGGTTTTAGTTGTACTGTGGGAGCATAGCTGAAGTTCAACATTCATGTGTTTCCTTCCCACAGAGGAGTCAGACAAGCAGGAAAACACAGGAGTGGAGGCAAACAAACAGGGGCTGTGGGAACATGCAAGTTTCAGCACAGTTGTGCACATTTATTTGACTTACCTAAAACGTTGAGCCTGCTGAGCAAGAGGTGCGGGATACCTTCTGTTTGGAGAATGGTACAGCTGGGAAAGAATGGCCTGATTGGTTTTTTGGCTTGGATTGTTAGCAAACTTTACAGTGATGGGCTCTGTGGCACCTGGAGGTTTCTGGCCATTCAAGCCCTTGATAGCTTCTTCTGCTTCAATTCGCTTGTCAAACCGGATAAACCCCACGCCCCTTGACACCCCTGCACACGGTGAAAAAAGCATACAGTAATGAATTCACAGATTCCACAATATTAGATGCCAACTTTTTATTTGTGTGACCAGTCACTGTTGATGGCCAATTGTTGCGAACACATGGTAATTTTGAGCTTCATAGAACTGAGCTTTTGTGTAGAGTAAGAATTTTCTACTGTAATTTTGACTTTAATTTTTAATTTAATTGATGTAAGACATTTGTGTAAAAAGTGTGGAGGGTTGAGGGGAAACAATGGAAAAAACTTAAATATAGTGAGTCAAAGAGGAATTTGGAAACAAAGCTATTTTGTTGGACGGAGATGAACCCAACCCAGCTGCACTGTAACCTCTGGTCAGCTCACGCTACTCTGCAGTACCTAAATTCACAAAAATTCTGTAAATAGCTTAGCTCTCTGCTCTCTAGGAGCAAAAGAACCACCTTTTGTTCTCCTGCAGTATCCCCTGAAACTCTCTTTGGAGGAAATATGCTGAGAGGATGATGATGTGCACATACTATATTGCAATAATGAGAATTATGGCCATATTTAAGCAGTCAGTGGCTACCTCTAAGTAAAAGATGTGGTTTCAGTATATCACCATACATCACTAGGCGTTACTTTTGAAGGAAACTTTTCTTGGCATAGAAAAGTCAAAGGCAACATGCAAGGGAATCCGAAAGTGTTTATGCAAGGTCTTAGGAACATCACACATCAAAAATCCAAAGTGTCTTAGAATAAACACATTGAGCTGTGGATACTCGAACCAATTAACATTAAAGTTACTAACAGCCAACATTACTTGGATCAATGTTTTCTTTGTAGTATTTCTAGTGCCATTTATAGCCCCTTTACATTTTGGTTCATTAATAACCAGATAAGTTAGACACCTGTCCTCAGCTGAGAAAGACATTAATAACAAGAAATGTATTCTGTTCATAAACAATGATGATTTAAACCATTGAAATGACAATGAAGAGGCCTAAGAAAGCTTTAAAGAGGCAAATGTCACCAGCTTCAACTTTGCATTTTTTATCTGTCAGTTTGTGTCACAACCTTATTATTTATACCATTGTGAGCCTACTCTTTCCAAATTACCAAGAAGAAGGAGGCAAGAAAGCTTAAGCCTTAATAACAGTCTATATGCCAGAAAAATACGCTGCAAATAGCAGGATTAATGAACATTAATAGAATTACCATGCATGTTAGACGTTCAATTATATTTACTCACTGGTCCATTTGTTAAATTCCATCTATTTCTACGTATGGATATACAGGAACCTACTGTGAACAGCTGTTTATTGAACAAAGACCAGGAATGTATCCCACAAATCTGCTACATCTACAGATACCTAAGTCGGTATTTGGCCTTTAGCTTTCCTTTCCAGGCCTCATTATGCTCTCAAAAATTCACACTATTAAAACACTCTGTAAGTATTAGGTGTCAATATTGAGATTTCTTTTAACTTAGTGGAACTCAAAGGAGTACATACAAGTTCCTCTAAAGGTCAGCCAAGACTCCAACGTGGGCTGGTAGAAACTTTTCAAAGTAAGACAATTTAAAAACTTTATGACCTTCTACAGTTGAAAGCTGTTTGTTACCAAAGAGGATATGTGACTTTGAAAAGGTACAAGTACAAAATAAAAAATAAATCAAACCTAGCTTATTCAGGGAATAATTATGTGAGTAAATTACTTCCTCCGTCCCACCCCTTAGTGTGCCGAAGGGGGAGAACTTGTAGAGCCCTGCTTCTTTGTATGTTGCTTTGTACACTCAATACTCCTGTCATGCACTTGGCTTTTTATTCAATTGCTTATTTCTGGCAGACACCTCACAGCAGGTGATGCAGACAATTATAAAGCTCCTCAAGATCAGCCATTTGAGACAGCAAAAAACACAGGCATTACTGTCTGAGTCTGAAGAGTAACCACAAACTGTCACTGACAACCACATGATTGAGACACATATTGTAATAATGCAAATAACCTGGTACATCTTGGTACTTTAAGGCACAGGTAATCACCAAACTTATCTGCTCCTGAGGAACTCAAAGTTCATGTGTGCACCCAAATTTAATGAGTTAGCCTTGAAAACAGTCTTAACAGCAATTGCCAGTCTGGGGCTTCTGTAATCCTAGCCTCAGAGAGTCAGCTGTGCATAAAATTTTATTTTGAGAAAAAAAAGTTTAATAGCATTTTGTAAGGCACTGAGGGACTATTTTCATGCAGCAGCTTGGAAAGGAAGATTATGGCAGCCGTAAATTTATTACAAGTCATCAAACAAGCTTCAAACCTGCACCTTCAGGGTGGAAATGACTCAAGCTGGCTCAGTACACTACACAGTCTATTTTTTTCCATGCATATTTATGAACAGTTCCAGGAGAAAAATGCATTTTCTGGCCTACATACACCTTTTATACGTTATAGAGGTAAGACTATTGTACTGAAAGATGAAGTATTTCTTAAAACTGTGAGTCCAAAAATGAGAGGCCATGCAAAATTGCCTACTTACCAGTAACTTGGTCAACCAGAATACGAGAAGTAATAATGCGTCCGTATTGGGAAAAGAGCTGTTCCAGTTCTTTCTGGGTCATTGTTTTTGGAAGTCCACTAACATACAAGTTTGCATCTCTGATAGAAGCTGAACTTGGTCGTGCATAAGAAACCTTAGGGAAAAAAAAAAAAAAAAAGAAAATTCCAGAAAATAAACACCTTAAACCCAGCTGAAATACAACAGTGTTATTTGTTCTGAGACATTAAAATATCTCTAAGAGCAGACAGAACAGTTACTTTACAAAACCAGTTCAGTGGTTTTTTGGTTTGTTTTTTTTTTTTTGGTTTTTGGGTTTTTTTTTGGGAGCTGGCTTCTGAAAACACAGAAGGAATGCAACTTAGACCACATAGCAGAAGCTGACTACATGAACTCATATATAAAAACTACTTCCAAATAAATGAGAAAAAGCCAGCTACACATTCCAGCAAGCCTTGGTGGAGAAAGTGTTCTCAGTTAGCTGATAGTAAGATTAAAGTGACAAATTTAAGAAGTTCCATGAATTTCCCATGTTCCGTGAGTTCTCATTAAAACGCACTAAAACATACAAGAAATTAAGATTTTAGTATGATATGCAGGCCAAAGGCGCAGAAAAACAGTCTGAGGCACTTAGAGGTTTACAAGTTTTTTTTCAAGTGCTGTGTCTTTTGTACCTGTTGAGCTTGCTACTAGATGACACATAATCACAATCATTGATGAGGTCAAGATAAACTTTGCTACATCACTTTCACAGGCCTAAGAACAAATGGCGTAAATTGGAATCCAACCTGTATTTTTCCTGTTCAGCCGCTTGTTAATTTCTGCAACAGAGGTGTTAAATGCCATTTAACAGTGAGCTTCTCAGATCCTTTTGGACAGAAGTTTTTTACCTGCTGCCTCGAAGTGTCAGTCAGAAATATTTTTAGATTATCAAGTAGATTCTTTGACATTTAGGCACATGCTACAAAACAGCACATTCACTACTTCCTACTGAAGTTTGTACAAGTGGTTTTACCACAAGAATGCTTAGGACAGAATATCTGTGCTTCTCAAATAGGACAAAATACTTTATCTAGGCTTTTTACCTATGCAAAAGTAAAAAGGATCGTCAAGAAATAGTCAGATTTATCTCCTTTCCCTCCCTCCCCTTCCATGCACTGTTATCCAATACTGGGCAACTGGAACTTGATTCTGTCATTCTGTCTTTTGCCTAATTCCTTGATGTTTCTTTTCAAATCCTTCCTGTCTCATTTCCATGCAGATCAGCAGACTCTTAAGACTGCTGCAGAAGCAAAACAGAAGAGACCATGCTGGAGATTAAACAAGCAGTACCCTGAACACTGCTATGACCCTTCAAGTTCCACCCAGAGGCTTTGTACAAGGTACCTTTGTGCTGGCTCAAGAGGACTGACCTCAAAAACTTGTAGCTATCCAACATGGAACCTGGTAAGACACACTGCCTTGTTCTTTCCACATGAGAACCACACAAGAGCTAAAGCCCTATGTTCAAAGTTACAGGAAAACAGAGAGTAAAGTTTGCCCGCATTCAGCCAAAGAAGCAACGAAGACAATGACAGCTACCCTTTTCTAACCAGGCAGAAAAAACCAATGGCTAAGGAATGAACAAACTTGCTCAACTTGCCCATTTGGTTCCGTAAGAAATAAACTTCCATGCCTCACTTGCCAGGATGACTTTAAGGAGACGCAAGGCCAAGGAATGGAGACATATTTCCTATGCCTAGGGAATAGGACTAGTCCCAGCAAAATGATGAATTACCAAACCCAAGCAGTTCTGAATAGCTACTTTAATGTTTGTTTTCCAAAAAAACCCTTCCACCTCTTCCACACCCTCTCAACCCCCGAATCTACATGGTAGGTGGGTACAGCAACTAAGTCCACGCATAACTGAACACAATAAACTGTTTCACAGTTTTTAATTCCATCTGGAATTGAGATACATTGAGTAGTGTCCTATCCAATCCTTTTTTAAGCTGTCAGACAGAAGCTTTTCTTTCCATATGCATTTGTTCTGGTCCTCTGGAGAAAATGTCCAATTCCTGGAGTGACCATCAGCGATGGAAGGATGAAAACCAGTGGCTTATCTTTAAATTTAACAAGAAATCTATGCAACTGCTGGCCAAACAATGTTTCATAACTGAAAAACCAAACCCCCTGCCGTTAGCTGAAGATTAAGGAGGTACTCTGGACTTTATGTTACCTGTGTTGAACTCAAATACCTGTTGTGAGGATGCTTTCTAAGCACAAATGCTTGCAGGGACTCAGAACAGAGGCTGCAGAGTGTAAGCCTCACACGATCTTTTCAAACAAAAAAAAAATGTCTGTAAAAATAGAAGACACCACAGGCCTGCCAAGACCCATAAGCTATACCTTGTGGTGCTACTGTTTTCCCAGTCTCCTAACTATGTAGACTTTGCTCTAGAAGTAGTTCTATAGATGATGATAGATCAAATAGCTCCACTTTCTAAGCAATCCAACACAGTACAATGAGTAGCTTGCTCATAACTGACAAAATCGTTCTAATTCAACACATTAGATGGAATAAAACAGAGGAAGTACAACATAAGCAGAAATAACAGAGTTGTGATCTGTATGAAAAGACACCTAAAATGCAAAGAAAAACTTTTAAACTAAAATAAGTGACCTGTGAGGTAATGCTTAATATCCAAAGCTTTTGACCCCGTCTCCTGCTGGTCGCTGGCACTGAAGTAGGCTAGAAGCAAGTAACTAACTCAACAAGGTCTGCTGATCTGCAGCTCAAATTCAACAGTGATGAGAATGAAATGAAAATTCTCCCTTCTTACCCACACATTGCCCTGACTTCCCTGATGATTACAGCAGCCCAGCAGCACAGGCACGGATACCACAGTTCCTACAACCAAGCTGCTAGAACAGATTCTAGGTCTGGAAACCATGTTGATGTCCCTGCTTGCCACCTCCAGCGAATGAAGGATCACCTCCGACCCAAATCTATCAAGCAAAGGTGTCTGGGGACCTGCCTGGAAGAACAAGGAATTGAACTCCAACATAAACCCAACGTGTAAAGGATGTGAAAACAAGAATAGAAATAGTTTCCAATCACACATAGATGAGGTTAGAGAAAGTAAAACCCAGCTGGATTTGAAACTAGTGAGAGACCTGAAAGGCAACAAAATGATCTGTCAGCAAAAGGAAGATGAAGGAAAAACAAATTCACTGCTGAACAGGACAGGAAAACTGCTGACTGGGAGCACAGAAAAAAAGACAGGACGTTTAAGTACTTTCTTGCCTCAGTCTTTACCAGCAGAACTGACTTCCAGGGATCCCGGGCCCAAGAGCAGTACAAAAGCCTGAAACAAGGAGCACATACCCTCAGTGGTGGAGGATTACAGTGAGGAATACTTAAACTGCATGGAGAGAAGTCCATGGGGCCTGAAAGGCTGTGCCCACAAGTGCTGAGGAAGCTGACACGTGCTGCTGAAAGGCAACTCTTGGTTGTCTTTGTGTAGTGGATTGACCCTGGCTGGGCACTAGGTGCCCACCAAGCTGTTCAATCAGTCCCTTTGCCAGCAGGACAGGGAAGAGAAATGTAAGATTCGAAGTTGAGATAAGGCAGTTTACTAAAGCAATTAAAAAAAGCAAAAGTTTGCATGCACATAAGAAAATGGAAAAAAAAAAAAATTTAATCTCTGCTTCCCATTGGTGAGTGATACTCAGCCACTTCCCGGGAAGCAGGGCTTCAGCGGGTGGAGCGGCTGCTCTGGAAGGCAAACACTGTAAAATGACCAGTGCCCCTGCTCCTCCTCCTTCCCTCCCTCAGCTTTTATATCTGAGCTGACATCATATGCCATGGAATATTGCTTTGGTCAGTTTGGGTCAGCTGGCCTGGTTGTAACCTCTCCCTGGACCTTGCCCACCCCCTGCCCCTTGATGGAGGCAGGAATGTTGGAGAGACAGCGCTGATGCTGTGCTGGTGCTGCTGAGCAACAGCCAAAACACTGGTGTGCTATCAACACCTTTCCAACTATCCCTGCAAAGTGCAGCAGTGCTGTGGGGGCTGTTACAGGGAAATGAGCTCCAGCTCAGCCAGACCCAATACACTTTGAAAGGTCGTAGGGAACAGTGCTTGTTTCTGAGTAGTGGAAAGAAGCAAGTACCATCCACCTTAGTGGCAAGAAACTCTCTTGCCCTCTGGATAGATACAGGTTAGTCACACAGCTCAGTCCCTGGAAAGGTGACTGAGGAACTAACCATGGAAGTCTCCTTCAGTCACATGAATGACAGAGGGGACTGAATGCAGTCAGCATGGATTTAAAGACAAAACCATGTCTGACCATCTTAACTAGATCCTTCTAGAATGACATGATTGCACTGGTGAACAAGAGAAGAACACTGGATGTTATTTAAATCAGCTGTTCAGACCTGATGCTCTCCTGTATTATCCTCACCAGATGCACATTAAGTACACACTTCTGTGTAGCAGTGCAAGTGGCTGCAGCCACCCTGACCCCTGAAGATCCAAGAGACACCAAGCTGTGGTGGTCAGGCACCGAAGCATTATGCCTCACTCCTTGGTTAGGGTGAGAGCCCACAACCCTCCGGCTCTGCATTTTACATATTTTTATGTGATAGGTTCATGTTTTCCCCTCCCTGTTTTATGTGTAAGTTTGTTAATATTCATTTCCCCTAAGTTAATACATATTAATTCTAGAAAGTTCTGTTGTACTCGACACCCCATTGGTTCCTTCCCTAATTCCCTCCTTTGTGTTATTTCCATTGGTTCCCTTGCACTCAACCCTGTGTCCTGTCAAGTATCCCACTGGCTGTATCCCTGATCCCTGCCTTTCCTATCCCCACTATAAAATCCCTGGACACCCTCAGATCTTTGGCTCTTCGTCTTCCCCCCCCATCATTTCACCTGAAATAAACCTTCTGCGTGGCACTTGTATGGAGAGTCCCCTCTCTCTGCTTCTTCTCTTCTGCCTGTGTGCTCTCACGCTCTGCTCAAGGGACGGCTCCCTGGGGTAAGGAGCGTCTCCCCTCTGATCCTTTTGTGTGTGCTGCTGTAAATCAGAGGCTGCATGGCTACACCTCTGGGCTTCTCGTCGAGCCAGCACGTGCGAATAATATTTTTATACTTCTGTGTGCTTAAACACATACTAGTTAAGGGGAAAAGCGGTAAGACTGAAAACTGGCTGAACTACCAGAATCAATGGGTCACAGTCAGTGGCATGACGTTCAGTTGGAAGCTAGTCCCTGGCCTCCATCAACACTGAATCCAACATCTGCACTAGATGATGGGGCAATGCAACGCCTCAAGTGACGATGTAAAGCTTTGAGGAGTGGCTGACAGGCTGGAGCATTGTGCTGCCATCCTGAGGAACTTCAGCAGACTGGAGAATCGGGCAAGCAGGAAACTCAAAGACATTCAACAAGAAAATCAGAATCCTCCCACTGGAGAGAAAAATCTCATGTACCAGAACATGCTGGGAGCTGACTGGCTGGAAAGCAGCTTGTCAGAGAACTTTGGAGCCCTGATAGACATAAAGTTGATGATAAGCCAAGAGAATGTACCCTAGCTGACAGTCGCCTAGGCTGAATTAGTAGCTTCACCAACAGGTGAAGGGCGGTGATTCTTCCTATCTAGGCAGCACTGTTAGTCCTCTGCAAGTGTCTTATCTCCAGCTCTGGGCTCTCCACTGCAGTAAGGTATTTCCAACCTGAGTGAATCCAGTAAGTGGTAGCAGAAGTGATTATGGGACTGGAGCACCTCTGATGCAAGGGAAGGCTGAGAGTTGGCATTGCTCAGTCTGGAGATAACATCTTAGCCATAAAAATCTGATGAAAGAAACAGTATCAAGTGACAAAACAAGAGTCAATGGGCACAAACTGAAATGCAAAAAAATTTCATTTGGAAATTTTTTATAGATTTCATTCTACAAGGAAACACATTTTCATGGTAAATAAAGGGTGATCAAGCATTGGAAGAAGTAACTCAGATTGTGGAGCCTAACTCTGAAGGCATTCAAAATCCATGTGGACACAGGCCTAAGCAACCTGCTTATGGGTGTACATGCTCTCAGAGATGCCTTCAACCTCAGACATTCTGTGATTCTCCAGCAACACACAATAAATCTTCAGGAAATTTTTAGACATGGACTTCACACAAAGACAGGATGTAAGAGAGGACAGGACAGGGGATTCCCAGTCAGCTTTTTGTATGAAACCAGCAACACCGTCATTTTCTTCCTAGTCATTCCAAGAGGAATTCAAAATAGAGACACTGTCTTTCAAAGGGGAATTCACACTGCTGGACACATGCTGCCACATATTAAGAATATAAACTCAGAGTCTATCAAAAAGAGAAGAAATCTACAAAAAATACTTGCTAACTTACTGCAAGTTTACCTTATGATACAGAACTGGCATCTGTCAAGATATAAAGCAGTTTCTGCAAAACTCTCTCACTTTCCTCTGGTAAGTGAGTATGAGTTCTTTCATGGTGACAGCTGATGCAGTATTGCCCATGCCCTGGCTGGTAAAAGACATTTCAAATAATTTGACATAGGAGGCAAGGCCTACACAATTTCGAGAGTGCAAATAAATGAAAGCAATATTCTAAGCAGGATACACTACTCTTACATATCCAGTTTCAGTGTCATTACCTTCAAGTTCTTGAAGCATGTTTACAAGCTATTTTTCATGTCTAAGAACATTATGCTGATCACTGATTACCCTACATGGAAAGCATCCCAGTGACTACTCCTGACACATTGAATTTGGGCACATTAGTAATAGGAATAATGCGTATTAAACCAAAACCAGTGGTTCATCACCAACATCTGAACACTGTATTTAACCATCTTGCTAAACACCAGAACTACTGGGCAGGCAAGAAATCTGAAAGAAACACGTAACTTCAGAAACCCAATGTAATTTAAGTTGGGTTTTCCTTGGAAAAACATTACTAGTAATCTGTGACTCCTGCAAGTCAGTACCACTAGAGAAAAACAAGGACACCACAAAATACTACTGGTATAACTAATTCCCATGCAAAAGAACCTTGCCTAGATTATGTGATATACATGGGACATATCCCTCCTCATTTTTGATGTCAAAGTCCAGTTATTTCACTAGTGATACTCATTTAAAGTAGAGACTCTCCAGACTCATCTCCCTACCTATATCCTGTCAGTCTGCTCACTCAGAAATTACTTGCTGATAGTTCTAGATTTAGTCTGTTTAAACAGTTTTTATATGGACTAAATTAACAGCCGTACCAAGATTTTATTTTAATTCCACAGCTAATTCAACAGGTGAACATGACAGTTATGCAATGTCAAAACCACCGAACTACAAGGCAAGCCTATAAACCACCTGAAAGCCAGCAGTTTTAAATACTGAATGATGATACACACTGTACAACACTGAAGAGCACTACCCTGGAGATACCAATTTAGAAACAGTTTTACTGAAATTTTACACTGCAGTTACTAGGAAAGACACTTGTTTCTAGAAATGCAAACATTACACACCACCAAATCCAAGTATTTTCACTGCTTTAATATTTAATTTCCTAACATCAAGATGAACAGATTTACAGTTTTCAAGTGAAAACTGTGCAAGTTAGCAGGTTAAACAAAGAAGTTACCAAAAATAATGAAGAGATACAGTCCCCTGCAAGTGAGTGTTGCAGCTTCTTACTATTTGCTACTGCATACAGATACCTCAGGTACTGTGCTTTGAGCTGTTTTATCTTATTATTAATAGAGAACAAAGTATTAGCATTCCCTCAAAAAACTTGAGAATTTAATATAATTTATTCCTAAACACCTCTATTTAATGTATTCACCCAGGTCTTTAAATCTGAAATCTTTAAATGCTAAAATCAGTATTTCACTAAATATTTACATTCACGAGCTTCAAATGCAATCTTTTTGCTTAAAACACTACTTGCCCTTCAGAGTAGTGTCCAGTTATTTTAAAATACATGTTTCTGTGGAAAAAGAAACTCCAACAAAAAACTACCATCCAGTATGTGCAGATGAAAATGGGTTAAACCTACTTACAAAGAAGACAGATTTATACTGAGAAAAGGAATACTTTAGGAACACGTATGCCTCCTTGGCAAGCACAATAGAAACAAGGAGATACTGCTTTTTCTCACAGCAATGTTCTCAGAGGCCATTGTGCCAGGCATGTGATCTTCATTTGCACTTAAATTTGTATGAGATACCACAACTCAAGAACTCTTCTTAATTTGATTTCTAGCAAGAAGATGCTGCATCACACCTCAGAGATGATGTCTCAGGTTGTCACTGGCCAGTGACAGCTTTTTTCCTGAAACAGGAGAGTACATTGCTGTATATTCATCAAGTTTACTTCCTGTCTCCCCTCAAATAAACACTGTTCCACTCCAAAGCTTCAAGGCCACCTTTCCCAGTACACAAGACTACCTTGTTGAACACGTATATGCTGTGCTGAGTTCATGGTGGAGGCCTGCAGTAGCACATTTCTGTGGACAGAGCAAATTGGAATTCCAGACTTCCCTCACTAAAGGCAACCCTGTGGAACTAAACCTCAACAGAGCTTCATTTACAAGTTTAGATTAAATACAACCATATCCCATAAAGGTCCTGCTTTTACAGCCTGCTGTGCAATAGGGAATGCACTGAAAAAAATAAGACACTGAAGCAACAGCCTTTCAGCATTACTATCAGAAGAGGTTTCTCTATTTTAGCCCACATCTCAAAGTGTTCCAGCTCTGACAGCTACAACCCATGCCAGAGTCCCAGGCCTCAGTCCCAGGGTCATGGGATCTGCATCTGTTGCCACTCAGCTGAGGGAATGAGTGGACCAACATGACAAATTTAGACTTAAGACCAGTATTCTATATCTGAGAGGACGAGGACCAGAAGTCTTCCTCTGGATATAACCAATTAAGGACAGCACACTGCTCAATAGGAAGACCTCATAAAATGTTTCTGTTCATAGCACAGAGGAACACCAGCAAAAGGCTTTCAGAAGACTTGTTCTAAAGCAACTGACACCCAAAATGCCACTTGGTGAACAAAACAAATGCATGCATGTGCTAAGAACAGAAACCAGCTGGAAAGTCTGCTACTGAGAGAAACGGAAGCAGAGGTTTTTCCAGAAGACCTCAAGATACTGTGACCGTTTTAAATCAGGGTCATAAGCTTCTGATAAAAGAAAAACAATGGTCAAGTTCACTGACATAAGACACGAGATGCTAATTATGCACTATGAACACAGAACAAGGACCAACACAGAAGAACACTTTAAAACGTGCAGTCAATAACTATCACTGTCTTGCTAAAAATAAGAAATACTTAACTTAGAATTTAAGTACAAATAAAATATATGAAAAGAAAGGAGAACAAGTCTCCAAACATTTTCTATTTCATAATTTTCACATTCTTACAGTCTCAAAAGACCTTCCCTCATACTTTACATTCATGATTCTGATCCCCACTCATGTCCAAACAATGAGGGCACAGGAATTTCAGACGCACTAGGAATAAAATAAAAGCAGTTACCTTTCAAGGAGGACAAGAGTACACAGTATAATATTAAGCCCTCCACATGAATAATACAAACAGGAATAAAGTCTTAAAATGCAAGATGTCAATTATCCTCCTGAAGGAGGATAATTATCCTCAGGTTGTACCTAAGGAGCTGCTACTACTGAGAGAGTCTCTGGCAAGCACAACACTTGGGTATCTCTTGCAGTATTCCACAGGCATATCTAGAAATGCACAAAACACATCCATTGCAACTTACAGTTCACTGAAATATCTTACAACCTTTATGAAAAAACTATTACTTAATGGATTAAAGACAAAAGAGTCAACATATGACAAAAAACTTGAAAGCTGCTAGCCTAACAGAGGTCTATTTGCCTGAAGACTGCCATAATTTCAAAAGTAAGCACAACCATATTTACAATAATAAAGACCCTCTTATAAAGAAAACAGATATTGGTTTTAAAACAAAATAAATTAATTTAAAAAACCCAAACAAACAAACAAAACCCCTCAAAACAATGGACAGATCTCCATGCCTAGCATTTACAGCATTTTGAATCCATGCACAAAGCCACAACGTTTTTAGAGGACTTTGCATAGCATGGGGAGGGCAGGGTACAAAAATGCAGCATCAATATCAGTAGTAACAAGCGTTTTTTTCTCTGTTTTGTTGACTTTGTTTGTTTGTTTTTAATTGCATAAGACTTGGCTTTCGAGCAATGGCTGCAGACCTCCACCAACTCTACACAGTATGTCTGGCCCCTTCTAACATCTCCTCTGTGTCAGGAAACCCCTATGCAGCTCAGGAAGGACCTTACTGAACCACTGAAGTTTTCTGGCTGCAAACCTGCTCAGCAACCTCAGGGTGAGCTGCACTGGTCCAAGGATTCTCTCCCTCAGAGAAACAGGGATGGAGTCTTGAAAGACACTCTAATGAGCAGCAATATGGCACTTTGGGCTCAAACAGAAAGCAAGCTGTGATTGCTGAAGGTGAGAATAGCACATTTCATGGTTTGGCCTGACACTATGTGTGAATGAACAAACAACCATGCGGCCATAATGTGGTTTACAGGAAGTGACAGCAATATGCATTAAGAACTGAATCCTCCTCTCAGTATTATTCAGCTACATGTAAGACAAGCAGCCAGCTTAAGCTGGTTAAGTAACATTCAAAGTCTGAGGAGATCTGAATTTCAGTGAAGAGAACAAATTTTACCTGGGGGTGAAAAGACGTGTGAGTGTGTAGTATTAGAATGAAAATGCTGTCAGAACTTTAACTGTTAATATAGCTAAAAGACTGCAAAATTATAATTTACGTAAGTCCTGTAGAAATTTAAGGAAAAAAACCACCTTCACCTTTCTTCAAAGAAAAATTGTTCTTCCGTCTGCTAGAGCAGTTCAGTTTGACCTTAAGAATACAGTCCTGAGGTAATTAATTACCCTGTCAAAACCACTAAATGCTCTGGCTCTGCTGAGAGATCCTCTCTCATCCTCTGCTGATTGACAACATCAGTAAAACTCACTAGCTTTAAATTAAACCTCCACACAGGATTCCCTTATACTCCTTACTAGATCAATGTTCTTTAATATTAGTGGAGGGGTGGGCAGGAATCAATTAAAAAAAAAATATCTAGAAGGTAAGGAGGGTTTCTCTCACCTTCACAGCTCGCCTCTGGTATTTTAATAGACTTTTTACACAACTCATTGCTACCCAGGGATATTACCTAATCAAAAAATTACTACAAAGAAGTGACACTACCAAAATTTTTCTCTACAAACATCAGTGGTGAAGATAGGAACAATATAAATCTTTTTTACCTGCTGCACTAAACTCAGAAATCAAACCTGCCTTTTTTTTTAGTATTTTGCTATTTTCCATTAAGTGTCCAAAGCATTTTCAAGATTACTATAATTGGTAAAATTTCTTAAGGGTGCAGCTACTGAACAGTTAAGTTACAGGATAATTCCTTTACAATGAATGTTGTAAATCTAAGTAGTGATTCAAGGCACCAAGTGAAATTGCATTGCATAATGCCAAGTTTTAACAACAATGACTCAAGGAACACTAGTGAGCTTGAAGCACACCCCTCACTTCAAGTCTTCCCTTGCTGTACTGCACTTTTTTGGGCATTTGCAAAGCTGACTGCTTAGTATTCACTCTTCTACTGAAGTCCTATCTAGCTCGTCTCATGACTCAACTTTTTACAGCAGAGCAGTCAACCAGGTGATCATGGCAAACTAGGACATCTTGTACTTGTAGCCAAAGAATTTTTCAAACTTCATTCCAGCAGGAAGTTGGTAGAATGTTACAAATTAAGCCTGTTTTTATTTTTATTACATGCAGAGTTATACAGGAGTGGGAAGAAAACCTACAGATTTAATTCTTCAGATAAAATATTTCTTAAATTTCTATTCTCCTGACAGGTAATAATTACCCATGTAAACATTCCAATAACCCAAAGAACTTCAGAGAAGGAAAATTTTATTAAATCTGACTTTTAAGCAGCTTTTTTTTAGTCCACACAGAGATACGCTTATTCAGATAATCTCACAATAAATTACTTGGATTTTTTTTTCTTTTCTTTTTCAGCAGTTTTCTCATAAAAACCCCCTAATCAAGAGGAGGGGAAGCCATGGAGCATTTCTCCTCTCCCAAGCAAAAGCCAGGACAACAAAAACATGCACTCAATTTTATTATCCCTGTGTGTAAATCAGTGACCCTCATAACCTGTTTGTTCCTCTGAGTTTTCCACATTTGGGAAGAACTGATCTTTCCAGGACAAACCAAATAAAAAGAAAAGTCATGGAAAAATAAGCAGGTAAGCAGAAAAATCACTCCAGGAACAAAAATCAACATTTTTACTGTCTCTTAAATAGAACAGAGATAAGGAGCTTGTCAGCAGCATTACCTTCCAAAAGAGAAGCCACCCAAAATATTTCAGCTTTTATAAGATACAACTTGTTTTCACACTAAAGTTATATATTTCAACTAAAGCTGCATAATTCAATGAAGCCCAAACTTCACAGGCTACCTGCAATACACATAAGCCTGTATGCATTGCAAATAAACAATAAATTATGCCACAGAGGGCACTATGTAAGAATGGAGGCATACCACCGAGCTGAGCAGGGTTCACATATCTAAAACACCCATAAGTGACTTCAAAATCAGTGTATACACCCACCCTAATGTTTCACTCTTCAGTTAAATCAGAAGACAATACAACTGACACCAGGTTAGACAAGATTGCTATGACTTGATTTGGAGATATACACCTGAAAGTTGGTTAAGATACTTTGCAAAGAATTCAGTAAAGGATTCCATGAAGCATTCCACAGGATCTTTTTTTAAAAAGGTAAGAGGTAATAGAATTTTATATTGTTATCAGTATAAAAAAAAAAAACCAAAACCAAACCTTTAAGCTAGCATTTTGCAAATCCACATTTTTCAATGTACTTCACTTCAGGAAAACAATAAATGGCATGCCCTTAGGGATCAGAAAAATATATCCAATGAAGAGCAGGCTAGCAGAGAAGCTGTGGATCAGAGGTATCTGTCACATCCCCAATCCAGAGCATCACACATCAGGGTCAGGACAGTCAGTTCCCTCTGAGTAGGATCACACTCAGTTAAATCACAATGTGAGGATACATCATGTTGTGATGGAATCAACAGAGTTCCTTCCAGTTTTATACACTAATGGGAAGCAAACTTGAACCATCAATCTGGTAAAGTACTAAGCATTCCTACAGAAATCCCAAAAATGTAAAGAGAGAACAAATACCTAATTTTTTTCTTTTGAAGCCAAAATATACACTAACACTCCTATTCAGTAATTTTTCATTTGAAGGTATATATAAAAATTTCAGTTACACTCATTTTTTAGCTGAAAGTTAAGAATTAGATTCTGAGTTGGGTTTTTGTTGTTGGGGGTTTTTTTTGGTTGTTTGAGTTTTTTTGGTTGGTTGGTTTTTTGTTTGTTTTTCTTTTGTAGTTCGCTTGGGGTCTTTTTGGTTTTTTTGCAGTTGACTTAACTCTGGACAAACAGGAACACTGTGGTCTATAAACAGGAAGTATCCTCTGCTAAGGTCCTGGAACTGAGACCTCATAAGTGACTTCCTCCACCCAAAATGTTGCCTCCAGAGGCAGAAAATACCTCAGACATCAACTTAACCTCTGCTCACCATTGCCTCCTGGCTGATCTTGAAGAATATGTAAACTACAAAGTGCTTCACAGTAGGTTGGCCATTTCTACTGCTTCACAGATAAATGTGGTTGGTTGGGACTAGATGGTCCATTTAATGTCCATTCCAACCCCTAAGATCCTGTGATTCTGTGATCTTGGAAAATCCAGTCACAAAAACTTGGCCTGAAACCCAGTGTCCAAGAAGGAAGAAGAGTAAAAAAAGGCAAAGAGAGTAAAGAAGTTTTTCCATTCAAGTCATGCACACTAACATGGAAAGGTGCTGCTGAAGTTCAACAGGCCTGAATGTGGGTAGCTGGAGTCAGAATTTTACTTGTAACATTAACTATCAGCATTTAAAGATAATCTCTGTTTAATTAGAGAAAAGTATCTTTACTTTTGCAAAGAGGCTATTGTTTTGGCTTGTGACAACTCCAGAGTTTCAGCTTTGCTTTAGCTAAAGATATCTAATGTACAAGTATCTGAAAACAAAGACATAAGGTTTAGTCTCACTGCAAGGGTCATTGGTATATAACCTACGATTCCACTTTTTGGTCCTGGAAAGGCAGGAAAGAAAAAGCATCACATTATCACTCATATCTGTCTATTCAATTTTCACCTTTTTTTATTAACCACTTAGCAAGGTGAAAGAGGATTAAAAATTCAAACATGGGGACCATAAAGTAAGTTACCACAATCCCCCAGAAGGGAACATTTTGATTTGGGAGACCTGGCTTGATTTTCTATAACCACCTCCTTTTTTTTGACTATGTAGTTAACAGAGCTTCCAGATTACCACCCTGGACCATATGAGTCATGTTGGCTCAATCCAAGGCATTACAAGCAAAACAATACTACTGGAACACAAACAGATTCCCTTTCTCACCACCACCCAAAAGACAGCTTCAAAAGTCCTGGAGCACAAAATTACTTTACTCAGTTTTCCCCCGAAGCAGAAAATGAGAGAGACTGAAGAAAAAGTCTGCCAGAAACACAGAGGGAGCTTCCAGCAGCAAAGCTATCTGTCCATGTCTTTCATCCATTGTACTTGTGTGCCATGAGTCACCATTTGTTACAAAGCAGTATTTAAGTTTCAAACAGCGTAACCCACTTTATTAAATTTTATGAATCCAGAACAGGTAAGGCACTTTGGCCAAAATTACTGACACCTTATTTTTGTCTCAGTTGTCTTTCAGTGGTTCTGCACTGCTTTTTAAGTACAAACCTTTTCAGAGGTGAACTTTATTTCTTGGCTCAAACATGCTCCTAGTTGGAAGGCAGCTGCCATCCAAGTGATCAGCTAGCAAACCCTGTTGTTAATAAGGAAGAACGGGCTGGTTGGAACCTATACTGCCTTTAGGCCTACAAGACAACTAGCAACATAAACCTGAAGTACTAATAAGGAAGTTACATCGTCTTTGAGAAAATGAGGAAGCACATGGTATTCAAACATGCAATACTGCATTTCTTCAACTAAAGCATTAAACAATTCTCAGTTAAAACAAGTACATCTAAAGTGTTAAGTGGGTTAAGAAAATGAAGTTTTCTACACACTCTATACTTAATCTAACCCTAAATCTGAACAGACTACAAAAGACCATTTGATAGATGAAATCCTAGTTATTAGCAGAATGCTTGTAAAGGTAAAACAAATCAGGAAGTCAAAACAGTTCAGTTCCTTGAAATTATTTTAACACTACATACTTTTATAGTCTTAGTTTGAAGTCTCAATCCATTCAGGGTATTGATAGCTTTTTCGGCATCCTTGGGATCAGCGTAGTTCACAAAGCCGTAACCCAAGCTCTGTCCTGATTAAAAAGACAAATAAAGTCATCATTAGTACTGCAATGCCACACAATGGATAGCTAACTATTTAAAACCTACAGACACACACTGAGCAAACATTGCTTATACGTAAGAACAGTACCCACTCCAAACAACAAAAATTGCAAAAGGTCACAACATCAAATTTTTCCACTAGCAGTACTAGATTTCAGGTAGCTTCATCTGTTCTTGTGTTCAACACAGAAATTGCTACATTCAGTTTAATGCAAGACCTAAAAACTGATCAGCAAAATAGGTTCAGAAGTATATTATGATCTTTTAGACACTAGAGGATGTGCAGAAGTATCAAGTTTTAAGTGACATCAGGAATCCACTCTTAAACTTTTTTATTCAACATAAATAGTATAGTGACAAAATTCGGGACTAGTGGTGGAAAATGAAGTGCATTTGAAACTCACTCAATTTCAGAATTTGAACGTAATTAGAAACCAAAAAAATTTACAAATGTTATTCCTGCACTACATACAGCCTTCTTAGCAACAAGGAGTTTAAAGGCTCATTTTATTCCAATATTTAAAACAGGTACAAGTATCTGATCAAGAGCTAAATATCAGCTGAAGATGCAGTATTATTTTCAGGTTTATTTAGTGTTGGCAATTCAGATGACAGATTAACATAAAGCATTTTTAATTAGTTCTTATCTCTGAACAACAGCCCCCTTCTAACTATTAATTCTGCCTTAGCACTTATTAAACACTTGATTTTAGCAGTAGTCATCTTTTGACAACTTCAAAACCTACAGTATATTATCCCTAACTAGCATACTACTTTAGGAGTACTTTTAGTGCATAAGAAAGCAAATAGGTGTAAAATTTTAATGCAGTGAAAGGATACACTTAGCAAGAATACATCTGACATCCTTTATTAGTCTAAATCTTTCCAGAAACATTCCCATATTCTGGGTTTTTGTTCCTTTTTTTTGTTTTGTGCTTTTTGTTTGTTTGTTTGGGATTTTTTGGGTTTTTTTAAGACACCAAAACAAGGAAAAAAAATTGTCAACAGGCCATAGGGAAGTATATGACATATCTAATTCACAAAATGCTAGTTAGAATGATTAGCTTGGATACACAACAATATAAAAGGATAAACAACATTACATAAAGCACAAATGGCAAATTCATTTATTGCCCAAAAAAGATATAACAGAACTCAAGCTGTATCAAGTTCTTGTATGGTATGTACACAGTATGCATTTAACAGCATGTAATACAAAAAAACAACAGGAATTTTTGCACTTAGTTAATGATGAGAGGGTTTACTTACAAGCCCATCACCCCTGGCATTTATAATTTTGCACCAATTATGCCTCCTATGGCACCACAGGTGAGAGGACACCACTACCACCCCACCCCCCAAAGCTACTTCCACTTTCTCCCATCTCCTCCTCAAAACACCACAGGCAAACACAAATTGCCTAGATGGAGCCATGAGCAGGTTAATTATATATAATTAATACATGCATTAACAGAGAATCCAAACCCCAATGGGATAGAAGACTGAGCACCTGCCCTAGAGAACCCTGCCCTGAGCAGAGGTTAGACTCCATGTTCTTCATGCCTTCAACCTCAGCAGTTTGTCACATTTCTGTAACAAGCCATAGGGAAACATCCAAAAGCATTTCTGTACTCATTTACAGCTCTACCTAGATATTGCTAAGTTTCTAATCCTAGAAGCCTTTTTCCTTATTAGTTTGATTACAGTAGAGCAATTTCTATACCTGTCACCTCCATCACTCCCACTGTCTGGAGAAACTCTTCCCAACATCATCTCCAAAAAAGATGAGGCTCTCTTTGTGCATGACTGATTTCAGTGTTATCTCCCAATACAGAAACACTGATTTCAGGTGTTTGTTATTAATCTCCTGAGGAACCCTTTTAAATGACAACCTTTAAAGATGTTAAAAATCTCAACAAGAAAGCTATTTCATACAGGATGTTCCCAATACAATACTCACTCTTTCCAGATTGAACAGAAAAAGAAATTATGTAAATAAATTACTTCTCCTATGCTTCTCTGTTGATGTGATCCACTTTTCGTACTAAAAACACCCAGACTGCTGCAGACAAAGAGCTTACCCAGCTGTTATAAAGGATTCAATTCATGACCATTCTTCTGGAGACACTCTATTAGTTAAACTTGATAAATATTAGGACACTAGCCTAGGAAGGTGCACCAAAAGCCCCGGTAATTTACTCAGGACAAGTCTGAAATAATTTGTGCAATTTTATTCTATGATTTTACAATTAAAAAAAAGCTTTCACCATGAGAATGGTAGAACACTGAAACAGGCAACCAGAGGGGTTGTGATGTTTCCATTCCTAGAGATACTCAAGAGTCTGACTGGTCCTGAGCAACCTGCTGAAGAAGAATCTGCTTGAGAAACAGGAATGACTAGATTATCTCCAGAAGTCCTTTTCACCCTTAGTGAATGTATGAATGAGATTCTATTTACTTCTGTTTTATTTAGGTTATCATCTAAAATTCAGAAGCGTTCTCTAAAGTCCTTATTTATTTAGAAAGATTAAGAAAACGCAGAACTTCTTAGACATTAAAATTATGCTTGAAGATTAGTGGTTTAATTACACATTATCAATAACTGAGAGTCAAAAATCACCTTCTCCACAGCACTCAAGAAAGATAAATGTTGACTTTGAACAAGCAATGCAAATAATTGTAAATTGAACCTGATTTCTGGAATCGAATGTTTGAGGAACCACTCTTAAATCTTCCTGCTTATATTAACCACTTGCTAAGAGGTTTGTCAGTTCATACACAGATGGCCGAGTTCCAGAAAATTCAGACAAGCATGTAATAAAATGCAGTAGAAGCAGCTACTTCAAACATGCCATCAGTATGTCAACTATTCCAAGCTATGTCTGACAGGTGGTGGGAAAGTACCAAGCAGGTTACAAGGAAGAACTGAGTTTCTAAGTTCCACGTAAAAACAACTTCAGTCTAAAATTCAAGTATCACTATGGCTATACAAGCCAGAGAGAAGTCTCACCCTACTGTGGATTTCAGACACAGAGACCACCACACCCATTGTGCACAAATTTTACTCAAATAAAATTAGAGGCAACTGGCTAGGATAACTCAAACCAGTTCTCCTTTTGTGAAGCTTTTCCTCATTCTTCATTGTCTAAACATTTGCTTTCAAGACAAAACAAGGAGAAGCTAGACTTAAACCAAATCAGCCACCACTTAGGCTATCCAAGATGAACTTCATTATTTAATAAATGTTATGACTAGTTTGTACTGCCAGAGGGACTGACCTAAACAATGACAGAACTGGACTCTTCCATCTGTGCCTCTTCTACACCAAACACCACTTGCCAAGAGAGCAATGTACTGCAGAACACACATTTGTCTCTTAGTACCATACTTAAAAATAGATTACTGTGTCTGAGTACACAAAAAGGTGATGGAAGAATGAAAGTAAATCTATAGCTATCCACAAGTTAAAAAATCTCCAGATTTAACTGTGTATCAAAAAGCTGCTTAGTCTCCTACTACTTTAAGACAGGGTCAGCTCCAGTCCGCTCTTGCCTCAGCTTTGTGTTTCCAATTTGCGCTTAATGACATTGTCTGAAAAAACACTTACACCTCTCCAGGTTAGCTGTCCTGGTGCTCTGTCTGATATTATGTGTTTATCCAATTGAATATCCAGTTTTGCTTTTTGAGGTTCTTCAAAATTGAGGCCTACTCTGCCTCAACACAGACAAGACACTGTGTCTTCAGCTCTCTATCTCAAAACTCAGATCTACAAGTAGTATTAAATTTAGCTTGTCCTAAATAAAGGAGTGTCAAGAATTTCTTATTTAACTATAAGTTGAGCCTCATCTCCTGGATAGTTCTTGTGGCTACTTCTCAAACCTGTTTGAAGTTGTTTCTGTAAATCTCCTTCTAGATTTTATGCTTTAGACACGATGACTATTATAGAACATGGTGCAGAAAAACCCCAACAGTTAGTTAAATGATTGGTAAAAGAAAAAGTCACCTGAAGTAGGAAAAGTAAAATTGATGAAATGATCTGGAAGGAATGAGGAAATAGACGGGGGGAAAAGCAGTTTGACTTGAATTTTTCTTCAAAAAAATCTGAAAAACCAAAAGCCACATAGTAGAACTAGTGCATCTCACAAGCCTGTAAGACAGCAATGGAGTTAGAATAAAAGCTATGATTTGCAAGTTTGCATTGGAAGTTCACTATTAATTACATTTTGTGGTTCATGTAACTGACACTAGTAACAAAGTCAAATGCAACCACAGGTAGCAAAAAGTCTTTTCAGTTAGGCATCTCTTTGAACCTAGACATGCTATATCCACTATTAGTGACTGACAGATGTTCAGCCTCTATGGCCTACAGTTGCAGAAAGCTCTATGCTACTTAGTTTAATAGGGGAAACTGTTCAATTTTTATTTCACATTTTTAAGCTTCATAAATATGACTTGATTGCTCACGTATGATGATCCAAATTAAACAGTAATTTATTAGATAGTGCCAAGTTGCTTTTTGGCACTACAGTCAATACATGGAATGGATTTTGAGAGGGGAAAGGCAAAAAGTAATTTCAAACAATTTAATTCTAATCAGTCTTTGAAAAGACTGCACAAGAGTCTGATTGGAGATCCAAGTGTACACTGGAAAAGCATAAATGAAGTAATTTACCATTAAAAAACAAGTAATGAACACACTGATTCAGTATTTAGGAAAGGAAAGCAGACCGACTTCATAGGCACTCATCACCTGAAGAACAAAGAAGTTTCAAGTTGAAAAAGAAATAAGTAAGTAGGAAGTCATAGCTATGGTCACAGTGCTCCTGCATTTACTATTGTGCCTTGAAAGATGCCATTTTTTTTTAGCTTTAAAAATACACAGGCTAATTCACAGTACTTATCAGAGAAGAACCACAAATAAACTAGTTGCATGCTACACAAGCTGTTTCGTGTTTCCTATAAACTACAAATAAGTAATTCATTCAGCTATAAAAGCCTGAAGAAAATCCTGTGCTATCCAATATTCAGAACAAATAGATGCTATCCACAGAGAAAGGAGGTCATGTAAAGTAGATGTGATAGAGGTGGCACTTATCCATTTTTAATGTTTTGCTTTTAAAAGTAGCAGCAACATTCCTTAAAGCAGGATGGAGGCCTCTCAGAAAGCTAAAGAATTATATCTGGCCAGGGATGTCAAGGCGAACAAGAAAAGCGTCTACATAGGTACCTTGGTGAAAGAAAAGGTTAGGGAAAATGTGGGCCCTCCCTGCCACAGAAAGATGACCTGGTTTCCAGGGATATAGAAAAGTCTGAGGGGTACTGAACAACTTTTTTTCCCCACAGTCTTCACCAGCAAGTGCTCCAGCCACGCTGCCCAAGTTGTAGAAGGCGAAGACACAGACTGGGACAATGAAGAACCACCTACAGTAAAAAAGCATCAGGTTTGAAATCATCTAAGGAACCTGAAGGTGTGCACAAGTCCACAGGCCCTGGTGAGATACACCCATGGGTTCCTAAGGGAACCAGCAGAGGAAATGGCCAAACCACTATCCATCATACTCGAGAAGCTGTGGCAGTCTGATGGAAGTTCCCACTGACTGGAAAAGTGGAAACATAACCTCCATTTTCAAAAAGCAAAATAAAGATTAAAAAAGTAGGGGAACTATAGGCTTGTCAGTCTCACCTCTGTGTGTGAGATCACGACGCAGATCCTCCTGGAAATTATGGAAAGGCAAATGGAAAGCAGAGAGGTGACGACAGCCACCATGGTTTCACTAAGGGCAAATTGTACCAGACAGATTTGGTGGCCTTCTACAACAGGGTTGAAGTGATAGTGGATGAGGGAAGAGTGACTGATGCCATCTACCTGGAGTTGAGCAAAGCATTTGATACTCTCCCACACTATGTTCTTGTCTGTAAGCTGGAGAAACATGGATTCGATGGTGGCTAAGGAATTTGGCTGGACGTTCACACTCAGAGTTGTATTCAATGGCTCAATGTCCAAGTGGACACCAGGTACAAGTGGCAAGTAGTGTTCCTATGGGGTCAGTACTGGGACTGGCACTGTTACACTCTGTCACCAACATGGACAATGGGATCAAGGACACCCTCAGCAAGTTTGCTGACAACACTGAGCTGCGTGGTATCATCAATACGCTTGAGGGAAGGGATGCCATCCAGAGGGATCTGGACAGCTTGAAAGGTGCATGCATCTGTGAGAACTCATGGAGTTCAACAAGGCCAAGTGCAAGGTCCTGCACCTGGGTCGGGGCAATCCCAAGGACAAACACAGGGTGGGCCAAGAATGGAGTACATACAGGCCTGTGAGAAGGCCTTGGGGGTGCGGGTGGATGAGAGGCTGGACATGACCCAGCCATGAGCATCCACAGTCCAGAGAGCCAAACATGTCATGGGCTGCATCCAAAGCAGTCTGGCCAGTAGGGCGAGGGGTGAGATTCTGCAGCACCTCTCCTCTGAGGACTGCCTAAAAAAACTGGTTTTGTTCTGCCTGGAGAAGAGAAGGCTCCCAGGAGACCGCATAGCACCTTCCAGTACCTAAAAGGAGCCTAAAAGAGAGCTGGAAAGTGACATTTTACAAGGGCACATAGTGATAGGAAAAGGGGGAATGGCTTTAAACTGGAAAAGGGCAGGTTTAGATCAGGTATAAGGAAGAAATTCTTTACTCGAGTGTGGTTAGATACTGGAACAGGTTGCCCAGAGAATCTGTGGATGGCCCATCCCTAGAGAAGTTCAAGGCCAGTCTTGATGGGGCTTTGAATAACCTGTTCTAGGGAAAAGTGTCCCTGTCTGAGGAAGGAGGGTTAGAACTAGATGATCTTTTAAGTTCCCTTACAATACAAATTATTTTATGTTTCTAAGAGTTCAGCTATTGAACTATCATTTTGCATCGAAGTGTTCAATAACTATACATTAAAAGACTTGAAAGGTAGATGAATATGACTTTTAACCTGACAGTAGTTAAATAAGCTGTTTCAAGAGAGGTCAAGTCCCTCACAAATGCACAGTGAACTTAAATGCTGCCTTTTCAGTAGTCCTGCAATATTTTATAGCTCCTGAGAAGAATGGATATTGCTTTCTGCCTAACACCATGATTAGACAGCAGCTGATTAATATTGTGGTTTTATTTCATGACTGACTAAAGCATCTTGGTATTCTACTAGGTCTTCTCTGAATGTTTTCTGGGCAGAAATTTGCACAGGTTTGACCCTAGAAATTTCTGGCCTATATAAAGCCTGGCCCTGATGTCTCCTGCTGTCCAGCTATCTACTAAACTTGTATTTCCGTATTTCCCTCTCTACATAGCTGCTGCTAAAGATAATTTTCCTACATGCATGACTGAGAAGCTTGCCTTCCCTGACAGAATCTAGAGCCAGTACTGTAAAACTACTTCTTCACTTGAGCACACAGCTGGTATCTTCTTTTTCCCCCTCAACCTGCTCCACTAGTATACAACGGTGTTATTACCAGATGACTAGCAGGTGCTGAAAGGACAGCAACATCAATACTAGACAAGTTTCCACTGCTGCATTTCTTCCCGCAGTCAACCACTTTCAACACACACTTTCTACTCACATGAACAAGAGCAGCCTTTTGACAATGCAGCACAACGCTTTTGAAAGCCTGGGACACCCACCACACGAGGGAGTCCTTGGCTGCTGTTTCCCATCAGCGCTATGGAATACCCAGTGCAAGGGCTGAGCAAGCTAACTTTTGGAAGCAATTGTTAATTACATTAGTAGAGTACCCAGATAATTCTGCATCTTATCTGTAATTCTTAAACATTCCTGCAATGTCTGAAGGTCAAACAAAATAGATAATTAACAGTATCAAAGAGCAAATGGAAAGGAGGTAACACAACAAAGTCAAGACGAAGTCTACAACCAGTGGAGCCCTCAAAACCTTTTCAGAATGTACTAATCAAGGAAGACTGAATGAGTTCTATGAAATGTACTGGTTCATTTTAAGGAGCAAGAAGAGCTGTTGTGTCAAAGTTCTCATTAACAGGTAAAAGTAATGTAAGGAAAGCAGCCCCACTAATTGAATCCTATCAATGCTAAATCTTGGAAGAAAAAACCCAAAACTGTCATAAATGACCCTCCTTACAGACATATCAAACAAAAAGAAAAAACAAAACAAAAAACCCCGTAACATTTACACCTGACTAATAATAGATCTTAAAATTAATACACACCACTAAGGTATAAAACTAGTTTCATGGTCTAATACAAAAGCTAAGCACAGACTAATCATACTCTTCCAAATTAGAAGTCCAAACAGCAAATAACACATTCAGGCATTTACAGAGGACAACCAAAAATGATTGACAAGCATACATTTAAGAAATGGGATTTTTCTAAAGTAGACACTGAATTCACCATATCATTTCAGACATATAGGCTATTTCATCTTCTGCAAAAAAGATCTTTTTGCGAAAGACTAAGTTATAGGAATATAACCAGTATCACAGAAGAAATGGTAAAAAAACCTACCTTGAAAAAACCACTCAAATGGGACATACTATCAGCATCAATATTACAGTGAAGAATATTACAGTGAGGTTAATAAAGTCTAGGAACTTTAAGTCATTGTCTACAAGTCTACAGAAACAGAACTCCTAAGAATTCCGGAAGATTGAGGACCTTATTTCTTTTTATAACTTAACTTCATAAGCTGCCTTCAGTGCTAGTTCCTTCAAAATGTCTCATCCAGACCTTGACTGAAAGAGAACAGTCCATTTTTTAGTGAATAGTAATGTATTTTCTACTTCCAGTCATGTAAGTGTTCGTTTTACAAACACTGTTTTCAATAAACTAAACTTTGTTTAAAGCTGTAAACGTCTGTCTCTATGTATCAAGTTAATTGGCAAAGATCCGTTAAGCCACTGTAAGAACCGGTCAGCTTCATATTTTTGTAATCAGGACCAAGTCAAGTTCACAGCAAACTGACATTAGGTTTTACTCTGCCCTTCATCATTTCAGATGATGTACACATTGGTGGAAGAACGCTCTTATAAGAAACATCCATTACAACATAAGAAGACCATACATAAAGCTCTCAATAGACTTCATCTCATGGACTCATACAATTTTTTGCAAGTCTCCAAAAATTTCAGAGTGAAGACATGTTCCATGACCAGTACACAAAAGCAGAAGTGGCGCTACAGAAAACCCACAGGATTATGTTAAGATCAATTTACAAGCTGCAAGCAGTTGTCTGTGTTGTCCTGAAAGCAAGCCAGTATGGCCACAGAAAAGATAACAGTACTTCTAGACTCCAGCCCAACTTCAGAAACATAAGTTTAACAGAGTTTCAGATATAGGAGTAAGAAACATTCAACCCTTCTGTCTGTGTGAATTTGCAATTTAAGACATTGGAATGCTCTACAATATGCTAGTGATCCTGCAGAGTGACAACCCCACAAAGGACTTGTGAGCCAAGTTAAGATATAATTCAGCTGGTACCAGTTCTTTTACAAAAAAGTTGCTGCATGTTTCTAAGTCACTACTGTCATCTGTGATTAATGCCACGGAGACTGCCACAGTATTATCTTGACAGCAAATAAGGCTAGGAGCACACTCTCAGACATACAACTCAAATATTTAAGTGTAGAACTGTATCTGGCTGTGGTTTAATAAGAAGGACTAAATGAATAAGTAGAGAATACTATCAGTGTTACCTCCTTTCCATTTACTCTTAACATAAATTACTCTCCAAGATTCAAACTACTTTTTAGTTTGTGTTAAGGCTTGAATTGCATTTTAAAAGCAGCTTAGCAAAATGAGGGAACCTGCATAAGTCATTGAGCCATGCCCAATTTAACTGCAGTTTGCTTATAGTTCCAGTAGATGGATTCTAGTAACTGAGCACACAACTCACACATCACTGAGCAGGCAAGGCTGGGCAGCTTGCAAGAAAACACCTGTAACTGTGATCACTTCTAGATTTCAATGTTTGATATTTCAATGCCTTTCTCACAAACCATTTCTTAGTTATCCCTCTGAATCTGGAATAATGAAAGTTGAAGAATGAATGAAAAGGATCAAACACTGACCAAAGTATCTGACAGTATATCCTGCCATACATTAAGTAGATTATGTCTAATCTCAGCCAGGTTCAACTCTTTACTAATTTGGTGACATCCTCCTGCCTTACAGCTTATGGTTCTTCACATGTTAGGAACAGCATCATCTGCTGTTCATGAGCTGCTTCATCAATAGAAGCGTGTTGTTGCTGGATACAAAAACGATGGTGCAGCTCTGGTTCTTCCCTGCAGCAAGTGGAGAAAGCCAGTGGTAAGGGGTACCATGAATGCTAAGCATTATATGAACCTGATAAAAGATGTTAAGCAAGCCAGAAGAGACATCAACTGAAAGTTACTAACAGAGATACACCACGTCCAAATAGGAAATCTGAACCCCAGAAAGCATGGTTGAAAGCAGGGACTGCATGGAAAGGTACATGCTGTTGCACAAGCAAAAGAAACAGCAAACGCTTATGGACACTACAGGAGGAGGAACACTGAGAATCCTGCCCTTTACTGCCTTGTGTTCAAACATAACAAGTGACAGCCACAAACTACTTGAAATAATGAAGACTGCACTAGACACCCAGGCTTTCTTACAAACTAGCTTGTCATATTACAAGGAGAAGCTCCTTACCACTCTGAAGTGAAAGAACACCGTAGAATTTGCCAAACCAACTTACTTTTTGAAAGCTAGCTTTACCCATTTATTTTTACCGTTATTAGTAGTAACATGTTCTAGGCACCTCAGTTTTTTCTTTTGCAGTCAATTTGTTCCTTGTCAGGAATACAGCTAGCAGTTTTACATATTCTGCCTTATTCCCACCTAGTCACCAGGAACAAGCAAGTGGATGTAGAGAACTTTTTTCCACTGCTGAGGTGTTTCAAAACCTGCAGTAATGTGCTCACACAAGCAAAAAACCGGAATGACACTGTTGTGCTTTAAACCCAGCTGGCAGCTAAGAACACATAGCCACAACTAAAACCACTCCCCCTCACATCCTGGTTTAAAAGAGGAGGAGAATTAAAATCTTGCCAGTGAAGACCAGCTTAGCAATTAAAACGAAGTGAAATGTAATACTACTAATAAAAGGAACTAAAAAAGGAGAGAAGCCCCAAAAAAACAAGTGATAGACAATAAAACTGCTCACCATCTGCTGGCTCATAGCAAATCCTACCCTCTATCCCAGGTTCAAGTCCTCTGACCTGGCTATGCTCCCACACCTGCTTGCTGGCAGAGCATGAAACACTGGACAGTCCTTGACTCAGGGTAAGCACTGCTCAGCAACAGCCAAACCATCAGTGTGTTATCAACATTATTTTCATACTGATTCCAAAACACAGCACGGTACCTGCTGCTGAGAATAAAGGAACTCTTATTCCCAGCCAAAACCAGGATACACCTGAACATAAATTCATACCCCAAACTTCCCAGGAACACATACTACTTTGTCATGGTTGTTTTGATTTGGTTTTTGTCCAGGTTTTATCTGCTACTTATTCTTAGAGTTTCGAAAGATATCTGGAAACGTACCATGATCCTAAGTTTGAAAAATATTTCCCTGCTCCAGAGAACTTTTTTCATAGGTTAACTTCCAATGTTGCTTTAAATCAGATGGTTTGTCTGGGGTTTTTTTCTGGTCTTTACTGATGCATAAAAAAATATAAAAAAATGATAAATTGTCTTCAAAACGTAATTTCTTTCCCCAGCGTTAAGTCTTAGCTGTCAACTCAAAAAATATGTGCTTCAAAGTATGTCCAAGGGGAACATCCTTTTTTCAGTTTTAACAGCTGTAATTAACAAACAAGAACAACTACTAATCTGCAATACTGAGTAGCTGGGAGAAAGCCATTTCTCTTTGCAGTTGGTAAATGCACATAGGAAAAAATTATGCTGAGAAAAGCTGAAGTTTTCATTATTTGAAACTGAAGTATGTCTCCACAAACAATTAATTCTTACATGAACACAACAAAATTCTTCCGTAAGTAAGCCTGGCTTTTTTAGTTTAGAAGGTGGTGGGGAGGAGTGGGGAAGTGAAATAATCAATGCATCCTACTCTAGATGCAAGACTTCATAACCATTATGCAGCATTATTAGGCTCCAAGTGCATTTCAGAAAGAGCTTTGGCTTAACATGCACAAAGCCACAGCTACCAGGAAAGACTACAAAAAAACCAGCCACTCTTATCTTCAACAGATCCAGAAACTCAGAAGACAGGAAAGAATTCAGATTAAAAATCCCCTTCTGTTTTAGTAAATGGTACTAAATGCTTCAAATAAGCAAAGGAAAAACCAAATTTCAACAGCTGGTCAATAGTGTAGAAATCCTGAAGATAATGTGGCTGTGTCCTTGATAGCTGCGGGAATTAGTAGATTTACAAAAAAAAAAAAATTAAAGGAATCCTAAAATGAAATGCAGGATCTGAGCCCTCTCAGTTATTTTCTCTTTACTGTGGATTAAAGTATAAGGTTACTAAAACCACAGGCTTGCATACTTTTATTCTCTAGAATTCTACAGCTTTCTATCTACTTCCACTCTGACTTGATGTACTCCAAGAAGATAAAATTCCATAAAGAGTAGTATAATAAGCCCTTTTCTGGAGTTGTAGACAGAAAACCACAATGACAGTCTGGCAGATTTTCACAGTAAGAGCTGCCAGATGAAGTACCGTGATAGAAGAAAATAAAATGTATATATATATATATTTTACAGAAAATAAACACATGCAGCTAGAAAGTTCCTTGCACATCTTTTTAAGGTCTTGCTTCTGTAACACAATATACTAGCTGCTTCAATACATAACGGACCAGCCATTAACCTGTTAGAGGCATCTGCAGCTTCAAGTCTTGTTACTCAGCTTGTGGAGGCTGAGATAAAGTATCTACTTTCTGTAGGGACATCCAGGTCCTTATAATCCACACAACATCCTTGGAGTGAAAGCTTCAGGGTGTGCAGGTCAGTTACATCACTACCCAAACTGAGGCAGACACTACTGAAACATACCTTTGTTATAAATATTTTGCTCTAATCTCACAGCACAGTTACCCTGAGGGGCAGTTACACTGTAAGAACTTCAAGTTACAAAAGGTCTCTCTCGCACACTAGCTTCCACTAAAATCCACCCTTATTCAAGCAGCTGGCCTAGGATCACTAAGTTGTAACAGCAACATATACCTACATACATATATGAAAGAGCAAACAGTGGTGAGATACACCAAATTGGCAGCCTGGGACTCCCAATGTAGAAGCAAACACCAAAACCTTAGCTAAAAGCACAGAAGTCCACATCACTACAGGACCAATGCCAGTTTGCAAACCCCAATGCTTCCACAGGCTTCTTTTAAGTTATGGCAGTCACTGACAGAAGTGAATAGTAATCTGCAGAAAAGTGCAAGATAATGTATATTGCAATAATCTCCAACAAAAAGCAGAGTGTTTGCTGAAAAGCAGAGTGATCCAGTGCTGTTTTGATTCACTACATTCAGAAAGGTCCCTAATCTTATTTAGTCATATAAAAAGAGTTAAATGTTTAAAACATCAAGGCCTTGCTTATGCTGTATATTGAGACCAACTCATTAATTCAGGCTAATATATGGATGAATAATCATTTTAAAAATAGCTTGTTTCCACAAAGCTGGAAGTGTGAAGAGTGAATCCCTGGCAGGTTTAGTCAAACAAGTCTTTTCTACCTTTTTTACTTGTAAAAACAAAGCCTATGAACTTCTGAAAAGTCAAAACAGTGTTGTGCCTGCATAACAATGAAATTCACATGGAAGTACAAAGACAATTAAGTGCTATCTAGAGTAATACAAGGGGAAACAATTTCCTTCATCTTCACCTGTTTACATCACTCATTTCCAGGAGACATGCAAAGTTCAATAAATTACGCAGTTTACTCTGAAAAGGCACAGTAAATGCTGCTAAATCCTTTTTAGTAATATTAAATAGCAATCAGAAGTATAAAACACCACAGAATGGTCTGGGTTGGAAGGGATCTTAAAGACCATTTAATTCCAACCCCTTAATGGATTTAAGATGCTTAGTTGTGCTCTGGATCCACACATAAGGCTTCTTTGAAATTTAACTCTTTCAGGATTACCGTTGCAGTCCAAACAGGATGGCTCTTCAAGCACCCAAGCTAGCTAAGTAAGCCAGTACTCTGCTGCTGCACTTTTCTCCAACAGGCACACAAAGTTCAAAATCACTTTATTAACTTTGTGCTACAACTCACCAAGTCCCCAGGCCACACCGGAGACTGCATTTTAAAACATGAACTTGAAAATTAAAAAGATGATTTTAAGATCAACCCTCCATGTCCCCAAAAGATCTGTCCTTCAAGGTCTTGAGCAAGGTGCTCCAGAGAGCAGTCAGTCACCACATAAATATATACAAATTCATATAACTAGAAATTTGCCTCTAATCCCATTTGCTTTCTACTCTTGATTTCACATTTCAGTCAAGTTTTGCACAACGCATTCAGCTGGCAAGGCACAGTTTTCCAGGCAGCACCTTTTGTCCACATCCCTGCCCTAATCAGAAATTGTAAGGCTGATGAACTCACTTGTCTCAGCACACCACTCAGCAGCAGCTGGCAAGTAATCCTGCATATCACAAACTCAGCACACCATAAAAGCACAGGCAGCTTCCTTTAGCTGCCCAATTACTCTACCCTCCCAGCCAAGTGCACAGAACCCTACAAAAACATCTGATACATTAGATATAGGACTGCAAACATCAAACACATTGAGAGTAAAGACTGAGAAGGAAAAAGAGCTGGGGAGTTTCACAAAAGTAGGAAACTGCTCCTGAAACATGACGAAGTTGTTGTACTCTGTTCATTCATGTGGTCCTCTCTGTATCAGGCACTTGTACTATATGAGCAAATACCTGGAATTCCAGCTACTCATTGCCCTACTATGGTCAAATTTTTCTTTTTTTTCTTTTTTTTTCTTTTTTTTTTTTTGTCATGGGAATACTTTAAACTTTCTACACTGTAAATAAAGTAACTTTGAACACTAAGCCACTCCACCAATGTGCCACACTGTCTTCCTCTGGGACATAAAAAGGAAAATGACCCACCTACCTGGCCCCCTACCTTATCTTCAAGGAAGCAAGAAGCCCCAGATTAAGAGCCTCAGATTAAGGCATGATCATATTTTTTTCCCCATCTTCCTGTAAGGTTTAGATGCCCTAAAATTAAAAATTCCATTAAGGGAAGTGAAAGATTTATTAGAGTTGAAGAGAAAGCTAACACTGCTCAGAGCAACAGTGACAAGAGACTTGAAAGAAACTGGCAGTCCAGCCTCAACTGAGATCACTTTCAAAGTCAGGAGTTTTAGATGTGCAGTAGCACTGACAAGGCATAAGGTTTCCAACGGCTCTGCCCTTGCCAGACACTAACATTCACAATGTTATGATAGAAAGAGAGAACGCTACAGAGGTTAACAAGTGTCACATGTTCTAGATTCAAGCAGCCAGTCAGATAACACACTTTGTATTGCTTCCACTGAGGACATAAATAGGTTTCCCTTGATTACCAGAAGATTGCTGAACAAGTCACAGCAAGCATAAAAGTCATCTCTAAGAAATCAGTGTTTCAGCTGTGCTGTGTTGAAACAGGGCACTTACCCCTCAGAAGAGAAAATCCTTCTCCAAGTCACAGCCTCAGCTGCTTTGGCAGACTATAAATCAGCATTGTGACAAGTGTTTCCTCTGACTCTGCACCAGAGGAGACTGAGTGCTCCATAACCAAGGATCTGATAGAGCAGACTCCCTCCTAACACTGCAGCACTGACTATAAGCATATACACGGCCCACACTGAATTGTGACCAGTGTTACCACTGTGAACAACACACACACACCATCTGACGACACCGTGTACAACTCTAGATATTTTTTTTTCTATTTCTCTGACCAACTCAGAATCCTTTGCATTTATTACCATGGTACTTCAATGTAAACAGAGAACATGCATGAGAACTAAAATTCTCTGTACAAGCTTTAGTTGCAAACATACTGACAAAGCTGCTTCAACAATTTTATGGAAGTGTTCAACTTTCAGGCAGTTTTTCTACAATGACAGTTCTAGACATCTGAATTGTGTGCTGCATTTTACAACTTCACTTTGTGAAACACAGGAATGAGAGAGTACTTCAAAGTACCTGCGAAACTATTATCTTCAAGAGGACAAGATGAAATTTACAAATCAAACAAGATATCCTGTTAGCTTTAGTCTTACAGAAATAGGTGTAAGAGATAGAAATGTGACCCTTCCTCTACATGAGTGTCCATCACAATGTACTGTAGACTACACTACAGCACTCTGGATTGTACTCTACACTGAAAAAGTCTATGAAATTTTTAAGGGGTCACATAAGACTTGAATTTTACCCCGTGAGCCTGTAATGTTCACCATAAAGAAATGCCACCACAATGTGATGGACAGTTACCGCCCACAAGCCAAACAGGAACACAGATTTTTTTGAAAAAGGTGTGTAAGAGGATCAGGCTTTCAACCAACATGTAAGCTCCACAGTAAGGCAGCTGGATCCAGTCTGAAAAACATGCCATGTAACAGTGATCAGCAGGAATGCCCTAAAGTAGACTTTATCTTCAAGCAGAGATGGTAGAAGGCAGCAGGAAATAATGAAGTTTTCAGGTGCAGAGCAGCTGTCTCCTTGTACTAAAGGTAACAGTATTACCACAGCTTCACAGCTCATACACAAGTCTATGAATGTGAAATACAGTCCCAGGCTAGGTCCCTAAGCACATCCTGTCTCACTTTCTAGACAGACATCCTAAACTGCAAATGAAATCCACATACAAGCATTATTAGTAGTTCAAACACAGTTAAGGAGACAAGAAAACCAGACCGACTCACAAGCAGGTTCTCTTTTAAAGCAAATAAGTTGTGAATTTTATGAGCATATACCGAAGCTCTGAAGACAAGTTTAAGACATCCCAGTTAGCTGCTTTCTGAAATTAAGGATTCTATATTCCACGAGTTTCAGTTTAGCTAACAATGCCACAAGCACTTCTGAAAACAGGGAGATTATTCCATGATGTGAAAATTAGGCATTAATCTTCCACACGTACAGCTGAATTTGTACTAAAAACAGTGGGAGGTAAAAGAATGTACTTTGTTGGGTTTTTTTTAAGGAGACTACAGTCACATTTTTACCTATATTCAAGTTTCAGAAAAGTAGGTCCAGAAAATGTTTACCATACTATGGTATCTCTCATATTTTAAGTGGTAGCTACTACTGTCTTCTATTTTTTCAAAAGCTGCTAAATCCATCTATCTTGTGCAAGGAGAAAGCATGTGCTTTCAAGCGCCTGACCAGGGGCAGTTCCAATAATTAAGTTTCATCCCATTTTACCCCCTTCCCTAACATTTAAGAGTATTTTTAGGTTATTTTTAAAAATTATACATGCCTAACATTAGATTACATAAAACGTTATCATTATATGATAAATGTTATCTCTGCTGCCTTAAACATGTAGCAGCACTTAAGGTAAATTAAACAGCTATCTAGAGTGGCTGACTGGAATTCAGTTACGTTGCTTTGCTGAGACCAGGGTCTCCTACCCATTGTACAACCACAATTAACTTAAGCAGCAGTTTTGTAATTTGTATTGACATACATCTGCATTAGTGAAAAGCATGTAAGAGTTAACACAGACTCTAAAATATCTAGGCACAATGACTCATTCCTGACAGATTCTCTGGTTAGTAAGTGAAGATAAAAGTGACGTTCATGACCCACTTATCAGATGCTGTTGTCAGTGGGATTCTCACATGAAGAGAGACTTTTCTTCAGCACCCTTTAAAATCTTCAATACCATCAACATTTAATTTAATTACCTTCAGTAAAACAACAAAACAGCAATCAGCTATCTTAATTCTTACTGATAACACTTGCAATGGTTTTCCACTAATAGAGAAAGCAGAATTCACTTCAGCTACTAATGTTGCCCCAACAGAAAGTTGTGCTCATTAAGTACATGCTTGGAGATGACCATCAGGAACCTTCACAGATCAGCTTTCTCTCTTACCTTATTCACAAGTAAACCCCTAGCTAAAAATCAATAAAATAATCAGGATTTGGACTTCAAACTGTTCACAAAAAAACAGTACGTGAGCTCCAGGGTGCCTCCTTCCCCTTCAACAGGTTCTCCAGAGCAGGAAGGCCTTCAAGTTCAACTCCTCTCAATCCTAGAGTATGCAGACAGCTTCAAGGAAATGGGGCAGTTCACTTGTTAAGTGGGAGGTGTCCCTGCCCATGGCAAGGACATTGGAATCAGATGCATGTTAAGGTTCCATCCAACTCAAACCGTTCTGTGATTCTATGATAACGCATGTGCACTTCATTGTTGCAGATGTGATCACAGAGTGAGTACTAAGTAAGAGGTTGGGAGATAACTTGGTTCAAATCCACTGGATGCTCATGAATATTTGGGTCAAGGTAACAGTGGCTGGCCTCAAGATAACACATGGCACTGGCAATCCAGTAATCACGGCTTAACTCTGACTCTCAGGACAGGACTGTGGTTTCTACTGGGCACAGCTGCAGAGATCACACCTCACACATGATCCCAGTGGATGCTCTTTGGGGTACACAAGTTGATCTCTGACCCAGAGATCTGTGGGCTATGGTTACTTCCTCCCTATTGTTGGCCTTACCCACCAGTGATAGTGGCCATGAAGAGAAACACACTCATTGAAATCGAGCTTGCAGGATGGTACCACTCTAAGCCAAGGACAAGACTGGACTGGCTCTCATGTGCTGCCACCAAACTCCACTCTGTTTGCAAACTAGCAGGCACAGAGCGGTGGAGACACAAGCCATTACAGACCTCGGTGATTGTGTAAGTACAGGAGTGTATTTCAACCTCTGTGCTACCCTAAATTTATCATTTGAATGTACTCAACAAGTAACTAGCGCTCATGACAATTCATTTAAGAAGGACAAAAAGAATTACATTTTAACAGAGGAATTAAACCTATAAAACTCTGACATTCGTGCCAAATCTCTTCCTTCATAGAGCCTGGTAACAATCCCTGTTCTGGATTTAGAAGAAAAATTTTCTTTTCAAACTCTCTGAAGAAAACCTGAAAATGAGTAAGAACAGGACTGGAACTAAAGAGCTTTCTCCTCAGCATCTGTTATCTTACTCCAGGCTACTTATATCAGAAATATGCTCCCAATGCAGTTACAAGGTCAGACACCATATTTCTCAATCTCCCTTAAAATATTAAAACCTTTTGGAATAAGTCTGATGCAGCGTTTTTGCTAACAGCTGAAAGTATGCCTCAAAGCTGAGGAGCTGCTCTCTGGTAAGCAGAAAAAACTATCTCCATTAGTTTCAACTCTGGAGTTCTCAGCTACTGAGAATGTAATTTAAATTCAGGATCCTTCTAAGACATCAATTCATGCTATATAGAAAACAGCGCACCTTGAAACAAGAGGTCTACAATTAAGACTAGCTCTATTTCCAGGTAAGGAGTCTTTTGAAACTATGTAGCAGCAATGGTGGCTTCTGGCAAACAGAACATCAGACCCATCGTGTCAGGATGTGGACACTTTGGACATTGATCATTAAGACCTTGAGGGTCACTTCTGTGGGCCTGCAGTAGCTTCTGAAGTAATTCCTAAGCAATTTTGACAAGGAATGCTAAATATGTGGGATATGCCAGACAGAGACGAACTGTCTTTGAATAGCCATCCCATTAACTGATGAAGTACCAGTTACATCTTTCCAGTGCCAGAACAAGAGATCAGGAAACACCTAAGGAAGGGACATTTTGTTTCAAAGCATTGAATTCATCACCTACAGAGAAAACAGGCTTGTTTTCTCCATCAACAAGATTTCACCTGAAGACAGCAAGTTGTGGCATCAGCCCAGTCTGGTTTCTTTGGCATCCCCAAGAACATTCAGCATTCTTCACGCTGAAGAGCAAAGATTACTGTGAGGTTTGGTCAGGCCAGAACAACTAAAACCAGTGATTTCAGTATCCCAGACTAACATGCTAAAGCAGGGTACTTCACAGATTTCCCCATCCCACTACCTAACGTCCCAAGAGTAAGTAATCTGCTGGTTATTCAGAGGCATAGGGGAACCCAACAACATTATGCCAACAGAAGTCAGCCAGAGACTGTTCAATAAGAAGGAAGCCAAAGAGCACAAATTGATTCAAGTGGGCATCCTAAAGAAACTGTTCAAGTGCTGCAATGCAAAAGCAGCTTTACCTATGAAGTAAGGTAATCTGCCCTTTTTCCAAGGTACAAGCTTCATTACCTGCATCCCTGAAAAGAAGGAGCTTTGCATCAACAAGAGCTGAAGTCAACTTAAACGAGGTTGAATTAAAGTTCAAGGAAACCTTATATCTGCTTTTCCACATGTGAAATCTTCTTTCCTAGTACTGCAAAGCACAGGTTTAAATGTCCTGTTAGCATTTATAGCACTCAAATTAATCTAAATGAAATGCCAATACAGATGCTTAATTTTGGGGTATAGAATCCAAAAAATTATTAATCTAAGTTCCTTCTGAGTAGCAGCATCAGCATTGGTTCCCTCTGCCTTTATTCCATTACTTAAGAGAATTGCAGAACACCATCTGAGAGTTCACTGCTTGGAAAAATGAAAAGATACAGAAAACTCCAAAACAAACATTACCTGTTATTTTGTCCCTGACCAGCTTGCAGGATTCTATCTCCCCAATGCTGCCAAACAGACTCTTCAGTTCCTCTTGTGTCATGTTCTGTGGAAGGTAGTTGACTATTAAATTGGTCTTGCTGTCTTCTGTGTTCCCAGAATCAACTGGTGATGAGCAGTTGTTTATGGTGGCTGAACCATGGGCTGTGTTATTACAAGTTGGTCCATTAGACAGTTGTGTTTCCATGGCAGCAATTACCTGATGAAAAATACAGAAAACAAGAACCATCAAAATTTGTATTTCAGCATCTAGGAGAATCCAATCAAGAACCTAAAAGACCTGTCACTAGGCAGAAATGGTACTGCCAAGGCCATATACTGCCTTTACATGCATGAAAAAAAACCCAAACACCAATACAGAAGGATGTTAAACTGTTAGTCAAGACAATACTTTAAAAGCTTGCAGTCAAATAAACTGTATCTTTTACAAGCTCACAAAATAAAATTAGCACTCAAAGCTTAGTTTCCATCCTCTGCCATTCCCTTCATTTAGGGGAATCACAGCCTTTCTCCTATAGAAGTTACCAAACAAAACTGGACTGTCGCAAGAGTAATCATTTCTATAAACTTACAACTGGTTCCTGAAATAACATGAAACGCAGCTTTTAAGGTAATAGCATTTGATTATTTTCAAAAAGAGGTGGGCATTAACTGTATCCAAAGAGTATATCTCATGAGAAATAGCAGAAGTCAAGATTAGTACTTTAAAGAGATACTTGAGAATATATGAATGTACTGCGATGGAAAATACACTCTTCCTTGACAACATCCATGCCAAACTTCTGTCGCCACAGGAATCAGGTTTCTAAATGCTTTCAATTGACAAAACTGACAATTCCTTTTTCATATTTCTTTCCTTCCCTGAACTCTGAGAACAATTAAATTTGAATCTTGAACTTGATTTACTTTTAGATCACTCCAGAACTACTCTGTGTCTGGAAGATCACAGAAGAGATCCTCCTAGAACCTGTGCTAAGGCAGATGGAGAACAGGGAAGCTATTTGAGACAGCCAGCATGGCTGCACCAAGGGCAAGTTCTGCTTGACCAACCAAGTGGCCTTTCTGTGATGAAGTGACTCCATCAGTGGACAAGGGAAGGGCTACAGATGTCATTTATCTGGCCTTCTGTAAAGCCTTTGACACTTTCCTCTACATCTTAATCTCTAAAATGGGTAGTATTTATGGGTAGATTAATAGATGGATAAGAAAGTGATTGGACAGTAGCATCTAGAGGTGGTGGTCAATAGCTCAGAGCCTCAATGGACATCAGTGACAAGTGGAGTCCCTCAGGGGTCCATACTGGAACCAGTACTATTCAGTGTCTTCACTGATAACACAGACAAATGCATTGAGTGTACCCTCCACAAGTCTGCAGATGACCCCAAGCTGCGTGGTGCTGTTGACACTCCTGAAGCTCAGGATGCCATTCAGAGGGACCTGGACAAGCTCAAAAAGTGGACCCATGGGAATCTCATGAGGTTTAACAAGACCAAGAACAAGGTACTGCACCTAGGTCAGGACATTCCCAGTATCAGCACAGGCTGGGGATGAACAGATGGAGAGCAGCCCTGTGAGAAGGATTTGGGAGTGCTGGTGGGTGAGAGGCTGGACATGACCCAGCCATGAGCACTCACCCACAGCCCAGAAAGCCAAATGTGTCCTGGGCTGCATCCAAAGCAGCGTGGGCAGCAGGGGAGGGAGGGGATTCTGCCCTTCTGCTCTGCTCTGGTGAGACCCCACCTGGAACACTGCACCCAGCTGTGGGGTCCCAGCACAGGAAGGACATGGACCTGCTGGAGTGAGTCCAGAGGAGGGCATGGATCAGAGGCATGGAGCATGTCTCCTGCAGCAAAATGCTGAGAGAATCAGGTTTATTCAGCCTGGAAAAGAGAAGACTTTGGGGTGGCCTAATTGCGGCCTTTTAGTACCTGAAGGGAGCTAACAAGAAAGATGGAAAGAGACATTTTTGAAGAGCATGTAGTGACAGGACAAAGGGGAATGTCTTAAAACTGGAAGAGAGTAGGTTTAGACTACATATTAGGAAGAAATTCTTTACCGTGAGGGTGGGAAGGCACTTACCCAGAGAGGCTGTGGATGCCCCATCCCTTGAAATATTCAAGGTCAGGTTGGATGGAGCTTTGAGCAACCTGATCTAGTGGGGGGGTGTCCCTGTTCATGGCAAGTGCATTAGAGTTAGAGAGTCTCTAATGTACTTTCAGCTCAAACCATTCTGATTCTACTGTGTCTCACCCCAAAGTAAATGCCTGTATGATTGCAAGATGCAACAGAAATAATTTGGAGGACTTGTAAACAAGTACTTGTCCACAAGCTGCCACATATACAAAAGGCTCTCTGCCATCACAGTCAGTGACTGAATGGCAGCAGCTGGTAAATACAAAGGATTTTTAATGGCATGCTAATATCTAAGATTTGGGCAAACCCTGTTTGAGACCAACTATCCAGGATAACGTGCAAGAGAAAACTATGTAAGTTAATTCTCCAGAAATACATATTTCAACACAAGAAGTTCACTATAGAAATCCATCAATCACTGAAATTCAACCTCATAATTAAACTGCTAAGAGGAGTTCTCAAGAAAAAGCCTCTTGTAAAATCAGAGCAGCATCAGGACCTCTGAAGGGTCTGTCCTAACAGTCCTGTTTAAAGCACCATATGGAATCAGCGCATATCCAAACAGCTGACAAAGTCAACTGTGTTCAGGGACTGCATAACTGAACTTCCTAGTAACACGAGAGGGGCTAAGTTGAGTTTCTTATTAGAAGTACAACTTAGACATTTCTGGGAACACATTTCTGTGTTCTGCATACAGAAGTATTTTTCAAAAGGTTACTTCAGCACAATGCAAAAAAGGGATACATCTATTAAGAACACTCATTAGAAAAGCGTGATCTAGTTTTTCTGAAGAGCTACAACTGGAACAACATTTTCTTCCCTTGTGACAAACTCCAAGGGGTAACCTGCTCCTGGCACTGATGGAACAAGTCCACTGCAAAGATGATAAAGTAGATTATCCCAATTAAGATAAATTACTTTTCAAAACTTTAGCATATCTGTTAAAGGTAGTAGTCACCAATGCTGTGCTCTGAGGCTCTGCAGGATTGCCTTTTTCCCCTTTTTGTCTTTTATTCTCAAATTTGAAGTGTTCATTGATCAAAATTAGCAGGATTTAGCAGGGACAACAAACAATTCTCTCTTAATTGCACATTTATTTTCATGTTCAGGTGGCAAGAATGAGATCCTAAGCCAACATTCAAGTGAACAGCTGCAGTAGCCTGTGTCTGCTGAAAATTTCAGCATCTCTCAGCTATACAACCATCTGCTCTGAATAAAGTGATACTAATATGTTTTACAAATAATGCATACCCCACTAATAGGCTAAAGAGAACTGTTCATAAAAGACAAAGCACTAAATATTTTTCACTCAGAAAAATAGTTCGAGATAAATTTACAGTTTTTAAAAAATTCTTAGAATAGACTGGCAAATATACTTTTAAAATAGTAATCATAAAAACACAAGTATACAGGTTTTAAAAGTTACTGCAAGTTAGTATTCAGACCATACCAAAACCATTTTAGTACAATACTACTCTTCAATTATCCACCATGTATTTTCAATTAGTACTAAAATCTAATTGACATTAGAAGAAAGGCAAGCCTCTGCAGTGTAATTTCTACAGGAGATCACCGTATTACAGAAAAAGTTGTCTTGGTATGCCCGTGTGCTCTAGGCTCTCACAGAATAGGAACACCACCTACAGCCTATAATGAAACATATAAGCGAGTTAGCATTCCAAATGGAAGGTTATAAGACTTTGGTATGGCCTCAGCACTATTAACATGTAAAAGAGTAGCCTACAGAATTTAAGAAAAGTCCCACAGACCCCAGTCCAAGGCTCTGCTGCCCACGAACCACTTCTAAGCAGAGAAGCCACATCACACAGTCTGACTGCCATGTTAGTTTGGAGTTGCCGTCTGCAATATGGACACAAAAAGTACCGTATGTTAGATTAGCAAGATAATGCAACAAATCAATTTGTACAAATTTACAGTAATTGCATTTATATTCCCAGCACGTCCATGCAGTGTGGCTTAATTGAATTTGAGGCAATTCCAATCTAATCTTTACAAATTCAGATGTAAAATTATTCCTCTTACGTGAAATAAGATGCTTATTTTTAAGAAGATTTAAAAGATAATGCAGTCTAGTTACCCCTGCATCTACCCTGGAAACTACCTCCAGAACCACATCATGCCTAAAAGAAACTATACCACAAAACAAATTTTTAAATCTTCAAGACTGAAGAGGAAAGAAAGGAAATACAGTGAGTTGGTTTTCCATCAGCATATAAGATGATCATGCACTACTGAAAGATAGCTCCCCTTACATGTCTTTCCCAGCCCACAGGAAAAAAAAAATACACAAAGATGACAAATGACTTTGTTAGAATCCAGTCCGTTCTTAAAAATCCTATGTTTTAAAAATTAAGTAAATTAAAATCTTGCGCAGATGGTATTCACTAAGTTTCCTTGCAATACATGTTTAAAAGTACCACGTATCACCAGTGGCAGTAGAGTCAAGGATTTATCAAGTGGAATAACTGGAACAAAACATGCAAGTGTTTTTCATAAGAGTATTTTGGTAACCAAGAAGATTGCTCTTTAACTAAAACATCACTGAAAATCCAGTTGGATTTACATTGAACAGTGCTAGAAGGATACCACAAAAGCTAACAGGCCATTTGCAGATGACTACAGGTAGTCCAGATGTGAAATATAACCACAATACGAACAAATAGAAAGACTCCTGACCACTGTCACAGCTTAAGATTGCTGTTAGTAAAGAGATCCTTCTTGCCCATGGTTAGCAGATAAGGTAAGTCTAAACTTGCTTAAAAAAGACTTAGGTTTCAGAAGGCTGCTGCATCCAGGGTTTATAAAGACGTACTTCAAAGCTTATTTCTGGTTTAAAATGGTGCAAATTACTTTTCATGTCAGTTTGCTACCAAAGTCCATATGGTTAGCAGACTTCATGTCTGGTCTTTATTTTTAACTTAGGTTAATAAAAACCTTCAATCACCTTTTCATGCAAAATAGTGAGGCTTTGGTATCAACTTCTGCCTGGCTCATAGGCAAGTATGTTGATAAACTGCTTACTACCATGAATAAAATCTGGAAGTCCCAACTGACTTCTTTTAAGTTGAGACAAGCCTTATTAAGAAGATTGCTTTAAAACAGTGTCCAAAACGCTGTCCTACAAAGACTGTAGTGACGTATGCAAGATAATGTATTTGGATCTCTATGGTTCTCAGCAAAGGAGCATGACCCCACAGATTATTTGTTTCCTGTGAACCACAGGCTGCAGATAGAAAACTTCAATAGGTCAGCTTACTTGTTTGTACAGTACTTCAGTTTACTCACTAGACTCCACTGTTCTCTCAAACACTGCAGCACTTCTTAAAGAAAGCCAAGAGCACCTGTCATTTGAGGTACTTTCAGCTTGCATAACACATTTATCTGCACTGAAGCATTCTATACAGCACTTGCAATCAGCGTGCAAGTCAGTTCTCTGACTAAAAAAACCATTATGTCTCAAAAATGTATTTTGCTCTACCTATTCTTCTACCATTTTTATTACTTTTGAAGACATACAGACTGCTCTCTTATGTCTAGTTTGGAGAACTGGAGTTCTTACCATTTTATTTACACTTCTATCTGACCTAAAAACAATATTAACTATAGCTAATTACACTCTAGAAAAAAAAAAAAAGCTTTCTGAAATGAATTTTCAGCCTTAACACTGTACTAAAACAGCACATTAACACAGAATTTGAACTGTGACTTTTCTTCCCCCTTCCCCCAAAAAGGCTTTAAAATATTGAACTACTGAATAATCTCCAGTACCATTAAAAAAAGCTAATTCAGTTTTTGACTATTAGCCTCAGAGACAATATTACACTTCAGGTTATTAAAATAGCTTAGCAGTTACTGCATTCAAAACCTATAAAACCATTATGTTCAAGAAACAGGGTTCTATACCTACTAAGGAAAAGTCTGTCTTAAAATACATTCAGATTAAGAGGAGAACAATAAAGTCAAGTTGACCAAGTAAATCTGCTTTCTCTATAATGCTGAAAAGAAGCAGAACTAAAGACACAGTTGTTCAGTTCAGCAAACTGAGTGGTTCTCTTTAACACACAGTACATGGCAGCAATCTGTCTTCCAATAAACTTACTTCTAGTACACCAAGCACAGGTAAGATTTTAAACCCAAACACTCAAACACTGTTTATGGCATTAACGGAATGCCAGCTTCCAATTAGCTGCAGTTCAAGCAAGTCATGAGTAAGGTTTGCCTAGCAGAGAAGCAAATAGGCTTTTTTTGTTTTTCAAGAGAAAAGACATCGGAAGTTCAAAAGCCATATGGTTTATGTAATTAGTTCTGGTTGCCATAGAACAGTTCCAATTATAACAGCAGATTTTTATATGACAGCTTTAGAAAATATAGTGGAGCAAGGAAGATGAAGACTGGCTAAACAATAGTCACAGTGGCCTACTAACTTTCTCTGCAACACAGGTATAACATACTCAACTATTCATGCTCAGCTGAAAATGCAGGCTGATGCTGGATCCTGGCAGTGTTGAGACAGAACCAAGGAGGTGACAAAACAGATAAGCCTTCAACCACCTTTACCTCCTCACATGCATACACATGCTAGGGAGAAACGTTTAGTGCATGACTTCTGGCCAAAGTCTTTCTACCACCTGTTTCAATTCATACTTGTTCATCCTGGTCATTGCTGGGCAAGAAATCATTTCACATAGCTTTTATAGTCAGAATTTAATTCTACTTATAGACAACACACCAAAAAATCACTGCAGAGATGCCTGCCCCGATTACACTACATACTTCTAAGTGGTATTGTTACAAAAAGGTGATTACACTCTGAATTTAGGCCAGCAGGTACTAAACACATCTGCCTCTTTCAATATGTTCAGAGGCAACCCAAGCTAGACCACGAGATGCCTCCTGCCTCAAGGGTCACAGCTCATACAGTGCTCTTGATGAAGTCCTAAGAGATGCTAAACATGCTCCTGAAGATTCTCCTAAAGGCTTACATACCAGGAAACCTTCAGAGCATGCTTTAGAATTTAGTGTTTGCCCTTCCATCCTGTTTCCCAGTGCAATGGAAGCATGCATCAATTACAACACATCACCATTCGCACAAGCAAATACTATAGATTTTGTTTTCATAATACCAAACTGCAGAACAAGAAACACCTCTGGCTGCGTACAGTATTCTTTATTTCTTCCACACAGAAAGGTCTAAACCCGAACTTTGGTCTCTGCTTGTAATGAAGTTGTTCTCTTTCCAAAGGATTTATTCCGTCTACTTTGACTTACAACAGTAGTTAATGTATTTTAACAAGGCTAAGTTGTTTCTTGTCTGTGAGAACTGTTGCTAAACATGTTAAGCAAAAAAAAAAAAAAAAAAAAAACAAAAACAAAACACAAAACAAAAAACAAAAAAAAACCCCACAAAAAAAAAACCAAGCCATCATCATTATTTGAGGGGTCAGAGAAAGGTAAGATCTGGCACAATACAGATGCTGAATTTTGCTTTAAAAAATAGAACTCACCAAAAAAAAATATTTTGGGGTATTAAAATTTTAAGTGCAGATTTATTGATACTTTGAATAGCTGCAATTCTTCATGCTTCCTCTTTACTGATTTTTATCTTTACTGGAGTGTTAATTTGAAGAACTCCTTTTTTACAAATGGTCAGGTATCTTACAAGCATGCATGAAAGAACAGTACTAATTCACGCACGCTCAAAAAAGTTGTAAAATAAGAGATAACAGAGACTGTTCAATCCAGCGTATGCAAAAGCCATTACATAGGTTGCTAGAACATCCCAAAGCCCTGTATGGGTAAAGGCACACACAGGCCAGAGGGCATGTCTCCAGTTAACAACCTTGACTGTCAGAACAAAACACTACTCACTCTTTCAGTTTCCCTACAAGAAGAATAGTTGTCAAGGAAAGCTTGATAGTTACTCTGAGTTCCACACATTAACAGCACATGTTGTGCTTGGTGAGTCTGCACAAACAGGGTAAACAATGCTTATTTCTTTGTCTCTATTTTCACGTTTTCTTCATTAGCATAAATCGACATTTCTCCATTAGCAGCCCTCCCCACCTGCATATACATTCATTTGCTGTTCCCTCCACTGCACTATTTAAAAATCTGCAGCACAAACTACATAAGGATATTGCCTGATGAGAACTCATGCAGCTCGGGAGAATGAACCAGAACAGTATCTCTTGATCTATGCTAAGTTATATGGAAGAACTTTGATAAGATAGATGAAAGACAAAAACTGCACAGAAAACTTAGAATTTTTCTGATAATGAGGTGGTATCAAATTTTCAAGTAACTTAAATAGTTATTAATGTAAACAAAAGCAATTAAGATAAGACAGCTTGAGTCCTTTGCAACAATAAAAAGCCACTTCTAGCCTCTCAGAAGTGGTAGCTTAGAAGGGGAACCTTTTCACACTGCCTTTTCAATGAATCACTAAAGAAGTAATACCACTTAACATTTCTGTATCTTGGCCTCAAAGTCATGATGAGTTGAAGTAAGTGAAGAAAATGAAGATGATTATGAAAAAAAAATCATATGAAATTTAGGCAAAAGGATTGTAATTCACCCTTGTGACTGCTGCTGCAGAAGTTAATCTGCAGAAGATTTCAGCAGGAATGAAGAGGCAGCCAAAGCAGACTGTCCTATTACAGGTAAGCAGTGAGAAGAAAACTGAACAACTGCAGATACTTGAACAATAAACAGCTATTAATAGAGGCATAAAAGAGCTTAATTGTGCTGGTGACACTAAAAGCAGGAAGAAAGTGCAAATTATTTACTCAATGCAAATATCTGTAGGAACACTAAAAATGTATACATATATTAAAAGAAAAAGTCTTCACTCAGTATGAAGTGCTTTTGGAAACTCTTGACATTCCTACAAAATACTTAAGAGTATTAGGATACTCTAAACAATACCCTACTAAAGCAACTATGTGTTAGGAATGAAGCCAAATACTTGTAAGAAGTTCTCAAAAAATAATGCATGTACAGCAAGGCAAGGACATTGCTTGACAATGGACTAATCTAGAGAAAATACAGGACTACTTCTGACTGAAATTACTGATTATCCTATCAGGTAGGGTCAAAAGAGGAAAACACACAGGGTAACTTAAGTTTTCCTAGAAACCACATTAGAAAGATCAACTCTAACAGTCTTCTGTAAAGAAAACAAACACCTCCATTCCATTAAGGTATCAGTTCAAGTGAGACTCCAAAAGTGTAACCATTTTTATGTTCCTAATTATTCAGGTCAATTTAGATACACAACCACTTCTACCAACATAACTAATTCCCTGAGCAAGATAGCATCAACATGCATTACTAATTAGCTCATATACTAGAAAAAACCTCCAAAACTCAGCACAAAATTACACTCTTTCTTTTCATTGCCCTCCTTCATATAAAAAAAGTTCAAAGCCAGCTAAGGGAAAATGATTACTTTGGTTATATTTGTAATTTTAACTAAATGTCAAGTTGAGACAGTTTGAACACAGCCAATACTGATGTTCAGAAGGAGTTTCACCAAAACTGTGACTGGATCACACAAACAACTATTCAGATCTCAAATAAATAAGCTGTGAACAACTCCAGACTTAACCAATACTTTAAATAAGTCTGATTTTTAACAGGAAAGATTTTTCAACTGCAGCACTCTACCAGTCACAAAATCTTGCCAACTGTTTATTGCTCTTATTTGCTGTCCTAGCCTCCTGTGTTAGCTCTCACAACCTTCTAGCAAAGTGCTCTCCAAGGCAATACGGCTCTGTCAAAATGAATATGTATTCTTCAAGAGGTTACTGCATCTTATTGCAGACATTTCATTTCAGCCTTATACATCTGCAGTCCTCTGGAGCCTACTAACACAACAAAACAGAAGATTCAATGAGGTGAAAGGAGACAACTTGATGACTCTTCAAATATAGAAATTTGATAGGTTGAAAGGTTTCAAAGTCAACATCCACTTGAACTGGCTAGGATGCCTACTTCAATTTTTCAGCATTTACCTCAGTATTCCAGTTGGGCCATGTAAACTTTTCCCCCTTTCATACTGCAATTACATCCTTCTTTGCCACTGAAAATTTCAAAAGCTGATGTTTTACCAACAGAGAGGAAGCAAACCAAGTTAGTCTGACTGAAGAGATATACAAACCAAAAAACACAAGTTAGAAAAATAGGCTCCTCCTAATCAGGAAAGCGTGTCAACTTCAAGGCCACACACTACTCCATTTACTCTCTTCCTGAAGGACAACACACCTACATGGTTTTGTCCCTCATGCACTCAACTTTCTTCCCTGCAACAGAGGGCCCAACAATGGATGACAGGCTTCACCTTCCAGGATAAGGAAGATAAGGTTAGAAGAACAGTTCTCTTGTGCTTGCTTTTCATGGCAGCACTCCTTGCTCAAAGCTCAAGGAAACCAGAGAGATAGTTAGGCCCAAAACGCACTAGCATTCACAGACAATCCATCAGAGGTGCACCTCAGCAGATCCACAGGGCATGATCTTGGTATCTCCATCACAGCCCTACCCTTCAAACCGCAGGATGAATCCCCTCAATGTCCTCCCTTCCGGGGAGTTTTTGTTCTCTAACAGGGAACTTTTAGCTCAGATGTAGATTAGACAAGGGAAAAGTTGCATGACTTACTATCTGTACCCCTTAAACCCTCATGTATATTGCTAGTTAGCTCAAAAAATTACTTCCTCAACACCAGACAAAGAGGGGAAAAAATGCAAGCAGCTGAAAGTCAGAAACCAGTCTCCACGCCTCTCCCTTCCTCTATACCCTTCTTTACAAGTACTTTCAAAGTGGTATCAGGCTGGACAGCAACACAATGCCTACACACTCGGACGTCTCCATTGGCCCAGACCATCAGTGGCCTGAGAGACTGACATGTCACAGCATCCTTCTTTCAGGTCCAAAACTCATGACAAGCAAAGCTTATGTGCAACACAAAAAGGTATTCAAACCAAACTGAAACATGCACTATTAACCACACATTGAATCAAGTCATTTTTGCACAGGAAACATTAATCTTTCCATTGAGGAAACCCTCTGGGGAAGAAGAGATCTTCACTAGGACAACAGCTCAACTAAGAATATAGGATAAGAGGTACTGGGGTTTGCCGAATACTCTGCACTCCAGCAGATATGACAACAAACAAGCTACCTGAACAGCCTTGGACATGATACCCAAAATTGCTAAAATGGCCTAGGATCACATCTTAGATGTTAAGTAGTATTCAAATATGGTCTACTTGCTTTCAGTCTTTGGTAAAGGGCCTCAATGTAGCATGTAAGGCAAAAATCAGGGACTTGTGGCAACAACTGTCTTGAGCTGCCATTTTTTTTTTCCACAGCTGGGAATGAGGGTTTTGAAGAACAGAAGGAAACACTGTTCAAACTGAAACACTTCCATTCAGTATTTCTGCGCTCTTCAGTCAAGAGCAGATGACATTTCACCTACAGTTACAAGGCTTCTATTTTATCACTTCTCAAAAAAAGATTTCAGATCAACAAGACAAAGCGAAGACATCAACAAGCCATTCTTATTAACAATTCATAGTGAACCAATATGAAAAAAAACATGGCCAAGGCCAGTTTGCTCTGAAAATCTACTATGGATAAAGACTGACTATTCAGTCTCCAAGATGTGTTCTTAGTGGTCTCAATAATCACACCTTTGAGTAAAAAAAAAAAAAAAAACAAGCTTAACAGGAGCTAAGATTTTTCCCTTCCTGCCTCACCTGGAGTAGGAAGTCACCATGGTTCCATGAAGGCAGTACAAAGGCTTCCTATAGCAGATGAAGAGAACTTTTATTTCTTAATCCTGATATACCATGAGTAATGAATAATGCAACACAGCTATAACATGACAGATCCATATGCTGTGCTGACTTGCGTGCAGAAATCTTTATTTCTATAATCCAACTAAAAATGCAGAGCAATGAATATTTAAAGATTTTCTAGTCTAAAATAATCTTGCTCTTGCTTTCAGTCACCACAGAAATCTTGCCCAGGTCTTAAGGTTTCTGACCTCTGGGGATGGGAATTCTTGCACAAACATGAATTCAAGAACAGAGAAATACAGAGGCCAAGATGTCAGAACTCCTCATTAAAACTCTCAATAATTTAATACATCATCATTAATACTGCTAATCATATTTTCCTTTTAGGCTGTCCATAAATATGAAGTTTATGGGGCCACTTGGCTTCTACATGATCTAGCTCTTTCTTCTAACCTTTTCTTCATAGAAAGTCGCAGCTAGATTGTCTCCCACTCCTAGTTTTCTCCAGTAGACCAAGTACTATTAAACAATGTATCACTAAATTGCCTTAATATACCTTTGCTCCTTTCATGGGCTAACCCATATATTTTAATTTGACTCTCATGCTTTATTCCTTCATGTATTACTCTATGCTAGGTATTATACACAAACCTATTAAAACTACAACTTGATATATTTATGCAGTTGACATTTCTATTACCTGTGTCTTAACATTGTATATACATATTACCGAAAAGTAAATTTTGTAACAACAAATTCTAGATTAGGCAATTTTCTTTCAAATTAGTTTTGAAAAGCTGATTTCACTTAGATATTTATCATTGCATCAAAAAACTGAGCTAATACCCCACTTCACCATAAAACTAATCTTATGCCTAATTCAATAGCAAGAGAAACACAGCCACAGAAGTACACCACTGTAACAGACTCCCAAATACTTGAAATTGTAACTTTGCCAATTCATTTATTCCCCTGTGTACATCCTCAAGTTTCAATATCAAAGGAAAATCAAGAGAATTGTTTGCAAAAGAGATACAAGAAGTCTTATAAGATAGCATGACAGCATAAACAAAGTCAGACCAACAGCACACAGCTCTGAATTAACTCAAAATTTTCTGCCCTTTATCAATGCATTTCAAGTTCTAGGAGGTCACCCATGCCCCAAAAATCTCCCTGTAATACACACTACAGTAGAAAGAAAGAGCTTGGAAAGGGACATACACAACAGTAAACCAAAACATTACTTTGAGAATATCAACAGGTGAAAAATACGATGTTGATGCTATTTACAATATGCTTGCTTTCTATATGGGCTAATCTGGATAATTTTACTACCATTTCACTACAGAAATGCACCAACTCTGAGGCACCACAGAAGGGCTTCTGCTTTCACCCAGCACACAAGTTTGAGATGAGAAAGTTGTCTTATTTATCTGTAGCATCCTTTGAAGGAGACCTGTCAAATCACATTATTTGTCATGGCACCCAAAGGCTGACTTATCAAGTCTTAAAAGAATACCTCAAAATAAACTAGATGGATTTTATACTGCAACATATAGTCTAACATGGAGAGAAGAACCCAGGTTTGGACATTTTAGCCTTTGTTTCATAATGAAGCAGACTTCTAAAACAGAAGAAGGTTCACTTTCATGGGCTGAACATTATGCTTGGGCAGAGAACTGGGTGTTTTGTGAAACAAGGGAATCAGTAAGTTAATGAAGACTGTTTTAGAAACCGTACGCGTCTTCCCTCCTGGCACTTTATCTTGCAAAAAAGACGACAGTGGTTTATATTGGACCACCTAAACTACAGGGTACTTATATCTATACTTAACAAGGAAAGTCAAGAATGTGTTTTACTACAGTGAGAAAAAAAACCCCAAACATCAAATGTAAGCCCTGGAGACATGCTGACAAGAGAAGTCAAAAGGCATCAGTGCTTTTGAGGAATCTGAACAGAGTGTTACAGTCAGTATCAAAAACCTTGCTGATATCAGATACAGACACTCACTGTCCTACCTCAAATATTCCCACTGAATATACACAGGAATACAAAGCAGTTAAAAAGACAGAAGTTACACTATTTATGTGGTTTGTTTTTGTTTGTAGGAGTTGAACTTCCTTAGATGCCATTGTCAAAACAGTGCCATCCAGATTACCCTGGAACACATCATTCAAATTATAATAGATGCAGGTGAGTTTGAAAAGGTCTGTGTCATTGGATGTCAGCACATTCTAGCTCTAAAACACAGCACATCAGGAAGCAAAGTATTTAGTTCACACTATTCAGTTGGACAGACTTAATTTAAGTTTTTCTGCCCACAATTTAGATGTAGGTAGTTAAAAGAACAGCGTAACTAAGAACATAAAAACATAGCCATAAGAATCACCCACTTCTGGAAATGAAGTTGTAGGCAGGATAAGTAAACTTTGAAAGGAGTTAGTTCCTGTGAAGAGCTATACTGTCTCACAGCCATAAAGCCAGGACTTGTCCTTCTTCACACTGCAGATAACTACTTTCCACCAATTTCCTAAACGAAGACCCACACCTGTTAAGTCCAGCAGCTCCGGTATTAACAACACACATATCTCTGCCTCAAAGATCAAAACTGTATTTCATTGTCCCATTATATAGATGCAATATTAAAGAAGACATTATTGTTAGGTTATTTTTAAACCAACAAGTCAAAGAGGATTTTTATCTCCTTAATTCACTCTGCAGACATTTTATACCATTCTGTATTAAATGCACCTTTCAGTCAAGGTTCAACTTTTAACCTTCAAAAGTTTATTCTTTGCTTTGATTTTGGGCAAAATACTAGAAGAGTAAGTTCCTAGAAGCATCAATTAAAAAAAAAAAAAGGAATTTAAGCTTTTCTCACTGCAAAAATACTGTACAAAATGCACAGTCACATGTTACTTGCAAGTCAGTTCTGCAAAACTCTTTCTCAGATGAAAGATGTCCAAGTGCTCAGACTTTGGTGAACTACAGCTCTTTTACTCTATGAAGACAGCTCATCAGGACTAGTTGCCTAAGGCTAACTGCAACTGCATCTGCAGTAAATTATTTCAATTTCTCCTGAAGAAGCTGCAGCTTGGACATATATAGATATAGACATAGCTTGGACAGGTGCACTAGGTTAAGAACTGCCTGGATGGCTGGGCCCAGAGAGTGGTGGTGAATGGTGCCACACCCAGTTGACAACAGTCACCACTGGGGTTCCCCACAGCTCAGTGTTGGGCCCAGCCCTGGTTAATATCTTTATTCATGATCCGGATGAGTGGACCAAGTGCACCCTCAGTTAAGTTCTCAAACGACACCACGTGGGTGGGAGTGTTGATCTGCTGGATGGCAGTAATGCTTTGCAGAGGGACATGGACAGGCTGGATCCGCGGGCCAAGGCCCGTGGCATGCGGTGCAGCAAAGCCAGGTGCCAGGTCCTGCCTCGGTCACAACAACCCCACACAGTGCCACAGGCTGAGGAAGACTGCCTGGAAAGTGGCACAGCAGAAAAGGACCTGGGGCTGCTGGTTGGCATTCAGCTAAACATGACCCAGCACCTGTCCAGGTAGCCATGAAGGCCAATGGCATGCTGGTCTGTATCAGACATGGTACAGATCCTTGAATACTGTGTCCACTTCTGGGCCCCTCACTTCACAAAAAACACGGAGATGCTGGAGCAAGTCCAGAGAAGGGCAAAGGAACTGGTGAAGGGTCTGGAGACTAAGTTCTATGAGGAGTGGCTGAAGGAGCTCTGGTTTAGTCTGCAGAAAAGGAGGCTCAGGGGCGACCTTACCACTCTCTACAACTACCTGGAAAGAGACCATAGCCAGGTGGGGGTCAGTCTCTTCTACCAAGCAACCAGCAAGAAGAGAAAATGGCCTCAAGCTGGGCCAGAAGAAGGTTCAGGTTGGACATCGGGAGCAATTTCTTCACTGAAAAGGTTGTTATACATTGGAATTGGCTGCCCAGGGAGGTGGTAGAGTTCACGACTGCTGCAAGTGCTCAAGAAGTGACTGGACATGGCACTGAGTACTACAATTTAGGTGACATGGTCATGTCCTGGTCAAAGACTGAACTCAATAACCTTGGAGGTCTTTTCCAACCTTAATGATTCTAAGAATTTGTAGGCAAAAATATTAAAAGAACACCAGTTTAAATCTTGTGACTGCCAAAGTTCATTTAACCATACCAAAACTCTGGCGTTAAAAAGACTTCTAAGAAGTCAGTGCATGGAAAGGCTGAAAAAGTCATGAGGACAGAAGCATGTACAAGTTTAGCTTTTGCTTTCTTTACTGCACATCTTGAAAGGAAACACAACTGCTCTGTGAGAATTATTCTATTTGTATACAACAGCTTACTGAAAAATGGACTCAACATAAGCAAGTATCAAATATTCTGTTACTTCTCTCAGCTATGTCTAAACTCTCTACAGGAGAATGAAGAACTACTGAAGTAGGGTTTGGCAGGCACATCTCCCAATAACCTCCACTGAACCCACAAAATCTCAGTATGTTGTTAAAAGGTTGAACAACTGTAACAGAAAGGCTTGAAACAAATACAGCCTGGCGTTAGTCTTAATTTGCTGCATTTTTCACTGGTGTAACATCAATTTATTTATTCAGCTCATTTTTAACAGAGATCTAAAACACACCCAGCAGAGAGAAGAGCACAGAATGCTGCTGTAACCATCCCCATTAAATTCAGAGAAAACAACTCCCTTTTCTTCAACATCTTTGGACAATGACAGCAGCTCTCATTTAAAGCCATATGACAACTTCACTTAGATAAGAAATAGCTAAAAATGTTTAGGCACAGAAAGTGCTTAAACACAGAAAGGTTCTCAACTAGCAGAGGCTGTCCTCACAATAAAGACATCCCATATGGCAACTCTTTTTAGACTGTTAAGTATCAGAGGTTAGAGAAATCACGTCTGTCTACAAACTACCAGTTTCTCAGCTGATTTTTATCTCTTGCATAAAGAAAAAAGCAATTTGGGATAATTTTTAGAACTAACATAGGTCAAACTCAAAAACCGTGTCCCCTTCAAAGTTTGTTTAGCTTCCATAACTACCCATTCTTTCCAGTAAGGGCCTGAAAAGAAAGCAAGCCTGTAACTTCTGACAAACATACCTGGAGCATTCAAAGCAGATCAGCTGAGTTTACTTAACTTGGTTCTAATTCACTGCAGCTGCATCTAACAAACCGCAAAGAAAAGCTTATTACTGCAGTAAGTGACAGAGCTCAGTGGCTGAACAACCCCAAGTTTCCAGCATTGTTCAGTTGGCTGTGCTCAGCGCCAGCTACCAAATGATCTCTGTACTGTGGCTAAGCATGCAAAACCAACAGACAACACCACCTTCCCCCACCTTTGTAAGCTCTTACATGTATTATCAAGAGGATATCAGGCAGGGTATGCTACCAGACATGTTCAAACAGTTGGCTGCTGGCAGAGAATATCTGCATACACTGATCCGTGATGTACTCACCTGATTTAAACACGGAACAAGAGTTACAGAGTTCTTGTAATGATAACTCATACACAAGCTTTGACATTGGAGTTTGCAACCTGCCACATGGAAGACAGGAGAGCACCCTGAGCTGCCAGCGAGATTTTCAAGCTCATCTTTACAACTAGTGACTATGGGTGATCTAAAAAGGTCTTGATGAAACTTGGCTAAGTATCAGTTAAAAACAGACCTGTGAATTACCTCTACATACACAAAAATAATTTAGGGATTCCCACATAGAACTATGTCAAAGTTTTATTTAAAATGAGCAAATGTGTACAGTGCACAGGAAGTCTCAGTGACAGATTACTAAACTCAAGTTTAGTTCTCTAAAATATTTTCTGATATATTAGTATGTTTAAGTTCATATTTTAACACCAGGATTTCATCAGGAACTTCATCCATATCCTTCTCCAAAGTTTCATATGTACTTTTCCATGTGCAAGTTTTCCAGTCTCAAACAGAACAGTATGAAAAATGAATAAATCAAAAGGCATAGTGAGTAAACTGAAGTATTAAAGATTAAATTAAATGCATTTGCTTCACCTTCTTCCTCTTATGTGAAAAAGGAAAGAGGGAAGTGAGAGATGCGGTGCAGGAGAAGGGTCAGAAGCTACTCAATGTTTTCAGCTTTAACAAAGATGGATTCATACCAGGTACTTCAAAAAGCCCTGTCTAAGAAAAAAATCAGTAAGATTACAGGTCTCCCTTCCAATTCTGGTAACAGAAAAGTGACACACTGAAAACAATAAACTTCACCAACTTACTCAACAGCTGTGCTCCTGTTTCACAGAAGTATATAGAACACATGTAAAGATGCACAAATCCACTGGGGAAACAATGACAGAAAAAGCATTTTGTTTCAGGAAGTTAAACAATAAATTACTTTTTTTTTGTTTGTGCAACAGTACAGAGAGTGTTGAGCTTTCTACTTCACTTATCAAAGAAAACATACAATTAAGTCAACATTCTTAAGTAAACCCTTCAGAAGGAAGGTGGATAAACCGTAAGGAAAAGGCATAAATTAACCACACACCAAGTTCTATAACACAGCAGCAGCGCCTTTAAATAGTCTTCCAGACAAAGAGATGTTAATAGGGATTTTGGAAACATCTTAGTATGCTCAAGCACTAGAGGCTAAAATTAGAAAGAATGTTTCTGCCAGAATTCCTCTTATATTTCTCTCCCCCTTTAATTTTTCACACAGTACCAAAACCACTTAATTCATCCAGAATTTCAAAAGAGAGACAACTGATCAGTGAAGCCCTTCCTCATAGCTGATTTACAACACAGGTACCAAGGATTTCTCCCCACACCACCTCCCAGAGGTTCCCAAAACCCACAGAAGTGTCAGGTGAGAAACACCTTTGAATAGTAAGTCAAAAACTAATATAAAATGGCAGAGGAGAAAAAAAAAAATCTACAAAAACTATTCTTGTTTCCAGTATTTCAAAAAACAGTATGTGGTACAGTCTCACAAATGTCACACCAGTCTCTTACACTCTATTTTGCATATGCAAAATACAGATCGTTGTATTTCTCTACAGAATCCACTACAGTAAGTGGATTAGCTATACAGAGTAACATTATTAGCAAGGCTCTTCTCTGAGGCACTAAGAAGAGGTATGACTCCTAAGGTGAATTTCTGCATGTATTGAGACAGCACACAGAAAAGAAGCATCAGGAATCTTTCAAGGGAACTAATAAAGCAGTAAGTGGTAGAAGTAATTCAGCTGGCAGAGAGAGTGCACTTGAAAATCAAGTGGAGAAAAGTGGCAGCATCAATTGTTTTGCAAGCCTATCACAACTGGATTACCTGATCCAGAATAAACTGCACCAGTGTAAACTGACCTAGCAGATACTGTTCACCTCAGGGAGCAACCTGCTTCTGGGACCGCTTGTTCCTTCTGGTTTTCAGCCAAGTGTCTGTGATTCAATGACTGAACAGCACATAATCATGGGATCTTGGGAGTCCATTACAGAGGAAAACACTTTTACTACCACCTCCATGAAACAAACTCCTTCACCCTGTGAAGCTCTGTCCCCCAAACACTGATGCTGCACAAGACTACAAACCAGAAAGAATATTACTCAAGTTTTTCTGGCAAAAAACGGATGCTCCCGAAAGCTTAAAAGTAAAGGAACTGAAGCCTCAACAACTAAGCATTATAAATATTTATGGCAATCATCAAGCAGAGGATATCCCAAGCTAAAATTGACAAAATGTGAAACCACATCAACACAACCTAAGAGGTAACAAGAAGAAATCAGCAAAACCTTCATCAGGTGAGCTCAAGGATGCTGGGAGCCCTCTATTATACACAATCGTGACTTCCATATCTGAAAGCTTTATTTACGTTTTTCAAAAAAGCTATCAGTTATCAACCCTTACAGACTGCTCTAATTGGATGTGTCTCAACAGCTTTGAGGAAACGGCTTCTAGACATACAGTAGACATCCCAACATTGTCAGTGCTACTGAGTGGTCAGTCAAATCACCTAGATTTGACCACTAATCTTCTCTGAAAACCCTGATTACACACCATACTTTTCCTCTAGCCCTAACTAGTTAGTTTTGGAGGACTTTCTAAACTTAGCACATCAACTTTGTATTCTCACTAAATGAGAAAAAGACTAATGTCCTTGTAAGGAACATTAGTACTCAATCCTATTGTTTATTAAGCTCACCTGCAAAAAAAGCAGAATTCAAAATATTTGTGGGGTGGGGTTTTTATTGGGTTTTGTTGTTGTCGTTGCTAGAGGAATTTGAATTATTAGAGATGATTTAAGAATCTACATACAGAACACAGACAACAAACTTTTCACTTGCAAGCCTGATTTTCCAGACCCCGCCATGTTTCAAATTACATAGCTACCCCAGCAATTACACATGCTGTTTCCCGAAGTTTTTCAAAGTTGAAATTCAGCTCAATAAAGCATCACATACACTATTCTTACAATACCTGACCATGTAAACCACAGACTCACATGATCATTCAGGGTTGCAAGTCACCTCTGGAGACCACTGGGTCCAACCACCCTGCTCGAACAGGGCTAACTAGAGCCAGCAGCGCAGGACCATGCCCAGGCAGCTTCTGAGGATACTCCACCACCTCTTTGTTTCATTCCTAAAAACTCAACACAGAAATCTACCTCAAGAATTTGAGCAAGAATATCTGAAAGTATGTCAGTGGGTATGAAATCCTATCCATGTATGGTGGGAGGTGACCCTTCCCATCTGCTCAGCCCTAGCAGAAGCCGTATCTGGAGTGCTGGGTCCCATTCTGGTTTCCTCAGTAGAACACAGACAAGGAGCTACTGGACAGGTCCAGCAGAAGCCACAAAGATGACTTGGGGTCTGGAGCATCTATCTCATGAGGAGAGACTGCAGGAGCTGGGCCTGTTCAGTCTGGAGAGGAGACAACTGAAAGGGGACCTCATTAGTGCACAAAAATATCTCAAAGGCAGGCATCAAGACGATGGTGCCAGACTCTTTTCAGTGGTACCCACAGACAGAATGAGGAACAATGGCCATAAATTAAAACACAGGAAGTTCCACCTCAACATGAGGAAGAACTTCTTTTCACTGAGGGCAGCAGAGCATTGGAACAGGCTGCTCAGGAAAGTCGTGGAGTCTCCCTGTCTGGAGACATTCCAAACCCATCTGCATGCGTTCCTGTGTAACCTGCTCTAGTGACCCTGCCTTGGCAGGGGGTTGGGACTGGATGATCTCCAGAGGTCTCTTCCAAAACTGTCTGAGATTCAGTAAGATACCACTGGCTGGCTACCTTAGCACTTTACTAAAATTTACATCATTTTAAGAATGCAATGCTACATACTCACCCCTCCACAATCACTCCCCAACTACTTCACCATCAGAGTATTTTGCTCAGCTTGAAGAGTTAATAACTCACAAAGAGACTGTTGCTTGGTTTAAGTGAGAAGTAATTTTCTAACTTTCCATTATGGGTGAAAAACATCTCAACCACCCCCCTTGGCAGGATAGATAGACTATCACCCATTTCAGAGGTTTGACAAATTCCAGAATAACTAAACAGCAGTCCTCATGACCTACTTGCAAAGGACCATTCCCTGAAAGATGGGCAGAATATAGACACACCTGATTTCAGCTGTTAGCAATGCAATATCTAAGACACCCAAGATGTTATGTTTGGCTTTACTAACACATTCATCCAACAACCTCATTTCTCCTCAGCCTGAGTGCTGTAAAAGCCCTTTCACTCTGCCACACAAGATCTCCATTGTGCCTAGGGCACTGTGCTAAGGGCCAGAGTTTGGTAAGGACACCCCTGACTTGTTATGAGCAGTACACATGCTCCAAAAGATACAAAACAGGAAAACAACTCCCCCTTCCCCCCATAACTATGGGTTGACTAACCAGGGCACTCTCATGTGAGACACTCAGCAGCCTTGCAGTTCTCTTTGTCTTTTCATAGCAGTAATCCCTGACATCCCACCTGCAACTGTAAACAAAACAAAAAGGCAACTCTTTTTACACCTGAAGTTTCAGAAGACCAACTGTACAGTGTTTTCACAAATATGAGAAATCTCAAATTTGACAGTAGTAAAAAGTAGCCATCTACAGGCAGCAAAAGTTAATGGTAATTACCAGCATCATCAGTTATATGTCTCAAATCTATGACAAACCATTTGCTTCCTGACAATGCTCCAATAAACCTCTGGCACAAGAAATGCTGCAACAGACAAGCTGTTTCTTCAAGTAGGTTTCCTTTAATCTAAGCAAACAAATTATCACGTAAGAGACTTCTAAAAGCTCCTCTTTTTATTTTCTGTGAAGAAAAAAAAAAAAATCACCTTTAAGAACAGCTGCTTTCATACAGAAAGAACTGGAGTTCAAAAATAAGCAAGTCCAGACCTATATTCACTCCAGCTTTGAAAATAATTTGTTCTAATATTATCTGCTTCTTCACAGTAATTGTATGCATTCAACACCAGGTTTTGACACACCAGATACCCAGCACACTGTGCAACCTACTACCTCATGTCTGAAAAGAAACTTAACCTCAAAAAAAAAAAAAAAAAAAAAAAGAAACCATGCCAGGCTATGTTAACATGCTACATCAACATCACTTTTCCCAAAATACCACCCTATCCAGTCCCTTTATTAGATCACTTTTTAGAGTCTGTTTCACGCATCAAGTATTCCACTGACATTCAAGTTTGTTTATATTGAATTTCTTTCAATCCATTGCCTCACTGAGTTAAACCCTTACCTTCCTCCTCAGCACAATCTGTCATACAGGGGTAACACTGTCTCACAACCAGGAAATCTCACATAATGAATGATTCAAACTTATCGGAAGTGTTAATGGGCATGAGGCGCAAAATAGTAACTTTTCTTCAGCTCATAACACTTCATTTTTGTACAGATTGCCAAAGTGCTTTTGATTCTGTTTTCTATTCTTTGCATCTGCTCAGCTCAACTGGTACACAGGACTCAAAATTTTGGCACACAATGAAGTTATTTAAGCACTGACAGTTATAAACAGCCTAAAACAGATGGCCAGTTCTCCTCTGAGCTTAAGACTTCAGAGAAAGTCATGAAAGCTTGGATGTGCTCACTGGACCTGTTTTTCCTGAAGCTGTAAGTCTAGTAGCCATACTCTGAAAAACTATCCTAACACAGGTTCAACCTGTCTCCTACCTTTTCATCACCACCTTCTACTACAGAAATAGATACCAGACATTCACTGGTTTTTGTACTTAAAAAAAACCTGTTTCAATCAAAACCTGTTAAAGCACAGGAGTTCCCATCTGCGTCACAAAAGCTAAGCCAGCCATCTCCAGGAGAGCAGAGCACCATCCCATATAATGGTTACTTGAGAAGACAAAAGCTGTAACTGCAAACATTCTTCACCCAGCTGTATGTATGGAGCAGAATGTCATATGGTCTGGAATATCCCTTTGGTCAGTTTGGGTCAACTGTCCTGGTGGTGTCTCCCCCCAGGCTCCCAGGCACCTCCAACCTCCTCACCAGAGTGGCAGTACGAACAGAAAAGGCCTTGGCTCTGGGTAAGCCCTGCTCAGCAATAACAAAAACATCTCATCTTGGTATTATCAACCCTACGTTCAGCACAAATCCAAAACACAGCCCCATACCAGCCACTCTGAAGAAAATTAACTCTATCACAGACAAAATCAGCACACTATCACACAGTAACAGCCCAGAATCTATGGTATTTTCTTTGAAGTCTTCCCAGAGATACAAAGATACTTCTTAACCACCATGTCTTTGGTATGCTGTACCATTTTCTTTCACTCACTTCTCAACAGCTAGACTTATCAAAATAGAGTGTGATGCCATCCAGGGGGACCTGGATAAGCTCAGAAAATGGGAATGTCATGAGGCTTAACAAGACCAAGGCATAAGGTACAAGGTGCTGCACCTGGGTCACAGCAAGCCCAGGTATCAACACACGCTGGGGATGAACAGATGGAGAGCAGCCCTGTGAGGCGGCCTTGGGAGTGCTGGTGGGTGAGAGGCTGGACATGACCCAGCCATGAGCACTCACCCACAGCCCAGAAAGCCAAAGCAGTGTGGGCAGCAGGGGAGGGAGGGGATTCTGCCCCTCTGCTCTGCTCTGGTGAGACCCCACCTGGAACACTGCATCCAGCTCTGGGGTCCCAGCACAGGAAGGGCATGGACCTGCTGGAGTGAGTCCAGAGGATGGCCAGATGGTTTGTCAGAGAGATGAAGGACCTCTCCTACAAAGACACACTAAGAGAACTGGGACTGCTCAGTCTGGAAGAGAAGACTTCGGGGTGACCTAATTGCAGCTTTCCAGTACCTAGAGGGAGCCTATCAGAAAGATGGAGAGGGACTTTTAACAAGGGCAAATAGTGACAAGACAAGGTGAAATGGCTTAAAACTGAGAGGGAGTAGGTTTAGAATAGGTATTAGGAAGAAAATAGTTACTGTGAGGGTGGTAAGGCACTGGAACAGGTTGCCCAGAGTTGTGAATGCCCCACCCCTGGAAGTGTTCAAGGCCAGGCTAGATGAAGCTCTTAGCAAGCTGGTATAGTGGAAAATGTCCCCGCCCATAGCAGGGGGCTTAGACCAACATGATCTTTAAGGTACCTCCCAACTAAAACCATTCTATGATTTTAACAGGGGTGACTTTGACAAGTACTATAAAACCTTCTTGCTGAGCTCAAAGCCTTGTGGAAGTTTATTTCTAGTCTCATCAGTAGTATTTTTATCCTTTATTTAGAATTCATTTAATTTAAGATGATAAAATGCTTGAGTTTGTCAAAAATAGAGGAGTGATACTAGAGCACTGGCTCAGAAAAGATACCTAGCTATTTCTGTAGCAAGAAAATTACTTGTGCCTTTAGTATTATCTGTAATTTTTACTGGTACATCCGTTCACAGACAGAAAGCCATAACGCAGCATCCTCAATGTCAAACACAAGTAAAAAAGAGCAAACGCTACAAGCAGAAAAGGTAAATGCTAGCATGCAGACAAAATTTTCAAGGAATATTAAAAATCAAGGTTCCTTCCATCAAGTTCTTAACTAAAACAAAAACTTATGAAAGGAAACAGCCATCTTTCTAAATCAGAGCCATCTAGTATAATTTCAGGCTCCACTACAATTCAAAGTCTTGCATGTAGGTTAGAACTCTGAGGATTATGTTAGCAGTAAAGCCTGTACACAGTGGAAATGAACTCCTCTAACAAGCTTATGCAGATAGAAGACCTCTTACCCCCAAAACATTTTCAGTCAAAGGCCACAAAAATGATGAGGAGACAGCTGTAGCTAAAGTGTACCCTGAGATTAGCAATAGCTTCTATTGTATCAAAGACAACAAGCCTAGTACAAATTTACCCAGCCATTGTCTTCAGTCTTCACCATTTTATTAGAGGATGCTGCCAATGACAAATAACACACGTTACTCCTCCCCTAAACGCACAAGTTATTTTTTTTCCCCTATCTAAACAACTGTTTAGGTGGTGCAAGGTTTTTCTACTAAAGATTTGAGATTAAAATCAAACTCTAGACATATTTGACAGTTATTTGCTTTATGACAAGGTGAAAAAAAACTTCATGTAGACCTCCTACAGGACACTTTTTTAGGCAAGTCCTTGAAACAAGAACTTAGATAGTACTGCACATTCAAAGCTTTTCCAAAACCAGATCTCTAGTAAGTATTGCATCCTTGTCACACAACTCAGAATATGGAAAGTAAAACACTAATTTAAAAAAGAATACCTAACCATGGACTCTATATCACATGAAGTCTCCAACTATAGCCTAACATCCTTCAGAAGAAACAAAAAAGGGTAAATACTCATGGTGTAACACAATTTTAAACTACTGCCCAAGTTGCATCTTTAAACACAAGTATATTAACTGCTCTTAGATGATGAAAAGCATGTTAACTTTTCAGTACATCACAGGAATTTATTTCATAGCTCTTTACTCACAGCTCTTGCTGTTAAGAGTGTGGAAAACAGATCTAAAACCAGCCAGTCACATAAACTCTTTAAAAATCAAGCACCTGTATCTTAACACAGAGTGAGGAAAAATCATTCTGTACATTTTTTTTAAACTGCTAGCAAGCTGGCTGGTTACACAATCTGTACTTTAAAACTCCTGAAGTTAATACAACTTATCAGCATTGCTAGAGACTTATGTCAGCTTAAGAAAGCTGTCTGGAAAAAGAAAGGCAGAAGAAAGACTACAAAAAATGTGGGCCTTCTGCTGAATGGGGCAGAGAATCTGGTGACAACAGACATGGGAGAAGCTGAGTTTATCTATCTTTAGCCTTGATCTTTACTGGTAAGACCAGTATAAACACCAGATGGAGGGGAGCAAAGAAGGTTGAGACACTCTTTTGCGAGGTATCCAGTGTCAGGACAACATATGTTTAAACATACGAGGACTTATTCCCACAGCGAACACTGACAAGCACAGAACAACACCCACAGAGAAAACAGACTCTCTGGGCAGAGCAGGAGACATCCAAAACCCAACTGGACACTGACTGGGGCAGCCTGCTCCAGGTTGACCCTGCTTTAAACTAAGGATTGAACTAGATTATTTCCTGAGGTGCCTACCAATCTAAGTAATTTCAGTCATTAATATAACTTAAGTATGTTCGACAGTTTTTAATATATTAAAAAAGCTAAAGTATGCAGTAGAGGGCTATTAACCACTAGCATCAACTCCAACCAATGAAAACAGCACCGAACACAAGAATACATCACATCTGTGTCCTGTTTTCCTGCAACTACAGATCTAGTGAGAGGTTTCCATGTCATCCTATTATTCCACCTGTAATGACAAATAGTGTTCACTTATATTATATTTCATTAACATTCAAGAGCATTTGCAGTTACTAGAATACATTATGGTACACCTACACATCAACTTCTACCTTCCACAATTTTGTCAACAGCAACACTGTTTAACAGGCAAGATAAGGCAATGAGCAAAAGCAGAAGAGAGCCTCAAGAAACACCCAAGACCTTATTTCTCAGACCAAGGTGCTTTTAGTATGTTTTTGGTTTAGTGCTTTTTATTTTCAGTCAATCTTCCAACTAGCACCGAGATATAATCCACATGAACGTTGACATAAGAAGATGACATATCACCCATACATCCTGTGGATGGATTGAAACCTTTAAAATGACCCTCAGAGAAAGCACCAACAGTAAAACAAATGATATCCTTGTGTTATACCATTAACCAGCATAAACAGAGAAAGAATTAATAAACACAGGACTCCAGAAAAATTACCTGGCAAACCAGCATTCAACTTCTAAAAATGAGCTCAATACTGCTCTTTAAGAACTCATTATATTACAACTCTTTGCACAGTTTTCCACTTAACATGCAGTTCCATTCTCCAGTTTATCAGAGAAAATACATTCTAGATCATGGACAAAAACAACAGTGTTCTGTTAAATAAGCATCACACTTATGCTCAGGAGAATAGCCCATTTTTTCCTAAAAAGTCCCACTTTTCCCCCAAGCTTATAGATTTGCCACTGTTACCAGCATAAAGAGGTAAGTAAATGCAAGATCTGTATCAAGACAACATTTCTTTCAAAAGAGTCCTGACAACACTACATTCATCTTCTTAGGAAGTCGATGCAAACAACGAATTACCAGACTTAGCAAAACAGTTTGGAAAATAAAGCTTTAAGCTTCAGAATTTTTGATAAAGATGCATCTCCTTGAATATCAAATTGGTATACCTCCTGACTTCTGTTCTGACATTTCTACTGCCGTCTACATCCTCAAGGCTGTTTGTGACAGCTTCTTTATCAACCAGAGACAGACAAGATGTGACATGCCTTTATGTGGAAGGTATCTTTTCAGCTTTATACCGGCTAGCGCTTGTATTTCAATGCCTTAGAAAGCCTCGAGCAGCCTTGAGAGGTAGCAAGGGCGATCTAGCACTTTAGTAGCTCTAAAATCGGTACCTGAATCAGCTGCAGAGCAAATACCATCAGCAGAAGCAAAGAGGGAGAAATATAGCTCCCTGCTCGCTCAATTCCCTGCAGTTAGAAGCTTTCAAACGAGACAGACAACCAGAGATGTTCGCAGGAAAGTCGCTGAGCTGAGTGAGAGGGCGTTTGCCTCTCCTCGACCATCTTTATTAGAAGGGGAAAGGGGCGGACTGGGGGCGGACCCGGGGTGAGCGGCCAATCAGACACTGCTGAAGAGTCTGAGTTACATTTGGCTTTGCCCGCGCTTGGAACAAAGGAGCTCGGAGCACATGTCTTTGGGAGGGGGGAGGGGAAGCTCGGAACAGGCAGCAACACCTTTACAGTGGCTTCAGAACTGAATTCTTCAATGCTAAGGAACAGCTGTATGCAAGCTATAAAAAGAAGGGCAAAAGCACACATGGGAATGAATTGAAGCAGAAGGAAATTGCCTCAAACAGCAACTGTTGCATGATCCATTGTGCAAGTTCATCATCACTGTTCTGGCTTTCTAGGATTTTTCCCCTGCACACATCAGATCTTGCCTATGTAATTCCTCCAGAGTTTCTACCAACATCTCCTGAAAGCACTGTTTTACTGAATTATACTGTATTATACTGAAGTAATCCACCATCACCATGCCCATCTGCTTAATCCTTTCTTGCTTGGAGCACCTGTTAGACTAAGCAGACCCGTGTTCTTCTGTCACAACCACCTCTCCAGTGCTGCAGCTACCAAGCCCCTCTGACTTTATTTGCCCGTTGACTGTGGTATTGCTTCAATCCACCACCCTCCATACTGATGGACGTCACAATGAGAAATTTTAAAACATTGCTGCAACATGCTGAAGGACACAAATACTGGAAAACAGCCCAGTAATACCACTCGAGTCAGACATCTTCTGATTACTTCTAGCTTAATACCTACAACCTGACTTTCAGCAAATACCCACCCCAAAACACAGATACATCTATTTAACAGACCCATACCAAGAAGCAAATAATTCAAACTGAATGAATCAAACACTATGCTTAATTCTGCTGGTAATTCAGTGCACTCGTTTTTCACACAGAATATGGTTTTGCAATGTCACACACATTACGCACAAGGAGGCATTAACAACAGAATAGAAACAGTCCTGCAACATAACCAGTGCTCTGGCTTTCATAGCCCTACCAGCATCTTGGTGGCTTGGCAAATGTTGGAGGAGGAGAAAGAACACATAGCAGAACCAGCCACAACTATTCACAAGAGGCCACCTCTGCTTCTGGGAGCTCCACACAGCAGAGCAGGTCCAAGAGAGAACACCACCACAGCTGCATATTCCACTTCTTGATTTATCTTGCATTAATTCAGAAGAAGATAGATATGAAAAAATGAAGACAACTGGTATCTTAACATGAACAACAGTAGCTTATTGCTACTGAACTGAGGAGTATACAACTACAGGATCAATAGCTTTTTCATTGGTAGGAGGCCCCACAGCAAACACAGCTACCTGAAGTCCTCACAGGTCCCACTCCCATCTCTAAATTGGACAGTATGACATGTAAGTTCAACAACTTCAGAGAACACCTGCTACCTGCTTCTCACAAATGAGAGTGGGCAATATGCAAAATCCCAGGGTCACCTACAACCCATGTTAACACAGTTCATTTTGTACCCAAGTATGTGTGACATGGAGAAAGAAGGGAAGGAAACAAACACAGGTCTGTGTGTTTTTGCATCATTTCCAATGGTATTTTACTGTTACACAGCAGCAGTACTGCAACATTCAAGGGTAAATACTCTTAGCTTAACCAAGTTTCATAATAAAATTTTTTAAAAAGGCAGGAAAAGATTGACTAGACAGCAGAAGGCTGTGCTCTGGCTACACGTATACAGTACAGTAAATCATAAGCTTTTCCTAATCAAAAAACAGCAAAGCAGTTCCAGGAAAGTATACTGCAGATAACTGTCATGAAGTGTGCTTTTAGAGAAAGAGCCACAGCCAGCTGCTTGCCATCAAGAGCATTTAAAGTGCCACTCTCTTTAATACATTGATGGCATTATCCCGGTTTGCTACAGAAGCGGACCTTGAGGAGAGGCTATTTTTAACTAAGCTGTAAAGCTATTACAACTCACTGGACTAAAAAGATGTTTAAAAATTCATATGGGCTTCTCTAGAAGAGGGTGATCGAGCATTCCTTTTATATAATTCCTTCCTGATGGTACTTGGAAAGGATGAGATTGAAGATCTCTCCTAAATATTAGAGAGAAGCCTCTATGGCAGAATAATCTCAACTCTTAGTCACATAATACACATTAACTAAGGACATGCAAGAGTTTCATGTGAGTACTGCACAACAGGAGATTTTATCCGTCACTACAATATCAGTCTCTATTCAGGCTTCTCAAGTTTCTTTTGTACTTGTTCATGACTGGATTCAGCAGCTTGGATAGATAGAGTAAGCTTCTTCATATCATCACTCCCACACTTTATCTGCATAGCTGGATGTTTGCTAGCCCCACCACCATCTCTTTGGTCCACCTCACTCCAGCGCATCAAAATTACTCTCAGGATTAAATCCTGAGCAATAAGCTTCTCCTGAGAAAATCAGAATCAGGGAATCAGAAAGGCAGAGAAAACAAGACTATCCCACTAATTCTTTTAGGCCAAAACATTAACTGAAGTTAATCACAGAGTGGGTGAGATTGGAAAGGACCACAGTGAATCACCTCATCCAACTTCCCTGCTCTAGCTTCATCCTAGAGCACTGTTGAACAGGATTGCATCCTGACAGTTCTTCAGAGTATCTGTGAGGGAGACTCCACAACTTCCCTGGGCAGCCTGTTCCAGTGGGCAGTCACCTGCACAGTAAGAAGCTCTTATTCAGGTGGAACTTGCTGTGCATCAATGCCTGCCCACTGCCTCTTGTCCTATTGCTTGGCACCACCACCTGGCTCCGATCTCTTGGCACCCTTCCCGCAGGTACTCATAGATATAGATGAGGTTCCCTCCCAGTTCTCTTCTTGAGGCTGAACAGGTGCAGCTCCCTCAGCCCTTCCCCATAAAAGAGATGCTCCAGTCCCTCAATCATCTTTGTCACCCTCTGTGGGACCAGCTCCAGGAGCTCCATGTCTGTCTTGTGCTGAAGTGCCCAGAACTGGACACAGCACTCCAAATGCAGCATTACCAGGGCTGAGTAGAGGGGCAGGATCACCTCCCTCAACCTGCTGGCAATGCTTTTCCTAAGGCACCCCAGGATGTCACTGGCCTTGGTCACCAAGGCACTGCTGGCTCATGGAGAGCTTGTTGTCCACCAGCACCCCCAGCTCCTCCACAGAGCTGCTTTCCAGCAGGTCACCCCCAGCCTGTGCTGGTGCCTGGGGTTGTTCCTCCCCAGGTGCATGATCCTGAATTTGCCTTTGCTGAATTTCACAAGGGCCCTCTGTGCCCATGTCTCAAGGCTGTCAAGGTCCTTCTAAAGGCACAGCCCCCTGGGGTATTGGCCACTCCTCCCAGCTTTGTGTTGTCAGTGACACTGCTGAGGAGGCCTCTGCCCCTTCATCCAAGTCATTGATGGATAAGTTAAACAAGACTGGGCCCAGTACTGAACCTTGGGAGACACCACTAGGAACAGGCCTCCAACTGGACCCTGTCCCACTGATTACAATCCTCTGGGATAACACTACAATGGCTAGTTAGTAGCAGTCCCACATGAGCTGTTTTAGATCCACTTAATTCCTCCGATTGAAGGAGAAAAATTTCTTGTTCGTCTTAACATACATTTTAAGATGCAGCGTGACTACAGAAGACAACAACCATTATGGGTTTAATCTGCACAGACAGTCCCAACTGCTACTTGGAAAAAATGGTTGTGAGGTAGAAGGCATGAGAAGTACAGTTCAGGATTGACAACACCAAGCTGTATGGTGTGACTGACATCTAGGGATGGATAGAACACTGTTAACAGGCTGCCCGGAGAGGTGACAGATACCCCATTCCTGGAAACATTCAAAGTCAGATTAGATGGGACTCAGAGCAAACTGAAGATGCTCCTGCTCTTCATAGGGGAGTTTGACTATGTGGCCTTTAAAGGTCCCTTCCAACCCAAGTCATTCTATGATTCTTATTGTTCAGTGCCTTTAGAGGCCACTCACATGTCTTCACTCCAAGGACAGCAGGCAGGGAAGAACACATCAGTATCAAGGAGAAGCTGAAAAACAACCTCATGTGCAGTCATGTTTTCCAATCCTCTATAACCCTCCAGATAGTTACCTGGTTTTCATGACCACTACTATTTATCCCACAGAAGACACTGGCATAAGCTGCTTAAACACATATTCTATTCCTTCCTACCTAAGAGAATTGTCCACATCATATTTCAAGTTAAATAATTTTGAAGAAAACGGAAGTAAACACAGAACAAGGGCAGCTAGCTGTTATTAAAATCTGTGAGCCAGAAGCAATACCTTAACTATCTGCAATCTCTCCTCCCCTCACTTCTTTTCCTGGTCCAGAGTTCCTCACCGTATCTCTGCACCCTAATCCTCCTGAGATCACCCAGTATAATATAACACAGAAAAATGGACAGCAAGCAAGGTACTGTTGATACAAACAAGTTGTGATCAGTTGGTTGCACATTGTTAATTGACAAAGACGCAAGTCTTTCACACATTACCAGCACGTAACTGGACAAAGAAGTACGTGACAAAAGCATTATCATCAAAAATAGTCTTAGACAAAGGTATTACAGTTTTTAGTTGCTATACAGAAGTCCCCCTTGCATAAAAGTACATACACGTACCTAGTCCTTCTCCTCCCCTCTTTAAGTTATCATTTAAATATATAAATGCCACAGCTGCTTCCAGAAACCAGGAAGCTAGAAATGCAGCAGAAGTTACATGTGGATAAACAGGGATATTAAAGTCTAACACACCACAAAATAAATCAGATTGATACTGCTACATGAGAAGGCTTACTTAGATCTTTGCAGCCATTTTCCATCTCCTGACTCATTAGCCATATCTTCCCATTTTTCATCTCCTTTTAAGCCGCATTTCCTCTCCTACTCTACCAAAAGCTGTTCTAATAAGCAAAGACAGGTATTACCCACACCAAGGCACCCTGATCCACAGGACATCATATAACCTGTCTCTGAAAAGCCTAAACGAGGTGAAAGCTCAGACATGTTCTCCTAGAGGTGTACCCAAAACATCCTTTGCCATCTGAACCAGCATTCTCAAAAAAAAAAAAAAAAGCCAGCAAACTTCACCTTTAAACTGATACACAAGCAGCAGCTCCAAACATCTACTTTACACACACTGAGCCACTGTTGGCCAGTAGCTTGCTTGTTACAGCTCACCTCTTATACAGAGAGGCTATCACTAACACCATCACACTACTCATTCCACTTGTTAAAGGATTGTCATTTGGCCCAGAACTGCCCTTAAGGATTTTCAGAGAAGCCTTCTGACAGCCACTGCTCTCAAGTGGTTCATGCAAAGGTACATACTTTTAGCTCCCAGAGGGCTCTTAAGACTACTTAAAATCTAAATATGTGTGCCTCTAGGCTGATCCCAACCAGGAAAACAAGTTCAGACAGATCACTGTTTATTCTTTTAATAAGCCAACCTACACAGAGGAAAAGACAACTAAATTGCTTTCTCTCAAAAGAACAGTGTCATACAGCCCCTAAAAATTAAGTAAACATTTGGGTCTACTACCATTCATGAAAAAGTTTGTGGAGAAAGTGCTGACTGATAATACGCACTAAGAGTAAAGTAGACTCATAAGGGCAGCAGCCCATATACTATGTAACAATATTATTTGTCCAATTACTATCACAAATACTTACAGACTGAAGGACTGGGAGAGCATCAAAGCAGTATTACAACTGTTAAAAACGTGCAAATGACTAAATTTCACCTTGAAACACACTTGTAAGAACAGCCAGTAGTTTCATACTGTACTAGTGTTTCTGGTTCGACCACAGATGAGCTTGTTTCTTTTTTTTTTTTTTTGGTTAAGACTCAAACTCTGCCATGCCTCAGCTCTCTGTCCAGTAAATGCATTTTATTTTGCTGGCAAAAGTGGTAGACAGATGTGTCATTTGGGTCAGTAGGAATTTCAGGTCATCTCCAGTCTCACCCCCCACTCACAGCAAGATCAGCCATGTGGTGTGACTGCTCAGGGCTTTATGGGCTGAAAAGCCTCCAAGGAGGGAGACTGCACCATCCCTGTCTGTGGACACCAGGCCCACTGCCCAGCAGTTCTTGCGGAAGGAAAAGCTTTTCCTCATCTCCCATCTCTATGGCCCAGCTCAGCTCACTGCCCACCAGGGCTCAGGGCCTTCTGCCCCTAGTCCTGCTGGCATCACTGCCAAGCCTGCTGAGTTTTCCAACAGCATTAAAAGTTACATGGAGTCAAGCACACCTTAAACAGACATCTCAGGAGGCTGATTAGCTTTACAAATTCATAAATTTGGGTAACAACCACCACTCAAACTATTCATATTTCATCCAGATACGAAAGATATCTTCATCTCTGTGGTATATCCACAAAACTTTTCATTTTTCACAAAACTGAGCTTCTTATTTCCATTTATTAATCCTGTTGTACAATTCCCATATTTTTCTAAGGAGGACTAACTAGCTCTTCAGTCCATACACATCACACATAGCAAACATTTACCACTCACATTCAAGTGTTCAAAGCTGCTCAGGCAGTATCATGCTGTTCCTGAGTGCTCCATTTCATATCCTTTTGTGCAGGTCAATGTGAAATCCTGCATATATGTACTGCATTTGACAGCAGTTTACTCACAGTTATCCTAATTTGGACTAAACATATGAATAACCACATATCTACAAATCTTCTTAATAGCCTGACCGTCCAATTTTTTGAGATGTATGGAGATAAAAACAACACAGCCATCTCAGTCAAGCAAGTCATGAAAAGATACATAAATCAAATTTTAAAAGGGCAAGTCAGCCCAAATTATAAAACAGGAGGACAGGTACAATCAGATGGTGATTAATTTCAATATTATCAAATTCAGTATTTGAATAATTCAGCAAGTAGTACCAGCAGCCACAAAAATTAGCTCCCTGATCTTGGACACTCTCAGTACACACAAAGATTACTCAAGATTGATATGCAGAACTGTAAGCTAAATCTGATACTACACAGTTAATTTAAATAAAAAAAAAAAAACTGCTCCAACAAAAACTATCAACTCATTTTCTGTTCTCATGCATTGCTTCAAGCAGGAAACCTGATGCATTCAATCATTCTATGCAATTAACTCCAAAGACAGGCAATTTGACTTAGTATTTCTTCAGGAACACTGACATTTCTCATTTCAGAATACCTAAAAATGTTTCAAAACAAGTAATCCTTACTCCACTTAGTTACAGAACACACAGCATTTGTAAAGATAAAAAAAATCTGTACCCACAAAAGAAAAACAGGTTGTATTTTTGCCACAGCAAAAGTCTGCAGTATCTACTCCTTTTGCAACAGCTCTTCTGCACTTCTCCTAATGCTACCAAACTTGCACAGAAAATCCTTCTGGATTCACAGATTGATTCCAACCCAGACCAATCTTCAAATCACCTAGTTCCAACACCTGTGCCATCAGCAGGGATATCTTCCACTAGATTAGGCTGCTCAAAGCTTTGAATGGGTCATCTGTGTTATACCACTCAATGTGGAAAGAAACAGTCACCATCTCAACCATCTTAGTTGCACATGAAACCTTCCACTCAAAAAAAGAAAACCTACAGCCCAGTTGTAGCATCAGCAGAGAAGAGATTCTTGATCACCAGAGGTATGTCCACAAAAAAAATCACTGGTCTCCACCACAACGGCTAGTTTTATATAGTTCAGCTGCACTGGTTCAGAGGAATTTCACTACAAGAACCACGCTTCTTATAAAAATAGCCTTTAGCAAAAGACAAGCATGACTCCATTTAATTTTCTTTCAGTTTGCTCAACTGTTACAGAAAAAATTCAGCTACTCAGTTGGTTAATGAGGCTGTAATTCTCATCCTGCCTACCAACATCTCAACCATGGATGTAATCCAAGGCAAGTGCTATTGCTATGCCAAGTTTCACAGTTTAGCTATCTGAATGCAAAAGCAGCTTCTACAGTCTTCTTCACTTTATGCAGTTCACTTTGTCAGCAGTTTTCCAGTTCCCTTCAGAATGGGTCCTCTGGCCAGATTAGCAATAGCAGTTTTAGGTCAGGACCTCAATTTGGGCTTGTAGCTCAAGGTACAAGCACAAAAATTAAAAAGTCAAACTCATTAATACACTAATTTCTTCTCTACTGCATGCATGCAGTACATGCATAGTCTGTTACAAGCAGCATATGGTGTTTTAGAGTTATGACTTTAGTTGTCCCTCTTTTGGAAGCAGAAAGCAGCTTTGAATGCTTATTTGGGTAGAAATGAACCACGCCAGGATGTCTGATGGGATTTCTACACGTGTTACTAGAGGTAAAAATAATACACTTAATTACAATTACAGCAGGTACTAGAATTTTAAGATTTAAATTTAAAATATTTAAAAGCCCTTCTTAAATCAACTGTGCTGTGCAACCAGTAAATGTTCACCTCTAGTTATGCTTGCTGGATCAAGACTGGAGATGAACAGCAGATACAGAAAATTTAAATAAACCCCAAGATCTTGCTCTGCGTTTAAACTGGGTTGATGCACATGAAATTTAACACTAATGGATAAATAAACACAGAGGTCACAGAATTCATTTTCCAGTATTCCAAGAGGACAAACAAAATGGATGGCACTGAAACAGACTCCACTACAAAAACAAAATGGAAACAAACAAGGTGTGTATGCTACCATTCCTGCAATATACTGCCCATTTCAGTGCAATGGCTATGTATGCATATGCCCAAAGCAACTTCAGAAATCCAAATACCCCATTAACAATTTTTTCCTCTGACAAGACAGATGGCCACAATACCTACTCTCTCCTGCATCCATCCTCCTTGTCAGAAACACTCCTTACCAGACCAGAGATCTAAGGGACCACCTTCTCCTCCTCCTCACCACCTTGCACACACTTCTCACAAGGTCACCTGAAGCAATGCTGCAAGGAGCCTTACCAGCTTCTGTAGGCAAATGAGTACATTTGCGCCCCACTGGTTCCATGAGCTATCAGAAACTATCTCGCCATTCAGAGCACCTTTCTGCAAAGATGGTGCTCAAGTCCAGGCATAGCTGTTCCTGCAGCATGTAAGGGATAAGACCATAACTTCAAGAATGCATCCAGAAAGTAAGTTAATCACAAGTAAGATTTGAAGAAACTCTCTACTTTGGTACTGAAACCAAAAATCACATGCCACAAACAGTTACAAAACTAGAAGTGGCGAGGTTACAAGGCCAAGTTTGAATAGCAGGCAGACAAACCCTCGCCCTTTTTCTGATGTTTAGATATTTAATCAATAATTTTGATACCCACCACACCAAGTCTAAAGCAGTGAACAATTTCTTGAAGGCACTTTATAGCTACATTATTAATAACAGACACTACCATGACATTTTTAGCCGATTTTACTTACATTAAGGTATTTTAACAGTAAGCTTTCCACAACACTACGCAGAAACAACCTCTTGCATGCCAAGGCTGACTTTCCAAATCTCAATATATGGAGAGACAGATCTAAGCCCAGGACTCAAAAGCACATTTTTCCCTAAGAGACTCAGGGGCCATGAATGTTTCTGCTAGGAATGTACCTACTACTCATTTAGAAAGTAAGACACAAAGCCAGCCCAAGCAGCCCATTTCAAATGTTTATGCCCCATGACATGTAGGTACTAGTCTGAGTATCTGCAAAACCCACAGAAATCTCTACCTCGTCATACCAATTCAGCCTGGTGGAAATGGCACATAGTATCCAAACTGTCTTCTGACCTGCCTCCTCCTCTACCTCCCTCCAGGTAATACTGCATAAATTTTCATCAGTACCAATAATAAACAACAGACAACTGAAAAAAGGAAAATACAGGAAAGATTACTCCAGCCACCCCTTTTAGCACTTAGTTCTACTTCTGACAAAGTATGTAATAACAGCATGTAGTAACATGGAAAATACAATCAGCAGGCACACTACTGGTAGAGAAGCTTAACTTATATTACCTTTCCCTTTCCATGGCTGAACCTCCTCTCTCTACCCTTGCCAAACAAAGTGACTAAGGCATTTGCCCATAAATACTTATTTGAATTTCCAAGAAAAATTCTGTTCATCCATTCTGCAAAACAAATCCTACTAACTTCCTTTCTGACATCAAGACTTAAAGCACAGAACATCAGTATTCCAGCAATCATGCAATGGGAGTTTCATGCCATAAGAATACATAAAGCTTATTCAGCTAAATCTAAGTAAGGACTTAGCTAAACAAACTCATCCTGAGGAGTCTGACAGCAAATGCAGCTAGCTAGCACAGACCTACAAAAAGGCTGCTCAACACATCACAGTGAATACTCCAGGACACCCTCAGTACTCTTTCCTACCTACATGTAGACTGTCTTACAACGTATTTGAATGTTAAAGTGTTCCCTCTTTTGCCAGTACTTAGGTAGTAAGTATTCACAAGACTGCATATGCACACTTTACAGTATGTTACAGCAATTCAGTTACTTTCCAATGTATAATGCTTTCCTTCTACCTCTACTCCACACTCAGCTGAAGAAGTAACTAAAGTGTCTTAAGTCCATAACACGATCATAAGTGCTCTACCACCTCAGTATTTTTCTAGCTTCTGCATCATTTGGGCAGCTACAGTGGGTATACTGGATATACCTGGTTTTTTGATAAATGCAGCAAATCAAACTAGTCATTCTTGCAACATTTTACAGCCTCATCTAGTCTAAGAATCTCTGCAGTTTCTGATCAGCAGCTGGACTATTTGAGCCATCAGCAATATCGCAACTGCATGAGGGAATGAAGAATCAGTATCACCAGTGCTTTTCGTGAAGTCCAAGACTGCCTAAGATTATTCTCATTCTGATCCTCGGAAGGAACGCTCACTGCCAGCACATTTAAACACCAAACTCTCATCCCAACTTTGATCCCTCGTTACGTTTGGGCTTACTATTGACTACCAAAACAAATTAAAACCCCTATTGCTTAAGTACAGGAGTACCATGAGGAACAGTGGCTCCGACGGAATAGAAAACAGTGTGACACTAGTTTAATCTCCATATGGAAAACTTCACCTTGCTGCCAATTCACAATTTTCACATGTATGAAAGTAAGACCTTCCCATTACAGTTTTCCACATTATGTAATTACTGCTTTTAAAACTTCACATATTTTGCCAGCCAAGTCAGATTTAGACTGTGAGCTACTTCAAAAACTTAACATGGCATTTTAAAATAAGTTTCTGAGAAAGCATACTTAAGATTTCTGCCGTGAGCTATTTCTCTTTCGCTCGGTTTTAAAGCAGAAAACCTGCACTCCATATAAAAACACTGACTACTAAAGCCAAGTGTTTCAATGAGCTCATCTTTCCAAGATGTACTTTACTGCAGAGCTGTACACCATATAGTCTATGTGAAACACATGCTCTTCCAAATACAGTAAAGACCAACAACTAGCACTTAGGTCTCTTATCACAGATTCTGTCAAATTTAGCACTGCACTTAGTTGTTCTGTAAGTATTAGATGCAAGGAGACCCTACAAATAAACAGCAATTCTTATTGAGCAAAAGCAGCTTGCTCAGTATTGGCAGTTTCTCTGAGTTTCAGTGGGAATCAATCAAGAAGCCTACTTGCATTATTCAGCCACCAGAGACTCAGGGTAACTTTCAGAATTTCAACATGGATTAGGCAACAAAACATCTTGATCTCACCCACCAGCTGCGGTAGCTAAAACTTACAAATTGTCTTATGCCAGCTTCTCCAGAACTAATCCTTCTGAGTACGTCAAATTAGGTAGATTTTACATAGGCAAAATCAAAAAAACACATAGCAGCCGCCTTCAGAAATGGAACTACAGATGCCAAAACCCAAAACACCATCAGCTATCCTGCTGCGTAGTGCTGGGATTTTTCAATTGATTTGGGGGCTGTCAGAAAAAGAAATGTCTGTGCACTAAGGCAACATTCTCTCACACTTTCTAAATGTTAGCAACAGCTGGGAACACTGACTGCCCTCTGCAGATACTAGCATCTACTAGGAAAGCATTTCGGCAGAAGTGAAGATGGCATTAAAGCAATATTGAAATGTATATTCATCACAAATTGAGTTTACCCATTAGCTCACTATCAGCTTTATTGCTATGAAGAACATCACTGGCCACAAATAAAATCAAAAGCCATTATGTCTTATGACAAAGTTTTATCTACAAAAGCAGCATTTCTGCATCACTGTTACTAGAAAAAAGCTTGTGCTTGCATCCTTGCACTATTTTTAACTGCAAAGTCTACGTCTGCAGAGGCATTGACTTATTTTAAGAAGCACAGGAAAGCTGAACTATTCCTTGGGCTTTTAGAACACTAGATCATATGTCATCTATTTCCTACCTAGTCTCCAAATAAAGGAAGCTTAGCTTTGTCTCTCAAAAATTCTAGCTTAGTATTACAAGACTTTAATAGAATTCAGCCTGGGCCTTCACTGTAGTTTAAACCTGGGACATACTCTGCAAGCTTTTTTATATTGTCTTTTTTTTTTTTTTAACCTAGATCACCTAGCTCAATCACGCCAGTTCACAATTTTTGAAAAGGCAGTAAGTACATCTTTCCCTCCCATTTAAAAACCAGCATTTAAAAGGAATCCAGGAAAAATAATAAAAATCAATGTTCACATTATTATGGTAAAGTCATAATAAATTTACTGGCAAAATATTATACTAGCATGATTAACCTAGAAACAGGAAGAGATTTATGCAAATACACTTAAGACATATCCATCACAAAGACTAAAGCAATTAAAAATCGCCACTGCATATGGAAAAGATCAACCACTTCAGCAAAATAAAACCACATAAAATAAAGACATCTACTGCTGAAGCAGAAATATCCATGTGGATACATTCAGAAGACATCTAAAAGGGGCATTAAAGATGTGCTTGGTCAGATTTTAATATATCTGATAAAATTCCTTAGCAGTTTCACAGGCATTAGTATGTGTCCGTAGTTATAAATCCTTAATAATGTATCATGGCAAAAACTTCAAATATCGAAGTTTCTCCCAACTAAGCACTATTCTGTTTTACATACAGTATGTAGAATCACCAATTTTATATTTGCAAACAAAATTATTTATGCATAATCGCTATAAACGAATCACCCTTATACAGCATTTCTGAAGGGTCAGAGAAAAGACATGAAAAAAACTGAATGCAATTTCAGGATTCAGAATTCATGAAACTAAAAAAGGAAAACTGACACTCTAACTAATGCCGTGGTGTTTCCTCAACCAAATGTCCCCACTCACTGCAACACCTTCTGGCCTCCCTCTGTTTAATTTAAAATTGGCCATCAAAGCAAAGACAAAGTCAAATGGCATGGAGTTTTTCAGCACAAAAAAATCAGGACCGTATTAATTTTCAAGAAAATACACACATCCTGAAATACTCAATTCATCAGGTGTTACCACTTTATCCAGTATCACTTGTAAGACCACAAGACACTGAAGTCCTATGTAGCTACTAAACCTTATCAACCAAGGCTGTCTTCAAAACTTCAAAAATATGGCAACACCTTTTAGTCTTAGAGACTTCAGTTAAATAAACTACAATCAAAGACTGTTTAATAAATACAAATTTTGTTGCGCGTTTTGGGTAGTTTCTGGATTTTTTTTTTTTTTAATAACCATCAGTTTTCCCATTCTAACAAGTTACACCTGTATTTAAACGGACGTTAATGGGGGTTACCGAGCTGCCTGGCTGCTTCAAGAGTTCTCACCATCAGCACTACGCAGTTGAAGCAAAATCAACTCACTCTCTAAGCACTCAAGGCAAGAAGGGTACTTTTTTTCCTGGGCTGGGCAATCTGAAAAGGCAGGCAATACAGCGAACCTCGGTAATGCTCCGTGCAAAAAGCAGTGATGACGGGGCGACGATCCCTCAGCCTGACCCAGGTCGGACGCTTGGCTTCTCAGCGCGACGTAACCCCCGAAATAAAATAAAAGCATTTGAGTCACGCACCCTTTCACCCCCATACCCCACCCTCCGCTCCCCTCCCCGGCCGGCAGAGCTCACTCGCACCGCCTGTCCCGAGGCGTGGGGGGCCGGAAGGCCGGGACCAGACGGGACCGGGGGTTCCAGCGGGGCCGCCGCGCCTTCTCCATCGGAGGGAGCGCTGTCGCCGGCCACGCAGCCCCGCCGGCCCCACCCGCGGGCGCGGCTCGGCTCCCTCCACGCCCTGCAGCCGCACAGGTGCGGTGGGCAGCCCTGCGGCCTCCCCGCTGCCAGCCGCAGCCCCCGCGCGTTCCAGCCGCGCCCGCCTGCTGCCCCACGGCTCCGCCGGGCCGGAGGGCGCGCTCGGAAGGCGCCATAAGCGCTCCGGTTAGAGCAAAGTGAGACGCGAACATGAGGGAAAGGAAGGTGCAGCTTGCAGGGAGAATGGGAGCGACACTCGAATGGTAGGGCCACGCTAGAGATACAGGTGGGGTGAAAGTCATTCAGAGGGATGCTGCTGACTCGACAAAGGGTTTATTGAACAGTGTTTTGTTCGGAGGACAGGTGTTTAACCGTCCGATTAGTACCACACTAAAAACGGGGGAGCGGGGCAAAGGAAACAGTCAGAAAAGCTGAAAGGTTAAAGCAAAAACCATGTAGTATCAGAGAGAAGGGGACGAAGTAACCGTTCGCAGAAAAAAAACCACTATCAGCGACTGTCAAGAAGCCCCTCTTGATCTAACACCACCATTATCTTGGAGTTTGGAACCCAGACCGCAACAAGACGGTACGGGCGGAACGCCACCGGTCACCTATAGCAGCAGGGGATGGCGAAGGCCTCGGCACACTCCCTGATCTACCCCTATCTCGGGGGGTTCCGTGGCCATACGCCGGTGGCCCCTAGCCCAGCCTGCCCCTCGCCCAAGCCGCCCCTCCTTCCCGCCCTGCTCCCCGCGCGGGCTACGCTCCCGCTTCGGGTCCAGCTCTCCTCCCCTCCTGCTCCGGGGCGAATCCGGCGTCCCGGCGCGCCTCTGCCGAGACCACATGGCTCCCAATAAGCCCTGGCTCTGTTCTCAGCCCCTGGACCCGCCATTCTTTCAGCAGCCTAAGACCCGCGGTCCATCTGCTCGCTGTCCTACAGGAGCGGCGAGCTTCGCGAGCGTGGTTATCGCTGATGGCACCCGACGCTGGGAGTGGGAAAGGTGTCCGCTGCCCGAGGGAGCAGCGCAGCGCCACGCAGCTACCTCACCTTATGGCTTTGGTGCTCCCGCCACCCCACCGTCCCGCAGTCACCCAGCCGCCAACAGAAGGCACTAGGTCGGCGACGGGCAGATAAAGGCCCCCACAGCCCGCCCCCGTAGCCACCGCCTGAGTGACGCTGCCGGCGGCCACTCAAGAAGCCCCGCGCCCGCGGGGCCGCGCCCCCGGGGCAATGCGGGCACTTGGCGGAGCCAAGGCCGGGCGCGCCCCACTCCGCGACTACCGCCGAGCACCTTCGGCCGGCAGGGAGGGCGACGCAGCGGGGTCTGCTGAGCAGGATGGGGCGGGAGTTTGTCTTCCCCGTCCCCGGTGGGGTCAGAGGAAGGACACCCACAGTGCTTGCTCGTTTCCCTAAGGCTCCGCGACTGGGCGTCTTGCCCTGTAAAATATCAAGCCCCGGAGGCTCCACGCTGCCTCCTCTCCGGAAGCAGCTCGGCGGGGCGGACGAGCCCCAAAGCCTCCCGCCCGAAGGGGCGCAGCGGTAGCGAGCGCTCCGCGATCTGCGACGCGCATTAGCCGCTCCGACAGCGCCGTCCCGTTTCCCAGCGGCATCCGACAGCAAGGGGACCCCTCTTCACCCCCCGCAATGTTCGGCTGCTGCACTCCGATACTGCGCTCCTTCGGGCGCCTCGTTACGCGCGGGTAGTGCTCCATAGAGTGCCCAAAGCGGTGTCACTGGGGGGAGGGGGTCCCGTCCCCTCGGGAGCGCATGGTTTAGTGTGTCCCCCACCCTCTCAGCGCTCCAATGACTAGTCAAAATACACCGTCTCACCGCCGGTCCTTGGAAACGACTTGAGGTTCAACTACTCATTTGCCTCGCTCATATAGATCGCACATTAGTTATTTTCGTACGCGAAATAATGGGTACGGTGTAACGTGCTAGCAGCAGCATAAATTAAACAACAATGGCAGTGCTCGCGGCCGGTCTTTGCCGGTAGCACACGCTGCAGCGCCAGCGTTTACCATCGCCGCCTCCTCCTACCGCCCAGACCCTCCCACCGCCGCGGGGACGGAGGGCGAGAGGACGGGAGACGCGCCCCAGGACGGGACGCCCCGTCCGTCCCTTTGCCCGGAGCTCCGCCGGGATCCCTGCCGCAGCTGCCGGACGCAAACTTTGCCCGCGCACACCGGTGACTGCTGTCCGCGTCCCCCGCCGCCCTGGTAGGACCACGGACAGAGATCGGGGCCGCCCCGCCCACGCTGCCCCATGCACCGCCGCGCAGTGCCCCGACGCCCCGAACAAAGGGATGCGTCCCCTCCCGCGGCGGGTTATTCATCCCCACGAAAAAACACGGGTCCGCCCCCCTCTCCCCCCCGCCCCGCTCTACGGTAATAGACTTCTCTCCGGGAAAGCTCAGCGGCTCTCCTCACCGCGCTGCCCGCCCTCCGCACCCGCTGACAATACGGCCGACCGCGTCTTTGTGCGCCGTGGCACGCAGCCGCCTCCCAGCCCCGCAGGAAGCCACAAAACGCCGTGCGGCTAATGCAGTTAGGCGCGGAGAGCCTAATCCCGGCTAATCTGGAAATGCGGTTTTATCTCTTCAAAGTGATACCGTCTCCCTTCACCCGCGTGGTGCGTGTCCGCCCCCTCGGATACTACCCGCAAGGAGACGTATCCGGAGCTGGACGGGCGCGGTCACGCTGGGAACTTTGCAGCCGCGCCAGCCCAGGTAAGAATGCGCACGCCGTCCTGCGTGGGCGCGGTGCGGTCCCCCAGTTTCAGCGGCTGCCCTCCCCACGCTGCAAACACTTCCAGCAACTCAGCTCCGCGGGCACGCTGCCATACCCGCGAACTGCCTCACTTAATGCCGTCGGCACGAACCGTGTCAATACGGAGCAAACACAGGTGATCAGCGTAATTCTACAAGGCATGCATCTCTGGAATGGGTCGCGTGGACCCTATCGCACGCGTACAATAATGGAAAGAATCAAGCCATAACTTACCTTCCTCTCCTCGGCTTACCAAAAAAAAAAAAAAAAAAAAAAAAAAAAAAAAAAAAAAAAAAAAAGTAACGGTGCAGTTCTCCCGAAAAGGAGTAAGAGGCAGACGGATAGTTCGATCAAGACAACAGACAAGAGCTAAATTGCTGACAGTTCTAAAAGGAAACAAATAAAAAACAAACCAAAACAAAACCAAAAAATTCCTTTCCCTCCCCCACCCCCACCAGTCCGACACTATGGGGGAAAAATGAAAAATAAAGAAAAATGGAAAATTAAAAAAAGAAAACGGGAGAACTCAAAAGGGAAAGAGTGACAGGACGATCCTCCTTTCACAACCCAGTGGAACAAAAAGAGGGGAGGGAGAAATGAAGGAACAAAGAAAAGAGGGATGGAAGGGCGATTTTAAAGACGCTCTCTCTCTCCCTTCCTCCCTGCTGGTCACTTCCTAGCGGCTCGCCACCCGAGCCAACTGCAGCATCGCGGTGTGTGCGGGGGGGGGGGGGGGGTGGGGAGGGGGAAGGACGCCGTGCGGTGCGGTGCCGCGCCGTGCCTCACAGGGAGGCGGACCGCTCCGCAGATTTATAGCAGCCCCGCCGCCCGGCTCCTGCCCGCCGCCGCGCCGGGGTGCGTGCGTCTGCGTGCCGCGCCCGGCGGCGCGGCCGCGGGGGCGCGGCGGGGGGCGTGTGTCCGTCCAGGGGCGGCCGCGTCCCGTCCCGCGTCCGTCCGTCCGCGCCCGCCCCCCCCCTGCGCAGCAGCCGCCCCACGCCTACCCCGGCGCCACGCGCGGCAGCGTCCCCGCACCCCGGCGCAACGCACGCTGCTGGCGGCGCCGCGCGCCCACATTGGCCCGGCCACCGCCCACTCGCCCCGCCCCCGGCGAGGCGGCGGCCGCCCATTGGCCGCGCGGGCCGCCACTCCGGCAGGGCCCATGGCGGCGCGCTTCAGCGTGCGTTGCGCCGTGCGGGGCCGCCTCCGCGCGCGCGGGCGGGCCCGGGGGCGGGCGGCGGCGGCGCGGCCCCGGCGCGGCCCCGGCGCGGCCCCGGCACGGCCCCGGCACGGCCCCGGCGCGGCGTTGCGGCCGCTGAGCGCCGCTCCCAGCGCGTCCCGCGAGGTGCCGGGCGGGCGGGCGGGCGGTGCTCCGGTGGCGCGGGCAGCTGCGCGGGGGCGCGGCCGCTGCTGCCTGCTCGGCCAGCCACGTGGGAGCGGGGCGGTGCATCGCGGCACGCCCGGGGCGGCCGGCTCACTGTGCCACCATTCCTTCGCCAGAAGTGCTGCCGAGAAATCTGCCTTTTTTTTTTCTTTTTGTATTACCGTCTGTTCCGTTTTGTTTGGGTTTTTTGGTTTTCCCCTTCTACTTCTTTTTTTTTTTTTTTTTCCCTTTTTATTTTATACCCCCGCTCCTCCCAGTTCTGGCCGTACCTGTGCCAAGTTTGTTATTACCGGGCACGGTCTGCTCTTGCTATTTGCCCTTCTGGGAGTGGATATATTAATGAGTGGTACTTCTAACAAACATTCTGAGATGGAGGGATAGGAAGGGAAGGAAGGAAGGAAGGAAGGAGTTTTTATTCATGATGCAGTCAATTACTGTCTTTCAGAGCAAAGAAATGTTTGGAAAAAAGAAGTGGTGTACGGAAGAAACAATTCTGCATGGTATTCCGAAGCACGCCTTTTACTATGTATACTGTTTGACCTTCACTGCACTTGATCACTTCTTTTCAGAATCAGAAGTGCTTCCTAGATGTGGCTTTTCTTCTGTCTTTTCTCACACAAGTGTGTGTCATCTATTTCCAACAGCAAAGCACTTACACCCTGCAGAAAGCAAACGCTTATTTAGAATATTCTGGCATTTGCGAGTAGCAAGGCACAAAAATAGAGGCATGTGATTTCGAATAGAGACATAGTGTTTCAATGAGAGTGTCCCTGCGTGTTTATAAATGATTAATACAATGAATCGTGTATCATCTGTTACGTATGATCTCCCTATCCTACCACTGTGACAACAACTGAGAGTTATACAAGGACTGATTTTACATTTTACATAATTAGTTCTATGCTTAATGGATCTGATGTTTTTCTAGAACACACAATCTGGTCATTAACAATGTATCAATGTTTTAAATCAGCAGCATTCCGAAAAGGTGAGTAACTCCCTGGTGGAACAAGTACCAAACTACTGGCTTTAAGGACTGAGTAAAGAACGAGGGTGGGGGTGGCTACTTTCTCAAAGCTGTTTATACAGAAGTCCTACATGAAGTCATGTCTATTCACACAGTTTGTGGATGCATGTGTAAATTGTGCTCTTAGCAGTGTAAGTATTCAAAAAGGTCTACACTGTTTTTCAGCTTATGTCTGAGGCTCACACTTGTTTAATTATGGCAAAATTTACCCTTTGATAGAGAAAAACTGCTTCTGAAAATCTCCTAATGATACCAAAATCAATCTGCTCAAGTTCTTTATGCTATAGGAGCATTTATCAACAAGTCATATATATATATATCTATATATATCTCTGAAAAAAAAATATTATTTGTTCTACCAAGTAGAAAGTATTTATAAAAACTGTGCACTATGTTGCTCTCTTCAGAATTACTAGATTTAGTTGCTCATTACTTTCTTGCTTCATGTGTTTAAGCAAAAAAGTGTTCCTTAGAAGAACATGATCAATGTATGAAAAGGGAAAAAGGAAGAAAACAAAAAAAGTTATTTAGATGATTTGTTAAGCAGTTTGATGCATTCACTCAACATCCCCAAATATGTCAGACCCTTGCCCCGCCCCCCCCCCCCCCCCCCCAATTTTAAAACAGTGTAAGTACATAGCTGTTTTTATAAGTAAAGGAATTCTGTTTAAAGTGGATGCCAAAATGTATGCTGTTAGAAACCAGAAGCGTGTCTTTCTGAACTTTTAGGAAATTAAAGGACTCTGCTCTCAGCAGCCTCCCAGGTCTGATATTCAGGACTCCTGATTCCATCTTCCCCCCACCACTCCCCACCTAAAAGGAACAATCTTCCAGCTATAATTAGTGACCAGCTTTTAGAGACAAAATCCAAACTTTATGCATGGCTTTCGAGGCTTAATATCTCTACCAATAATGTACTCACATCTGTCATGTTTGTCAATACACAGTGCTAAAGTGAAATTAGGCAGAAAATAGCTGTTTTAGCAAACTGCCTTGTCATCGGCCCTTCTCATCTCTGATGTGTATTCAGAGGCCCTTGATTCCAGCAACGGCAGAAGAAGGAAAGCTAAATTTTCCGTTCTCCCTGGAAAAGATGCTTTCCTGTGAAGTCCCCCTTTGCTTAGGTAGCAAGTCTGAAAATAAGTCTTTGTGATTAGCGGTAGCTGGCTGTCTGGACATAGCCTTTAGCTAAAACGTGTATGGGTTATTAAATAGGCGTTGGATATGGAAAGCTGTAGCAGGAGGGAAGGGCACTGGTTGTTCGGGCGTGCTGAACCCTCTTGCATCCTCTGGCCGGGTCTGAGTGATCACCTGCGAATGCCTGTAAAAGCAGCAATTGCAGCAAAAGCAGCAATTGCAACGCGCTGGAAGGAAAATTAGCACAGAGGGGTTTTGGTGTTTTTTTTTTTTTTTTTTTTTTTGGTAGTGAAAGGGAGAAAATTAAGAAATCAAGCAAGCGAAGAAGCGCCTGCAGCCCACGGGAGGGGCTGGCCCGGGAGCGAGCCGCGCGGTCACCGCCTCAGCACCACGGACAGCGGCGCGGCCCCGCCGCGGCTGCGGAACGGCCGCTCCCGGGTAAGGGGAATGTCTTGAAGGTTCTTGGCCCGTGGCGTTCGGATGCCGCCACAGGGATGCGTGTGTGTGTTGTGCGTGCGTGTTACTGCACCCCCGGGACGCTGCGTGTTCTTTTCCCAGTGCTAACTGACATTTGTTCCCATAACTTTCACAAACAAGCGGTAACAGGTATGAGGGCTTCAGAACAGGTCTTGAGACACACACTTCCCGGGACAAAACATACCTGCATGGCCTTCAGTATGGGTGTGGGATTGTTTTATTTACTTCTTCTCTGAGCCTCTCTCCTGTCATAAGATACAGACATTGAACAAAACTAGAGTAGTATGAACACTTCACCTGAGACTACTGTATCATTTTCTATTCTATTACACAGCAATGTCTGAATATTAATAAAAACTATTTTCAAAAATAGGTTAGCATTTGGGTGGGGAAAGGAAAGGGGGATGTTTCACTTTTTTTTTCAATTGAGACTAAAAATATATCTCCACACAAGGTAACCACAGCCACAACTGCTCAGATTTTCTACAGACGACCGTGGAACCTTCATCTGGAAAAATTTAATACCTGATAGAAGTCATCTATTTATATAAACTATTATATCTTTGCTTTTTTCCTACTGCAAGCAGGAAAAGACAGATTGCTGCTGCATCACAGCTGAAGTAACTACTTTTATTGAGGATTTGTATTTCCAGTGGTGTGAAACGCACGTTTAATTGTAAAATAAGACTGTGTCACCTGCCAGTCAGTTGCTGCCATCAACCTCTTTTGTGTTTGGATCAAATTATTGCACAACAGAGAAAGTGACAGCATCAGGGCACAGTGACAAAGCTGTAGTTTGCACGGAAAGAAGACCGAGGCCCAGAGAGACACTGCAGCTACAGAAACAGCTGTCTTATCAGCACACTGCAGAGATAGAGATGGCTCAAGAGGTCCTCAACAGATAATGACTTGAATAGCTTTGCAATGCGCCAAACTTCACGCTTGATAAGACCAGCCCAGTATAGAGAGCAGCAGAGATCGAGCTCTATTCTATCTGTGCTGTAAATTAAGAAATTGAAATTCAGGTGGCATAGCAGCCAGCATGTTGCTGATAATCCAGTGAAGTAAACTGTCATTAGGATATTTTCAGCAAAGAGAAATAGGTTTTTCTTACTAGATGCTGCTTTAATAAAAACGCCTTAACATCCCCATTCCAAATCGCTGTCCCAGCAGTACCTGAACTGGGGTACGGGTTCCTTGTCTGTTTTGTTGTTGTGACAGATCTTTGAATCCCGGAACAAACCACCCATTTGTCTGTCAAGTTCTTTACAAAGGACAAAACACTTTCACTTTGAAACTGCAGTGGCTTATTTTCAATTCTCCATTTCCTCTGCAGGAGAAGGAACTGCACTGTGATTTTTAATAAACAACAGTCAAGCTCACATTAAAGCACACAAGCTCAATTCTGTAGCAGATAATACAAGCATGTGTTTGTGAGCACAGCTAAACAAAAATTAATTGCTGCTATGAAAAGGATCTGTAATGGCCTTTGGAATTATTTACCTGAAAAAGTATGAGCCACGGTACACGCATTAATATATTTCGTAGGAAAAAAAAAAAAAATCCTGTTTCAAACTGTGTTTTTAGTTTGATTAATGGCATCAGATTAGAATACTACAGCTCCACCTTTTTCCAGCAGAAATACTTACTTTAGACTGAGTTCAGCTTACCTTTGATCTGTGTTTTTTTGAAGAAAGCTTTGTAGAAAATGCAATTAAAAGGAATATAGTTGGAGCATATAACCTAAGGTCACAGAGCATTATTTTCTAAAGAAGGGTTTGCCACATGCACTTAATTCCTTGTGATTGCTTCTTGAAGAGCCAGAGTAACTGTATAGGCTTGTAAGCCATTAAGTTATCTAATTTTGGCCACTAAGGCTATCTTTCCGTCTTCTTCAAATAATAAATTAAGACAAGATTAACTATTTCTTAACAGAGGACAAGGTACTTAAGCCAAAAGGAACTTGAACCTGAACAGAAACCTACAGACTTACTGCTCAGACTTGTTAAATGGAGGGCAGAGAGGTGAGACTAATTCTATCCTGTGATAATCTAACCCACATATATTTGGCCTTAGCCTGTCACTTAAACATACCTGATACCAGGAGCTAGCAAGAAAGAAGTAACAAGGACCCAGAAGATGAGTAATTTGTTTCATATTTTAAGACAGCAAGTTTTGTCAGAGCCAAGAGGAAAGGCAGAATCAGGGGAGAAGGGAAGCACCTTTGGCAAATGCACTTTGCCAGATACACCTTTTTGCTTGTCCCTGAGATCTGGGGGCTTTTCTAATGATGTGGCAGAGAGCAAAACCAGAGTGTGATGTGAGAGAGCATAAGGCAGATGTGGATAAGGTCAAACTTGTTCAGCAACTTAGGTCTATTGTGCAGTTTTAGCACACACAAATTGCTGCCAAGTGGCTGTCCCTGAATCAGAAAAACACTTAGTTTTTCAGCTGCATTTCACAGTTCACAAGTAGGCAGGTTGTTCTGATAAAATTCATAAGCCAGAGCACTCAACTATAACAATTTGCCCTTGCCCCTTCTAACTTGTGGGGAATACGTAAACACACTCTGAAGTGACTGATACCCTTGCCAGCAAAACACTGTGTAGATGTGAGGAGAAATAACCTTGTGTAAAAGAGACAATGAAACGCAAGAATGCAATCAATATTTTTAATGCTGCTTTTTATCCAAAAATAACAAGTCCTTTTTAAGTTCTCCAGTGAATCATCCCAAATACTGTCAATTCAGTTAGACTGGACTTCCACCATAACCATAAGTTTCTCCAAGAAAAAGATGTATGGTTATAAAGTAACTGTAATCTCTAATGAGCATATCCTCTCATGGTATTAAAGCTGCAGGAATATTGATTTACATGATGGATTTTATTTTTTTTCTTCAGCCTGTGTCTGTTTTCATTTGTTGAGGTGGAAAGCACGTATTACTCAAAGATAGCTTTTTTAGTATGCCAGCATATTTCCTGCTGACAGCACAGCGAAGCAATATAGTACCTGTTGCTACCATTATTTTACTGAAAAAGTCCTTGCAAATTCCAAAGTGTTTGTATAATATGTAATTAGATCATTTTCAGATAATCAGACCACACAGGTAAGAGATGGAATTTTCTTGACCTTGTAGGGCAAGTACTTAAATACATTCCACATAATTTGAAGTATCAACTTGAATTTTTTGTTTTATTCAATTAAGATAATATGACTCCAGCTGGAAATTATGATTCAGTAGAGGTATACACTGAGTTCTGCACTAACATATAAGGGCAGGATTTCAGAAGGTGTATGAAACTAGTTTATCTTCCTCATTCTCCAAATAAAGTTCATCTTTTTTTTAACACACATTTGCTATGGCTGCTCAAATATGGGGAGTGGACAACTGTCTACATAGTCTTGAGATGGGATAGTGAAAATGCTTTTTTCATGGCATTATGTTAAAGGCAGTTACCTCTTCTTTCATGTGTACTCCATGCTTGCCACATAACCTTACATAGTTCTTCACACTTTTCTTTTACCTTTATATGTTACAAGTTACAATTCGTTTATAAAAAAGTGGCTTAATATTCAAAACACATAGAATTAGAATTTGCCAATTATTTCTTGCAATTACTAGATATGAAAAATCTCACTTCCAAAAAGCACTTCCCTCATCTTACTTGCTTCATCATCATCAAGATCTTTCTTTGAACTATCAAGCTTAAAAGTATCTAAATAACTACTTTTTATTCTTTTTTATGCCAAAATTACTCACTTGTGGATGACATAATGGTCTTTCACTGCTGCTGACCTAGTTTTCTTGTCTTTAAATGCTGGAGCTTTTGTTTCTTCTGCTTATACAACTCAGTTTTTGCATCAGAAGTACTATGCATAGCTCTGTACTACTTTGATTCTGCTGGAGATGAGTCATCAGCAAATCCAAATCATAAATGATCATGTAGCTGCAAATACCTAAAAGGTTATTCAAACTAATAGTAACATACTGCACTGTCATATGACTTGGTGGAACAAAGCTTGTGATAAAATTACAGGAAATGATTCTTATGATGTTGTGGACATTCACTCTCCTGAAAGTTCTTCTGTGTATTTGGTCATTGTATTTGGCAAGAAAGAGAGATTTCACTCTGAGGTGTACAAACAAGAGTGTGATTTTAAAAAGACATACATGAATACATTTCTTATTTGACACTGATGATCTGAAAATAGAACACTGCATCCAGTCTTCCCTTATTTTAAGAAAAACTGGAGAAAGCCCATAAAATGTTGTTTGAAAGTGAAGATTTTAAAAAACTTGAATGTAATTTAAGAGAGAAACTGTTTAGAAACAGAAACTTGGACAACAAATACAGGCACACGCTTTTAGATGCCAATCACTATTGGCAGATTATTATCAAGTATTCATGTGTAAATAAAAAAAAAAAGAACATGGCTTAATTCACAACACATGAAATCTAGTTCAGCAATTGGAAAGAAACATTATTTAAGAGTAGTTAAGTACTGGATCACATTACTTAAGCAAGTTGCTGAGTTTCAAAGTTAGATATAAAGTTTATTTTCCCTCAGAGATTAAGATTTTTGTATCAATCATATATAATTTCCCACCAACAAAATTACTACAGTTCTACATGTTTTTCCCTTTCTGTCTTTTAAAATCAGATGAATGTCTGAGAAAAAAAAAAAAATCACATAAAACACCAAGAAAAAGCCAACCAACCAACCAACCAACAAAAACCCCAACAACCAAAAAACCACACCAAGACAGAAATAGTACCTGATAGGCTAAAAAACCTGTAAAGTACTAGACAAGTTCTCTGCTTTTGTCAGTAAGCACTGAAACCAAGCAAATACAAGTCTGATGAGCAAAGCTATTTGCATTCTGGCATTTTTTCCAGATGAATTCAGACTGATTGTTGGTTTGGTTTTGGTTTTGATCTTCCAGACCTCTAACTTCAAAGTGCCTTTCATCATTTGGCTGTTGATTTTCAGCTTGCTTCTATTTGGTCCATATGAGACATGGAAATCCAGAATTAAGCTAGCTACAGACAATCTGAATTCTGAAAAATCATGCATCCTTTCATAATTCCCATTTGGGAACTTAAAATGGTGAAATATTAACTTACTAATGATAACTGTGGACAACAAAAAACCTGCATCAGACACGCAAATGCACACACCCACCAAATTCCTCCTCCACAAGATGCAAAAATTTCTACACTTTAGACATCATTATCAGACATGATCAACCATGCTAAAGACTCACCTGTAATCTGTAGAATGTGAAACTACAATGAAGAATCTGCTTTTTTACCTTCAAATAGCAAAATACTGAAACATGTGGGATTAAGGACCAGGATTAAATTTTCATAGTTTACAAATTGTTCCTAATGATGGGAACTGGTTTTAAACAGTATTTTCATGATACTGTGATTTCCACAATATTTCCCCAATCATGTCCATGTTATTTTCTTCATCCTTTACAGGGAATGGAAGATACACTGTGAGACTTAAAGCTGATTATATCATGTGATATTTAACATAAAACTGAAAATAGTCTTGTCATGGGTGAAGAAGCTGTAAAGTATCTCTTTTGCTACTCAAATTTGCTTTGCAAACATAAGACTTGCCTGCCTCCTTCAACTCACCTTTAACCACATGGAACTTAATTTTTTTCTGGTTTTCCTTTTTTTGTTCTTGCTTTTTTTTTTTCATTCCTTTTTTTTTTTTTTGTTGGTTTTTTTTGTTTTCTTTTGTTAATGTGGTGACAGGGAGAAAAAGGAAAATTAGCAATACAGGATTCTGGAAACATATTGCTCTTCCCAAAGATATGAGATCAACATTTCTAATGTGCATGAAAGAGGATGTAAGCAACAAATGCAATAATGCAATTAAGCCACAATTATTAAAAATCCTGTAAAAAGGCTTACTTAGCCTTTCCATCCACTGCCTTTTTCCTCTTTTCCCCTGCATGGCAAACCTTGAAACTGACAAGATTTATACCAGATGTATTTATTCTACCTACCACATAATCAGTGCTCCTAGCTGCTATATTATGACAAAAGGTAAATATCAAGTTACACTCCAATTATTTAATATTTTTTGCTACAGTTCCTCCTTAATCCTTATAAAGCATCCCTGTAACTGTCAATGAGCATTCAGAGCCAGAATAAAATAACTTAATTGTGAAACATACAGCCATCTTTTCACTTTATAACAGTCAGATATGTGGTATTCATTTGCCTGCAAATAGATCTTATTAGTTCTCCCAATCTTTCTTTTATGTATTGAGATCCTGCCTGTTTCTTTAGCATGCTCAAATAGAGCAATATTTTTTTGTATTCTTTCTAGTTTGACTGGGTGTTTGAGGTCCAAAAAGCCCACTTAACTACATAAGTTCTTTTCAGTAACTATGCAAATTAGCATTGTGGGCCATGCAAATATACTGTGTAATGCGATGTTCAGACAGTCATTCTGCAGTCTTTTCTGCTTGGAATAATTACATTTTCCATGGAATACTGAGACATAGGGATCAACTATTTACAGCTTGTACCTGTGTAGAATCTCCATAGTTTCTATATAGTAAGTGTTAAAATACATAGTGTGTACATATCTTAAGAAAATCAATATTTAATTGCATACTGTGATGAAGATGGTTTACTAAAGTACTGCCCACTTCCGCAACATGGGACAAAAAGGCTAGTAAAGACTTCAGCAAAAAAAAAGTTTCTCATTAGAGCCTATTCTACAGCATCACTGCCTAGTTTGCCATAAATTGGTGCTAAGTTGTGGCAATGCTGCATCACCCAGTGCCTGGAAGGTGTGGGTAGAAAACAAGCAACAGTAGCGTGAGGTCATGCAATTTCATCTCTACTGAGAGAAAACTGAGGTATTAAAAAATAAGAAAAGAAGAGAGGTGAAGAAAGTATTTTAGGCTGCACTTATTTGAATTGGGAAAAACTGCCTTTCTAATACACAAGAAAGGAAGAAACAGAGACTCTGGATATGTAAGGACACACAAAGAAAATTTAAAAAGAGAGAACCATTACCCCAGTTCAGCTTGGGACAGGAGGTGGGGAAGTACCAAATGAATTCAGAACAGATCCTTTTCACTCTCCAAAACCAGTATTTTCCCTTAGAACTTATTTTCCCTTAGAACTCCATCAGGAGGGATGCTCTTCTTGTATCTCCATAGCACATTAAGAATAATTGATCAGGATCTGCTGTTTGGAGACATCACCTCTAACATCTCTCTTCAGTCCACAAGGCTATGTCTTTCCTCGTTTTTGATAAGATTGACACAAGGAGAAAAAAGGTTATTAAAATGACAGAGCTGGGTTTAGTCTTCATTTAATTGTTGCTTCTCCCAGCTCTGATTGTAAAGTGCTGATTCAGCCATACCCCAGTATTTTCTTGATTAGTCAAAATGCTTTTGGACAGAAAGAAAAGTTAACTACAGAATTTTTGTGCTTTTTTATTTTTCTTTAGAAACAAAGTTATAACTCCAGAAAATGTTTCTACAGACCAGATGAGTGGACAAAATGTGTTCTTTCTCGCCTTTAAGTTTTGCTGCTGTTGTGGAAAATGGCTTTTTTCGTTTCCATTTGGGTACGACTCAGGAGTAGTGATGTAGAGCCGTAACGCTGTGGAAACTTCAACACATAGTTTGCTCTCCTTGTTATGGTAATCTTACTGAGATGAATGGAAATATTTATAGCATGTGAAGTCAAATGTGTAGAACAATTCTCATCTATTTAACAGCAAAGAACTTTTATTGCTTAACAATAGAAGTATATCTTATACATGTATCGCTCTGCCTGTTTTAATTTTTGTACTGTATGTTAAGAGCTGTTCTCAAATGGAGTGGCAATGTACATCAAATGTACCACCTTCTTAATTTTGCAGTTTCATATGAGAAATAAATATTATTGTTGCTTTAGGAAGCACTTAAGTAATCATAAGCCAATTGCCTTAATGTAAAATGTAATAAAGATGTTTTTAAATTGTTTGAGTAGCAACAGATATTTTCATTAATTATTCTGACATTATATACCATGGAACATCTCTTTTATTCTTACTATGCTGCCTTTAGGTTACAGAGGAAAGAAGAATTCTTTCTAGTCTTACATTGTTTAACTCCTATTATGCCAAGAATTTTTAGTTAAGCGTTTCTTTTCCTTTCTTTGGTTTCATTGTTATTATTTATAGCAGACTTTCATTTTCTGCTGGTTTGGGGTTTTTTTCAATTCACAGAACTCTGTGAAAAAGACTTGCGAATAAAGATACCATATTTTTAAAATAAACCTTCCTTCTCAACATATTCAGTGAATTTATATTCATAGCCATTAAGTACTGAGGCATCATCTTCAACAATTTCTTTATAACATCACAGCTAATTTATTAGCATTTACTGGTTCTGTAAGAATGTTTTGTAATTCTGTAAATTTTGGTTCTAAATTGAACAAGGAAATCACACCAGTGTGGGGATAAGATCAAGTATCTACCATTAAGAAAGCAAAAACCTGAAAACCAATCAAAAGAAAGCCAAATACAAATTATGGCTGTTTTCCATTCTATCGAAGTACTCCTAACATACAAAATTGTATTTTTGAATTAATTATGAAATATTCTACTTTCAAACAGTTTTCTTTCAATGCTTATTTTGCACAGACTTTCAATACCTTCCATGTTAATTTGGCACAAGATGCTTATTCTGAATGATAATGTAACAAGAAGGAAACACAAGCAAGTATTAAGAGAAGATGCCTGAATACTTCTTCAGCTGCAGAGTCTAAGAGCACTTTGCTACTTAGAAGAATGTAGTGTGGCCAGTTTGCAAAGAGGACTCTGAAGTACCATTTGCCATTGGGAAAATGCAAAGGTCTGCAAAGGGTTTGGTGTTTGATCTGAGAGTGATATGACAGAACGCACACTGTTACACTGCAAATTCACTAGCACAGAAACACATCTTGGATAGTTTAGGAAGTAGATATGCAATTAAGCTACCTTAGCAAAGGTAGCAGATTTAGAATCTGCATGAAGTGTTTTGTTTAATAAACCATTAGAAAAAGAAACAATACAACATTCTCTACAATCTACAGCCTCCTGCTCTTTTCCTCACTAAGTGCATGACATTTTGCAAATACAAATTTGAATTACCAGCAATGGAAAAACTAAGTCCTAAATATACTTTTAGTTTGATTTAATATAAATTAATATTAAGCAAGAGAGGATGGAGAGCAAAGCAAAAAAAAGTTAAAACATAGAGACAGGATTCACAGCTCAAGATTTCCTGACCCGTGTTGTTCTGGGCTGAGCTCTGATTTTTAGACAGTGGTGACATGATGAAACATTTCTTGATAACGAATGAGAAATAGGTGATAGCTCAGATAAACTCTTACATTAGCTGCTTTTAAGATCAGTCACCTATTCTTTATCTGCCTTATGGATAGCACTGATCTCAGTGTCATTGTTCCTCTTTTGGCAAACAATTTCATTTTCCTGATCAGCTGTGTAAGGAAGTGCACTGCTGCAGCCTCTGAAGTCTTCCTGCCACAGAGTGTGAGGAACAGAGGAAAACACAGGTCACTTTGGACAAAACTTGTTCCTAAACGATGGAAATGCAGACAAATGTAGATGCAGTATCAAACCTTTGGAGGAAGCAAATAATGTTTTCATTTGCAAGCGGTTTTCAAAAGGAAATGCAGCTCTGCTATTGCTCAGCCATAGTTTGAATATGATGGTTGGCATGTGACAGGGGCATGGTGATCCTTCTAGAGCAGATCTTGCTGTTGCGGCTCCTAGATTACATGGGAAGCTTGATCTGGTTCTAAGATACTCTAGCTGGAGACAAAAGTGTCCCAAAACTACTGGCCATACTGAATATAGCTGTTAGGGAATCGAAATGGAAAGCCATGTTCCTGGCAGTCTGCTGCTTGTGCTCTGGGATTGTACCCTCCACCTTTTGGTCTCAAGGAGATGTGGATTATGCTGCTGATGCTGACAAGGCATTGTGAGTTTAAAAGAGTGACTGTGTGACTCCCCATGCTGTACCAACACAACTGCAATCAGTGGATGGTTCAGCTCTGCTCTATTTGAAAGGCCTTTTTTTTACCCCCTCAAGTCTGTAGGCCATGCAATTTTTCTCTCAGCTTACACTGCTACAGCCACAACTCAGTAATATTCTGGATAAGCTACAAAGCCATGGCAGAAGTTTTGCTTCCATAATTGATGGAAAGGACTTTCTGATGGTTGGCCAAGTTTAACCTCTGCTCTCACATAGGTATTTTAAGAAATAAAAATCCAAATTCATCCCTTTGTGAACTCCTACCTTTTTCCTGGTCATCTCCTTTGCATAAATGTGACCTGTGGGAGACCAGATTCTTGCTTTCTTTGGTGGAAGATCCATGTTTTAAGACAGCTGCTGCACTCTGTCTTTGAAGAAGAAACTGATGAGGGAACTGTTTTTGTATCGGCCCCCTTGAGTGGTAAACTGTGATTTATAGAGACACTGCTCCTGATAGCCTGCATAAAGAAAGCAGCAGAGGACAAATGGCAACACATATGGTCAGACTTCTTCCTGTAAACTGCAGGAATCAAACTTCAGAGAGCAGGTAGAAAAAAGTCCTGCAAGACTACTTACATTTGTAAGATAAGGAAAACATCAAAAGATACCTGCAAAAATATGTATGTGTGAGGTTTTTAACCAATTATGTGAACTAAAGAACTGTCTACGTATTTCTATATCTTGAGAAACCTCTGAGTCTTTTTATCCCTCTTTATGCCAGTGCTCATGAACTGACAGATATTGCAGCATCTAGTTGCAATTCATGGGGACTCATTTCTCTGCAGCATTAATCTTCACCGCAAAACTTCTCCATGAATGTTTTTAAACTGGAATTAAACTAAAATTTATTGTTGAAACAAATTCTAGAGAAACCTTCTGGTCTAGCCCAGCTCATTCCAAATGCCACTAGGGCTGACCAACATGAAGAAGGAACCTATGACCAAAGCTTGTGTCATTTGCCTATTTATTATCTTCTTTACTGTCTGTGTCAGTGCCTGTTCCAACATCCTTTCTTCCTCTCCCATGTTTCTGCTTACTCTTACTTCTCATTTCTTGCAGAGCAGACAGACCAGAAAATACCTTGCAAAATCACTTGTAAACCTATGTTTTGTCCTCCAGAAATTGTCCCAGCCACAGCAGAGTTCACAGCAACTTCTGCTGTCTGTGGCCTCTAGCACTATATTGCTAAGCTGACATGAAGGGCCTGGTCCTCCAGTTGGCAACCCTGTTAGAGTATGGGCTACATCTTAGTGTTTGAAAAGCCTCTCTGCTTTAACACCTCGTGTTATCTCAGTAAAGTGATGTTTAAATAACTGAACTGGCTTCAATGAACTGTAGTTGCCACTTTTCTGCTTCTTAGTGAGAAAAAATGGAGATAATTATGAAGTGGATGAGCAGGTTTAATGAAAGCTGGTTTCTTTTGGTATATTCCTGAAGCAGCAATCATCATCTGTTTGGCTTTTGAAGAGCAACAATTATAATCACTCAAAATCCCAAGGGGAACAAAAATAGAACTTAAATTAGCATATAAAATATACAGCTGGATTGGGCAAGCCTATAAAAATCTGGGAAAATCATTCTAATTTGAAAGCTATTCAAAATCACAAGCAAAATGAATACAAGAGTATTTCACATGTTTCTTCCTTTCTTTCCCTTTTTGAAGTAGTAACATAACAACATTTATAGGATTTTCCTAAAACATGAAAATGAAAACCCATTGCCAAGAAAGAGACTAAGTAAAAATAGGCTAAAGGTGGATTGTCAAAGTAACAGATAAACCTAAGCATTATAACATCATTTTAGTGGTATTAATCTCCCAAAGCTCTGATGTAACTGTATTGCAAAGTCATGTGCAATAACTTTCCAGAGCGAAAAATAAAAATATAGCTGAGACAGCTAGTTAAACATTTCAGCTTTATCAGACAACTGAGTAATGATAATACTTAAAAGAAAGTAACAACCAATGAGAAAAATAAGTTGCAAAAAATTACACTGTGAAGCTTTCAATGATCATTTCAGATGGTCATTTTTATAGTTAACAGAAATTCAGCAATCAGTAACGAAAATTATTTTCCTTATGCTACAATGTCCACATTTTGAACTGTTACCTAGTAATATTAGCTTCTGGAAATAAATCTTAATTTCAGTAAACTGTAAACTCAAAGACGGAATTGCTTTTCTAATACTACTGAATATTTATTACTTTTAGTAATTTTGACTTGAAATGCTAGATCTAGTTCTTCTCAGTCAAGGTTAAGTAAGACAGTATGCAGCTGCAGGAATGAGATTAAAAAAAACCAAAACCAAACCAAAATCCGAAAAAACCCCAAATCCCAACTACTTCTAAAAATTTATTGTGGACAAGAATATAAGGAATTTGGATTGCTTACTATTTATAATATTACCAGTACATGAAATAGCTCCTAAAAAGACACTGTCTTGTGGACTCGGATTTATACAGGAGGGTCTGATTTTCATGCCTCTAGTACAAAATACATTGTTTGCCCTTGGTTAGAAAATTCAACATGCTTAGAGATTTTGAAATCATAACCAAGCAGGTCTTGGAGGCACAACTGTTATTTTCGCAAGGAGACCTCTGAAATTGTAATTAAAAAAAAAAAAAATTAAATTAGAGGTTGCAGGACTTAGCTTCCACTATATTGTACACAAAAACATTTAAAGGTGTCTTGTGAAAGTCCTGATTAAATTTATTTTTCTGCGTTGCTCAGTCCTGCAATAAGCACCTTGAAAAAAATGTCTGCCCTTCTCCCTTTTCCCACTGCAATTTTCCATTCTTCCTTTCATCCCCACAATTTCAAATAATTTTATTGTTCTATTGCCCTCAAATAGGTATCTGTTTTTATATGTGTTACTGTGGTTGAGTAAGCATGCCTTCAGAAGCTCAGCTTCCTGAACGCTGTGTTAAAGCCAAAAATTACAGCACACTTACTCATCCTCTCTTTTGCTTTAAGGTAATACCAGAAATGGCCCAGCGGGTTTTTTTGACAGTCTTCCCAAGCCATCTGTTTCATATGCTGCATCTTTTGAAAAACACAGTGTGCCATGGGATGTAAAAACTCATCACAGCATATGCAGTTTAATGTGAAGTCCAGTGGTCACTCACTTTTAAAGAAATCAAAACTGATGGTGGGATGCTAGTCAGGAAACTTATTTTGTTCTTGTCTCCCCCTCTCCCCTCCCAAACTGGCCTTGTAATTTTTTTCAATTTAAATTTGTAATATATTTATTAAAATATTAAAATATTTTAATGTCATATTTCAACACTTATATTAAAACAATTTACATCATCTGGATATAGTATCCCAGCCTGCTTTAATGAGCACTTCATAACTAGAAAGACAAGGTGAACTTAACAAGCATTAAGATCTTCATACAGCTCAAAACCAAAATCTTGATTCACTGGTAAATATTGTCTAAAAATAACATCCTGTGCTCCCCGGGTCTCAATGCCCACTTCTGCCACTCTGTTTATAAATCATCACTTCTGCAGATTGTCTGAATGGTCAGTAGGGCTACAGGAACAAGAAAGTGTGAAATCATGCCTAGAGGGAATAACCAGCTTTCCTTTAGACCATGTTGACCTCAGCAGCTACAACACATTGTAGAAAAAGTAGCCACTGAAGCAGCAAACACTTTATACACATTAAATTGTGCTCTTGGGGGAATAAAAGTGTTTGAAATTGTAATATTTGTAGATCTGTCCTTATGCTGAGGCCATATGTGACCATACCTCTTGATACTACTAATGACATTAAGTATTTAGATCTCATACTTTAAAAAATAAGCAATATCAGAAATATGGCAATTTTGCACTTCTCTGGCCATAGATACAGTAGCTCAATGTGAGGATTTCATTTCTAGAAGAGAAGTAAGTCTTAATTCTCAGACTAAACATAAGCATCAGGTGAACAGGGGAAGGGATTCTTCTCTACATAGCCCCAAGACAAGCACAGCATCACAACACTCCCAACAGATTGGCCAATACCTTCTGCATTTCACAGAAACAACTTGTCTAGCCACAAAAACTACTACTACTCAGGAGAGTAACACCCTGGTCACATTAACCCTAATTGTTATACCTGCCATTTCTAATCCATGCAGCTCTACTTCTGCTGAGCTAGACTAGGCTGACATTTTTCTCACCACGGCACCAAACAACACCCAGGGCAAGTAACACAAATTGTGAAGCGAACTTCCAAAAAAACCAGAGCTCTCATGAACCCCACTTTCCACCACCTAAATGGTTTCATTTCATTACAGATTTTCCTTCACAGTACATTTTCTTCTCTTGCCAGAGGTTTCTGAATGCTTGAAATTTGAAGTACTGATCGTAATGTCACCAATACATAAAAAAGCAAAAGTTTTAAGCATTGAGGCTTTAAAAGACTTGGTGACTTAAAGCAGACTTTCTTAAGTATATATTACAATGTTTTTTGCACTTCCATGATGCTTAAAGGTTTTAATTTCAAGGACTAGGCGAAACTAAAAATGTTTAGGTCTCAGTAGTAAATATGAGGCATGTATCTCTGCAACCGTATCCATCAATACCCTGTAATAAATATAGAACAGAAGCACATTCATGATACCTACAGTGCTTTTAGAGAGAATCAAAGATACATGCATTTCTCTAAGAGCATGTCTAAAGTTGGGGTGGCTTTGGTTTTTTTTTCTTTACAGGCATGCAGAATTATTTTCAGGATTTGGGTCAACAGCTTTCCTTATATGAATCACCAAATATTTAGGTTAGGAAAATTAACTGGCTCCAGTAATATTTGTCCAAAAAGACCCAGATACCTCCTAAACAAAGGAATGTGATTTATTTTTTTTTATTTTTTATATTTTCCTGCATGTGATACCTTAGAAGGCGGTAGACTTAAGCACGCAATTAACTAAGCTTAAAATATGTAAGGTGCTGCACTGACTTCATGACTGAAGCTAAGATAAATCTTAAAATGATTTTCACACCTCTGACTAATAGATGCCTGCACTATTTGAAGATGGAAACCCTGCAATAACTGCAATCTTATTTTTCCATTACTTCCAATCGCTTATGTAAAAATAGGCAAAGCAATACCATTTAGAATTTTGATCCCCAAAATTTCAAACTCTCTTCTGAGGAGGAGAGTCATTACTGAAAATTAGTGATTGAACTAGCAAGTAGCTCCATATGAACTCATGATTTGATTATATATAATCTGCAAAACAGAAACTTTCAAAGTAGTACAGATCAAGATTTCATGAAGTCATACAAATACTTTGGCAGAAAGAAGAGAATTTGAACTGATCTTATTTTTATTTTCTAATTATATTAAGGTAGTAAACCAGGAGGTTCTTGCTAGCTTGTTTTGTTAAGTGTTTCAAATGTGAAACTGTTGCTGTAATTATTTCTTCTAACAGAATAAATACCAATGTCTTCTGTGCAGTTTTGGTACTTGGCATCTAGCAACTGACAGGGACTTTCAGAGATTTTAGGTGGTTTGGGAAGGAAATAATCCCAAAGAACTATTTAGAAAGTCGTGAGGAAGCAGACGAGGGTGACCAGGAAGCTCCAGAAAATCACCTTTACCATAAATTTGCAAGAAAATCTTTCCTATTTGATGTAGTTCTGGTATTTTTGCTGTTGCCCTTCAATTTTAACTCTCATTTTTCACACTAAGGATGGACTTTGAAGTTAGGAAGTGTGATATCAGAAGAATTTAAACTCATTTCCTACTTGTTTGCTCTAAAGTGTGTACATGGACTTCCTACCCCACCCCTTGTCATTTCACAGAGGAAGTCTCAGTGTACATTTTGCTCACAGTCACTGCTCTAATTTTCAGTGATACTTTCATCTGAACACCCATCCACATATTCTTCAGAAATAGCATACACAATGTGTTTGCACAAGCAAACTTTTGCAGACTTTTTTCCTTAGGTGTTTCTAATCAAGGAACATAAAGCTTTTCCTCTACAATCACCTACTCAGACAAACAAATTCTTAGCCACTGTCAAGCAAGACAAATCTGTCAAATATTGCATCCACAAGTCTTCCAGTTTTCTTGGTTGCCAGTCTTTTATCAGCAGTTTTGGTTAAATTTGATCTACGGCTTTCTTAGATTTCTTGCATTTTTTGTTATGATTTTTTGTTTGTTTTGTTTGGTGGTGGTGGTTTGGGACCTTTTTTTTTTTTTTTTTTTTCTTTTAACATCCAGGATCACTAATGGATAACCTGTAATATCTCCATAACCACATGCAGGTGAGAGAAAATGAAGGTTCTGCTTATGCCTCTACAGAGCAGCAGAATGGGTGGGTTCTGGGCAGAGGGCACCAAAGGGTGCCTGCTGCTGCCATGTCTGAGCGCATCCGTGTGAGGTGATACAAAAACAGACTAACCATGGGCACAGGTGAATCTATCTACTCCCTACCTATGAACTTAACGACATTTGTGGAGAGTATGTGCAAGAATAGTGAGTTCCCTTCTGGTTAGTTGAGTTTCCTGGCAAATTCAACATCTTTTCCTGTCCATGCTCACCACTTTTCTACTGCTTAGTGCTTAAAATATGATGAAAATAAAAGGTGAGACATTAGTGAAGACATAAAAATTATAAATACTTATAATACTTAAATTCTGTGTCGTTGCTATAAATGGAAAATACTAATATATGTGGGAGAGATCAAGTTTCCTTGGAGAAACAGCCTTTGTGACAGGAAGAAAAGAAATACAGGTTTCTGGCAACAGAAGTATGTGTACAGTTTACCACCTGCAGTCTCTTAGAAGTGTTCAGCTAACTGCAGCCAGTGCAGGATAAAACTGTGCAGAAGTTACTGTTCCTAATGAATATTAAATCGAATATACTCATGTATTTCACAGATTACTGACTTTTTCAGAGGAATAACAGTATTTTTGAATAGAAGACACTGAAACTAATCCTGCAATACATGAATGTTCATCTAGCTGTATTTGTGGAAAATATGAATCTAAACATGACTGCTGTTGGATAGAAAACATTTTAAAAAAAATAAAGGAAAACCTTGTTTAACAAATATAAAATGATCATAGGATAAGACAACCCAGACTCTAGCTACAGCTAGGAATTTTATAGCTTGAAGTCATCTCAGCCAGGGCAGACTTCATTTTTTCCCCCTTTCTTTTCCTCTTTATTGTACCTGACTTTAGGCTACAGGTAAATTCTGGTCCTTTTAACAGTCAATAGCCTAAAAGTGTCATCAGAATAGTGATTAGATTTACAACTGCTGAAAATTACCTGTATTGCTTTAAGTAATAGTGAAGTTAACTAATACTGCTACTTCCCATTTTCTATTATTCTGATATCCACAGAATGAGGTTGGTGCAAGTTAACTATTACTGTTTACCAGGCAACATAAATTCTCTCCTACTGCTAAATGTCGCAATGAGCAAAGTTACCTACGGTAATCATGAAGCGAGGAAACTTACTATTTCTTTAGATGGCTCGAGCAGCTCTAATCATCCATCCCTTAAGAAAATTAGATCAATTTGATAGATTAAATAAATGAATGAATGAATAAATAAAAAAAAATCAGCCCTCACACTGCACTGCCCGGCTTCTTTTGTGAGTGCTGCCCAGGAGGGAGGTGGGGTTCTCTGCGGTGCAAACCCCCGTCTCGGCGTGCACGGGTGCAGTTTTCCGGCACCTGTCCGGCAGCATCGCTCGCCGAAGGGCAGCGGGCCGGAGCCAAGGTCGCCTGCAGGCGGCTCCCGCCCGCCCCGCCCCGGCCGCGGCTCGCAGCCCTGTCCCGCCGGCACCCCGCCCGCGGCTCGGCTAGACACGGGTCTCATGTTACGTGCGAGGATTTTCTCCTCCGCCCGCCCCCGCCGGCAGTGCTTGCTGCTGCCTCCTTTTTTTTTTTTTTAAATTTTTTTTTTTTTTTTTTTTTTTACCCCCGATTCCAGAAAAAATTGCAATATTTAAAATGAATAAATAAATAAATAAACAAAACCAAAACCAAAACACTTACCATTCTGACCTCATAGTGCTTTGTCATGGGCTTAAGAAAAACCCCACAGACACATACAGACACACAAACACGCGCGCGTATTTATGCGTTTTCAAAACATTTGTGCCAGGGTCACAAAGGGGATGGGGGGAACTGCCTGCGCTGCGCAGTACACCTAGAAATCAGCGCACAAAAGGAGGGCGAGCCAGGCAGCCCGGACCAAATGCTCGCCCCCCCGCCCCTCCAGACCATGCAGAACAGCAAGGGAGGTGGGAGGAGAGGCGTGGGTAGAGGGGAGGGACCCACGCTCCCATCCGACTGTGGGAAATACCCGCCTCAAAAAAAAAAAAAAAAAAAAAAAAAAAAGACGTCTGGCATGCGGAGTAAGGGGTGGAGGGGGGGTGTGGGGGCGGCGGTCGAGCCCCGGAGATGATGCTGCCGGGAGCCCGCACCTGGCAGACCTCACCCGCCCTGCGTGCAGCCAGCCGCCGTCCTGCCGCGTTCCCTGTCCTTGGCAACCTGAGCCATCCTCCTGGCACCCTCCTGGCCTTTGCCCGAAACTGCTCCCCTGCGCCAGTCCCTGTGGCTGCAGGTGGGGAGGTGTAACAGCAACAGCTCAGTAAGTGGAGTCCAAGATGTGTCTCCAGGAAGATGCTGCTTGAGCATGTTTGGCAAGAGAGGTTTCTCACTTTCTTTTGCCACTGTGGAGTATTGACAGTCAACATGCACATGCACACATAAACTGTCGTGTCTGCTAAACACCCTTCTCTGACTCCCCCACTTCCCACACACTGTCCTTTCCTTCCCAGAGACTGGCATGACTCCTCTGTTCCAGTATGTTAGCTCGGATGACATGGAGCCATGGAGCCCGTGACTGCAGGCACCTTTGGCTGGAGAATACTGCCCTCTCACCTGTCTTCCCTGCGCATCATGAACTCATGATACTGCCTCCTCCTCCTTTGCTCAACAGCTTCCCCTCAGGCTCCTGGACTGTCCAGCTGAAGATCTGAGCTTCTCTGTAGTCATCAATCCCTGTCCTGGCGCAAGGATTCATTTCATTCCTTTGCTTCATGGCGTGAGTTTAGATAAATCAAATCAAAAGGAGTTTAAATTCTTGAAAGTCCCTTATTTACCCTAGCTCATCTTCTCTCTGTTGCTTCCCCACCTATGATAGGCACCACAAATACATTGTTATTAACCTTGCTGATATCCTTGAATCTATGGAAGAATAAGAAGTTACAGTCTGCCTTCATTATTTGCATTTCTCTATATCTGAGCTGGAGAGCAGCATACAAAAAAACCCAAACATTTTATTTCTAAACATTATATATACACAATGGGTACTTAAAAATAGAATTATTCTCATGCATAAAGACAATGCACAAGCTGTATGACAACCAGAACTCAGGTTTTGGACCCCAGTTTTTCCAGAGAACCTGAGAGATGAGACTCAAGTTTAATGTTTTCCAAGTAAGTCATTGCACTGGTCTCTACAGTAGTCCATACCTGTGGACAGAGAGGTAGAGGTTTGTGTTTGGGGGAAGGCTCATTTCATCTATAGCCCACATGGAAATGATGGTCTGCTCTTGCACAAAGGCTAACTCTTGAGGCAAAATGCCAGGGGATGACATCTTGCCATTAAATGTTAGGAGGAACAAAGGCCTCCACAGAGTCCCTAAGCATTTGGTGGTCAAGAGTTGTTGTGTTCAGTATTAAGTGTTTGTATAGGGATGTGGGAAAGAAGAGAATTCATGATGGGACAAATTATAAAAGCATTAAAAAAAAGGAAGTTATTTTAAACAATACCATCCTTCTTATTTTTTCTTAGAAAGTGTATACTGGATATGTTTGCTCCAAATGACCATCTAAGCAAGAGTCCTGTAGTACTAGCAAGGCCAAGTACTTTTTGAAAATTTTTGAAATCCATGTCCTCCTCTGCCTATTTCATAATGTCCCTAATCTCTCTTCAGCTTTTACAAGCACTCTGCTTCATTGATGTTGTGCCCTGTTAGATAGTGAAGTCCAAGGAGAGTTCTCTGTACCCTGTAGTGGGTGTTGAATCAAATGTAACTTTTCTTTAGTTTGTTCTTAGATTCTTCTGTGCCTTTCTATCATGCTTCTATGTTTGCCCAGTTTTAAGTTACTGAAAACAGTTGGAAAACTAGTGAATTTCCTCAGTATTGTCTGGAATTTTTGGAGACCAGTATGGTTGCATGTTTGAAAAAGGAAACCTTTACACTAACCAGATTTCTGTCCCTCAAAAATATAGGGAATGAAAAAAACCCCTGTAATTAATGCAGAATATTATAGTAGATGGTAAAGATTTCACTTTTGTTTGTCTACTGATGTATTGATAAATTTGTCTGAGAATAAATACAATAATAATATAGCAGCATGTTTATCATTATGGATTACCTAAATTTCTGACTGAGAGCTTTTTTGTTCTTCTTGTTGGAGGTTGTTCTTGCTCACCTCTTCTGGGTTTTATACCAGTTTACATGTAGCTGAACCTGAGAAAAGCATGGATATAAGGTTTCACCTCTTGAGTCATTACAATGCCTGATTATCAAAGCCAAAATTCTTCTAAAAAAATGCATCTCCCATTTGCATATCTGTCTTCACTGTTCCAACAGATTTTGTGCTCTCACAATCTGTGTTTTTAGGTCGATGTTATTTATGTAACATATGAAAACAAAGAACAACTAGTTTCTCATTAGCTGCTAGGCAAATGCCCTCAGATTTTAATCAGCCAATGCAAATATCATCAGAATATAATCCATTTGCTATGTTTTTCTTATTATATCCTCTAAGAAAATTTTTTTTTCAGTTTTATTTCAGTTCATGTGTATGGACTTGTTTTTAGATCTAACTTGCTCAGAATCTACTGGTTCCATAGGTACTCAAGTGTTTTATTTTATTAATAATGTTATAATACATATATATATATATATATATATAAGAATTTTATATATATATAAACCTTGTTGTTCAGTCTGGATCTGGATAGAACTACGTCTTCATTCTGGACTCTGGAAAGAGAATATTAGTAAATTATAAATGTTTGGTCTTGGCTTTCTGCCAAGATGAGATGACTTAGGCTATTTGCTTTATATATTTCTTGGTAATTCATGTGACTTTGATTTATCATCTCCAGTGCAGGTGAACTGCTCACTTAAATTATAGGCACACCTGTGGCAGAAAAGGATGTGAGTCTCCCAATTGAAATGACAGGAGCTGTCTTACTTCTTTCTGTCTTTCATTTTGTGATCCTGTGTAAGCAGTTTCAAATTTTTTCTTCTGCCTTGGGGCCTGGACATACTTAGATACCATCTGGAAAGCAGGGTCAGAATAAAATTTGTAAATTTTTTTTTATTAATAGAGTAATATCTACTGTAAACACAGAGATACTCAACCTTTAGCAGTAGGAAACACATTGTGTCATCGAACAGAACAACACACAGCTACAAAACCATTGCATTGTGGCATCTTTGTGACAATAGCTAATGATGCAATAGCATTTTCTGATGTTTCTGTAATATACTCACTCGGCTTAATGATACAGATGCAACATCATTTAGTTTCCGCTCCTTTCACACCAAGTCCAGTTGTTAAAATGCAGTGAGAGCTTCACCCCGCTTCATGTCCTTATAGGGGTCAGGGATATGTCACCTTTCCTCTCACTCCTCCTAGCAAAGGTATTTGATTTCTCTGTGTTCTGTGATGTCGCAACTGCTTATGTTGTGAACATCCACTCCTGCAAACTTAGTATTCAAGGAAATGTAGGGGGGAAAAATGCCAGTGATTCCCTTACAGAAGATTGTACCTATGTCACTTGGGAATGCCTGAGTAGGAAGCATGCTAGCTTCCAGTTTGGTCCTTCCAGCTGCTGCTCTGTGCCAGTCCTCTAGAGCCACCCATCTTGAACTGAGTTGAGGAAAGAACCCCACTAAATCTGAAAACACAAAATGTAGTTTAAAAATCATCAGACTATAAAATCAAAAAGAAATTATCACTCAGAAAGTAAATAGATGAGAATTATGATGAGAGAACCTGTAGCTGGTGGCTGATAAAATCAGCCATCCAAATTGTCAACAATTTGAAGGGTTGCATTATTTATCCATTGTAACAATTACCAAGAAGCATGTGAATCACATCACTACATTTGAGGAATAACTTTGCCTTTATTTTTCCTCTCCTTCCATACCCCATCCATTAGATAAGCAAAGACCTTATGGGAATGCTTTTCATTGTAATGAGAAATATCTGTATGTGGTTCACTCCTTTTATCTGGTTGCATGGCATAGAGCTTTTTCAGGAATTGCTTAAGCCACTCTGGAGGCTGATTGCTGAACAGAAGAAGAAGCAGGCTCATTAGGAGGACTACAGTTAGAAATGTGCATTAGTATGTGTACAGTCACCACCATGAGACTCGGTGGTGCTGGAGGAAATTGTTTTTCACACTAACATGTAATTTTAGGGGTAATGTGGACTTCCATTATTTCCTTTACAAGAAGAGAAACTTACTAACATTTTAATGAAAGATGAATTTTCAGAAGACAAGTCCTTGCCTTTAGACAAGGCAAGATTTAAAGACAGATAAATAGACTGGCATATTTGTTTTAGTTTGGTAATGCAGTTCAAGTGATATGTTTCTAAAGCAAAACTATCTTTTACTTTCAAAGTGCCTTTCACGCAAACATCTTAGTATTAATTTAAGTTGGTATCTTCTTGGTCTTGTGAGATAAGTGCATTTTTATCATGCATTTTGTAAATGGATAAAGCAAGGGAAAATCAATGAGAAAATTTATTTCTATCACTAGTATTCCTATAATGAAACATGAAAATCTGAAAAAGATTTCCAGGTGACTTTACTATATACTTGAAAGTTGTGAAAAAAACCAAATCAAACCACCCCAAAAAAAAACCCCAAAAAACCCCCAAAAACCAGGTCTTTGAAGCTGTTCTTTATTTTAAAAATAAATTCTCTCTTGCCTCCATGCCACCTCCCATTATTAATTTAAATAGGTGTTGGACATACTTAAAGGCTTCAGGAATATGCACAGAAAATAGAGAAAAAGAAAAAAATACCAACATAATACACAAAGCCTACTACTGATGCATTTGTTAATTTAGCTAATGAATTGAGTGACAGAAGTTCCTACCAAAGGTGAGTACCAGGCCATATCTGCAAAACTGTATGTATGCAAATATTTCTATCTCACACAATTTCTTCTATGTGTATTAGAAGTAAACTTCTACACTGTATAGGAGTCTTCGATGTAGCATCCTAAAAGAATTAAAGAATTAAAGGCATCTGATGTTCTTCAGAAAAAACACTACTTTTAAATTAAGTATTTTTAAAAATCTTATGACTTATTAGTGATGTGACTTAATTTGGTGATTTGTCCTGACAGAGGGCACTTTGCTGAAGTCAGGCTTTTGACCATACTCCATACTGATTGACCAGGCTTTTGAGGAGGGGGAAACTAAGAAGCATGTAAACAGATTGTATGAGCACACACAGTTAATTTCTTTGCACGATGTCTCGATCTTAGAGTAGTTGTCAAAAAGGAGTTGAAAGAGTCCATGAAATACACATCTGGTCATATGCCACATGAAAATCTGGCTCAGTATCCCTTCAGCTTTAGTTTCACTGCATCTTGATATTAGAGAGTTGGTGGCAGGAAAAACCAGTGAACCCATAGCCTAACAATCTGTTGGCAAAATCCTGGCTGACTGTCACAAGGCCAAGATTTCCCTTTGCATTTCAGACCATAATAAAATTGGTTTGTGAGTGAAAGTGAATTGCTGCTGAAAAGCAGGCGGTGCTGGGTTTTACGTGAGAGTCTGGCTGCAGCAGGACTTCATAGCCAAGCAATGATGTTGTGAGTAATCTAGTGAGTGGCTACAAAGTGTGAAGGATCAATAAGAAGAGCTATTAATTTCCATCCTCACTTCAGACCCCCATGTCTGTGATTAGATTTAATTCAGAAATCATATTCACAAGTAAAGCAGAAAGGAGGAAAAATCAATTTTTTCTCTGTGGACTACAAGATTCATTTTCTAAACTGGAATTCCTAAGCTGAACAAAACTCAGAAAGCATTCTTCACAGTATGTTGGAAAAACAGATTAATTTGGAGGACAGTGAGCTTGCCGTCATATGTGGAAAGTCCCATTCTCTGACTTGTGGTTTTGTGTTAACATAAACACTACTGTTCCCTTTCTTTTTCGCCTCAGATCAACAGCACTCTGGCTGCATAGTTTGGAATTCCTAAAATAAGGACATTTTCTCTATCCAGAATTCTCTTCTTTCTTATAACTAGCATAATAGTTTAATAATTAATGAATACTCTGAATTATTTCAGTTGAGGAATTGTAATGGAACTGATAACGCACAAATGCAAAACACAATTAGATTTCCGTTAAAAAGCTACAGACCTTTAGTGAGATTTTAGTATGAGCTTCAAACTTTGTAATAGGCATTAAAATGTAGTTTTCACTACTATTCTCCTTGGATTTGGATTAATTTAGTTTTTTAATCTGCTACTGGTTTCTTATAATCACATTTTCCAAGCTGCTCCTGTCCTTGTAAAATCCACAGGTGTCTAACTGAACACAGCATTTCCTTAGAGATGTCCAACATATCTGTCCTGGTTTCAGCCGATATAGTTTTCAGCTTAGTATCAGGTACAGTACTGTGTTTTGGATTAATTGTGAAAATGATATGACAACACACTGCTGATTTGGCTGTTCCCCACCTGTGGATCCAGTGGTGTCACAGTGGTCCTTCACCCTTGGCTCCTCTGTGGTGGGGGTTCCCAGGCCACTCAAAACTTTTTGCTATTTACACATTTTAACTATAAAAGGAATCAATGCTCATTGGCTACACAGTTCTCTTATTCTATTGGTTAAATGATTCTGGTGCTTCTAATACTGATTAGTCCTATGCCCAATCTTTCTCTTCTTCTGAGTCGGTGAGTTTCTTGGGTCAGTGGGTCACAATCTCCCCCTGCCAGAATTACCCAGTTGGAGCTGATTTGAGCACAGTTGCTGTGTTGGCTTTCCCTGTGGTCCCTAAATTCTGTATTCTTTTTGCCCATTATCAGTGATACATTCTTCTCCTCCAGCTTTGTGAACCTCCCCCCTCTTTGTCAACCTCCCCCTATGTCTGAGATAACACCTGGACACTGATGTTGTCTGTCCCATAACTTGGAGGGATCTCTGCTTGATCAGTGACAAGCCTATGAGCAGTTTCTCCTTTACACAGTTTGCCACAGTGGGAATTATTATCTGGATGCATTACCCAGGATCTATTAACCAGATCTCATCTCCACCAGCCCTGGAGTTAGCACCACTCTGTCACTTCCTTCTGTGCTTGTCTCCTGGCAGAGTCCTTCTGTGGCCTTAGCAGTGCTTGAAGAGAGGCAACTGTGCTCTTTAAAACCTTACATGCCTGCAGCCCACGGAGGTCCACAGTGTGGCAGATACTCACCTCTCTCTGTGGAGAACCCCATGCTTGCAGCAGTTGGATGCCTGAAGGAGGCCACGACCATGTGGAAGCCCAGACTGGAGCAGGGTCCTGTCAGAACTTTTAGACCCATGGACAGAGGAGCAGGTTTGCTGGCAGGATGTGTGACCCCCCACAGGGGACCCTCACTGGAGTAGCCTGTTCCTGAGGACTGCACCCCATGCTGGAGCAGTTTGTGAAGAACTGCAGGCCGGGGAAAGGACCCAGACTGGGTCATGGAGGATTGTCTCCTGTGGAAAAGTCACCACCATGGAGCAGGGGGAGGGTGTGAGGAGTCCTCCCCCAAGAAAAAAATGGTAGCAGAGACAATATGTGATAAACTGACTGCAACTCTCATTCTTCATCCCCCTTGTGCCATGGGAGAGAAAAGAGGATGAGAAATCTGTAGTGAAGCTGAGTCTGTGAAGAAAGGAGGAGTGGGGGGGAAAGCTATTTTTAAGATTTGTTTTTATTTTTCATTACTTTACTCTGACTTGATTGGCAATAAATTGAACTGTTTTCCCCAGGTCATGTCTGCTTTTTTGCATGGCAGTAATTATTGGGTTATCTTCTTGTCTTTACCTTCATCCATGAGCTTTTTGTTGCATTTCCTCTCCCCTGTCCAGGTGAGGAGGGGAACACTTTTGTTTCTCACACGTTTTGGTGAGCACTTGTTATCCAGCTGGGGTCAACCCACCGTAATTATATAATCAATTTGCAACTGTGTCTTCCTAATAAATTTTCTTTGATTAGTTGCTTCATTGGACAAATTTTACGTAGGTTATGAATGTTGGTGATTCTTAATAAGACTAATGTAGCATGGTATATACACAATTTTCCAAATTAGTAAACATTCTGGTATTACATAATAGTAATAGCTGTTTCTCTGAAACACAGAAGAGATTTAATAATTCACCATTGCAACTCACCTCCTTTTAAGGAAATATGAGAGAGTCCACTTTTTAACTTCAATTAAATTCAAATTAAGTTGTTACTAGAAGCTTGCAGATCACTAGTTATGGTGTGAGCCTTCACATGTGTAAGGACTATAAGCATATGTATGCATAGCAGAAGGCTGAGAACTTTGTTTCTTGAAGGACATGATCCAAGCAAATATTTGTCAAGAGCTGAATAAAATAATATAGTCTGATTACAAAACTCTAGGCAAAAACGTAATTTTAAGTAAAAGTGGACTGAAAATGCAGTGAAAGTTATTTTTCAGAACTAAGAAGCTATTACTTCTTTGTTCTTTCTTTTTTTCCTTTTTAGATAATTTTAAGATGCCCATTATCTTTGCTGTAATCACTAAAAGTTAGAATTAGGTTTTTACATAAATCACATGCAAATAATACCAGAATAATTTTATTACCTTCACTACTGGCCATGATTTTTCTGTGTTCTGGGCAGGAGACACCAATGCCACTTCACCTTGTTGAGTAGTATGTACAGGTGAGTTGCTTCAAATTCTGCTGAGTGTTCCAAATACCTCCTTCTACAATGTTTGCTTAGGGGAGTTTAAAACGTTCGTTGTAGGGTTTAGCTAGTGACTCCATCCCTGGTTTGTATCTGTTGCTGCAGAAACTCGGTGTTCAATTCTTGAGAGTCTGAATCTTTGAATATATCTTCAGTCAGATTCAGTTAGAAAATAATGGATTGTACAAGTGCATTTTGGTAGGAAAAGTGATTTAAAGAGATGGTCTGACCTAAACCAAAAAATGAATACAGGAAAAAAGGTCCCCATCCCCCCACAATATTTCATATGGATGCACACTAAATGTTATCCCTCTGTGTTAGAAATTTCATAATTGCTTTAGCAAACACTGACTGTCAGGGGTGCTAGCAGTCTGTTTTCATGATCTTCTACTTCACCTCAGTGTTTGAGGTATTCTTTCATTATATGTTTGGAATGCAGAAAATAAAAAAAATCCTAAATTTTCTACACGTTTAAAATAAACAGCCACTAAGAATATCAGAATTATATCAGGATTTAACATCAAAAAGAGTGGCAGGATGCAGTGGTTGAATTTTAGAATTGCTCTTCATAATCCTTAGTTCTCCAGTTCAGCTAACAAGTTTTATGAAACAGAAAAGGACCAAATGCATGAGTTCTGTATGAGTAAGGAGCACATTACAGAATTGCTGTTTCTGTTCAGTGTGGAATATTCAGGCATAGGACAGGTTTTGCAATGGGTCACTTCTTCAGAGTTTCCTTCTCTTTTCCTCAACAGAGCCCCAGTGCTTGTGCATGTTTAAAGGATACAGCGGAGAACACCTATCCTCACAGAGTTCAGTTTGAGGGGATGGTTTTGAGTGTGCTGTTCAAGATTTATTTTTCTTTTGTTACTGTGAAGGGGTTCTTGATAATTACATTTAAGAGGGTTTCCAGCATCCTACACAGTTTCCTGCTGATTTATGATTTCTTTGGAATATATGCATATGTTTTATAAGAGATGATCAAATGTCAGAGCATCCTGATCAAGAGAAAAAAGTAAACTGTTTGTTTGTCTGTTTTTTGATGCAGCATGAAAGATTTATTTCTCTTTTCTTGTCTTTAGCACTCCATTGCTTCAGCTGATATATTTTATGCTTTCTCCTTCAGTGAAATAGAGGTTGAAGCAGTACAATAATCCTAGTCCATCTACTTTTCAATAAAGTTGTGCTAGAATACAAAAGACCCTGAATCGATCCCATTTAAATCACTTATGTCACTTTATGTATTCTGAGGATGAAATAATTTTAGTCAGCTGAAGAAATTATGGTTTTCTTCTTAAGATTTGAGCTAGTACACTGTGAGCAACTGTTGTGTTTCAATTTCTATAGTGTTATTTTTTCCCTGGGGCAATGAAACTTAACTCAGCCTTATACAGAGGGCCTGGAGTAAATTTAGGTTTATCCCTGTGAATGTGCCAACCTTGAAAATGTGGAAATGTGATTTCAGTTCTGTGGTTCACTTTATCGTCTGTTGTTCAATGCTCCAGAATGGATGGTGCACATAATGATAGGAATGAATCAGCTGCTGTTTTTTCTGGCTTGGTTGAGGATAGTCGGAAAATTCTTCTGTCATAATTCACCAGAGGCTGTGAGGTTAAGGGCATAAGGGCTAAAGAGCAATGTGGATACCCTCTTTATTTACTGCCTTGATTGTGTACTTTAGTAGATTTATGACTGCTCTTAAATGAGATAGCTTAATCTACTGAAGCCATTCAGAGCTCCTCCTGTAATGGACAGATCTAAACAACTCGAAAAGGCTTAATTAAGGGCTGTAGCTATGTTTACAAATAATCAAGAAGTATCCTGCCTTCAGAATTTCCTATTTCTCCACTCTTAATATTTTTTTAATATTAACTGTAGTGTTCCAACCAGTAGTATCTTTAAAGCTTCTGGTCTTTTGCACAACAATCTAAGGTGCATATAAAAAGTGAAGAGTTTTTAATATCTCTGGAAGGTAAATGTCTTGATGTTTCTTCTATAGAGACATAGTAACAGTATGAGATATGAACAGTAACAGAGATATGAATGTAATATTTCTTGGTCTCTTGTTATGCTCTGCATTTTGTTTGGTTTTTTTGTTTGTTTTAAAAACAAGAATATTACATTGCATACATGCCATGTTCTACCAAAATAGTCAGATAGTTAGCAAACCACAGCATCTGCAAGTTGGTAGATGCCAATCTGTTTGCACCAATTTTCTTCTACCCACTGTTTTTATTTTGGCTCATACATTGTTGCTGACATCCAAACTGGTGGTGGTAACTCAAAACAGATACTAAAAAGCGTGTTTATTTAAATGTGTTGGAATTTACATTGTGCCATATTTAGAGTTGGTGAGCAACCTCTCTGTCAATTCGGATCTCCATGCTTATATTTTAGAAGTGTACCCATTAGAGACAGAAGACTTTTTATGCTATTTTCTACAGAAGATTGTGTCACTCTTGTCTTCATAAACGTGTACAGCATTAAGTATACCAGTAGATTATAGTTTTGACTAAAGATAGTTTCAATTATATTTAATATAAAAATCATTGGCCTAGGAAAAAACAAGGATTAAAATTAAAACTCTATCTTCTCCATACATTATACTAATAAAATACTTCAGGTAGTACATCCTTGTTTCAAACTCGTATAACAAGTCAGGCATTATGCCCTACAAGAAGGGCTCAATGATCTAAGTGTGAATAATAAAACAAACCTGCCATGTCCCTTAACACAGCTGAATAGATGCCTAAAAACCTTTGCTGACTATCGGAAATAGCCTCTAGTTATCACTGTATTATGAAAGGCCGCAATCTAGTTGTATGGAAATCTCTCCAACATCATTTATTAGTCCTACTTCTATCTCAGAGGGTCATAAAGATGCCCTTTTTCAGAAATCAAGTATTGAAGTGTACCAGAGAGACATAGTATTTTGTTTGCTTTGAAACTATGCACTACCTAGGATGCCCGCATTTTTGCTCTGTCATTTAGTGTTTGTCCTCTCTTTTATAGTTATTTCTGACTTGAAGCTCATAGGTCATCATTTTTCCAAAGCACTTAATACCTGCAAACTCTGTAGGTCTATATGACCTTTGAAAGCCAGACTCTAAATCCATTAGGCAGTGGCTGCATATAAAAATTTGATTTTACATGACTTTTCAGATCTATCCTTTTATTCCTATCACTGATACAAATGCTTTACCCTTAAAATTTGCATCTCAGAAATTTTCAGAATTGCTATACCTTTGTGTCTCTCTCAAACCAGAAATTTTAACACCCATCTCCCCTGTAGCTGAGTTTGTAGTAGCTTGTTTCAGGCCCCTGTTATGATCTGGTTTAAACCCAGAAAAGCAAAGAAAGCTAAGTCTTTGTTCATAAACCAGAAAGAACTTGGAAGGTTCAAAATATTCCCAGAAACGAGATTAAAACCAAACGAGGTTAGATGTTGATGCCAAAAAAATTGATGTATTTTATTTAATAGTAAAAGAGGCAAAGAGAAGGGAAGAGAAAAGAAAGAGGGAAAGAAAGAAATAGAAAAAGAAGTGTGCGTGGGGGGTGGGGGAACACGGAGAGGTGACAGGGGTTGGGTGGAAGCAGATCACCCATCCGAGGGTCCCAACGACGCCTCGTTGCTCCCCTCCATCTTTGTCTTCTGGTGATGAGGGTCCCCCACTGCCGCTGTGGCCACACGGCCACACGCCAAAGAGTACAGAATGCCGTGGATTAATGCACGCTGTGGGCCAGGGGGGAACGCCCACGTGTCTCCTCTTGCAGGGGCTGGCTTGACACTGTCCCTTGCAACACTGAGGGTCTGTTGCATCATCTCTGGTGCTCTGGTGCAGGGTCTGGGGACCCCTTGGGGGGGGGCCCCTGTGATGGGCCATGTCACCCCCTCCTGCTGTGGATAAGCTTCCCCCACCCCCGGTGAGGACCCCTCAGCTGGGCTCTGCACAGTTGGAGGATGGGCGGTCACTGCACCTCTGACCAGAGGCTTTTCCAACACACACCTAAAGCCTCTCCTCCTTCCACCCTTTGGTGCAGGAGGTCTGTGTGATAGCCCTGATAGGCAGCTGATAGCCCTGGGGCTGTGGTCCTCATCTTGGAGGTGTTAAGCTTGTGCTTTGTGAATGTCCCCAGCCCTGAATTGTTACTTCATCTTATCTTCATCAGCGAGCAGTGTAAGGCCTGAGTCAGGGCCCCATTCAGGGTGCAGTAGTCTTCTCTGCAGCTTTTGTAATACAGTTTTAAGTCCTTTAAGAAAATGTTTAAGTCATAAACTATAATATTTCAGTCTCTGATAGCCCCTTCCCAGGTGCTGTTAGAATTCAGAATTTTAATCCTAAATCTGTGAAAGAAAATTCTCTGTTGACAGAGACAGTCAATACTTTGAAATACTTGATGCTCTGTACTACACACAAGCTGATGTCTGGTGTACTGTTAGATAAAGTTATTAAAAGAGAAATTTCAAAACTGAATCTTCAGTAATCAAAGTTTTCTTCAGGCACTGAGTAATAGTGAAAAAAATCTGAAATTCCTACAGTAATATGATACAATAAAGAGGGGCACAGGTCTACAGTGTGTACCCATGTTGCACATGTGATCTGCTCCACCTCTCACGTTGTGTTCACATTTTTAGTTGAAGCTGGAGCACTGGTCAGCTGGATACATTAAACACAGAGGAACATATTCCGCCTGCTCTGAGAAGTTTGCAGTCCTTTTAAAGTCAAAATATAGTGCATCAAACTGTAAGCTGCAGTCACAAGGAAAGGATATGGGTAAAATAATAAAGTTTGGAAGTGACAGGGGATAACAAGGTGAGGGATGTAAACTTCATGGAAGTGAACTGCCATTGCTTTCCCCTGGTGCCACAATATGATCCACTGTTCTAAAATTCTTGATACAAGAAGCAAATAAACAGATTTACTTTTTAAAAATAGTTTTATCGAAGCATAGTACTTCAGGCTATTGCCATTCTGCATGCTTTCCCATACAGAGGAAAAGAAAGAAGAACCACATCTTTTTTCATATTTTAGTATTTTGTATGTGAACACCCACTTACTCACATCAATAAGTTAAGACTGTAGAAATCATAGCTCTGTGACCAGGAAACACCGGGGGCACTCACTCCTAAATTCTTCAAAACCACCAAAAAATGGAAATGTAAAATCTTTCTCAAAGGTTCCCAGTTACAAGTGGCTGCCTTGCATGGCAGTTGCTGTACTCCATCACTTTCAGCTCTTCTTACCTCCAGTCCTTCCCTGTGCTCACTTTTCTGCATCAGAACTTGGCTTTCCCCTGCACTAGGAAAAATGGTTTATATCAGCTGAGGATCAAACCCTCAAGCCCTCAGAAATCACCTTTTCAGCATAAAAGTGATTATTTACCACTTCAAAAATAACTTAATTTCTGTGGTGATTGCTATTTAGGATTTTGGCTTAGCTAACCTTAGAACTTTGCTCTCCTGGCCACATAGGTTGTTAAAATAGTCCATTTGCTTTTCTACAGCTGCATATTTCTGTGGGTTGGATTAAATAAAAGTAAACAAAAGGACTTTAGTTTCATTTCAATGCAGTTTGCCATATAGAAAAAAAAATCTGTGTAAACTTGCTGTAGGAAAGATACACATGTGTTTCAAAAATACATAAGGAATATTTAGTAACATAATTCTATAAATGAGGGAGATGGTCTCTAAAATGTTAAATATGAGCTAAAGGCCAATGCTTTGTTATTACTATTTTTAATGGTAATCAAAGTCAGCAAGTTTCTGATGAGACGATAAAATATTTAAATGTCAATTATTTGTCCCCAAGCATATCACATCTGCTTGGGTGATAATTATAGTTGGAGACATAGCTGCTAAATGAATATGATGAAATAAAATGAAATGAAATGAAATAAAATAACACAATAAAAAAAGTTTAGTGCAGCAATACATTTTTTGTTTCATAGTTTTTGTGCAGAATATAGCTCATGCTTATTGTTTATTCAGAATATGACTTAATTCAGATTTTTAGGAGTAGTTTTTGGCCACATTACATAGTTAGAAATTTTCAACAATTTCATTCATTCATTTGCTTCCTAGTTCAAATTTTCTTGATCTTACAGCTAAAACTCTTACCTTAAGTTTTGGGAAATTCTTTGACAAAACTGTTGAAAATTACTATGACAGTACCATGAATATCGACTTGTCCTTAGTCATGTCAGAACAGAGCAGAATCATTATAAGAATTCAGGATTTTTGCACTTTTGAGTTTTGGGGTTGTTTTGACTTTACTGCTTTATCACACTGCAGAGCAAAATCTGTGGGTTTTTGCCCAGACTGCTTGTATGTTGTGGTTACTTTTCTCAAAGTTCTTGGCAATTTTACTGTTCACTAACATTGGTACTGTTCCACTGGCAGGTCTGGAACTTTGATTTTTGGCTGTGTGCTTATCAATATTTGTTGTGTCAGTGCAACAAAGTGAGTGATGGATTTTTTTATTATTTAAATAAAAAAGACAAAGAAGACTCTATTCCATTTGAAAGAAAAATCCAAACATTTGAAATTCTGCATTTCTCTTCCTGTCCTGGGGACACACCCTGAAAAACAAGCAGTCTAAACACCTGGGAACTTCCCATTTTTCAAGACTCTCAAGTTCTGCCAGGACTCTGCAGTGTGAGACCTCTATGATCTTCAGTAGAATTTTGCTAATTTGTTATGATTGCAACAAACATTTTTATTTCTGCATATTGGTAAATGATTCGAAAAAAGTAATTGCAACTGATTTTTATCACTGTGAGTGATGGATTTGTAGAGACAGAAAGACAGATTCTGCTGGTTTCATTTACTCTCCATTATATACAACAGAGCCCAGGCTTTAGAGTTAATAACACTCTAATACCAAACCTTTGCAAATCAAAGCTGCATAATTTCTAAATTGTTTTGTAAGTAGAGTTTTTTCTTCTTTCTGATAGAAAACATCTAATTGATGATGGTCCTGAAGCAGAGCCTGGTACTTTTGTCATAGAAGTAAATGGTGGAAACAAGCATGGGTGGAATGCAAGAGATACATTTTGGTTTATTCTTTTAGAAAAAAAAATTCTTACGATTTTTTAAAAATTCATACCAGTATTATGTAGAAAATGACCCGTAATGAGGAATTTTCTTATTCCTGTATATCAAAGACCTAGGTTGAGCAATCACACTTGTCTCACAACAGTAAATTTCAGTTATTTTGAAAGAACATGGAAAAATTATGTCCAGACAACTTTGGAGCAAAAAGTTTCAAACTTTTCCACAGAAATATTTTTTTTTACCTTCTACCCATAGCTTGATGTAAGAAAACTGCCATGAACATGAAAACTTTGCTTTAAAGGACCCATTCTCTGTGCACGTTACACAGCTGCTGGTTACTGTTTGTAGGCTTTTATGTATCTTGGTACTCTACAAGTGGCACAAAGTCACGTAAAATAAAAATAAAGAAAAATATATTTATGAACTTTTCATTACAGTTTATTCAGTTTCTTGGCAGAAAAACGCACCTTTACAAGTGTAAGTTACATGACTTGTAAGTAACTTCTAAGATTATATTTTATTCAACTTTCTCATAATGATGTTAATTAAAAGTAGACTAGGTGTCCAATTTAAAGTAAGATTATCAGCTATTTATTAAGGCTCTTCAATCTTCATATGCCATCTATATGCAATAAGATGTCATTGCATCTACATTTAATCTCTTGTGTTTATCTGATTCTCATTGTGTGAATTAGACATTTGGCTCAATTTGCATTTGGTTATATAAAAAATACAGGGAAAAAATTTTGGAACAAAAACACCTGCATCATTTTAGTTTTTATAGGATGGCAAAAGTGCAAATGAATAACCACACATATTTCTGCTTAATTTTCAGATTTCATTGTGTTTGAGTCATATTTGTGATTCTGGAAGTAGGTGTTCACTGTAGTGTTAAAGCACGGGATGCAGTATTCACAAGTCTTTGTCTAGTTTGTCTTGATTATCTTGAAGGGAAAATATAATTATCAAGAAGCAAGATGTTCTCAGGCTAGATTACATGATACCAAAATTTTTATATGTGGCTGTTGCCAAAACAATGATTTTAAGTTTTGAAGCTGAAAGTAGGTGCAGAAGCCAAAGCAGTAAAGTAACTGTTTCTGAAATGACACATAGGACAGTGAACAACAAAACTGGCTTTTATTCTCCTGACTAAAAAGAATGGTGCACCCAGGCTAAGCATGATTTGAATTAACACAGCCCTGTGTATGGAAGCTTGCATTATGCCTCGCTGCCTTATCTGCAGATAAAAAAGTAATCATTTTGGTTGCTAAGGGTAGCAGTCCCATGCCTTCCATACAGTCAAAAAGTAAACCATCACAATAAATAAAAGGAAATGAGTTGAAGGGCAGAAAGAAATGTTTCATCCAGTCATACTATTTATGAAAGCTGACAATTTGTAATGGGTGTTGGCAGTAGAAAGGTGCAATTACTTCTCTCCTGCTGCTGGTTTGTGACACTGCAGGGAGCCAGGGAGCAGCAAAGTTGGAGGAGCTGGGGGATCCTGTCCTATCCATGCTCTGTGGGCTGTTGCAGACAGGTACAAAGCAGCATACAGAATATGAGGTGCCACATAATACCTACTACAAAAGAAATGGGATTCTCCTGTTTGCATTCACAACTCCTGTGGCACTGCCCACGCAACTCACTGAGCAGGTGGGGTGGAGGAGGACAGGCTCCTGCAAAGTGCCATTCATAGCTTCAATGACAGCACTGGAAGCATCTTTACCATTGCTACAACACCAGAGGCCTGTAGTTTTACTTTCCAGTTTAAGTTACATACTATTGCCATATCACAGAGATTAGAGTTTCATTTTATTAAGCAACATAGTTTTCTTGGCTTACTTCACAACTGCAGAAGGAGTAAGCTTGCAAATCTTATAATAAGGAAATTACATGCAGACAAAGATTAGATCTCATGGCACAATAGATTTTTGGTGTATTATTCAGTTTCTTCTTGATATTCCACTGTCACTAGACGAAAGCTCTAGACAGTAATGTGACAAATCCATTCAGGAGACAACAATACATATTCCTTATTTGTGCTCACTTGTATGCCACACAAACCTGCAGTTAATTTCCCTGCCTCTTTTGAAAATGTGCAGAAAAATGCTACTTAGATTCAACAGTGCTTTCAGTGCTTTATCTGTGAAATCTACATTTTGTATTTGTAAAATGAAAATGTTGAGATAGTCAGTCACTTAATTTTTCTCATAGAGTGAAAATCTTATAATCTTCTGATTCTAAATGTCAGTCATAATATAGAAATTAAATTAATATTTAAAAAGACAAAATAAAAGAGCAAAATACAGACTGTAAAAGGGAAGCTGTGCTATTTTCAATATAAAGAGTCTTTAACCTCATGTTTATTTTCCCAATGTCTGCCTAAGGTATAAATCAAGAAAGTCATGGGAGTATATTTTCTTGCATGGCATATTTTGTTAGTGGCATTACATAAATTATAACGTCTTTAATTCTTTTCCTCAATAAAATCATGTGCATAAAAGAGCTGGTTATCATTATTCACAGATTTCAGAGGGAGGTAGAGGTAGCAGTATGATTGTTTGCAGGAGTCCATGTTTACAGAATATCAAAGGTCAAGACCAGAACTACCTGGATTCCAATGTAGACATGGAAAAAGGTGCAAGGAAAGGATCTTCCAACAAATATGGAAAAATTTTGTCATGAATGAACTTTTCACTTCTCACAAAGAAAAAATTATAATCGATTCTGTGTATTAATCCCAAATCTATGAAGCCATTCTGAACACATTTCAGAAGACCTGAGGGCTGTTCATCAAACAAGTAGTGATTATTTTCTTTAATCTCAGTTATAAAAAAAAATAAATATTCCTGTAATAAATAAAATAAATGCATGTATGTTTCTATATACTAAATAAGCATAAACTAATAACTAAATCTTCACATGTTTGTTTTTGCCTGGTAGAGGAATAAGCTCTTGCCAGTAGGAGTCCATTGTATTTGAAAGAGAACTTTATTTAAGTTCATTTTTTGTGAAGCCATACCTCTTCTGCTGCATTGGTCTTGTGCAGAGTATAGTTGTTCATGTTTATTGTTTGTTCAGAACATGACTTAATTCAGATTTTTAGGAGTAGTGTTTGACCACATGACATAGTTAGAAATTTTCAACATTTTCAGACTATTCATTGGATATATATCACGTCCAAACCCAGTAGGACATAATTCCAGGTTTCTTTGTGTCTATTGAGCTTTACTCTGATGTATTACATTCAGTTTCCCACTAGGATTTCAAACGGTAGGTGCAAATTACAGAAACACGTCATAAGAAATTCCAGTTTTTTACAATGGGCCACATAATCTTTTTGCATACACTTTGCTTTTGCACCCAAAAAATTGGTGTCTGCTTTTTTTCTGAGGTTTTTAACTGCTGTATTTCTAGGCCACTGGGGTCACAGCAGCTAAAGAAAATCTTTGGGAGTCTATTGTCCATTTTGTGTGATAGTATTGAATGACTTGAGAGGTGGAGGTGCAGGACCTCTGGATGATCGCAGACAGTTCAGGAGTGGTATCATGAAATTGAGAGCAAGGAAGCACGACTTAAAAAAATACAGCTCCATGAAATACTTACATACTGTGTCTGCTCATGAAGTCATGGTAAAACTGGAAGCCTTTCCAAAAAGTGTCTATTCCCACAAATATATGAATATAAATAAATTAAACTTGGCAAGTATTGGAAATGATTAAAAAGGTGATGAAAACCTGATGTGCCGTCTCCACATGGGTACCCTGTCTACTGTTCTGTGCTTGGAGTCCATGATTCCTGCTGAATTCATAGTGACCACTTACAAGACAGTGCCACAGCCTTGCCACGAACCTTTTATTCCCAGATTTGGTGTGGAAAATAGTGCAGCAGGTGAAAATAAAGAATATAATCCTGACCATGCAAACATTAATGGTTAGGTCTTGTAATTGGATCCATGTAAGCAAGGTGTAGCAGTGTTTACTACTACATGATCAATCCCACTGAGTTGATTTGGCTGGGATTACAAAGACAGTGAACTTCTACTTTGTGTTATTGCAAGACTGAAGCTCCTGTTGAAAGAGTGTAACGCCAGTCCTTGTAATTTACACAAAGTGTGAAATTAAGGTTTCGTGTATCAAGAAAGGAAGAGAGGAATAGAATTGGAATAACATTAATGATTTTTTTGTTCGTTGTTTGTTCGCTTTGTGGTTTAGGTTTGTGGTTTTTTGGTATATGTATGAACTGCTTTTTGTCACTGAGTACTAAAGATTGATCAGGGTAAATTACAGAGGGGTCTGTTTGTTCCAAGTAATTGTTACAAATCTATACATAAGGTTACAGGTGCATATTAACTTTCTTTTTTCATATAATAAAATCAAAACAGCGCTATACGAACACATCCTACTTCTGAATGTCAGACAGCATTGTATTTAAAGAACTCAGAGATGACACTTGGGAACTCTGCTAGTTTTACATAATGGTATGATGTGTATCTTTCAACCTGTAACCAATTCATTGTCTGTGTTCCTACAGTCCAGGGTGTATCCTCACCCTTTTCTTCCATGTCAGCTTCTTTGCCCTCGTGTCCTGATTATTCTAAATGCATTGCTTACTTTGCTCTGAATGCAGAAAATGCATTTTTCAAGATATTATAAGGAGAGAGTTTCCCACATAAAGGAAATGATTGAGTGAGCCAGCTGCATAGAAACATGTTTTCAGGCATGCTACCCCTGCCCATTAGCTAGATCTAAGGAGAACATTTCTTGGCTGTGAGGTGCTTTCACTGACCCCAGTGATCATAACTCTTAACTACAGATCAAATGGCCTAGACAGATACAGCACTTTGCACTACTTCTACACTCTTCTTCTTCGAGGTCCTCTTGAGATCTTCTTGAGCTTCGTGGCACTCTGTATAGGATGATTGGAGTATTCTTGGGGTCCCTCTGAGGAACTGGAGTGCACCAGATGCAGCAGATAAAGACAGAGGTAAGGCTAAGGTAAGAACGGAGCTAGAGTCTCCCAGTGAAATATGCCAGCTGCCTGTGACAAAGGATGCTTACAGCATCCTGATTAGAGGGGTCAAACCCCCTGCTAAGGCTGGGACACATGGTCCTCTGGCCTGCAGGAGGTATGCAGCTGCTGAGGAGCTGCATCACCAAATGAAAGAACTGTGGGAGGAGATCAGCAACCTGCAGAGCATCAGGGAGGATGAGGAAGACATTGAGTGATTCTCCTCCAGGTCTCGGTAGTTTCAGGAGTCCACCTCCCCAGTTGTAGTGGAAGACCAGGAAAAGTCTCTGATTATGAAGTTGGAAAGAGAAAATTCCCCTACCCTGACCTGGTAGAAAAGTCTTTATACTGAGATTGATGGAAAAGGCAGAGATTCTTAAACAAAAAAAAAAAAAAATGGATGAGGAAGGTGAGACACAGTCATGGGAAAAGACTTGGCAATCAATGGAAGTGAGCTGAAGTAAAATACTTTTGAGCATAGATGTGTAAACAGGGAAGTGCCCAAGGGGTTGCCTCGTGGAAAATGCTTATGCTCTTTCTGGGGAAGTAGCACAGTTGGGTTCCTGTCTGAAGTGCCTTTTTAAATGTATGTGGCATAGGAAAAAGGCAGGAGGAGTTAGAAATCTGCATGCAGCCAAAGGCCTGTGAACTCACTGGGCTCATGCAGATGTGGTTGGATAGCTTGCACAATTGGGGAACTGTATGGATATAGGTGCTTTAGGACTCCCAAGCTGGGACTGTGAGGAGCTCTTTATTTGAGAGAGCAACAGGAATTTATGGAGCTCCAACTTAGGATGGATGATGAACCAGCTCAGAGCCTGTGCATGAAGATTAGTGTTAGACAACATGAGGTGTGTTGTCATGGGTGTCTGCTGCAGACCATTTGATCAAGAAAATGAATGAGACTTTCTTCAGACTCATCGTGGAAGAGCCTCATATTTGCAGTTTCTGATTCTCATGAAGGACCTGAACCACTCCAGTGTTTTAAGCAGTGACGACACAGCTAGGAACAGGAGTTTTCTGGAGTATATTTGAAGCAAATCCCTGACACAAGTGATCAGGGAATCAACAAGAGAAGATGTTCTGCTCTACCTTACACTTAAAAATTATGAAGACCTGCTTCGAGATTTGGCAGCTAGAACAACTGGACAGCCAGCAGCCACCATGGGACACAATGTTCAGGGTCCTTGAGAGGATGGTACAGGATAAAACAAAAATGACCACAACCCTGTGCTTCAAAATATCAGACCTTGGACTGTTCACAGCTGAGCTTTGAAGAATATTTTGGCCTGTGGTCCTGGAGAGGCCCCCTTCCTTTCAAACCTCAAACTGATACTATGTTTTAATGCTGAGACTTCCAGCAGCAATTTTGAGGTGCCAAGCAGCAAGGCAGAGTTTAGGACATGCCTCATCCAACTGCCAGAGTGATAAGTGGTGATATAAACATGTAAACCTGGCATTGTACACTAAAAAAGGGAACAAGAATGTGCAGAAAACGGGGTGGGAATCACTTAAAGAAAATTAGTGGTGACTGGCTTTCTCACTGAAGAGATAAACCATCATAAATTCCAATCACCCAACCAATGAACCAACCAAAACCCATGGAGTAGGAAAAGATATTGCCTTTTTCAAAACCTCAAAATTTTCAAAAGTGGGTTTTTTTGAGAAACAGCAGCATAGGGTTCATTTATTCTTGACACAGAATTTATTTCAAGGCTTTGTAATCTAATAGCTACAGCTTCAAAATACACCTGTCTGGCTGTCCATATTGTCAATCCAAAATATAGGAAATAACATTTAAATGTCAAAACATTTCTTGCTTTCTTATGTTCTAATTCTAGGATCTGTATCTACAACTACAGCAGGAAAGGCCATACTTTGCCAATAGGGGATCAAAAAGTGATTGTACTTCTTTTACAGTGATTCATAATTCCTGGTCTAATAAATAACAAAAAGTACAGGTCGGAATTCAGTTCTAATCCCAATGGGGTTTTAGTTGGATGTGCTTTTCACATTTCAGAATGTTTCTGATAACATTATGACTTTGATGTTGTTACATTAAGCTGTTCTTAAAGCTCCTGTTATTTTTCTTATCACACAGCCTTCCCTCAGACTAAATTACTAAATATGTGCAATAAAATTAAAACTTTTTCTTATGATCCTGTAACTGAAGTTATAAAAACAGTCTTTTAGTTCATTATTACATGCAAATTAAGTAAAGGCAGTCTGTACTCTGTAAGTTTATTTAATTTTATTTTATATCTATTAAAATGATATTTGTTTTCTTCCTGAGCAATACACAGACTGTTGGCCAAAGCTTTAGCTAGAAGACATGAATCAGTTGTCGACAATTAGACATGGACTAGAAAGCCATAGTGTGGGCTGATTGTGTTGGAGATGATAAGGCATCTTGTGGATTGTAGAGGCTTTTCTGTCACTTGACTCATCATTCTCTGTGGGTCTGCATTGTGCTCTCTCTGTTCTCCTACATGCTGTGCCACTTTTCTGGGAGCACTACTCCACATAAAATATGAGCTGATACCTGGCTAGAATGGTGTGAACTAAAGAAAAACATGAAAATGAAAAGTTATTATGAATGCTGTGAAAATGATTAAAGCAGGAGAAAGGCTCATTCTGATAGACTATTCAGAGAGAAACTCCGAGTACATGGGAAGACTAGAGAAATTCTGTTGTGTTGTCAGTATTAGACTCCAGTTGGTGAGACCAGTAGTTCAAAGAACTTTCACCATTTCTCACTGTAATAAAGGCTCCACTCTTGCTGAAATCAACACAACACCCTCTTCCCCCCACCTCCATCCTTTATTTTTACTTCAGTCTAATCAAGTCAGTCATTAAAAGGGGGCAAACTCTAAGGCTGCTATATCTGGACTCTGCACAGGACCATGGAAGACATCTGAAGGCACCTCTGTATAAAGCAAAACTTAGGCTAATTGTGCTTCCATCTAGATGTAAACTGTAAAGTCTGATCAGGTTTGCCCCTTCATTCTCTTAGGAGAGTAATGATTTTACAGTCAGAAAATTGATATAATGATGTGTGCTGATTTTGTTTGGAGCTAACTGTCTTCAGAGTGGCTGGTATGGAGCTATATTTTGTACTTATGCTGAATACAGCACTGATAACACAGAAATGGTTTTTTTATTGCTGAGTAGGGCTTACACAGAGCCAAGGCCTTTTCTGCTTTTCGTGCTGCCGCACTGGTGAGGAAGTTGGGAGTGCCTGGGAGGCTGGGAGGAGACACAGCTGGGACAGGTGAGCCCAACTGACCAAAGGGATATTCCAGACCATGTGACATCCTGCTCAGTAAACAAAGTGGGGGCCAGAAGGAGGAAGGGGGGACATTTGCAGTGATGATGTTTGTCTGCTCAAAGTCACTGTTATAGCTGATAGGGCCCTGCTCTACTGGAGATGGCTGAACACCTGCCTGCCCATGGGAAGCGGTGAATCCATTCCTTGTTTTGCTTTGTTTGCGTGTATGGCTTTTGGTGTCCCTATTAAAGTGGCTTTATCTCATGACTTTTCTCCCTTTTACCCTTTTGATTCTCTCCCCAGTCCCACTGGTGGGGGAGCAAGCAAGCAGCTGCTGGGGCTTGGCTGCTGGCTGAGCTGAAACCATAATGTGATGCAATCAGCTTCTGCATAATTGCTGAGTTTTTTAAACACCATCATTTGTGCAAGCGTTTAGAATTTTTGTAAGCGAAAACTAGGAATCTACTATACTAACATAAGTCTGCATTCAATATAGTTGAAATTAACATAGATGGATGAGTATTCTAAAGTAGAAAAGGAAGGTAAATAACTTGAGGCTTCCATGACTATGCTCAATCAGAGGAAGGATAACTGGTTGGCTGGAGCCAGCAAACAGTCCCAGAAAAATATTGAACTTTTCTTAAAATTATATGAGAACCTGTACAGAAGGTGGCTATCACCATGACCATATTGAAAAATAATATGCCTCCTTTCTTGCTCAACTTTGAGAAAAGATTTTGTTTCTCATGGGCAGTATTTTCACATTATATATATAGAAACATCCCTTTTGGTGTATTTATCAGCAGACTTCTTCTCTGATTCAAAAAGATGGTTATAGCTGCCACAAACATGTCTAGTATTACAGAGGAAGGGGTCTTTTTACAAAGTCTTAGCCACTTCCTTTTTTCCAAAAAGAATTGGGAATATCAGTCACTACTGGTCCAACAGCTGAGAACAACTGTAGTAAAAAAATATGTACATGTATCAGGGCTCTACAATATCCGCCACTTTGCAGTTTTCTCTAGCCTATCCAACTAACAACTGTATACTTAAGATCCAAACAAAGTAGTTACACATTTAGTTTTTCATCTGTTGTATTGAATTTTTTTTTCACATGATGTTTCCAGAGCTGTCCCTCCTGTGGCAGATTTGAGTTCAAGTCTTTTGGAGTAATATTTCCCTGGAAAAATCCCTTGATTTCTTTATGCCTCAGTTTCCCTGGTAATGGAACAGAGACAAACCCTCTGCATTTTGTCTTGTAGGTAGAAAATACCGTATAATGACTCTGATTAGTCTTTCATTCTCCGACAGTCAATATCACCTCTAATTCCATACTTTTAATTTCATTTTTGTCTTGGACACCTTAATTTTGTAAAACTGGAATCCTCTGCTCATTTAGACAAGAAAGGATCTTCAGTTTGGAAAAACACAATACAGCCACCAACCCATTAAACTGGCTCTCTTTATGTCTAAGCTATCCATTTTCGTTTAGTCATTTTATAAATAGTTTCCTGTTTGACATTGAGTTATTACTTATTTCTCTGCTATAGTGCAGTAGAATTTCATTTTTTTCTGTGGTACCTTCTGAGAACAGCCATTATGCAGAGTTAAAAGTCTCTGAATTGTCCATTGCTTGCTCAGTGGAGTGTATAAAAACTGGGGTTAAGTAGCTTACCAGCCCACTGGCCTCTTGCTTATCCAACTGTAACATTATTTATTATTTTAATTGAGTTAGAAATGAGTCATTCTTTCATAGCCAAGTAAAGGATGGTGACTTTTCCTTGTCTTCTTGAAGTGTTATATTTAAGCTTTTTTCCATTCCAGGAAGACATAAGGTGATTTCATGGCTGTATCTGTAGGCCTGTTCCTATTCCTATTCAGTACCAAATGCTTTGGGTTCTTGTGCATTAACTAAAGGCTGGTACAAAATTCATATCCCTAGCCCTTGCTGACTGATTGCTGAGCCTGACTTCTAGTACAGAGACTCAGATCTGAGCCTAACTATTCCTTCTTATAGTGTTTATAACCTTCTAACCATCCTGTGCTTCAATGCACCCATCTACTTCATCTTCTGTGTCGGTGTTGATACGATGGAAAGCTCAGGCCACTGGTGCAAAATCATGTCTGTGCAGAGGAAGTATCTTCCTTCTTCTCCCCAGCTCTTAGAAAGCCACTGATCCATGCATTCACTTTTGCACTGGATCACCTGCTACTTTGAAATGTGGACATAAAGATTTTGTCCAGAAATAAAGTGAAATGTGGACATAAAGATTTGGTCCAGAAATAAAAGCAAAAATAACCTATTTTTGTCCAAGTGAAGTCTGGCTGCTGACAGCAACATGTTTTTATTTCCCCCCCTCCCAATTTTTAGTCTGACTTCAGTTGCTGCAGAAAGGCAGCTGTACTTGCCCTCATGGGGCTGTTACTATCAGAGTCAGGAAACAATCAGAAGAGGACTCATGCTGATCACCTCTTACAGGGTGGTCTGCCATTCTCTGAGATCCCTGGGACTGCACTGAGCATGAGGGATTATTTTAATTTTATTACAACCACAATTCAAAAAATGATGCAAATTTGGAAGCTGTTTCAAAATGGCAGGGGTGAGTTACACCAAACAGAACAGGAATACTTGAAGTCTTGTGGGAAAGGGAAGAAACAGCTTTTTACCTCTGCAGCACAATGCATTTATTACAACATATCCTTTAAACTCTCTAACTAACAAAATGACAAACTGGCTGCTGAAAAAAAGCCTTGTCAATGATACGATGCTTGAGGGCAAGGTTCACAGGAGCTTTCCAGATACTAAGTGTCCCAGCTTCTCACTGTGCCTTCATCTCCTCACTGTGCCTTCATCTTTCAGGTCTGCTTACCTGAAAGAGATCTAGGGCACACAACATAAGCATTGTGACTTGTTTCATTTAAAGATAGACAAGGAACAACAATTCATGAGAAAACATGTCATTCAATTTACCTTCTCCTCTATAGCTTGCATAAGCAAGTAAATGTGTAATAGAATTTATAAGCAATGTATTTTTGGGGGGTTGTCTGGTTGTTTTTGCTTTTGTTGCTTGTTTGTTTGTTTGTAATTTTTTTTTGTCTCTCCTATATTCTATTTACATACAGGTTTCTTCTTCCTAGGTCATGGTTACCTGAGGTTACAGCTGCAGAAAGAAGTGTATTGCTAGCTAACCAAAAAGTTGAAGTGAGTATCATGCCTTTAGCAGTAGCTTGTGACTGATCTAAGTAGCAGTTTAACAATGGGTGGCAAGATATTAATTCCTAAATAAAGGCCAAAGCTCAGCAGTCCAGCCAATGACATAGTCCTATTGCTTCTAGCACTATTGTGTATTTAGTCCATAACCTGCCATATAGTATCTCACCTCTGCTATGAAGATGTGCTGTTGATTAAGTGAGAAACAGTAAGAAAAATAAGGTACACAAAGTGTGGACCTGTGAATACCATTCTTCTAAAAAAGTGAATGCTTTAGTGTCCAGAAAACTTAGGTTGTTGTGAATATCCTGGAGTTGATTTAATACCAATAGTGACAAAGTCCTAGTAGTTTAAAACCTTAGAAACATGCCTGATCTTTTTACCTCTAATAATTGTGCCTGGACCATACTGTGATATGATTCACTTAGCAATTTCTTCCAATTAATTGCAGTGGAACTGAAATCAACTGTATTGCAAACTTTCCATATTTCTTGATATTTCTAGAATTCTTAAGGTGAAAAATGCACAAATTTTATTTAAAGGAAATAGTGTTAAAGTGAAAATTTTTGAAAATTTGAGAACTCTGAAAAGATGAACATGGAAAGTATATGAAACATTGAAGGACCATGAGGAGCCCAGTTTTGGTGGTGGTTTGGCTTTGTGCTTTCTTTTTCCTTTTTCTTTTTTTTCCTAACACTGCATGTTTCATAAAGCCAAAAAAGTCTTTTGTGACTTAATTTATACTTTAAAAATGCTTTAATAGAAAGTATGTGGGGAAAGGCTTTCAGAATAGTAGCCCAATATATCTCATTTGTGTGGAATTTTTTTGCCCATAATGCTGCAGAGAGATGTAAGCCAAAACAACGGAAACCTCTTCTATTGTGGCACAAATAAAACCCTTTCAACAGCACATCTCTACTGCTATTGTTATTAGTACCTTACACAATAATGAAAAGGTGAGGTATCTGACCTTTAGCTATTTCTTATTATTGTTAGCTATTTCTTCCAAATTGGTTTGACCTTGTCTTACTGTCCAAAGGTTAATACTTAACCTGAAGTACCTGAAGCACAATTTTCTTTCATGTTACCTCAAGTTGTACAAAGGTGGTGATTTCAAGCGTGGTTCTCTTTAATTCGATGGCACAAAACAAGCCCAAGATGTTATCAATAACAATTTTTTTCTTCTGCAGTATTCTGAACATTCTGTTCTGCAGCAATGTACTTTCAAGCTTTGACAGGAGATAAGAGAACAAGACTGGGGCACGCCTTATTGTGAAATAATGCAGCTTGTTTTGAAAGGCGGCGAATCAATACAGCAATTTATTTAAGCCCACAAGCCAGTTTAAACTAAAATGATTCACAATGCAGGTTAGAGAGATCCAGCTTCCATTCTCTCTAGAGAAGACACTTCTGCTCTCTTTATTAGAAAATTCTCATCTTGAAAAGCTTAAAATGCAATAGCTTAAAAACAAAAAAATCCAAGGAAAGAAGATATTTTGGCACTGCTGTCTCTGAGGATAGGACTATGAAGTTTAAAAGATCAAACAATGGAATATCTCTCCTCACACCTACAAGCACTGTTTGAGCTGTTTCAGAACAGGACCATCAGTAACACCACTGGGAGGACAACAAGTAACTTATGAAACTATTTATGTTCCACAAATGAGCTATTTATTTTTTTTTCTCCTCCCCTTCTTCACTCAGTCTTCTTAACAAGGCTCAGAAATCATGATTCTTCCTAAGAAACCATCCCCCTTGGATCTCATCACAGTCTCATTGCTGGGATCCTTTAGTAAATTAGTAGCCCTAACCTATTCATCAATATAGCAGCAGCTAAGGAGATAACTAGGAATCTTCTTTTCCATCTTGAATTAAAAAGTATTTTTCAATATTTTGTAGTACTTGCACTGTTGGACATCAAAATGTAGAGGTACTGCAGGACTGAAAAGGGATTCTGCTGCTAGGAGGTGTGACAGATGATGTATTATAATCTCCATATCCAAACCTCTTTACCTTCTACATTTACTTTTCAGTGGGAAAGTCCCCACTTTCAACATTTTAGACAAAAACACTGGAACAAATGTTCTAAGATAAAATGTATGCTTTAGAGTACAAAGAAAAAAACATATCCTTTTTCAGCTCACGTCAGAGCTGCAAAAGCACACCATGTTTGCTGGTATCCAAGATATATTCTCTTACATGTGACCAAAAAAAAAAAAAAAAAGTAATTGCAGATACCTTTGTGGTATGACAGAATTTTCATCACATTGTTACCAAAAAAAAAAAAAAGATTCAAAAAGTAATTCAATATTTTCTATATTAATGTGGGAAGAATATGAGTAAGATACATAGTGTAGTCCATATCCTAAGCTAGAAACATACTAATAAAAATATTCTACTGTGGTTTCTGCAACCAGGATGAGCTGAGTTAGCCATGTCAACGGGTGTGTCCTTCATACACTGAAGTGGGGTCTACCTTGATATCGAGATGGGTAACAATACCATCGTAGTCTCTGCAGAGTGAAAGTAGGGTTACACCAGAGAAGCCAGAGAGGGGGGTCTCC